>NC_059425.1:36276980-36876980 GCF_021028975.2 Sphaerodactylus townsendi | reverse complement strand
TTTCCATGGAGGAAGAGAGTCGATTTATGGCTACCAATCTTGATCCTCCTTGATCTGAGATTGCAAATGCCTTAACAGACCAGGTGATCGGGAGCTACAGCCGCAGAAGGCCATTGCGTTCACATCCTACATGTGAGCTCCCAAAGGCACCTGGTGGGCCAGAGAGCTGGACTAGATGGACTTTGGTCTGATCCAGCTGGCTTGTTCTTATGTTCTTATGTTCTTATGATCCCTTTAGATTTACTGCTTGGTCTGTAGACACTAGCAGGTTATAATACTTCCTGCCATGTAAAGTCCTGCCCTTGTTCATCGAAGGAGCTCAGGTCACATACATGGCTCCCCCTCCCATTTTATTTCCATAGCAACCTTGTAAGGTAGACCAGACTGAGAAAAGCATGACCAGACCAAGGTCAACCAGTGAGCTTTGTCAGAAAGTAGGGCTTGAAACCAGATCTCTCATATCCTAGTCTAAACTTCTAAATGCCACACCATGCTGGCTTTAACTACTGGTCTGATTTCTGCATCTCAGCTTGCTGTTAAAAAGCACAGGAGCACACAAGGGCTGTTTTCTCATCAATGACACCTTCAGCTCTGCCTTCTCCAACTGTGTACTAGGTGACCTTTGCCCAAAGCCAGCTGAGGCTGCTCACTGGAGCCAAATTGGTCCCCAGTCCCCCAGCAGCTCCACTGTTGCTCTTAGACCAGCTTTTCTGTACTGTGTGTGCATCCAGTCAATTGCCTTATATTTAATCCCCAGCACTTGCAGTGCTCCTAAATGGTATTCTCTATAGCTTTGTCATCTATACATTTTAATGATTCATAAATTCCTTGACATCTAGGAACCGATTAATCAAAAAACTATAATAATGCTATAAGCTGATTGCTAAGCTAGGAGATGGTGGATCTTTTTGCTGCTTGACTATTCCCTTCCTTCCTTCATTGGGTAGCTAATGGTTCAAAATGAGATTTCACTACGATTTAGAATCAAGATTTACACTGACCAATTCCAGACATGTTATCCTGAATTCATTGTTAGTACATTATTATACTGTTTTTGTAAAAAAAAAATTGTTTCCCTTTAAGCTTTTTAAGCCATCTGGCACCCCGGGCTTTCCCAACTATCAGGCCCTTCTGCTTCAGGATCCTTTTTACACACCTCAGAATGTCTCCTGCAACTGAAATGCAGCAAAAGGGCTACTGGGAGCAGCCTGGATTTGTACTGGAAGCCAACTGATCTGTGTACTAGGAAACCTTTGGCCAAAGCCAGCTGGATGGAGCACAGCTGGTCCCCAGTCTCCCAGCAGCTCCACTGTTGCTCTTAGTCTGGCTTTTTCATAGCATAGTGGAAGATAACATCCAGCCCCATCCAGAGGCGTAGCTCCAAGGGTGCGGGGGGGGGGGGGGAAACATTGGTGAGATTCAAATAATTTAACAACCGGTTCCGGTGGTGGGTTTCAAATAATTTAACAACTGGTTGTTTGCAAGCACCATTTTAACAACCGGTTCTGCCAAAGTGGTGCAAACCTGCTGAATCCCACCACTGAGAGTGATGCACTGGGCATGCCCCCCTGTGGGGGTGTGGTGAGGGCATCCCGGGGGCGTGGCACTCTGGGGTGGGATGGGGGCATTCTGGGGTGGGATGAGGGTGGAGGACGCACCTGTGCACTGGGCGCTTTCCCCCCTTGTTATGCCTCTGGCCCCATCCAAAGGTTGGGGGCTGAATTCCCCAGTGGGAGTGGCATGGGACTGCACCAGTGGATTTGCCCTCCCTGGGAGCACTTGCCCCAGCAGAGGGGAGAATCCACTCGCAGACAGCTGCTGCAGTGGTGGGACGTGGTGCTGGATGCTGCACCAGCATCCCTGCAACCCTGCTGTAGCGGGGGTGGGCCGGGTTGTGGCCAAGGAGCAGCTGACATTAGCTTCCTCCTGGCCATTGCCCTCATTGCGCCAGTGGCTGGAAAGGTTCTTTTGTGCTTTAAGCCTCCCCACGCCACCAGGAAGCCCCCTTGGGAGCTGCAGGCCAGTGTGGTAGCAGCACTATGGCGGGTTACCTGGCTCATTGGATGGGGCTGTAAATCTAGCCAATAGCATCCTACTAAGCTTCTATTAGTGGAGCAGAGCATTTTTTTGTCTTCTGATTGTTGGCAACTCTAAAAAATGGAGTAAGCATACAGCTCAGTACAAGAAGCATACTTATTTTTAAAAATGGAGAATAGTTAAGTCCATTGATTTCCATTTGGAAACAACACTAGGTATGCCAGAACTCAAACATACGAATCCAGGCAAAAAGATAAATTCAAAAGCACAATATGGGAGGTGATTTTTTCTGTTTAGCAATGCAACCTGTTTAGACTGCAACCTTTATCCTGGCATGGTTCTTAGGCCTGCAAAGGTACTTGTCAGCCAACAATCCAACAAATGAAGTTTGCTCATTATTTCAGTTGTAATCCATAAAAAGATTCACTGGGTGAATTTCTACCTGTGATGCAGAAGAGCAAAACAGCTCTGTAAGCAAAACATATTCCTAATTCTTTAACTGCTGCTTCTCCCATTAACATCCCTTTGTTCATTATTAATGCCATGAAGTAGTGCTGGGCTGGTTAAAAAACAAAAAAAGGAAAGCGCTATAGAAGCTTGTGGAATTTTGATAGTAGTGTGAAAATTGGCACAAAAGTTTTCA
Organism: Sphaerodactylus townsendi; assembly: GCF_021028975.2. NCBI lineage: Eukaryota > Metazoa > Chordata > Lepidosauria > Squamata > Sphaerodactylidae > Sphaerodactylus > Sphaerodactylus townsendi. Next base: position 36,874,300 of record NC_059425.1, on the reverse strand, counting down.
GCTGCTCAACCTGGAAGAAAAACCAGCAACAAAATTTCCCAGGCAGATTTCAAACATCTCAAACTAATATAAATGGAACTCGCCTCTCACATTTATAGCCTGCTATTTAGAAGCCAGGCAAACACTTGGTCCTTGCTCCAGTTTTCTCTTGTGCACTATATTATCAAACAGCCATATCCTGAGTCTATAAAGAACAATTGCCTGATTGATCCTTCCGTCTCTGTGCTCCAGTTTCTTTAAGTGAATGTCGTGCTTGTTACGAGGGCTTTGTTGACACGACTGTAGGCTGAAGTCTTTCATTTATCCATAGAACAAGAAGAACAGTAAACTGACAGCATCACTTACTTACACACCAATCAACATATAAGGTCACTTGATTGTGGGGCAATCTTAAGCATTATTTTAGATGTATTGGAAGCTACTTATCCATGAGCAGCTTTTGAGGGCTGAGGTGGTTTAAATAACCCACCCACATCAGTGGGAGAGGAAAATCATATGAGTAATTTGCATAGGAATGGCAACCCACTCCTTTTTTTTTAGAGAAAGACTAACAAAAGACTTTTTGTTAGAGGAAGTTCAGTAGGAAAACTGCTTCATATAGAAGGTCCCAACTTCAGTCCTTGGGATCTCCAGTTAAAGGTAGCAGGAAAGACCATTCGCTGTTCTGATACTTTGGAGAGTCACTGCCACTCAGGAAATACTGATCTAATCAGACCAATGTTCTGACTTGGCATAAGGCAGCTTTGTATTTGTGTATGTGTACCATGGGGTGCCTATTCTGTGAATGGAATCTAACAGCGAGCCATAGCAGTCCACGTGAAGGGCTGTCAGAGAAATAACTTTAATTAAAATTACCAAGTTACTTTTTCACAAAGGATCTGAAATTGGTGTTGACAAGGAGGAAACATTTTGCATCACACCGGCCCACACCATCCTGGGCATAAGCAGTTATTCCGACCCCTATGAACTTTTCTGGGAGCCTTAACGGCCAGCACTTAAATCCTTTATGAATCAAACTTTGCTTTGTGTGAAAAACTGGATTGATGAAATAAATTACTCAGATCTTGTAGCTGAAGTTTTTTCATGGCTGCATTGTGGCTATTATAGATTACTGTGAAACCTTTTCCCCCCCTATTGCATCCCACATGGCGATATTTTTTTTACAATGACACTAATAAAAAAAATTCTATACAAAAATTGTTTGCTATTAATAGCAATCATTAACAACCTGATAGATTCTTGTTAAGTATATTTTGCAATACATTTAATCTGATTAAACTCGGCTCTGGGTTGTTTTGTCCAAATATTATAGGTCTTTATGAAGCTAGCAATATAAAGAATAGATTTCAACCATTTTCGGCGAAGAATTAGGTTTAGCTTAATGGATCAATTCTTTTCTTATTAAACTGAGTCTGACCACTGCCAGGTAATACATTCAGCATTGATCTTTGTCTCAACCTTCTCTAGCTTGCATTCTCTTTATGTACTTGAAAAATAAGGTGCCACAAGTGAAAACAATGCCTTTATAATACAAATATAGAATTTTTCACTGACTTCTTTTCTGCTTATCTCTTCAGTTTCTTATTAACGTCTTGTTCAGTGCCTCGAAAGAAAGGTTTAAAGCACAATTATTTTTAGCATAGATGTTCTTCCCAGGGTGTAATTAAAAAATCATAAAGGATTCAACAGTGTGATTTATTAGAGGTTTGACTTTAAAAATGGTATTTTCTTTTTTCATGTATATTATTTTTTTTTAACAAGTAGAAAGTGTTGCAAAGGCATTTTGCAGATGTTGCAAAACCACAAGGTTTTGTAGTGGTGAGGAGAAGTAAGGAAACAGAACACCTGTTGGGGCTTCTTTTCAAAAATCATTTATTGAACATTTTAATAAGCATTTTGTAGTGCTTCTTTCTACTTATCCATTCCCGTTCCCAGCATGCCCAAGAAACAGAAACCTCCTATGCAAAAACCAAAAAAGTTAGAGGCAGACTTCATCCTTATTGACTGAGGTGTGTTAGAATGCATGTGGTTGTTTTCACATACTTACACTAGTGATGTCAATGGGTGCCATTAATTGGTGGTAGTAGAAGGGTGGGAGACCTCCTTTTACAGCCTCTTGCTCCTTGGCGCTGTTGATTTAGGTTTTTATACCGGCTGTGTACCTCATGGACTAATACAAGTAGAGACTGTGGGATCATTTGGCAAAGTGGCAAGAGTCCTAGAGCCAGCTTGGAAGGGAAGTACTGAGGGATAGGATATGGTAAAAACATGGTAAGTGTTATTGAGGGGGGAAATAAGCACACTCAAGCAGTCACAATAATGTCAGATACACAACAATCACACCAGATACAATAATGCCAACATTCGGATGCCTATATTCCAAATGCTCACACACATTATACAGTTTGAGGAGAATATGGGAGTTCCTGGGCTCTGAAAAAGTTTTCAAACATGGAAATTGGCATGGGGGAGGCTTTACGCAGGAAAAGAGGCATATTGGATGCTGTCTTGGTAACTTTAGTTACTACCTGATGAGAAATTCCATAGTCCACATTGGATTAGTTTGAATAAAATTATTATTTTACCAGACAATGTTAATATAGGCTTTAGTTCTTTTAGTTCTTTAGATGGCCAGATCTTCTGTACCAAAGTGCTCTAGATTAATTGCTCGAGATGCCCCAATTAAAAGTGTGATTGCCTAATACTAGGAGAGGTTTGTCTCTGGAAGTATCAGGTGCATCTTTTCCCTTCAGCTAGCCCTTCATCTTTGAGTGTTAATGACTAGAAAGTCTGCTGTCTTGTGTCATGTGAATAGCAAACACAAGTGTGTTGTAGTGATATCCAGATTATTCTTTGTTTAGGGGATTATTTGAGTACAGCAACATTATTGCATCTTCTGGCCCCCAACCCCTGCCTTTCCTCTTCTTTTCCCTTCCCTTTCCTCTTCTTTAAGGTGTATGGTTTTAATTTAATGATGATCCCTTAGCTGAGTTTATGGTGTCAAGATACAGTGGTTTTTTATTGTTTTTATTGTTATCAATGATGTTGGATGTTGCCCTGAGCCCTCCTGGGGAAGGGCTGTTGAGGGGTGTGTGGTACTGAAGTGGGGTTCAATCCCAGGATAGCAGAGTTGCGCAACACACACACTGGAACGCAGCAGGAACTGAGACGCACACAGCAATTCAGCTTCACAGAAACGGTCCTACTTTATTCAGTTCACAGAAATGTTGCTCTCTCAGACAAAGTGCTTTGCCAGACAGTGCGAAGATAAGTGTGTCACAATGCAAAGCACAGTGCTGCCTTATATACAGTTCACTAACCAATCATAGTTCTCTTCCAATTAGTCCCAGAAAGAGGCTGTGTCATGTGGCAACTGTCATTTAGATTTTGCTGATCAGACAGTGCTCTGACAAGGGCAGCCTATAAAATGAATAAAACAAATAAATAAACAAATAACCTGTGAAGCAATTGGATAGTCTCCAAATTTATTTTATACAGAACAGCACATACATATACTCTTTTAAAAAAACACCAAAAACCAATAGGCTCATAAGCATACACACCACTGCTATTTTGCCAGGAGCTGTACTACTGTTGTTCCTTTCCCCTTCCATTTAAAACATTTGTTGGCATAGACATGCAATACCTTTCATCAATCACAGCAGCTGGTCAATTCATAGTTGTTGGTTTTGTGGATTCAGAACATTAAAAAACCTGTTGCAATATTTAGAGCATTTATATGCTGCTGTGACTATGTGTCTCCTCCTCCTCCTCCTCCTCCTCCTCCTCCTCCTCGAGTTGGTAGATACCCCAAGGCCTATCAAGTCCAACCCCCTGCAATGCAGGAACACACTATCAAAGCACTCCTGACAGATGGCCATCCAGCGTCTCTTTAAAAATCTCCAAAGAAGAAGACTCCACCACACTCCGAGGTAGTGCATTCCACTGTCAAATAGCCCTTACTGTCAGGAAGTTTTTCCTGATGTTTAGATGGAATCTCTTTTCCTTCACCCTGAACCCATTACTCTGGGTCCTAGTCTCTGGAGCAGCAGAAAACAAGCTTGCTCCCTCACCAACATGTCTTAACTTCAAATAACTAAACATGGCTATCATGTTACCTCTTAACCTTCTCTTCACCAAACTAAACATACCCAGCTCCCTAAGTCTCTCCTCATAGGGCATGGATTCCAGACCTTTTTGGTTGCCCTCCTCTGGACCCGTTCCAGCTTGTCAATATCCTTCTTGAATTGCGGTGTCCAGAACTGTACACAATATTCCAGGTGAGGTCTAACCAATGCAAAATAGAGAGGTATAATTACATCCCTCAGTCTTGACACTATGCTCCTGTTGATACAGTCCAAAATCACATTAGCTTTTTTGGCCGCCACTTCACACTGCTGTCTCATGTTCAGTTTGTGGTCTATTAAGACTCCCAGATCCCTTTCTTTTTCTTCTTTTGCTCCCAGACATGAAAATCATATTTATTCATGAACTCCCTAAGCTTTCTTTACATTCTTAAATACATTCCCGTTTTTGTTTGTTTTTCGCTGCAAGTTTTCCTACATTTTGCTTCCCCCCTCCTATTTTTGATTAAATTAATTCAGTGCATACCCTTTTAAGTTCCACAAGGCCTGTCAGGTTCAGAGGACACATGGCTTAAAACTGAGGATCAATTTCAGATCCAGACTTTCTCAAGCAAATGAATGAGCTATTCTAAATCAATAATGTATTTGTGTGTAAACAAAGGACACAGCTTTGGTCAGAATTTTTTTTAACCCCATAAGTGAAAGACAAATAAATAACAGTCTACTTTTGGGGAAATTATAACATAATAATACCCACCCCCATTCCCAGTATATTACCTTGAAGTAAGTCCTATTGATTCTATTAGAAAACCACATAAAGACCATGGCAGAGAAAATTTGTTCAGCTGTATCTGTTGGGGAAATACTGGTTTGAATATTTGGCCTGCTATTATGGAAGAGGAAAAACATTTACCTCAGGTAAATATCATTCCATATTATTTCTGCGTATTAAATTTTATCTCAGCCTTCTCTCAAAGAGCTTGGTGGGATATATATGATTTTTCCCTCCTCCATTTTATTCTCACAACAATCTGGTGAGATAGTCATGCCTAGGGCGAGTGATTGGTGGGGAACACAGTCTTTCTCGTATCAACATTCAAATCACACCACTGCGCTGGCCCTTTTTTTTAACCAATTGTCCCTATTTATTGATCACAGTCCCTATTTTCTAATGTCTTTCTGACTTTAAGACATGCCTTATTAAAATGTTGTTAACAAGCATGCTAGAATTGCCCTTCTTCAGGATTCAGCCTCTTTCTCTCAAGAAAGCCCTGTGTTAATTCCCTTTTTATACAATGCTGGTCTTCACTATGAGTGAACCACTTGACATCATGTTTTGAGTACAGCATTTGAAAGTTTGTGCTGTAATAGACTTTAGGGTTGCTAACACATCTGGAGAATTTCCTGCCTCTTTGATAGAGGTTTGATGTTTGGAAATAGGCAGCTGAAAACTTTCATGGCCGGGAGGTAAATATCATCTGGTCAATAGCATCCTGTTAAGCCTCCATTAAAGGGATGGAGCACTAGAGCATTTTTCCCCCTCCAGTTAGTTGACAACCATCATGATAGTTGGAAAAAATGCTGTTCATTCATATTTGCAGTTGGGATATGTATGTAAAGGGGGCTAAATATATATTACAGGCTGCTGCAGATACATTTGCTCCGACACTTTAAAAAAGTAAAGTATCTCATAGGCCCATGGTGGCGAACCTTTGGCACTCCAGATGTTATGGACTACAATTCCCATCAGCCCCTGCCAGCATCACCAATTGGTCATGCTGGCAGGGGCTGATGGGGATTGTAGTCCATAACATCTGGAGTGCCAAAGGTTCACCACCACTGTCATAGGCTATTTGTTTCAGTGAAGTAATGGCAGCGAAGAGCTGCCTAACCCTTTCTCAGCTGCCTGCTCAATGTTGTGCCCTTGCCCCGCTGAGTTCTAGTCAATGGGGGGAAAAATGCATAGTCATCCCAACCCCTTTTCCAGTAGGAAAAGGTAGTATGGATGTGGCCGGTGAGTTTGAGAAGAAAAACAGCCCAAGAGGAAAGTGTTAAGCAGCCTTGCCCTGCCGCCACTTTGCTGTTCAAAGGTGCAGCCTCCCACAGCTGCTTTTGGTAAAAAAATAAAATAAAATGAAGAAAAGATAAACACAGCTGCTTGTGATGCACAACGTGGCCCAGAATGTGTCTTCCAGAAGCAATTCAAGATACTGTTCTTGAGCTTTCGGTGTAAACCATGTAGCCTGGGAATTGACTCTTTTGTTATCGCAACTTTTAACACTTATGCTGAGTTTAGACATAACATGAAACCAATGCTTTATTCTGATTATGGTTAGTTTATGAGACCATGATTCAGCTCACAGGTAATCACTCAAATCCTAGTTTGCATGAAAGCAATCTGGTTTCATGTTCTTTTCTTTATAGCCTGGGAGGTCATTACTGGAGAACAAGCCAGGATTAAACTGGGATTATGCCAGGACATCTGCATTTAGGCATCTCATGAACCCTAAGGCCGTTTCCGCACGGCCAAAAGCAGCGACGCGATGACGTCGCAAATTGCGACGCATCCCAAAAAAAGCGTTCACACAGACAGGCGGAGCTGCGGGCGTCCGCAGCCCCGCAGAAATGTGACGGTTCGCACGGAAGCGCTGCGGAAGCGGCGTCTCGCGACGTTGCGCCTGCGCACTTGCGAAGCCGTGCAGGCCCGACACCATTTTTGACGACAGCTCCGTGGCGGCTGTTCGCACGAGTGCGGCGTCGATGCGTCACATGGGGAAAAAGAGTGGTTTTAAGCGTTTTCTGCATACACCGTCTTCGCGCTGGTTTAGCGTTTTCGCGACGGCGCGACTGCGCACCTCCGCCGCTGCGCGTGCGAACGCTCTCGCTCTGACGCTTCTTTTTCCGTTGCGACGACGTCATATTTTGCCCGTGCGGAAACGGCCTTAGTTAAGATTAACTGTGGTTAATAAACAGACTTCTAATCCTGTCTTCAGTTTCTAACACTGGATGTCAGTGGCCATAGTTAGTGGGAAAAAAGGTAAACAGAGTTCCCTGTGCAAGCACTAGGTCATTACTGACCCATGGGGTGATGTTACATCACAACGTTTACTACTTTTCTCTCCCCCCCCCCCACCACTTCCATTGCTGCTGCCACCCCAAAAGCCAATGGTTGCTTTAAAATTAAGCTTAATTTATTTCCAGGTTAGTGGCGACTGGGAGGAGACTGGGGCAGGGACAAGATCAGGGAAGGAGGGCCCTCCCTGGCTTTGTCCCCACCTCAAATCTTTTCCTGGCCATAGTGCCATTCCCCTAGAAGTAAATTAAGCTTAATTTCAGAGCAACTATAGACTTTTGCTGCTGTGGAGGAGGCAGCAGTTGTGTGGGGCATGGACAACATTTCCCCCTCCCCAAGATTTTTCTCTTCCCATTTCCCACCTCCTTTCTCTCTCTTTCCTCCCCTTCCAACTGGATGGAGGATATACAATTGAATAGTATGATCCTCTGAAGATGCCAGCCACAGATGCAGGCGAAACGTCAGGAGAGAATGCTGCTAGAACACGGCCATACAGCCCAGAAACCACACAGCACCCAATTGAATAGTAGTGTGTGAGAACAAAATCTTGATCTGTGGGTGGATAGTAAGTTAAATAAAGCTAATGCCTCAGATTGACTCAACCATTAAGGTTGATGTCAGTTTTTTGTCTTTCCCCAGAAATATAGGATTCCCCTTTGTCCTAGGAGATTAAATTCTCATAGCATCGCTAGAAGGCCTGATCTCCCCTATAAAATAGGCTCTTGCCCAATACTCAGTGGTGTAGTGGTTAAGAGCAGGTGGATTCTAATCTGGAGAACCAGGTTTGATTCCCCACTCTTCCACTTGAATGGCAGAGTCTTATTTAGTGAACCAGATGTGTTTCTGCACTCCTACATTCCTGTTCGGTGACCCTGGGGTAGTCACAGTTCTTTGGAACTCTGCCAGCCCCACTTACCTCACAAAGTGTCTATTGTGGTGAGAGGAAGGGAAAAGTGCTTGTAAGCCTCCTTGAGTCTCCTTACAGGAGAGAAAGGTGGGGTATAAATCCAAACTACTACTACTACTACTACTACTACTACTACTACTACTACTACTACTACTACTACTACTCCTCTCCTTCTTCTTTTTGTCTGGACTGCTGGTCTGGACACACTGTTCTGCCCAGTACTTCTGAGCCTGCTGCGAGGTTCAGTTGCTGCTGCGTGCCACCCACCAGCTTTCTACTCTGCTTCCTTGGAGTCCAGTGCAGGTCGCCGGACTTTGCTTCACAGATCCAAAGCCACTTCAGGATCTGGTACAGTATCACTCCTAGGAATTTCTCCAATTCCCCCGCTATTCCAAATCTGTCCCCTAAACACTGCTTATTTCCTAGGACTGTGTGGGTGTTCTGCTGTTTTGGTTAATGTATGCTTGTGTACCCTGTTATCCCTAAATAAACTTGTTAAACTCTATTTTATCTCCTGTGGAATTTCTTGCAAAATGTGATCCTGGTATGCAAAGACAACAAAGACCCTGAGCTTGCCTGACCTTTTGCTAAGCCACGAGTCTTCCCTTGCTAATTCCCCACTCTAAAAGGGAGAGACTCCCACCATTTTGGATGACATAGCATTAGCCAGCACTGAAGGTTCAAGCCTGAATGCTGGCCAGGATTGAATTAAATGGCGTCTATACAGAGTATGGTTCATATCTGTACTGTCGTATGTCAGTGCAGAACAGAATAGGGCAGCCTCTGCTCTTGCAAGCTATCTGTGCATATGGGAGCCACAAGCTCAAAGTGGGGGGAGGGTGTACAGCCTTTGCTTTGGTTTTCATGGCCTCAAAATGTTATTGCCAGGGTGCAAGGCAAGTATTTGAGTCATGTGGTTTTACAAGAACTAAAATAATGGAGTCCACCATGAACCCCACCTCACATGGAGTCTGCAGGTGTGTCTGAAATCTAATAATAATATTAATGCATTTTCAGGGACTTCGTATGAGAATTGTTTAATATATAATCAGTGACTATATAAATATTTAAAGGTGTTATCACAATGCATTTCTTAATAATTGCATATTAGAGTCTTCTCTGTCTTTCTTCCACTTCCCCCATCCTCTTCACTATTTTTAAGAGCATCAAAAGATGGATGAACAATTTACATTAATCCAAAAATTGCTTCTGCAATGAGAATTTAAACAGCCACACAGCTGCAAATATACCATTAAAGAGAGATCAACAATTTAAAAACAATTACAAATCACTTAACAAAAGACATAGATAATGTTCTTAAAGACAAACACATTGTGTAGATTTCTGTCTTTTTTACATAATTCGAGAAGTGAGGAAAATCCATTTATTTTAACTGCTTGCTACTTTCAAATACAAAATTACTGGTTGCTTCTTCTGAGCTGTTTAAGAAAAATTGCCACACCTTAAACTGCATAAAAAATGTAATGGAAAATTAATGGAAATTTTCCTAGATACATGTCAAAATAAGTGGGGTTCTGCTGCAAGCCTCAATTATAGGTCCTGTGCTGAGTTGCCAGTTCTTTTGGGTTCCTATGGTTTTAATCGATGCATGGAGAAAATAAAAGGGTTGCAACAATCACTTTTAACAGTTGCATGACAAGCAAAACTCCAGCCAGTTAATTTTTTCTTGGCATGATGATGCACTAGTGGGAAGAGATCCACCTGATATAATTCTTCATGTGCAAAGGGCACAGGAGTCCTGCTAGAACCAAAACTGGCCACTTTATTTGATGCACTTGGTTTCACAACTGGGGAACTCAGTGCACAAGGTTTTTGAGATGGGACCATAGCACGTATTTTATATGCTAAAGTTTCCACCGTTGAATCCCAGCAACACCAGATATTGCTTGGGAAGCGGTACTGACAAAGACCTTGAGATCTTGGAGAACTTATGCCAGTCAGAATAGACAACAGTGGGCCAGACGGATCAGGAGTCTGATCGTATGAAACGTTAATATATAATATATAATTTGAGGTACCAAACTTTATGGTTAGCCCCTTGACCTAGACACTCTTTCTCTTCCAGTCCTAGAAGAATGAGGTACTGATAATAATTTTGAAGTTATGAGGAAAATCACTGTTATCAAAGCCATCACTTTATTATGTTTGAACCATGGAATCTGATTTTGCTTGTGAATATCCCCAAGCCGGACAGTGATGACAGACTTTATAATTTCTAATAGACAGATTAATATCATTACCATGAAGGCATGGAGGATATACTTGTATTCATGGATAATATAATACAGTACTGGAAGGGATTGTGGATGTTTTTCCTCATTCTAAGTATTATGGACATTATCCGTGGGGAACTTCTCACCAGCAAGCCATAGGGAACAAATGAGAGTTGTGTTAAAATAAATGCATAGCGACTTTTGCTGATGCATTTCCCCAAGATATTTTTCTCTGGCTTTGGCATCTGCAGGGATAGACCTGGTGGAGCACTTGTTTTGTATGCAGCAGGCCCTCAGTTCAGTCCCAAGCATCTCCAGTTAATGGATCTGATGTAAAAGGAATTCAGAAAAACCCTTCTGAGTGCCTCAGCTGCTGGTAGTCTGAATAGACAACAGTGTGTTAGAAACTGACAGATTTGGTGCAAGTTAACTTCATATTTTAACTATCATATTTGATTGTTAACTTAGTAGACTCTTTCCTGCTGTGGTACTTCAAGAATGGATGTTTGTGGTCAACAGCTATCTTATTCAATAGTCTGATTTAGCAATGAGGACTGTGAGAACAGGTTTACCTCGAATCTCCCCGTTCCATCCTGTTTTTCTCCCGAGGCAGATGAGGCTGTTAAAGTGATGCTGAGCTAGGCAGGAGCTCAGACTCAGTAGGGTCCAGCCAACAACAACGATAAGTGTAGGCTTACACACCATGTCCTCCTATGTCATCAGGGGAGAAAGTGATAGGTCATTCCTATAGTCATTGTTGTTACTGCCCGGGTCCCTGCTGAGCAGCCTCTACAGTGCTACCAGTACTGCTGGTGTTGGTTAGGTTTGGGCCAACTTAGAAATAACCAAGGGCCAATCAGACCTTGTTGTGTGCTCTCCCATGCACTCCTCTCCCATGTTATGTTTCATTTAGCTCACTTAGCATGAAGGTATTTTGAAAGTTGCAATAGATGTAATTACCAGCTGCGCAGAAAGATCCCTATGAGCTAAAAGATGCCAGTTGTTGACTCCGTTTTTATTTTATCCCACTTTTGCTGAATCTTTTCGATGCAAGAAATTTCTGTTTAACTCACTATTTAAACTGTGTGCCAAAGAACTGTCCAAAAGAGAAATGTACGTATATCTACATCTATCTACTGCAAATCACGAGTGGGTTTGTGTGTGTGTGTGTGTGTGTGTGTGTGTGTGTGTGTGTGTATGATAATCAGTTAAGTCAAATTGATGTCTTGAACTAGTTTCTGTTGACCTGTTTAGACAAAACGTAAACCTATCCTCAAGAGCGTAAAGCTTTTTTTTTTGTGCAGTTCATGCCTACATTAACTAATTAATAACAAAAGCAATGTGGAACTGATTAACAGGTAATTTAATCAGAGGAGATAATTAAAACTATTGAAATTAATAAATTATTATTTAATTACTATTAGTTAATATTGTAATTTTCAAAGCCTAAATGACACTGATGAAAGGCTTCCTCTCGGAAATACCAGTGAAAATTAATTAGAAATTAATTTGATTTGGCTGAAACATTCTCATAGAAGAGTCCCTGCCATTTTTTTTTTTGCAATTTTTTTTTACAATAAATAAACATAAGATTGAATGTGCTATCATATCTTCCTGGGGAAAATTATATCCACGTATTGCAAATGGATGGGGTTTCTCAGAAAGCGTGCACAGTTAATATTCCAGGAATCAATTTAGTATTAAGGAAAATAAAACAAGCTCAGCAGGAACCCCACTGCAATCTCGGTATTTGGCTCCATGGTATGGTTGAATATAATCCTCTCCTATCCTGCATTAGTGAAGCTTCTGAAAAGATGCTGTGCATTGGAATATCAACCAAGTCTTTCCAGAGGCTTCATGTATAGGGTCTTTATTACAATTATTCAGGTCAGCATAATTTATAGTTGTCTGGCATGGACACAGCCCATCACTGGCTCAAAAGATTTCTTGATTTCACCTGAGGCTGCAAAAACAGTGAAGTTGTTCATCGAGGAACCAGCAATGTGTGGCTGGATAGACTGTGTTTTTCTTAATGAGTTCGAATTGTGCGTGTGAAATATGGTTATAGGAGGAGTAACTAACATTGCCAATGCACTACAGGGTTGTTGTTTTTTAATGGGCCATTCATACATAGGAAGCTTTGATCTGGATTGAAACAGAGAGTTCATGATGTTGGGTACATTGGGCTTTCCTGTCCCCCCTCCCATTCCTATTGAATTCCCTCTATATTCCACTGCCCCGAAGGCTTTGGGGACCATCTGTTATAGTGTAATGCAGTAGAGACGGCCGCACTGTGAAGTGGTGTGGAGAATTGAAGGAAATTGGTGAATCCGTTAGGGGGCAGCCAAAGTTTCTTCCATTCACTCAAGGAGCCCCTGGGATACAAGCTTCTTCCATAGTGTATTGTATATTAATTCTAGAATAAGTCAGTCAGTAGGGTTGCATTAAACTGAAAATTTCCTCATGTGCAAGGTGAGGCCCTTTTTCACTGACTCCACTCTGTGTGTATCAGCTCTCTACCACCAACCTGTTTCTGGAACTTGAAGTCCCTCATCCCCCAGGAGCAGCATTTTGGGGGCATTTTGGGCTGCAGTTGAAGGGACGGGGAAGCTGTGCTTCTATGGGCAGAAATATTTCCATTCCCAGAAATTTTAGCTGAGATCCAGACCTGTGTCTTTTTGAGATGGCAGAACTGGGTGTTCACACTGACAGTATCTGGAGGAATGTGCATCCACACGAAAGCTGATATCAAGAATGAAACTTCTTTGGTCTTAAAAGTGCCACTGGACTCAAACTTTTTTCTGCTACTTCAGACTGACACAGCTATTTGCCTGAGTGTGATTCTAAGAATATATCCTCTGAAGTAAGCTCCACTGAATAGTCCTGAGTAGGATTTTGAGTTGATCTGCCTAAGATTGCTGTTTCTAGCTATGGTTTCAACACCATAGCTGAAAGCCCCCTCCCCCACCACCACATTCTGCAAAAACTAATTGTAGACCAGTTGCCTGTTTGGGAAAGCTATCAGCAACAGCGCATATTCAGACTTTGCTTGTGCCATCTTTCCTGCCCATTGGCTGATCATTCTAAGGGGGTCAAAGACTAGTGGGAGAGCTTTGGAGAAAGTGAAACATCTTGGTTGTCATAAGTCTTCCACTGCCAACCCCACCTCTGCTAATAAAATTCAACAGAAAAGTCTTGTCCTATTAAATCTTGATAATATTCCTTATTTTAGACTATAATGCTTTTTTGTATAAAAATGCTCTCTTTATTTTGTGGGAAACTAACAAGATGAAAAACTTGTTTCTGAAAAATTGAATCGCAGCTGTAGTAGCAGATAAGACTGACACTTGGTTCTTAGAAAGAAGCAATCAATGTTGAATGTATCAGGTGAGTTCATTTCTCTTGCTCTGCTTTAATAGCTTATAAAGAAGATTGATTAGGTTCTTGTCTGACAGATCAATAGTGGAATGAAACTGAACTTCCCCTTTTTTTTCAAGCATGGATTCTCCAAATGTGGGGGAATGTGGAGAGATCTGGAGGAGAAAATGCCATAAACTTTTTTTTTTAAAAAAGCCAACTTAAATACAGCAACAAACAGTCAAAATATTACAGGCAGCATTAGTAACATACATTTATAGAAACCATGGGTAAAGTGCCTGCTATAAAAGGGGTGATGTTTCATCCCCATCTTCATCTGTGCAAAGAAGTTCCATTTCACATGGATATATTTATTATCACTTGGTAAATATGGTTATCAAAACTATTTCTCAATCAATCATCCAGTTTACTAGCTCTTCAAAATCTCAGGCAAAGAAGGTGTTTTCCCTAATACCTGTTACTGGAGAACCCCTTTTAACTGGAAGTGCTGAGAACTAAACCTGGAACCATCTGTATGGAAAGTTGTGAGTGAAAAAAAGATATAGGACCTCATGATTAGGGTAGATCTAGATTTAACACTGGAGCTTGGACCCTATGGCTCATTCCGCACATGCAGAATAATGCACTTTCAAACTGCTTTCAGTGCTCTTTAAAGCTGTGCGGAATAGCAAAATCCACTTGCAAACAGTTGTGAAAGTGGTTTGAAAGTGCATTATTTTGCTTGCGCGGAAGGGGCCTATATGACTCAAGCGCAGGAGTGTTCATAGAAGAGGACTTCAAGGCTACTGATCAGTACATTTTCTTTATTTGAGCAAGTCAGGTGATTAGAACCAGAGTTACATGATTTGAGTCAAGATGAGTTTCCCTAAGTAAATTAGTGGAGTGAGTAAAGTCATTTGAGCCAAGAATATACACAATGACTCCATTATATACTTCATTTCAAATACGCACTGGCACCATTATATACTCTATTGCCATTTTCTAGATGTGATATATAATACTTAAAGGATAATTTTAGCATCTATATAAAACTGAGATTGATGAACATTAATGATGGGCAGCCAGAGGGAGTGGTGGTCTTTGAGTTTTTATTTTTGTATGGCTCAAAGTGGCAAATTGTTTGCATTTTAAAATTAAAATTAAAATGAGCATTTAAACTGCCAGTGCCTTCTCTCTTTTTCTGAATGTTTACACAGTGTAGATGATGGGCAGTGTTTTATGCTAGACTGTACAATTCATTTAAAACATTTTCAGGTAGGAAATGAAATGTTTTTTCCATGGAGTTTCACATTGCTTTTTATTCCAAAACATTTTATTTCCAGCCTCAAAATGTTTCAAATGAATTCCATTTTAAAATGATTCTCTGGCTGAAACATTTTGAAAACATTTTCAGTTATTGTGTGATCTATTGACTACGTTTCCCATGCTACTCTGCTTTCCTGAACTTCTTCCTTGGTGCCATTTTCTAAGCCTGTTTATTTGCAGCATTTCTCTTTTTGTTCTTTTATTTGGGGGGGCAATCTTTGAAGCATGGAGGAGTAGGTGGGGGGCAATATTTGAAGCATTGAGGAGTAGAGAATGCAGGACGAGACTATGAAGCATTGCAGCATTGATTCAACACAGAACTAAAAAAGGGGGGGGGGTCATAAAATGGCGGCCAGGAATCATTTCAAGGGGATGAGTGCAAACAAAAGAGGGGGATTTAAAATGTTTGACAAATGTTTTAGGAGATTTGTGCAAAAAGGGCCACTGTGGTGCAAAAACCAGAGTTAGTCAGAGCAACAGATCCCAGTCTTGAGAAGCCAACAGCTATGAATGTATTTATACTTATTTGTAACATTCTTGGTTTTATTTTTAACAGTAAAACATTAAGAATGGATTTAAAAAGGTAATAATGAACAAAGATTGCAAAGTCAACAGTAACATCAGAAATAAAACCTCCTTACAGTAGTTTCAAGCATAGTTTAGGGCCATCACACCGGCACTGGGGAAACAGAAAGTCAGCTAGAAGTATGTTTGTGTTGGATCAACAAAAGGTCTAGGAAATGCAAATATTTTCATTTGATACCTAAAGCTCAACAAATCTGGCTCCAGGCGACTTTTATGGGGAAGAAGTTCCCTGAAGAAAGTTCCCTGTCCATGGTGCTGATCCTAAAGAGGCAAGGCCATACAGAGATACGGGCCACAAAATTTGGTTTCACTTTACAGTCTAGTTTGGATGGGAGTAAATAGTTTTTCAAAATAACTCAGCACTAATCCAAGGTATTTTGTAGTTTCTGCCAAGTGGTTTTTGGAAAAACTGAGATGTCAGTCTCCTCCCCCAAAAGTCAGTTTTCCTGTATTAAAGTCCTGTATCTGGCTGGCTTCCATGAGGGCCAGGGCCTTTGCTACCCTGGCCCCACCTGGTGGAATAAACTCCTGAGTCAGATCAGGGCCCTGCGGGACTTAAGCTGTTTCCACAAGGCCTGTAAGATGGAGCTTTTCTGCCAGGCATTTCCATCTAGCCAGCTGGACTGACCTACTACTCTCTTTGGCCTCCTATGGGTGCGAAAAGGAGTGAGGGTTTTGCCATCTGTGATTGGGTTTTATTGGTCTGATTGTTAAATGGTTTTATGATTGTTTACTGTTTGCCACCCTGAGCCCTGGTGGGGAGGGTGGGATATAAATGGAAAAATAAAATGAAATAAAAAATAAAAAGTGCTAGAAAAACTGTAGGGTCTGGGTTTTTAAAAATGCAGCACAACATTTCTGATGAACAGGCAACTTTTATAATTGGCTGTGTCCCTAGACCCACCCAGTACCCCTAGACTACTTCTCAAAACAGTTGAAGTGTAACCACCTTCTAAACTTACTGTAGTTTTTCGGGGGGAGGGGGGGTCTGCTTGCAAAGTAATTGCATTCTGCTTTCCCCTTCCCCAACATAAAATATAGGAATCTTATCTCTGTTAACTCAGGATATTTATTTATTTTTTTCTTGTTTAGTCTTTATAAATCTATATAGCATTACTGAGCAACAGGCTGTGCCACTTCACAGGTATGCAAGCGAAACTTTTTCACAGCCTCTCAAAGCCTCCCCTACCAGCCCCCTGTGTTATTCCTTCCGCTCCCTCAGGTTGTGACAGAGCTGCAACCCACTTTTAAGTCCCAACCCACAATTTTAGAATCACTGTCCTATGCTTTATGCTCAAACTCACCTAAATGCCTCTGGAGTCTATCTGTGGATTCTGGTGCAGTTCTGCTAGATAACCTTTGGGTTGCTGCCTCCTTGATCCACTAACCTCCATTTTTTCATGCCTAGTGTTGGCAATTGTATTGTCCAACTTTGCATTATTTCTTTGCGTTGTGTACTTTTCTTCTTTCTGATTTAAAAAACTATTCTGGTTATTTTGTAACTTTCTTAATTGCTTTTTAGCCATTTTTAGCTTTTTATGGCTTTTTTGGCCATAGCACAACTTGTTAGAAAATTAGAAACTGTAGAATGGCTTCAGACTCATCTGGTGATTATTACAAAGCAGCTTGTGTTGATAAGATCATCTTGAAAAGAGGCCATGAAATGCCAATA
Organism: Sphaerodactylus townsendi; assembly: GCF_021028975.2. Taxonomy (NCBI): domain Eukaryota; kingdom Metazoa; phylum Chordata; class Lepidosauria; order Squamata; family Sphaerodactylidae; genus Sphaerodactylus; species Sphaerodactylus townsendi. The sequence goes on along the minus strand of NC_059425.1, from coordinate 36,857,061 downwards.
GTTGTTCTGCCATAGTTTCTATAGCTCACTAGCAATGCATTTTTGACTTGCTAGGGCTTCAGAATTTTACAGGTGGACCCCCACCCCCATACTCTCCCTTTCAGCCAACAACATATGTGGTCAAGATGCCCTCATGAGCCAGAGGAAAGTATTTGTAAAAAAATCATTTTGAAGATAATTGAACACACACCAACACATGTTATTGGAAGATAAAATGTCTCACGCACAGCATGAGATACAAGAAACTACCTGATGCTCCCAGTGACCTGAAAATAGTGTTATCTGAATAAAATGTATACCTCTGTGTGTCTTGCTATGGTGGCTGCATAAAACAAATTGCAATGAAGCGATCCCCCCTCCTCCAACTTAAAAAAGAGAGATTCTATAGGACAGAAAGGAAGAGGACCAGTCTTCTTGTTAAGCAGCTTGAAGCACTAGCTTGAGGCTATACATTCTGGAGGTATCCATCTTGATATGTCTCTTTTTAAAAGAGGCACCAGTCAATAATAAGGATGGGTGAAGGGATCTGCACTTGGAAAACATATATAAAACACAAGAAGGATAAACAATATATGAGGGGTGGCAAGATATACAAGGGATTAAATTTGTTTGGATGAGAAAGGATGTATGGGCCAAATCACAAAATATTACGTATTGCTTTCTAGATGGTTTTTTACACTGAAAATCAGCCTTAAGGAGCCACAATTGGTACAGAGAAAAGGGCTGGTTAACTCCTTCCCTTCCCACTATTTTTCCAGTCAGAATTGCCCCCATCCAAGCGGCTTTCTTGGCTGTGTGTCACAAATAGCATCTGGGGGAAAAAAACCTGTCTCCCATGTCTGTAGACAGGGGACAATATTTTAAGAGGTCAGTAATGACTGAGTGCCATCTTCTTGTGTACACTTCTTGTGTACAAAAACAACAAACTATTAAAGCAATATCTCTTTCTTCTATCTCACCAACCTTTTCCAAGAGAGATTTTTTTTTTGTTACCTGGGCAGCATAATTTCAAACATGGCATGCTTGACACGTAATGCAGTTTGACAGTTCATTTGAAATAACTGTGCCGATAACCCTTAAAAGTGGTAATAAAATACACTTTGCTCTACTGTACAGATGATTAATACCACTAAGGTAATTAAATTCCATTAGTCGAAGAGTGTGTGAAGAGTGTGTGTGTGTAGTATGTGTGAGGGTTTTTTTTTTTGTATGCACAAGGAATTCTGTGCCAAGGTTTAGCAGATCTCTAGTAAGGGGGGGAAGACAAATGCCTTTGAAAAGCCACATTTTCCTAGTTAAAATCCCAGGGAGATCTATATTAACTTAGGACATCTGCTTGTTGTGATAGTTTGAGCTATTGATGCATCAGATCATTAGTGGAGGTGGCTTGAACGGGTGTTTCTTTTATCCTGTTGACAAGGAGCACTCACCAGGAGCAGCTAGCTTTCTGCAACAAGGAACACAAAACAGGAAGTGGGGTAGCCAACTTGGAAGCCCTGCCCAAGTTCTGACATGGCTAACTATCCTAGCTGTGATGTTAGGAAACAACAGTTTGCCCCCTGGCTGCCCTGTTCCCCAAGATCAGAACCAACATAGCTTTCCTTCCTGCTGTTTTGTAGCTTTCAAGTCTTCCAGACAAGTATTACAGCTGTAGATGAATAGTTTACCCCTTTCAGATGGCTGCAGTAATGACCAACAGGGGAACCAGGATTGACAATGTATCCAGGTGCAGCTACATAAGCATTTCATTAAATATTGAAGCTGTGGTTTTCAGTTACAGTGGCAAAAGGGAAATTTGGTCCTCCTCCAAAAAGGGATTGTTTAAAATTTTTCCCCCTTTTTCAATGTCCTCAAGATCTGGATTTTTCTTACTTTTACAGAGAGCAGGATGCAGTCTTTTTCATGCTAATTAGCCACTATCTTAAGAAGTATTGTGGGTAACATATTAATGTAATTCTGCTTTTTTTACTTTCCACCTAAATTATTCTTTTTAATTTTTTGATTCCTTCAAAGTGACTAAAACAGTGGTCCTGAAGTACACAGGACTGCATTCATCATATGTGACTTTACTGTCTCTGTCTTTCTCTCATTTGGATATGTGAGTTCTTTTTAAAAAAGAAAACAAGCTTCCCTCTTCAAAATACGGTTATTACCTATTCATTGCCTCATCCAGCAGTGAAAATATATCTTCCAGTGAGATTATAATCTAAATTTTGACAAAACTGGGGAGAACCGACCAGGTTGGGGATGCAAGCAGAAATGCTAACAATTTGCAGCTATAGGTATGTGGGTTTCATCCATCGGATATGATTGTTAAGGAGCTGAGCCAAGCAATTAACCAAAAACCTTTCTTATAGATGGCTTATTTAATGCCTTGCTTCCAACATCAGACTCAAAGCATTGGGTTCCCAGAGGTCTCCCATTAGACTCAGACCTGAGTAGCTTTAGCAGGGTTGGTCATGTGCCTTCAGACCATATAATGGGGGCAAGAGAGGGTAGTGGTAGTTATATCTGACAGAACAGAAAGTATGGTTTCAGTTGCTGGGTGTTCCAAATGTGATGAACAATATATTAGTAGTAGTAGTAGTAGTAGTGTTTACTTAGTAGTAGAGCCCACTGAGTTCAGTGGGGCTTTTTTTCAAGCAATGCAGTCTTAACCAATAGGCAAATGCTCCATCCCCCACACTCAGGGGACTCAGTCATCCATGACCCTGCTCCTGACAGAGGAGCAGCCAACTGATGCTCACCACAATTTGGGGCTCAGGTAGCCAGTGTGGCAGTGGTGGCCATTCACACCTGCCCAGTCCAAAGCTTAGGTGACCAGATTCCAGTGGTAGCAAAAGCAAATGCTCTTTTCATTTTTTCAAAGGCATGAATGTTCCATGTACTGGTAGTTGGCTTGGTTTGGCTTGATAGGAGAATATTTTCCTTACCACAGAGAGATATGTTTTTGAGGGTAGAAAAATAACTCCTCAAACACCAAAGAAATGATTAATGATAGGCATTTGAAATAGGCTCTGGGTGCTTGAAACAGGGGCCTTTTCTGCATGGCCACAATCGGGGGGTGCGTCAGCGTACATGACGCCGACTATCATCACTCCTCTGGGACCGTCTGTTCACACGTAATCGGGTTCTGGTAGGTGCTTGGGGAAGACTGGGCGCCAGCTCAGTGCCATCTGTCCGGGACGCCTTCCCTCCCTCCGACCTTCTCCAGCGCCATCGCCTCTGCAGGCCAGGGGACATGCCTTCGCCTGCTCCTCGCGGCGACAGCTCTGGAAGTCGCGAGGGAGTAAGGGTATGTCCCCAGACCTGGGCGACGTGCCGGAAGGTCAGAGGGAAGGTAAGGCATTCGGGAAAGGGGGGGGGGAATGGCGCCTTCCAGCCACTGCCATTTGCACGGCAGCGTTTGGAAGCCGCTGTTTCTGAAAAACCTCGCCCAGGTTCAGAAACAGCGGCTTTGCGCTGCTCGGGGGTTGCGAGGCCACCGCTACTGAGATGCAGTGGCGGCGGCCATGCGAACCCCTCCCCAGGGTTGCTGTTTTTAGCGTCCCTCAGTCGCTGTATTCCGCCTGTGTGGAAACAGCCAGGAATTGAATGTTGTGAAACACCCTGACTTCTGCTACCACAAACCTAGATTTTGTTGGGTGATATGTTATTGTTTCAAGATGTGTTGGGATTTGCCTTGGAGTAGTGAGTATGAAATTTCTGATGAAATTTGTGTTAGTTTTTTAAAATGCTTCTATGTGAGAGTTTTAATTAACAGCACAAGACACACAAACTTAGGAATCTTGCATTAGGACTCTTGATCACACCAAGTTTATACTTCTACCCCTGCCCCCACGGCTCTCTAAACTGTTCACATGAAAAAGCTAAAACATTCAATATCAAAGATAAGATTAATAATGAATACATACCAGTCTGAAAAATGCCTCAACAGTCAAAATTCAAGCTGTTGTATCAGCCAAACTCCTTTGCACATAGGTGACACATGGCACATACAGAATGAGATGTACTAACTTGCTTAGGATTCCTTTGTCCTATGCTCAGTTGAGTTCCAATGGAAGTCAAATAATTGAATCTCTTTTTTCTCCCTCCCACATAATGAAATTCTATTATGAACACACTGAACACATGTGGAATATTTTATTCTGTCTACCCTTGTGTTATACATAGAAGAGGAGTTCTGAATTCAGGCAATTTTGAAAATTGAAGTCTGATCCCCCCACCCCACCAACCCTCAATATTTTTGTCTCAGGGTGTATGTTTGCAATGTTGCCATTCTTTTACATTTTCATTCTATAGGCCGCAGAACTAGCGCAGCTTCATATTACCATGTTATTATGGATAGTTTAGACCTAGTCTCCTTGAAAGTAATGGCATGTGATTGCTTTACCCCATTACTTTTCAATAGGGACCAAGACTGTGTCATCCTTAGGGACTGAATCCCATTGAAAGTAATAGCCGGAGACTGCCCACGTTGTTACTGTGCTTTAAATTGGATTGAATTTATGCCAAGCTTTAAGGACTTGGTGCCAAAAAAGGGAAAATAAGTCTTATTTTTAAGGCATAAAGCTGATCAAAATGAAAAGGTGTGGGTTTTTGGAGAGGTAGTGCTTGTGATGCTTAGCAGAGTATTTTAAAAGTGGTGTTTATATTATTCAAAACAGATTCTTGTTTCAACATATGACATTACTTTAAACCCTTTCAGAAAGGGGTCTATGTCAAAGCAGTATTCAGTTGTGACATAGCTATGCCCTTTACAGTGGCCCTCAGCTTTTCCTACCTCCTCCATATAAATGTAAATAAATGTTAATTATTGCTTCCATTGTCATAATCAAATTCCAGAAATTGAAACTGTTGCAATTTTCATCGCACCCTAATTGTCTCACTCTCAACTAAATGTTGGGAATGTTTAGTCTGGAGAAGAGAAGGTTGAGGCGTGACATGATAGCCATGTTTAAATATTTGAAAGGATATCATGTTGAAGAGGGAGCAAGCATGTTTTCTACTGTTCCAGAGACTAGAACAAGGACTAACGGGTTCAAGCTACAGACGGGTTCAAGCTACAGGAAATTGGCCATGCTGACAGAGGCTGATGGGAATTGTAGTTCCTGAACATCTGGAGAGCCGCAGGTTCCCTACCCCTGACCTAAATGTTAGGAAGAACTTCCTGACTGTCAGGGCTATTCAACAGTGGAATACGCTGCCTCAGTGGGTGGTGGATTCTCCTCCTTTGGAGGTTTTAAACAGAGGCTGGATGGCCATCTTTCAGAAGTGCTTTGATTGTGTATTCTTCCATGGAAGGGGGTTGGACTAGATGGTTCTTGTGGTCTCTTCCAACTCTATGATTCTATGAAATGCTCCAACCCATTTAGATGTGACACATTTGCCACAGGGATCAAGTTTCCTATGGCTAATTTCCTACAGTCATACCCCTCATAGAATTTAACTACATGAACTGAGGCTATCTTGTTTCACTGTCCACTGCTGACCACTGTTAGTGTGATTAGGAGGGAAACAACATTACCTGATGACCCTGATAGACTGGGGGAATGTTTGTTATGTGAGTACCTATCCCATTGGCCAATGTAATGTCCAGAGAAGAGGAGCAGAAAAAAATACCAACAAAATTGCTGACAGAATCTTTCCTCTATCTGCTGCAGGATTGATGCCATGTTTTGCCTTCTTGCATGTTCTTCCTTGATTAACAGTATATCTATTAAATATGAAGGACATTCCCCCCCTCCTCCGCCCGGTTGGCAATTTTACTGTCCCATGACATACTTGTTTTCTACAGGTAAGAATAACTTTTGTTAAAAAGTGGGGAAACGTTCATACTTTCACTTTCTCAACTGCATTTGCAAAGGGCTGCCCCATGTGCTTTTCCAGACTATAGCAGTCAGCCAGCTCTACGGTTTTCAGACAGGATTGCTTGAGGCTGTGGAAGCAGCTGGGGTGGCTGCTGGAAAGAGGACAGGCGAGTTTGGACATTGCAGAGTTGCCCTTGAATCATCAGCTGTTTAATATGGCACAAGACACCTGGGGACTGAGGCAGTCCAGTGTAAGCACACCTGATTCTCTTCCCTAAGGCTGCCTACCTGGACCCAAATATCACAGCTAGCAAGGGCAGGAAACATCGGATTTCTCTGAAATGCTTTACTGCCAATGTTTTCCCCACCCTGCACACATTGGATTCCCACCCCCCACCAGAGGCATTTTATATTCAGTCCAAAACACTTAGTGAATAGACGCTTCAAGGGTCATCAAACCCCACTTGCAGAGCCAAAGAAAGGCCCTCATCAGATACACCAAAGGATGTACAGTTTGGCTTATGGCTCTGATATATATTAAAAACTGTGCTTTAATTAGCTTTAAAATGTTTTCATTTATCATGATACACCCAGTACATCCTATTGCATCTGGAATCAGGGAGAACCAAAGAACATGATGTGATATTGCACTAAGGTTAAAACAATGAAAAGCTAATTAGATACAGCGGAAATAACTCTAATATATTAGCAATTATGTTTTAGATGATGTAGGTTGTGCAAGTTGGGTTAATATAAAATGGATCTTAATAGGATTTCTGCCTGATGTTATTTTTTCCCCTCCCATAGAGTGCACAGAATGGTTAAAAAAAATTAGAGAAAGGATTTTTCTCAAAACCCAGGAAATCTGCATTATAATATAAAGTCTCCTGCTGTGAATGATCTTACAGTATGCGTGTGGGAGGAGAATCCAGCACTTTGGTACCACTCCCTGTTATTTACAAAGGAATGTTTTGCCATCAGTATTCCGGGCCTCTTGAAAAAGCACCTGTCAGCACTGAAGAAATGAGAAGCATGAATTTTTACATCTAATAATGATTGCAGGATTTGGCTTGGATATTTTTATTATTAAAGCTGAAGTGATGGTAAATTTTCAGATAGTCTCAGTTCCCCTTGATTACAAAGCAATATTCAGTGTATCCTGCACTAACATATTATCTATCCTACCTTTTCCTCCAGCGAGTTCACGGTTGTAAGGATGCCAGTCAACTACCTTATGAGGCAAATTAAGTTGAGACATAGCAACTGGGCCAAGGTGAGATAGTTGGCTTTGTCCACAACTTACTGTGAACACACACACAAACCCATGGACAGTGCACTTTTGATTTACATAGATTCAATGTGCCAGTTTGCCATGTTGTGTAAATAGGACAACACCTGTGTTTTCATGTGTAACGTATTCAGGTATGCAAGGCGGGACAGCGAAAACCATAACAACTGAAAAGGGATTTGAATAAAGCCAATCAGCCACTGAAGACTAAAGTAAGGATCCCAGGAGTTGACACCTATGGGGCTCTCCACTGCAAAGGTTTCTCACAGATGTCACACAAATACATTTTACATTCTAACTCAGAAAGTCTCCCTTTTCTAAGGAAACACAACTTGAGCAAGGGCCATCCAAGCAGAAAAGCTCTGGCTATGTGAACATAACTGTTAGGATTTTAGAGGTCATTCAGTCAAGCAAGAGTTAACTGCTGAAGTCTCAAGCCTAGAATCGCATGTGCTCCTGGAACCATCTCTCCTTTCTTCTCCCAGCAAGAGGAGAGAGAGAGATGCATGGGCACAGATAGACTGCGCAGATACCCAGACTGTTCACTTGCATAGAGCACTTGCATAGAGTTTGTTGTTTCTATATTTAGTGTAACTTTATTTTGTTATCCAGAACAGTTCTACAAAACAACTCACTTGCACCTCTGCCTTGTTATTTACTCTTCCAATTCATTGCAAGACAACAATAACCCTTCCCTACTCACAGCTCTCCTCTGTAACTTCCTCTTTAGACTGTTCTCGCCATCCCTCAGGGCCCCAAATGCATACCAGACTTTTTAACCATCCATTTGGGGGGGGGGGGAGTAGCTTTGGAAGGCAGTGACTTGGGCCGTTTCCGCACGAATGGTCCCGGAAACTACCTGTAAGATGGCGCCGCGCTGTGCCGTCGCCCGATCAACGTACCTTCCCTGCGACCATCTCTCTTTTACTAAAAGCGAGCTGGAGTTTGCCTTTTTCTTCTAAGAAAATCCACAGGGTGGGGGTGAACCAACACTACTGGCTCCACTTATTTTGCACATGGCCGTTTAAGAACCCAGGGAGCTGGCCTCGATCTGAACGCCTCACCACCCTGCCTCTGCTGCCTGACTGGGATAGCCTCCTTGCCCCAGTTCTGCCTTACTCTAGCCAGGACTGTGCGTGTCAACCAGCCTCATGGACAGCGGGATTTACACTCTGGACAGTTCCATTGTGGAATGGAAAGGGTTACCTTATACTAAAAAAAAAGACCACCATATAACAATGCAAATTGAAAAGGGAAAGAGGGATTCCATTTGACCACCCCAAAAGGCTATGCTGCGGATCATTGGACCTGCATGGACATCTGTGTGGGTTGCGGACTGTGATGAGAAGGACAATTGCCACAGCAACGCATGGCCGGGCCCCGCTAGTTAAGGATAAAAATACTGACCTATGAAGTAATAATGACCGAAAAATTGTATATAACGTAATTTGAACATGTGAAATATACTGTACTGTATCAGTGCTAACTATTGCCCTGAAGAAGTGTTTAGAAGGGACAACTAAATATGATCTCCACCTCTTTTCTCAGTGAATCCTTACCCTACCAGCAAGATTGTATTATTCACAGGCTATATCTAGACCAGACAAAATATCTCTCCAACACCATTTTGCTCCCCATTACATCTTGTGCTCCAACAGCTTGGAAGCTAATGTGGTGTGGTGCAATTGTTAAGACTTTCCACAGTAAGACTGTCAGTGGGGCTCAAGTCCCTACTCTGCCATGAAGCATACTGGGGTAAATTCAGGCCCATTACTCTCTCACAGTCTAATCTACCTTGAGAAGTCATTGTGAGGATCAAAAGGAGAAGGCAAAAATTATGTATAGCCTTTTGAATTGCTTGGGGTAAAAAAAGGAGAAAAATGAGGTAGGTATTATTAGGTGCTAGTTTGTTCCAGGCTTAATAGATTGGCAAAGACCAAAGTGGTCACATTTTCAGGTTTATTTTCCCCCACTTTTAATTACGAGGTCAGCTCGTCAGATCCCCCTGAATGTGGTGGCCGTTTCTAGTTGCTGAATTAGCAAGTGCTGAGCTGTTAAAGGAAGGGGAAGTAAGTATTTTAATTGCCTGTATTCTTTTTAAAGACTTGCTTAAAATTTTTTCACAGTTGAATTAGCAGGTTCATTTCTTCAGGTAAGCGGGAAAAAAACATTGCCTTTTTATTCATCTTTGGCTTGCGGTAGCAGGTTGGCGTATTAAACTTAGTTCTTTCTAAGTGATTTCATTGTGATTCCTATTATGTGGGGTTGTTTTTTCTAGAGGTGAATGTACATGGAATTCTTTTGCAGAAAATAAAGTATAAAAAAGATAAACAAAATTGTGGAGGCAAATTAGCGTAGTAACAAGTTCTCTGAAGTCATAGAGGGAGCAAGCCTCATTTTCTATGCTTAGAAATATTATTATTATTATTAATAGCATTTATGTAGTGCTTTTGAGTGTGAAAAGGGCTTCACCCACCTTATTAATGAAAGAAGGTAAGAATATATTTGAGGTGTCCTGTTTCCCTTGCTGGCCAAACAGGTGTCATGGAAATTCTTACAAATTCTGTAAGACAGGTCAGTATGTTTATCCCTACAGAAGAGAAGTGGCTTTGAAACTGCTCAGCAACAGATTGCCTAATGAGATTGTTTATTTATATATTACTTTTCTTTCCAGAGAAGACCCAAAATGTCTTACCACAGACCCATCCATGAACTGGGTGTCCAGCTGCAGCTGTGCCTGGCCTCTATCCCCAAAGAAGGCTTCCTGCCTTCAAGAAGTCTCAATGGGCCACACCACACTTACACCAGCCAAAAGGCTGGCCTAAGTCCCTTCCCCCAATATGCTGTTAGCGGAGGTGCAGGGATGCTGCAGCAGCATCCTACACTATGCCCCACCACCAGGGAATGAGTGGTGGCAGCCACATGGCAGCAGTTTTATCCCTCTGCCAGGATAAGTGCCCCAGAGAGGGCAAATCCGCCAGTGTGGCTGCCCCGCCACTCCCAGTGGTGGATTCCTCCCTGCTTTTGGATGGGGCTGTCAGTCACACTGTGAATTAGGTTAGGTGGAGGAAGAATGACTGGTTCAAAATCACCCAGCAAACTTCCATGGTGAGTAGGGATTTCAAACTGAGTGTCCCAGATCCTAATACATCCACACTACAGCACACTGGCAAATACAAAATTTGAACTCAGTATTACACATTTATTTGGCACTGTAGCACTATCTACAATATGTGTTGGGTAACTGGAACTTCCCACTACTAAACTCCATTTCACCTATAGATGTTGGTAGACTGGATATTGCTTTGCCACAGAACAAAACATGCCAGAAGGTCTTTTCTTTGCTGCAGAATGATATGCCTGAGTCCTGCTGCCTACCTAACCCTGCTCCTCCATCTGTTTGAAAGTAAAAATATATGTTGGCATAAATGCTCTTGAATCAAAGTACCATGTTCCATAATGCACAAAATAATGGTTTCTGGCAAAGGCAGCATGTAAAAATGAATGATAATTCTCATATTCATTCAGGACTATATTCTAATGCGGAAACATACAATTTTCTCAACTGCTGCACCCCAACTGACCGAACTAACGTTTTCATGTGAAACAGAGTATAGATGAGATTTTGTTGGGAGGATGGATATAAAAAGTAGATATCTAAGGTCACTATAGAAAGGGCAATGAAGCGGCACATGTCCAGCAGTTTCCACTGTAGTGCAAGGTGGGCATAAACATTCATGATGTGGCAAACCAGGATATTCTCCCTTCTAATAAAGTGAATGGAAACATATTGAAAGACCAGAGTGAAAGCTACCCTGTGTTTGGGAATCAATAAATTAGCTAAAAAGTTTGACAGCACCAATTTCTCGTTCCTGAAGTGATGGCATTCAGTAGAGAACTTAAATGATGTTGCAGTTTGATGTGTCAAACCCTTTGCTTAATTTCTGCCATGGGATTGGAATAAGCCAAGCCTATTAAGCTGCTAGGAGACTATCCAAAGGTTTGTAACTTCTCTGAAAGGGACCGTTTCCATTTTGATTGAAATCCGTCTGTTAGTGTTAAAGGGGCAAGACCCAAAGGAGAGAAAACAAGCTTCAGGTCCACGTGAGAATCAAGAACTGCCTTGCTGTATTAGGTAAAACAGACTTATTCTGAGTCAGTCTACTCTATCTAGCTTTCTTCCTGACTGGCTACAGCTCTCCAGGGCCTCAGACAGAGAAAAGGACATTTCCAGCATGGGCAACCTGAGCTCATTTAATTAGGGATTTGACTTGGTCTCCTTTGCATGAACAATATGTGCTCTGCTGTTGAGCGGTGACCCTTCAAAAGTCCATCTAGTCCTGCATTCTGTTAATAACAGCGTGCAGCTGTTTTTCCTTGAGAAACTTTGTGGCAGAGCATGATGGAGACATTCCTTCATTTGCATCTGGTACTCAGAGGTAGAGTGCTCTAATACTTGGAGGTTCTTCATGTGTAGTAGCTGTTGACTGACTTGGTTGAATCATTGAGCTCTACAGCCTTAATTGACTTGAATGGGGAAAATGTCTTGGGAAAGAGTTCCAAGTAAAGCTTCTAGGAGAAAGCCCAGCAACGCAGTCCTTGCATCATTTCAGCGGCTGGAAGAAGGGTGGGGAATGGACTTTGTGACATGCAAAGTGCCGAATTAATGGGTGGAAAAACAAAGGATGGATGGTTTTTGATTTTTGTTCTGTGTAGCTGAATGTCACATCAGAGAGGGAGAGGCAGAGGCCGACCCCAAGTTTCTACAATCCCCCCTCCCTCTTTCTTTCTAGTTTCTTGTCATGGATATATTAGCGAGCCGCGATGCATGCTAATTAGAAAGTTGGCTGTAACAAGAGTTCCTCTTGTGAATCCATTTAAGGACCAATTGTTTACTATCTTTTTCTGTAAGTATAAAATTTTAATTACGGGACTGACAGGAACTGTGTGTGATACAGTGCTCTACATTTATCACTGGGAGAGGACCAGTTGCGGGAGCTGTTTGACTTTGGAGAAATCCTGATGCGCCTGCAATGCTGAGCAGCAGGTGCCACATTATTATGTACAGAAAAGCAATTAGGAAGCATATTGGATGAATGGGAAGTGCATTAATATTAGCGAGTGCATTTGTCAGTGGTTTTGGTGCGAGTCTCTCTCTTTTCTTTATGCAACATTAAGATTGCGCCTCTCATAAATTCTCCCCTTAAATTGCCATCTGTTCCCTTGTCATGCAGGAGCGAGGTGGAGAAAAAAGTTTTTTCTGTCTTGATAAAAAAAATGAAGAAAAGCAAAAAAAAATTTCCTTTTTTATTATTTAAAATGAGAGAGTTGAAGGAGCTAGTACCAAATTTGGAGAATTGTAGGTTGCACAATTGGTGTTGCATGCGCTAAATAATTTTCCTCGAAAATAACATTTGCTGTCTGGATTTTTACTTCTTCCCTTACCCATGGGCACACACAAACTAAAGAAAGATAAAGCGAAACCTGTTCAGGACTTCTGGCCTTTTGTAATTACCGGTAGCCATTGTTTCTCTTTTCTTGAGGACTGGTGGATTTTAAGTCAGATGGAATTGGAAAACAGGTGTAGCTGAACTTAAAAGTAGAGTTCTCTGGGCATCTCATATACTGGAAAGGAATACCAGCCAGCTATGGTTTTGTGTATAAAATATAAATTGTAGTTACTTCTAACTTTTAAAAGTTTTTTTAAGTAGTTCAAATGTTTTGAAATTCCAATGAAGTAGTCATGTTAGTCTCCTGCAGCAAAGGCAAAAGAGTCTTGTACCTTAAAGACCAACATATTTACTGTAGCATCAGATTTTATGGGTTTTTAAAAATAATTCCTGGAGGAATTTTCCTATCTGCTAAAATTTACAGAACTAGCATGAACTAGTATCTGAACTAGGAATTGGACCTTGTCTAAATTCTGTGCATGAAAGTACAACTTATTTGACTTCCCCCTCCTATAGCAAGCCCAGATGCCTCCTGAAATGCTGCTCCTAGGGGATGGGGGAACCCCCCCTCCCCAGAGCACCTTGAGGGGAGAGTAAGAGGGCTGCCACAGTGGGGGAGGGGGGAAATTGCTCCCCTTTTCATTGTGGAGATTTTTTTGATGGGGTCCAAAACCCATTTCTTTATAAATGCATTTTAATAAGAAAATAAAGTTTCTTTTTTCTTTAATAAGAAGTATTCCCTGCTAATAACCTTTCCCTGAAAGATGAGTATTTTTACAATGTCTAAAAACTTATTTCTGCTTAATTTCATGGTAATTTTTAGTGCATACCTCTTTCTTCATTCTTTGAGTCTAGGAAAAGGTGATAGTGACATGTAGAACCTGAATGTCTGTGTGTGTGTGTGAGAGAGAGAGAATTGAGAAGGAAAGTAGGTATGGTGCAGATACAATGATTTTTTTGTTAACTATGTGTGCCTGGAGGAATCTTAGTTTGCCTGCTCTCTTTCTTGCTCTTTGTTGATAATGAAAATAGACACCTTCAAGGTAAAACATAGTTTCTTGCTGCTTCCAAATCTTCAACTATAGTTTTTATTATTTCTTTCTGCACCAGGATCCCACACACTAGTTTGAATCCCAGTGCTGAGGGAAGGGAACAAACCACAGTTTAAGTTTAGCTGTAATGAGAAATATTGGTTTGCTATGAATGTGGAAGTAATTAAGTATCAAACCATGTATAAGGTAGGCAGAGAGGCAGAGAAGGGGAGGAAATGTACAAGGCCAAGGATTACCCAGGCCAGGCTTATTCACAAAGTGGCAAGTTGTGGCTTGGCATTACGTTTGAACTGTGCTTTAACAGTCACCAAATTTTGTTGCTATTTGAGAGAGAAAACAAGGCAAAACGAAATTCCACTCCATTCTAGATTAGTTTTCTGTTCCAAAAGTAGTGAAGAGTCTTGAAGCCTGTATTAGGACTGGGCTGTCATTTAATATAGCAAGACTCGAGTAAGAGTGGCAATAGGTGGGCCATTCAAAAAATATAAAATCCACACTGAGTATGTGTGATCCACACAGTGTAGGTGTGATCCACTGGCAGTGACTGGTGTAGCAAGGAAGATTGCCTTAAAATCACTTTCTGTCATTAAAAGTTCACTTTTGTGATCCTTGTTGTTGAGCCTACTATACTAGGTTGTTAATGAAGTCTAATTCAGGTTTCATGCTATCTTGGAAACTTACTGTTGATTTCATTCGTGCTTGATCAGCTGTCAAAGGTGCAGGAAGCTTTCCATTTTGCCTGGTCACTCTAGCAGTAGAATTCTTTTGTCAGTACCAAAAATACTAATTGTATTTTGTAGGCATGCTGTTTTGTTATTACATCCTGCCCTATCCGTGCTGCTTTGGTCCAATGGAAATAGCAGGGCTGGGATGTCAGCCTCCCTGCCTTTTGCAAAGGGTGTGAGCCCTGGCTGCCATAGTGGTTAAGAGCTGGTTAAGAGCAGGTGCATTCTAATCTGGAGGAACCGGGTTTGATTTCTCGCTCTGCTGCTTGAGCTGTGGAGGCTTATCTGGGGAATTCACATTAGCCTGTGCACTCCAACACATGCCAGCTGGGTGACCTTGGGTTAGCCACAATTCTTCTGAGCTCACTCAGCCCCACCCACCTCACAGGGTGTTTGTTGTGGGGGGAAAGGGAAAGGAGATTGTAAGCCCCTTTGAGTCTCCTACAGGAGAGAAAGGGGAGATATAAATCCAAACTTTACTTCTTCTATTTTGAAATAGACATTTTTTATTAGTCAACCACACTCCCAAATATTCCAGTTTCTAGCTACTTGTTGTCATAGAAGTTTTACGTCTTAAGGTGAGAAACATACTCTTCCTCCTCCTTTGTTAGAGTGACTCAGATTTATGATGTGATGAACACCAGATCCTGCAATCCTATCTCTGCTCAGAGTCTCACAGTTCTTATCTCTTACATAAAAATTTTGATCTGCTAGCCAATCAAATCCTTCAATTCTTGTAAGTTCTGGTAAGCACTTATCTTCTTATTTTAATCTCTACTTCAAGTTTAAGTCAAACTAAGTAAATCTTCCGGAGTTCTTTTGCTTCCAGGCTTTACATTAAGGTCCTTTGCTTGTTTTAAATTAAAAAAGAAAGAGATTCACAGTTATTGCAGGTTCTTTAAATCTTTAGTTCTTTAAGTCCACCAAGCAGACAATCTTTACATGTTTTTTATTTTCTCCAAAAGTGAGGTAACTTCTTTTTTTATCAGTCCACATATGATGAACCTTAGTAGAAGAAATCTGGTTTGAAGCAGCTTGCTTCCTTTTGGTTTCATACTTGGTTTAGCCAAGATGGTGGTCCCACTCTCAGGTTTTGCTCTAGGGCAGAGAGAAGCATCCTCCGACACTCTCTTCTCCCAAGGAAACCTTTAGGAGATATGTGGATGATCTCAAGTCTGTCTCCTTGATCTGTAGATTACAATCAGGCTTGAGAAGCCTCTAAAACCTGATAAATCCCCAACTGGGTCTCGGTGCTTTCACAGAGAGCTGCAGTCGCTTCAATCCCACATTGGGAGTCCTGAAACACTGCCCTTCTCAAGCACAGAAGGAAAGGCAGCAGAGGGAGTTAAATATTAGAATGTCAGACTATGAGTTGGGAGGCTCAGGTTCGAATTCTTACTCTGCCACAGGCAACTTTGGCCCAGTCAGGTTCTCTTAGCACAACCTGCCTCACAGGGCTGCTGTGTTGATAAAATGGAGTCAAGGAGAATGATCTAAGCCACCTTGGATTCCCACTGGGGAGAAAGCTGGGGGCACAAATGAAGAAGGCTATGAAACTCAAGCCTTCCCATATCAGGCAGCTGCATGAATTGCAGGCTACGAGCAGGGGCACTGTCCTGGCAGACAGCTTTAGCAAGCAAGCCAAAGGACACCCCATGCACACACGTTGGAAAGGCTATCCTTGACAGTACCACTGCCGTCACTGCCCATCTTTAAAGTACTAGGAGAGTGACAGCACACGCTTATGCAGAATCCTCAAAGTGTGAGCCTACTGGTTTGACTTAGCTTCAATTGGAGTATCTGTTTAGGGTTGCATTGTTAGTCACAGAATGCTCTCTGCTCCCAGGCAAGAAAGCCATTGTGTATCATGGTTGGCTGAGCACACAGAAGTTTCAAGTTACAGCTGGCCAGAGGCGTAGCTGGGCCAAACTGTGCCCGGTGTGCAGAGTGTGAGCCCCAAGGTCTCCTGGGAACTGTAGTTCCTCAGGCAGTTTTCCCCCTGAACTGTAACTTGGCCGCTTTTTTCAGCCTCAAAAAGTACTACAAAAAGAAAAGGAAAGTAGGTAAGTGTGGGAAGGGGGTTGGTGTGTGTGTGTGTGCTGCGGGGGGGCACCCCGGGGGGCCACGGGGGTCATGGGGGAAAGGAGGAGGGGCCAGGGGGCGATTTTGCGCCCCCAGGCATGCACCCGGTGCACGACGCATCCCCCGTCCCCTTGGCCCTCCGCCACTGCAGCTGGCCAGAAGAGGCAGGCAGTGAGGGAGAAAGCTTACTTCCAGTCCTGAGGAAGAGCAGAACAGTGCAAGTCATACAAGCCAAGCAAGAGACAGATCAGTTAATCTGGTCCAGGTCCACAAAACCAAACATTCAGTCCGAGAGCAGGCGCTGCAGAAACTTGCTCCTGCAACTCTTACTGTTCACAGCTGCCTCTTATAAGCCTGCATTCCTGCTCAGTCTGAATCCTGAGCTAACAACTATCTTTTCGGCATCTCTGGTCCTCCAAATGGGTGCTGCATCTTTTGGCATGGAGTGCCTGACAGCCCTGATGTCTGAGCTTCCTCACAGAACCAGGTGAGCTGGGGGAACTGTCTACCCTCAGAGGCGTAGCGGGGCCAGAGTGCACCCGATGCACACTCTGGTTTTTTCGCCCCCTCCCCGGGAGACACTGGGAAATGTAGTTCCCACCAGGGCCTTTGAAGCCTGTTCTCCAGCCTGCTCGGTTTGTAATGTAAGTGTAGGGCGCCGCCATGGGGGGGAGGTGTCTGGGGGAATTTTGCGCTCCCCACGTGACCCAAAATCGTGTGCCCGCTGCACGGTGCACCCCCAGCCCCCTGGTGGCTTTGCCACTGTCTACCCTTGCTCTTGGCTTGTTGGGGGGACTGTCTCTTGCTCTTGGCTTGGCCCAGCATTATCTTCTAGACTTGGAGATTCGAGCGCAACAAATACTGGATTCGGCCCAAATCTGGGCCAATTTGGGCATATTCAGGCTAAAATTGGCCGAATATGTCCTGCCCGAATAGGAACAAATCGAAATGTGAGGTATTTGGGCTTTTGAAGGGTATTTTTTGGAATGTTTTCATGTTTCAGCCTTCAGGGGGCGCATTTTTAAAGCTAAAGTAACTTTTCCATGTACTTCAATTGGACTTGCTGTTATGCCCAGCTGGCTCTGTGGTAGAGATTTCAATGGGGGCACTCTGGTGGGGTCTTGCTCTGGGTAGGGGCACTTATTTCCTGCATGGCTGCTGGTATGAGTCTCCTGAAAGGAACCAGCCAAATTTGCTAAAGTTTGCTTGGGAGAGCAAATGCTTTGGGCACTCAGTTGAAGGTGAACCTGATGCCCACAGCATTTGCCCCTCCCAAGCAAACTTTAGCAAATTTGGCTGGTTCCTTTCAAGAGACTCACAACAGCAGCCCTGCTGGAAATTAGGCATCTTTAACCAGAACACACACACCCTCTGAGGTCACCCCCAAACCTCCAGCACAGAGCCAGCTGGGCATAACAGCAAGCCATATTGAAGTCTATGGTGGGAAAAAGTAATTAATTTTTCCCACCATATAACTTGTTGAAGAGCCTGGCAGATTCTGGGGAATTTCTGAGTGTGTAACCACTGGCTGCACATTTTTGAAGGTAAAGGCACCAGACTTTCAAGGTGGCTTCAGGAGGCCTCCTGGTAATAGCATCCAGGCTTGATGAACTTTGCTTCTGGTGGCAGGGGAGCAGATTGAAAGAGTTCTGAGAGAACTAAGCCAGCAGGCTTCACAAGAGCAGCAGGGAAACAAAATCAGCCTTTTGGGGGCCCATAAAATTGAACCCCCAGAAGCAAAGTAAATGAAGCCTGGATGCTGTTACCAGGAGGGCCTCCTGGAGGTAGCTCCCATTTCCTGTTAGCTCCCATTGGAAACAATGGGGGATGGGGCACTCCCTTTGGGGGTCCACAACTTTGGCCACCCCAAACCAAACTTCACCAAACTCAAGTAGTACCATCAGAACAGTCTCCGAAAGATACCCTGAAATTCTTTAAAAATGCATCCCTGACAGGCACCCCAAGAAATTTGCCCAGATTCTCTGCTTTGCAGTGCCTTGGCTCCATTGTAACCAACGGGGAATTTCTAAGTGTGTAAGCAGGCTGCACATTTTTGAAGACAGAGGCACCAGACTTTCAAGGTGGCTCCAGGAGGCCCTGGTAAAAGCATCCAGCTTGGTGAATTTTGCTTCTGGGGGTTCAATTTTATGGGCCCACAAAAGGCTTATTTTGTGTCTCCACTCCTGCATGTGAAGCCTGCTGGCTGAGTTCTCTCAGATGATACCCTGATATTTTGGTGGCACTAACTTTAAAAATGAGCCCCCTGCAGGCCAAAACGCTAAAAATACCAAAAATACAAAAAAAAAATCAGATGGATTTTTCGGGTATACTCGAATATTCAGGTATATCCAAATATGTTATTTGTCTTATTCGGGCATACAGATAATTTTATGCTTGAATAAATCCAAATTTTACTGAATTTCTAGGGTATTGACCAAAGCTACTGTCTTCCACCTGTGTGACTTCTGACTGCTCATGGGACTCAACCAACTGTGGCTCTGGAGATTCAGCCAGCTGAGACTCTGATGAAGCTGGGTCATCATGTCAGTATTCCTCATTGGAGGAAACCTGGCTGGCTGCTGGGGAGCCCACGGCATTGTGCCAGTGCTCAGATAATCTCCCTTGTGGTGTTTTTTCATGCCAGCAGGAAAGCAATTAATTGCCTTGTGGATACACTGAATTGACAGAATTGCAAAAGAATTGCAAAAGGTCAGTTGAAGTTGGTGCCTCTTTTTTCACAGTTGCCTTGGCCCCTGAAAGATGTCAACTGTCGATTTAAGAGTCTGGATTGCTTAAAACATATGAAGGATACAAACAATTCATGAAGGTCAACACAATTTATTCTACTCCTTCAAAGAGTTGTCAGTTATATGTGTATATTCTATAACTTCAATTCAATTCAACCTTTAATGGCATACAATAATTTCATTAAATATATGTATATATAAAGATGTATGTAATATAGGAGGAGTGTCATTTTGTGCTTTTGCCCCCTTTTAAAAAAATGTAGATCTGGCCCTGTTGAGATCTCCCTAGCAACTGAAATGACCAAACTGAGAGGGTGTGTGTGTTCATAAGGCGTTGATTCCAGACCACACTACCCCCCCTCTCCAATCATGCTAGGAAATATTGGAGGCAGCAGGAAAAGCAAAGACCCAACATGAGTTTGATCGGCTCAATCAAGCAAACCCTCAGTTTGCAAGATCTGAGTAAGGCTGTTAATGATTGGATGTTATGGATGTCCTTAATGCATGGGATCACCGTAACTTGGAGGTGACTTGATGGCACTTGACCGACACACACTCTTGAGACCTGAGGTTTTTTTTTTTTAGCATATACTGTTGGAACACACAAGCTGCTGCGAAGGAAATATCAAAAAGTGCCTTAAGGTAATATCAAAAGGTGTTCTGTAGGAATCATTCCCTAAGACCTTACATGGGAGAAGGATCCCAAAGGACCTCACATGCATTGCCTATCCCTTTTGCCTCTATGCCTCTAACTGTTTCAGACCTATGCTTTACATGAGCAGCTTGAACACATTCAAAGCACTACATATTCAAAGAGCATCAACATCAGTGAAATTCATATGAGATTCCCAGGGAGGCCAAATACTACGAGTTATTGTCTGAGTACCCATTAATGGACACCCACAGTAAAATGTTCACTATCAAATAATACATCAGTGTTCTACATAAAGGGCCTTTATGCATTTCCCCCCTTTCCTTCTATGATTTCAGTGTGGCTAGAGAAAATATCTAACAGTAGGATTGTCTGGCTTGTAGGGTGTTTCCTTTGTAAGTGACATTGCATAATGTTTTTTTAATGGCGCTTTAAATAATTTATCCTTAAACCTTTGTTTAATGGATTTTTTTCTATTCTAGAGTTTGATACCTAAAGAGCTGTGTCTGACAATTCATATTTGCACTGTGACAATTTTCCCCAGTTAAATTAATAGTCAGTTTTTCATGCTTTCAACTTTAATTATGAGAACTTGCATTTAAAGAAAAGCTATTTATGTTGATAGCTAAATGATATTTGTGCAAATGTGAGATTTGATTTTTTTAGTTGACACCTCACTTGAGCATAGTTAAATCTTAAAAAAAACCTTTGGAAGAACTTCTTGAGTTAATCTAAAGTTAGATTTCTCTTCAGTTTTGATTGAAGTGGAAAGATTGTAAAGAACTGTTTAGCAGAAACTATTTTAAATTATTTTATTTTATTCATTTATATCCTTCCTTTCTTTCCAATAGGGACAAAGCAGCTTTTATTTTTCTCCTCTCCTCCATTTTATAGAATCATAGAGTTGGAAGAGACCACAAGGGCCATCAAGTCCAACCCCCTGCCATGCAGGAAAACACACTCCTGACAGATGACCATCCAGCCTCTGTTTAAAAACCTCTAAAAAGGAGACTCCACCACACTCCAAGGCAGCATATTCCACTGTTGAACAGCCCTTACTATCAGGAAGTTCTTCCTAATGAGTAGGTGGAATCTCTTTTCCATGAATCCATCACTCCTTGTCCTAGTCTCTAGAATAGCAGAAAACAAGCTTGCTCCCTCTTCAACAAGACATCCCTTCAAATATTTAAACATGGCTATCATGTTACCCCTTAACTTTCTCTTTTCTAGATTAAACATACCCAGCCCTAAGTCTCTCCTTGTAGGGCCTGGATTCCAAACCTTCTACCAATTTTGTCACCCTCCTCTGGACCCATTCCAGCTTGTCAATATCCTTCTTGAACTGTGGTGCCTGGAACTGGACACAGTATTCCAGGTGAGGTATGACCAATGCAGAATAGAGAAGTACTGTTATATCCCTCGATAGTGTTGTAGCTATGGAAAATGGAGCCCAGGGCAGACTGTGAATTTTCCACCCCCTACAGGCCCCCCGTGCTCTGCCCCTGCCCCTGCCCCCTGCCCCCCTGAACCCAGTGCCCCACTTACCTTAGCTGGCAGCCGGGCCTGGCAGGGCAAGGGGGGAAGGAGGAGGGTATGGCTGTGTCCATGTGCGATGTCGACCAGCCTGGTGAGCCATGGAGAGCATGCTCAGAGAGATGGAGAGCACGGCCATGGTCCACACATTTGGCCGACGGGCATAGGCCTTGTCTCGGGCAGCGCGTGCATGTCATGCCCAGACCCAGGTCCTCCTTCCCAGAAGTGTTTATTTATTTATTTATTTATTTGTTCCACTTTTATACCGCCCTCCCCCAAGGGCTCAGGGGCTATTTTATTTTATCCAAGTGTGGGGGCTATTTTACACCCCAACGTGATGCAATGGGGCCACTCGGGGCAAATGTCCCCCCATGTCCCCGTTGCAGCTACACCTATGTCCCTTGATCTAGACATACTTCTATTGATGCAGCTCAGAATCACATTGGCTTCCTTGGCTGCTGCATCACACTGTGATTTATGTTCAGTTTGTGGTCTAAGAGTCCCAGATCCCTTTACATGTACTGATATCAAGCCAGGTCTCACCCATTCTTTACCTACCTACCTACCTACCTACCTACCTACCTACCTACCTACCTACCTACCTACCTACCTACCTACCTACCTACCTACCTACCTACCTACCTACCTACCTAGTTTTGACCCAACTCTCTAATTTGTCATTTTGAATTCTGACCCTGTCCTCTGGGGTATTAGGTACCTCTCCTAATTTGGTGTCATCTGCAAATTTGATTAGTATGCCCTCTAATCCATCACCCAAGTCACTGATAAAAATATTGAATAGCACTGGGCCCAGGACAGAACCCCATCACACCCCACTAGTCACTTCTCTCCAGGATGAAGATGAGCCATTGGGTTTGGTCAGTCAACCAATCACAAACTCATCTAACAGTAGCATTGTCTAGTCCACTAGCTTGCTTACAAGAATATCATGGGGGACCTTGTCGAAGACCTCACTAAAATCAAGGTAGGCTATGTACACAGCATTCCCTTCATCTACTAAGCCACTCTATCAAAAACAGAGGTAAGATTAGTCTGGCATGACTTGTTTTTGAGAAACCCACGTTGACTTTAGTGATCACGGCATTCCCTTCTATGTGCTTACAGACCGTCTGTTTAATGAACTGCTCTAAGAAAAGCAGGGTATAAATCTAAACCCCCACTCGTCCTTGTCAACTCTTTTCTTCTTCTTCTTCTTCTTCTTCTTCTTCTTCTTCTTCTTCTTCTTCTTCTTCTTCTTCTTCTTCTTCTTCTTCTTCTTCTTCTTCTTCTTCTTCTTCTTCTTCTTCTTCTTCTTCTTCTTCTTCTTCTTCTTCTTCTTCTTCTTCTTCTTCTTCCTCCTCCTCCTCTTCCTCTTCTTCCGTCGCAATCTGCAGAGCAAGAGCTGGCCATGACCATGATTTTTTTGCTTTTTCAGAAGCCACACTTTCAGACTGTCTGCCTGAAAGGGAGGTTTGCATGGGCTCCATCCCTAGTGCACCCATTCCAACACTTCACAGGCGAAAAGATTCATATCCTTCTTAGTCTCAAAACCAATGTTCTGCCCCCCCCCCAAGCTATATACTGGTGAATGATGGATTCTGTCTGCTATATAGTATTCCTTGACTCTTCAGTACACTTTGTGTGTTTATTTTCAAAACAAGCTGTGTTTTTGTTTTGCTTCAAAATATATTTGTCTGCCAATTTGTTGGCAGCATGTCAAAACATACCTCAGCAGATCCAGCATGTGCAATGGCAGGATGTGTACTGCATATTAACTTAATGTTCATTTACAGACAGTTACATGTATGTGCACAAGAGACAAGAAGCATCCCCATTAGAGAGCAGGGGAGGGGACTGAATCCTGGTGAATTAGAAAGCATCTCTGAAAGCACTAAATGAGGGACAGCATTTAAACTAGGGTTGCCACCCTCCAGATGGCACCTGGACATCTCACTTTCAAACAATAGAGATTCAGATTGACCACAATTCAAGAGACACAATTCAATTCACAAGACACAAGAATTTCTGGAAAGATACAAAAGGGATTTGGGTGATACAGAGACTTCAGATGACTCAGATCAAGATCAATTACTATCCAATCCACGGGGCTCCAGCATCTGGGGACAGTGTTGCTGCCATGCTACCTCCAGACTACTTTCAGGAGGCACAGGGAGGCAGCAAAAACAAAAAAAAAATCCAGCTGCCTGGAAAGCCCTCTTTTTACATGGCATGATCATGAGGCCTGTGCCACAGCATTCCTAGCTCAAAAATTCATTTGAACAGCAGCAGAAGGATGTAGCAAACATTATTTGGCAAAAGAAAAATAATATCCACCCGAACATGCAATTTACTATGGAAAAAGAAAACGAGGGAAAACTATCATTTCTAGATGTCTTAGTCATTCACAAACCAAACCAACAATTGGGCCACACAGTATACAAAAAACGTACACACATAGATATCTACATAAAATAGGTATCTACATAAAAACTCCAATCATCACCTAGGACAAAAAAGGAGCACAATAACAACTCTGGTAGATCATGCAAAAAGAATCTGCGAGCCCACTCCTCCTTCAAGATGAACTGAATCACCTAAACTGGGCTCTACAGGCTAATGGTTACTTTGCTACAGACATCAGAAGAGCTGAAAGACCAAGAACAAACCACAGATAAAGATAAACAGGTACCCAGAGGGAAAGTGTTCTTACCATTCATCAAGGGAATCATTGACCGTATAGGGAAATTGATGAAGAAACATAACCTCCAAACAATCTACAGACCCACTAAGAAAATTCAACTAATGCTAAGTTCAGCAAAGGATAAGAGGGATCCTCTAACCTCTGCAGAAGTCTACCGCGTACCGTGGAGCTGTGGACAAGTTTACACAGGGATCACGAAACACAGTGCCCAGACACAAATCAAAGAACACGAAAGGCATTGCAGACTAATTCAGCTAGAAAAATCAGCAATAGCAGAACACGTGATAAACCAAGCTGGACACAGAATGTTATTTGAAAACACAGACATTCTGGACCACTCTGACAACCACTACATCAGACTACACAGGGAAGCCATTGAAATCCACAAGCACATGGACAATTTCAATAGAAAGGAAGAAACCATAAAAATGAACAAAATTTGGCTACCAGTGCTTAAAATCACTAGAATCAAGACAATGGTTAGTGAGCACCACCCAAATACAGGATGCCTCCAGGCAGGAAGCAATCAAATGGATTAAAATGCCAGGCAACTACTATGCAGATGCCCTCACTAATTGATTATGCAACTTCATTGTTACTTACATATGCTAAAATGGGTGGATTCCACTCAACACGTGCAAATCACACTTGCTAATTGCACCCTTTACACTTGTTAACCAATGCAAATGGTTCTTTCTCCCACCCTGGACATTCCTCAGGTATATAGAAACTCCACTTGCTTTACTACCATCAGATCCTCTGAAGATGTCAGCCACAGATGCAGGTGAAACATCAGGAGAAAATGCTACTGGAAATTGGACATATAGCCTGGAAATCGCAAACACCCCCAAAGAAAAAAAACCTTGAGTTAAATATAAAACATTGCAAGATGCAAAGGAAAGAGCAGATCTAGGTTTACCTGTTCTGAAATTGTGTTTTGCTGCTTGTTGTTTGGCTGAAAGAATGGGTTATGTTGAGAACAGAAGATTGCTTGATTTAGATGGACATGATTTGAGATGTGGATCACATGTCTATTTATGGTATGATAAGGTTAAAGTTATTAAGGATTTAAATAATCATCATATTAGGTGTGGCATTCTGAGAATATGGAATAAATTTAAACCCAGACTGTGTCAAAAAACACTGATGCGGCTCTAACCACAAGAAGCCTTATTTAGATGAGAAATGTTATTTGAAAACAGATGGATAACATATTGTAATATTGTAGAATTCTCACAAGGGGAATGTAAAATGAAATTAAGAAAAGAATTAGTGGCAGAAGGGAATACTTGTCATTGATTCCTCTATGTACAATTATTAGAAAGATTTAAGATTGATAAAAGATCTTATGGCTTTGAATGTTCCAAGACTGAATTTAAGGTAGAATTACGTACAAATGTTGACCGTGTTATGGCCAAAATGTATAAGCTGTTGTTGAGATTTGAAACAAAAGACCAAGTGAATGATTGTATGACAAAATGGGCAATTAACTTTGGATACAATATACAAATAGAATAATGAGAGAATATACATGGTTGAAGGCTCTTAAATTTACATTAAGTTCCAGTCTTAAAGAGAATTTCTATACAATTAGGTATCATTGGTATTTGTCACTGGAGAAATTGGCAAAAATATTGAAATGTTTTGAATGCGTATTGGAAATGTGAAGGGTTTTTCTAACATTTATGGTGGAATTGTAGTGAAGCCCAAAAAATTTGGATACAAATACATTTAACAATTCAGAAGATCTTCAAGATTAATGGAACCAGAAGCTTTTCTTTTAGGTCTTTTGAACAGACAGTTTGAAAAAAGTATGGAACCTTGTTTTTATATATAACATCAGAAGCATGATAGTGATCTTGCTTCTGATGTTATATATAAAAACAAGGTTCCATATTTTTTTCAAACTGTCTGTGCAGAAAGAGAAATCTGCATCTGTACCTACAATAGAAGAATGGTCTGTGAAGTTACTGGAACTAGCAGAGATGGCTAAACTTACTTCTTTGTTTGCTTTAATTGATTAATTTTATTGCAGTTTTTAAGCCAATATGAATAAACACATTGTATAAAATAAAATACATTCTTAAAACCCTTTAAAAGTGTCTAGTCTAGAAACAGCAATGAACAAAACAAAATTAAAAAGCAATACAATTTATAATATAATACAATAAAAGAAACTGAGCAGGAAATGTTTTGAAAACATGTTACATAAAACAATTTCTTGTAAGTTTGATTAATTAACACCACAACCTATGACAAACTTTATATGCTATGGCACAAAATTTGGCTACTTGACTTGTAAAATAAGAATGCTGATCAGTGAAGAACTTATTAATTTGATCTCTTTATTTAGAGAAAAGAACTTATCTAAATTCATTGACAATTGGAAACCTCTGATAGACTTTTTGCATAAAGCTGAGCAAAAATTAATTATTATTTGTGAGTAGAAGAAGTAGAAAAATAGATATAATAAAGGTGTGATTTGTATTAGTAATATTTATTAAGAATAATTGTTTAACTGTAACTAAACAGTACATGGTAAAATTATTAATTATTATTATACTTGGCACAGGGGAAATCGGGAGCCCTCCTTTCCCCCTTTTTAATGTAGTTTTCTCTGTGTTCTTGTTTTCTTGCTTTTGTTCATCTTTTAAAAAGTCTTAGTTAAAAAACAAACTGAAGTCCCCCCCCCCCCCGCCCTAATGGAATTAAAAAAGGAGGGAAGGGGAGAATGCTGGAAGCTCCATACAAGGAACTCCCAGTGTTTCATGTGGCTTGGTTCCTTACTAAATTTGCTTTGAATTGTCACTTTATCTGGTACTTGATGGGGATTCATGGTTGCCATCCTGAGGCTAGCAGCCAGTAGATTACATAGAAGTGACTTTCTTGGCATTGGCATGACATTGATCTCCCCATTTCCCCCCCATGAAGTGGTGGTAGGCAGAAGTGGCAGGGGGCAAGAAGGAACACTGCCCTCCCTAGGAGGACAAATGAGTGTGTGAAGCCCCCCCCCCCCGAATAATTTTGCTCTTCTCACTGAAACCCTTTTGGAACTTATCAACACGTGAAGCTGCCTTATACAGAATCAGACCCTTGGTCCCTCAAAAGCAGCATAGTCTTTCAAAGGGCAGCTGTTTTCCAGGGTTTCAGGCAGAAGTCTTTCACATCATATACTGCCTAGTCCTTTTTAAATGGAAGATGTTGGAGATTATGCCTGGGGTCTTCTGCATTCTAAGCAGATGCTCTGTTGCAGCCCCACCCTCACCCGTACATTACTTGTGACCTATAGAAATATAGTGTTATTTTTCTGAAAGTTTACTCAAATGCTAGCTGAGTTGTTACTTAAAACAGTAATTCATAGAGGACTTCTGTTTATCATAACTGAAATCACGAAAGGAATGGATATTTTTTAAAAAAAAAATACCAAAGAGCAGCTGTTGCATTCTTTGCGGGTTTGTGGTATGTTTAGATTTTTGTTAAACACCCTGAATTCATAATATTCTTTGTACTGGCTCACTGAGCAGCAGAATAAGAGAAAGAAAAGAAAGAGTCTCGTAGGAATACATCTAGAGACAAAGAAGAGAATTTATTTCATTTTAGCAATCAAATGGCATACTTTTTGGTTGCTGCTTATTGACATGGAATGTCAGGGGAAAGCAGGATGATTTTGGAATACATTAGCAGCATTTAAAAATCACTAAGGACTAGATCCTTCATCCCCTCTACCATAGTTAGGGGCAAAATAGGTTCTTTACAGACAAAATAACCCCGACTGTTTTGTGAAAAGGTTTTGGTACTTCTGATCTGAAAAACTGATAAGCAGGCTCAGACTCTGAACCTTTCCTCATAGAAATCGTGTTACAACCTTTTAATCATCTTGGCTGACATCCCCTGTGCTTTTTTCACCTTTGCAATAACTTTTTTTTGGGGGGGGGGATACAACCACTAGAATTGCACATCCCTCAAGCCAAAGTAGTTCTTTCTTTGGAGGATATCTCCATAGGCTAAAGCTTAAGGAACGCTTGCCATATTTGGAGAATTAGCTCCATCTCATACCATGTTTACCTGAAAGAAGACAACACTGAATGTAAGACAACCCCCTAAAAATGTTATACGTGACAATATTATTGTAACTTGTACGTGAATTTAAGATGACTCCCTCTTTTTCTTGATGGCACACCTGGAAAAAACTAGCCTTACTTTTCAGTAAATACAGTATTTGGCAGGCTGCATCATTGAGGGGATGGTACCTAATGGAGGAGGGCAAGGCTTGACTGTGACAGTAGCTCATTGTGGAGTCTGATGGATGCTGGGTGAAACAAGCCCTTCCTAGGCTTCACCTCAAGATCTCGAGGGATTCCCCAACTCAGAGTTTGAGACCCTGAAAAGGACATCAAAACCCTGAGATTTCAAGCCAACCAACCAAGTGAGAGGCCCTTTCCACATGGGCCCATAAAAGCAGGGGAAAGGGGGGGTTACATGAACCTGCCCTTGCCCCAGCCCCTTCGCACAGCTGGCTGTCCCATGGGCAGCCAGCATGTTGGGCAGGGCTTTTTTTTTACTTCCCTGCCTGCCTCCCCCCCGCCCCCGCCTGCGAAGCAGGACTGACCACCCAGGCCATGAAACAGCCGGTTTTCCCTGTGTGGCTCTGCAGATGGGAGCTGAGGAAGGGTTTTTCAAGAATTGTGTTATGTGCAATTCTTTTGTTTTAACGTGGCTTACAGCTGTGGCCATTCACTCAGCAGCGACTGTGAGCCACGTTAAAACAAAAGAATCGCTCATAACGCAATTCTCAAAAAACCCAGGTTGGTGGAGGTGGGGAAACGTGGAGCAGATCCACATTAGAATTGGGATCCATGCAAAGTCGTCCCCCCCACCTGGGGTTTTTTTACTAGGTTTATCCCGATTTAATTGGCCTTTGTGGGAAAGGACCTTAGCAATCCTAAAACAATATATTATACCTCCACTAGCCCATTCAAATATAACGGTCCCTTGGCAGGTTAGAGGCAAGAGTCTGGGAACAGGATCTAGAAGCTAGTGAAAAATCTGGCAGAATCTGGCTGACCAAGTATGAAGACTGACAGAAACTGGAAGTCAGTATTACTTAACTGACAGATGTTACTTGTTAAATCAGTGACAAATAGACACCGATAAAGATTACATGTTCGTACCTTTTCTCAACTGCAGCTCCCATTCTTTGGAATGACCTTCCTGAAAGTGTGAAATAAGTTAGTCTGCATCCCTTGAACACTGTGTGTATGTGTGTGTGTGTGCGTGTGCAAGCATTAGATTTTAATGTGTATTGTTCATTATGATTTTCATTTACTTGGAGAAAGGAGGGTTTATAAATATTTTAAATAAATTAAAATAAATGAATATCTAATTTGCAACTCTGGCAATAGTTGAGTGGGAATTCAGGGGATATTATTACAGGGTAGCTTTTCATATAAACATAGCCACAGACTCTTATCCTGTGCATATGTAAAACCAACAACAACAGAATTGTATTGCTTCCACCACCCCTCAGCATGTCTTGCAATTAATAGGATACTTTCAAAAGGATTGCTGTGTGTAGTTTATGCTGTCCTGTTTCTAAAATATCTTCCCATGTTCTGAATTCTTTTCTCCTCATGAAGTAGTTTACTTTTGTAATATTATTCCATCCATGTCTCTTTTATTTATTTATTTTCTATATTCATAGTCCACTTCACTCACTGAGAGTTTTGATATAATCAACATGTTGAGACTCTAATGAACAATGTACTAGGACTAGGATTACAGAAAGCTGAACCAGCATAGCATTTTCGACATGATACTTGACTACTGTAAAGGTTTCAATGGTGTTGATGGTAAGGGCAGCCGCCTAACCTTGAGTACATTCCACAGCCCGGGCGATGGGCCAGCTTCATCGGCGGAGACTTTATCTCTGCGCGGGAGATGAGGTCTCCGTTCCCATGGGAAGCAGGGAGGCGGATGGGATGAATAGAGTTATAACCTGTGCTTCTGGCGGGAAGTGTCATTCCTGCCACTGCGTGTACTTGAGCTTTCTAAGATGTCTGAATAAACGGTCTTTTTCCACCAAAGAGCCTTTTATTTCTGCTTCTATGGAATTCCTTACATTGTGGCAGGAAACCTAATTCATCTATATCCCTAGTGCAGTGGACCTCTGGTGTCTTGGCATGGAGAGGTTGAATATTACTGCGGAAGGTGCGGTAGCCCCCAAAGAGGGCTCCGACCTTTCCCTTCTGGATCTGGAGGAACCGGCGGGAGAACGGGCCTCGCTGGTGACTCTTTCCCGTCCTCGTATCAGCACGAGTCTTCCTTTACTCCGTTGGAACGAGGGACGTGACGACGACCATGGGGACTTACATGAGTCGTTTGGGGCGCTGTCTATGGATCGGGCGCCTGTGGATCGGATCTCTACCCGTTTTAAGTATGGATTACAAACCTCAGATGCAACCTGTCATGGAGGAGACGGGCCTGACCACCTTTCATGCGGCAACCCAGGAGTCCATTGAGCGATTCCTGGACTCGTATTTTGGTGATGCTCCCCAAAGAACCACCGTGGCACAGCACTGGGGCCCGTCCGGCGACACTGGGACTAAACCTGGGATTGGGAGGTGTCCGTACCGCCTTCCCGCTGGACCCCTGATCCCGGGTCAGCGGTTGCACCCCAGGGAGCCACCGGTGGCTACGGTGTCTCCGATGTCTCGCTTCCAGACGAATAAGAGTCCGAAGAAAGCCTGCACTCCTAGCCGGATCTGTTCCCTCTCCCATCGAAAGAGAACTGGGATAGAGGAAGTGGGCCGCATTCTACGCAGATGCCCAAGAAGCATGGACCCGTGAACGCCCAGCTAAGTGGGAGGAGGAACGGGCACAGTTGCAGCAAGAGCGCCAAAACCCGCAGAGGGACCGGGAACAGCAACGCGAAAAGAAGTTCAACTCTGAAGTTGGACCCGTGCTGGCAAGGATGCGCCTCCAAACGCACAATATAGCGCCAGAACCTGTCAGTCCATGATAAGGTCCTGGGAACACTTCCATGACTGGGATTTACAGCAGCAATGCGAAAAGCGCCAGCGCCTTTATGCGCGACGCAAAGTGAGAGCTTTACTGCAGCCATTAAACGGGACCGAACTGGCTGCTAGAATTGGGAACGAGAAAAAGCAGCCCTGCATGCGCATCTACAGGGATGCATTGACCCTGCGGGGAGAGAGGGGAAGGCTGGCTGGCGTATGGAGAGGGAACTGAGGAGGCAGCAGACCAGGTAAGCCCCAAGTTGGAGTCTATGCTGTTACTTCGATACTCGCCAGGGGCGCCTAGAGGGGCAACGTGCGCGGGCTGGGTCCTGCCACCTGGCAAACGCTTCAGCGGCACCGGTATTGATACCGCCTTCCGGATTCCGGCCCCCCCTAGTTGCAACCGGGCCGCGCCCTGCGGGCGCTAAGAGCCCGATGGAAAGGGGTTACTATAGGCCCTCGATACCTGCTCCGCTTTGATGTAGGGACCGCTTCCAAGAAGCTCTCCTCTACTTCATTTTGCAACCTTCGATGCCCACATGGAGGACTATTGCGATGATTTTATACCGGTCTGAGCGAAAAATATCGTGGACATCGGCTCAGTCCTGGATGGGGCAGCAGTTTCCGACTGGTTTGTGACCCTTTGGATTTGCAAGATGAAGACTCTCCTGCGACGGTGCCTCGCATTCCTCCAAGCTCTTAAGAGCGCGCTTCCTAAGAATCCGGGCGCTGGGAAAATGAGGCTATCCGCACCATCAAAACTATCCAGCAGGGCAACCGTCCGCTTGCAGCAGAAAATTTGCCCGTGAATTTCGTATGCGGCGGCGCTGCTCGACTCCCTCCTGAGTGGCCTGAACAGCGATGAAATGCGAATACTTCTCAGATGCTGTTGACGGCAAGCTGCGTGAAAGCGGTGTTTTTAATTCGGGTTCCTCGCAGACTGTTGCTGATTGGATCCAGTTGGGATCCCCAGGTGGCGCTCCTCGCTTTGGAATCACGCTGCGTTGCCGGGAGGCCGCTTCCACGCTTTCCGGCCTGCCACTGCGTCCACCAAGGTACGTCCAAGCCGCCCCCTACCGAGATCTTCACCTCTGTTAGCGCCCGATGCGCCGACTGGGATTGTGCCTTTACTCGCGCGGAGGATCTCAGGTCATCTTAGCCGCCAACTTCGTCTTCGGGTTAAGAACACAAAACCAACCCGGGCTCCAGCCACCTTCGGTACCCTATCATCTGAAGCTGCCAAGCCACCACGCAAGTCGGGGCAGCCTCCGTCCGAGGCTCTTTCTTAAGGCCGGTCATCGGTTAGGCGACCCAGAGGAGGGGAAGCAGCTGTTTGCCTTTCTTCAGCCCCCCCCCCCCCCCCCATGTGATATGTGGTCCTACTTCCTGACGCGGTGGAGTGAAGGCAGCAGCCCCATTACTGTCCAAGCTTTCTGGCCAACCCCCCCGGCTAAACATATACTCAGCATTATAAAGCCTCGGCCCTTGTGGATCTCCTGGCTGCTCCCATAGGCTGCTTAATGCGGCAAAACTTCCAGGTGGCAGAGGAGGCTATAGGGTCTGGACCAAATTCCCCCTGGCTAAGCTCCATACCATTCACCCAAAATGGACGGCAGCCCTCTCGGAACGGTGCATGACTGGCTCCAGTTCAAAACAATAAACCGGTTCTCCTCCGTCGCTATACCGACCACTGTGGGAGAAAATTAGTTTTCTTTTGGCGCCAGCGGCCAAACACTCCAGGGTTTTGGGCAATGCCATGGTTATTGTTACATGAACCAAAGAGTTCATTTGGAAAGAAACCGGATCTTAGGGAATTCACTGACCCTCCCTGCGGTGAACACATGAATTGGGGAAAACTCAACTTCTCCTGACACACCCTCCTCCCTGGTTTCATCAGCGATGTGCGTCCCGATTCTATTGGCATCCCACCGCGCATACTCAAGATCTAGGCCAGAGTTTTTCAGGAGGGCAAGAATCGCGTATCAGTTGCCACCCCATAGAGACACTAATTGACTGCAAAATCGTTATACAGCTTCAGGGGCGCAACTGCCCAAAGGTAGAATCTACCGTGATGAGTCCCAAATGAGGAGAAGGAACTGCGTTGCCTTCTTGGACAAGAACCTCGCTTCGCCATGGTTCATAACGTATGGCTACACAAACACAATACACACGCTTCGCTCCCGCTTTGTTTGTAAAAAAGAAAGATGGGTCTTTACCGGCTTTGCATACAGATTATCGAGGGTCTCAATGCAGTCTCCCTGTCCAATAAATATCCTTTTGCCTTTGATCAAGGACCTTTTAGGATGCACTGGGCAAAGGGCGCTTATCTTTACTAAATTAGACTTGAGAGAAGCTTACTACAGGGTCAGAATTGCTGAAGGCTATGAAGACACCTGACCTGGCGCTTTTTAACACAAAGTTTGGACAGTTTTGGAATATACTTAATAATGCCATCTCGGGTTAAGTGGGGCCCCCGGGCTTTTATGGCCACCTACATCAAGCGAAGTTCTCCATGATTTATTGTACAAGGGAGTTGTGGTATACTTTAGATGTGACGCTTTTAATTTATTCATGCAAACCATAGAAGAGCATGAAGCATTGGTTCGAAGTATTGAAACAGCTTTGCTCAACAACTTTCTCTCTTTGCCAAACTCTCTCCAAATGCAGTTTCCACCAGACCTCCATTGACTATTTGGGTTACCGGATCTCGCCTCGAGGGGCTTAAAAATGGATCCTGCTAAAATTGACGCTTGGGGTCCCTCCAATGGCCTGCCAGTTCCCCACCAACCGCAGAAAGTAGTTGAACTCCAATCTTTTCTGGGTTTTGCTAATTTCTATCAGGACTTTATAAATTCCCCAATTCGCTGAGCTGACTTCTCCCTCTCACAGGAGCTTCTCTTACGCACTAAGGGTAAAAGATCCACTGGTCCGCCAGAGCCCGGGGCCCCCCTTTCCTGGTCTGAAGAATGTCAAACAGCCTTTCAGCTCTTTAAAGTCTGCTTTTTACCACCAACCTATCCTAAAGCACCCTGGACCCAGATCTCCCATTTGTGGTTCACGTATGATGCCTCTCGGACAAAGCGCTTTGGGGCAGCCCTGTTAGCAGAAAAAAAAATAAAGATGGTAGGCGCTGGTTCCGTGGTGCTTTATTTATCAAAAGAAATTCTCCGGTTAGCTGAACTCCAACTGGACTGTGGGGGATAAAGAGAGACTGCAGCCATCAAAGTAGCACTCTCCACTTGGCCATGCCACTGGCTGGAGGGGCTAAACACCTGCCTTTCAGGTTTGGTCGGATCACAAACACCGGGCCGCTCTATCCAGCGCCCTCAAGAGGTCCGCAAAACAACTCCGTTGGCCCCATTTCTCTTCTCGTTTCTCTTTCACCAGTCCATTTTTCCCCGGAAAACAGCCAATAAACTGGCTGTGGACGGCTCTCGCGCCTACCCGAGAGAGGGGGGTGGAGCTGCCTTACTTATGAGACATTCCACGCACTGTTCTCTCCCCTCCCAGTTAGGACCCCGGTTGTCACCCGATCTCAAACGTCCACTCCTCCTTCACCGCCCACTTCCTAGTTCTCGTCTCTCGCTTTTCCTGCGTGGGAACTTCGAGGAGGTTGGGCTGCACGAGCCTCCAGCGGAGGAAAGTGACTCCCAATTGCGTTTGGAGAATGGAGTTTGGCGGAGGGGGGAATGTTGGTACGTGCCTCCCCCCCCTCCGCCAAGTAAAGGAGTTCCTGTTGAAGCTCGCCACGCGATGCCCGCTTCGGCTGGACATTTTGGCTTTCTAGAAAACTCTGCATTTGGCCCGCCGTCAGTTCTGAGGTGGCGCAATGCGCAAGGACATTGAGGCATATATAATGCAAAAGGCTGCGCTGTTTGTGCAGAAGCCTAAAACCATTCCGGGAAAGCCCCATGGGCTGTTGAAACCTCTCCCGGTGGCCTCCCGCCCTTGGGAAGTCATCTCCATGGATTTTGTATTACAGATTTGCCATTCGAAAAGTCATGTAGCAACACGGGTCTTTGTGGGTGGTGGTGGACTTATTTTCCTAAACAAGCCCATTTTATTCCATGTGCTTCCATCCCCTCCGCTCCTAAGTTAGCACGGCTGTATTTCATTCCAACATGTTTACCGTCTTCACACTCCGCCCCACGTTAAGGTGGTCTCCGACCGCTTTGCCCCCAATTCATTTCAAAGTTCTGGAAAGGCGCTTTTTTTGGGGTTGTTGGGGGCAGCTCAATGCGGTCGCCGCCTCTACCACGATCTCAAAGTGACGGTTGAGTCGGAGAGAACGAACAGAACCCTATAGAGCAGTATTTACGTTGTTACACCAACTACCACCAAGACAATTGGTGCTAACTCATTCCGCTTTGCAGAGTACTTATAAATAATGCGGTTCATAGCAGTACAAAGAAAACCCCCTTTGAAATTGTGTCTGGTCGCTCGTTCTCGGGCCAAGGCCGCAACTACTCGGCTACAGCTTTGGACCCTCCAGAGTTTCAACACGGATTTCATCCCTAGCCGAGGGATGGAAATCGGTCCAGACCGGGCCTTTACAACAGGCTAAGGACTCCCAAAAGCTGTGTACGGATAAGCACCGGCCGGATTTTCCTCTCAAGGTGGGCGCTAGGGTGTATTTGTCTACTAAAAATCTCAGAGACGTGCATAAATTTTCCAAACATGGCAAAAGATTCGTGGGACCTTTTCAGATTACTAAAGTGATTAATGATGTCACTGCCCGATTGGATTTGCCTAACTCTCTTGGCAACATTCATCCTGTCTTCCACCCAGTTTACTATCAAGGAGGCTCCCGCTTCCGATGCCTGGCACGCAATTCACTGGAGAGACCCCCCCCACCAACTATTATTGATGGCCACAAGCACTGTAAATTGACGCCTATCCTGGACTCTCGCTTTAATCTAAACGCTTGCGTAATATTTGTAGTCTCTTGCGGGATATATTCCTCTGGGTATAATCACTGGGTTTATTCCAAAAATATTGATTTCCCCACCCTTATTTCTGCTTTCCACCGCGCCTTTCCGCATAAACCTGGGGGGGAGGGGTCTTCTTTAAGGGAGGCAGAGTGTAAAGGTTTCAATGGTGTTGATGGTAAGGGCAGCCGCCTAACCTTGAGAGTACATTCCCACAGTCTGGGCGATACAGCTTCATCGGGCGAGACTTTATCTCTGCTGGAGGATGGAGGTCTCCGTTCCCATGGGAAGCAGGGAGGGGGATGGGATGAATAGAGTTATAACCTGTGCTTCTGGCGGGAAGTGTCATTCCTGCCACTGCGTGTACTTGAGCTTTCTAAGATGTCTGAATAAACGGTCTTTTTCCACCAAAGAGCCTTTTATTTCTGCTTCTATGGAATTCCTTACAACTACTTTCCAGCTTCGGCCTGCTAGACATGCATTGAAGATATGGGTCCATTCTTCACAGCACAAAAAAGACATCTGGGGGATGTC
The DNA here is from genome assembly GCF_021028975.2 of Sphaerodactylus townsendi. Classification (NCBI taxonomy): domain Eukaryota; kingdom Metazoa; phylum Chordata; class Lepidosauria; order Squamata; family Sphaerodactylidae; genus Sphaerodactylus; species Sphaerodactylus townsendi. The sequence continues at coordinate 36,820,543 of NC_059425.1, read as the reverse complement.
TTAAAAGGAGGTGACTGTTTCTTTTCACTCCACAAACCCAAAATAAGAAGTCTGGGGGACATCTTAAAAAGAGGTGGCTGCTGGTTTGGTTGTCAAAGGGGAAAAGAGGCTTTTTCAGCCATTTCATTTTCTGGTCAGTTTCACCCTTTGCTTGTGCCCAACATGTTGTGTGCTGGTGTGCTCCCTACCTCCATTTGCTGAAGCTTGCCCCAGGATATTTGCTCTGCAGGCTCCAATCATGAATACCTTCTCAGCCCAAAAAGTACATAGTTGGACGTAGCTCTTCCTGCTGATTCTGGCAATATATAGTTTTCCTTTTTAAATTTTGTTTTTAGGAGCTACCTTTGAAGATAGAGAGAATTTTAGCCACTCGGAGGACTCCCAATGAAAAGCATTGGGACTGTGGAGGACAGATCTACTGCCTGCATATCTTTGAAGATAGCTCCTCCAAAATAAAATTTAAAAAATGAACTCTATATGTTGCCAGAATTGGCAGGAAGAGCTACGTACAACTACATATTTTTGGGCTGAAAAGTTGCCCACAATTGGAGCCTGCAGAGAAAATACCCTGGGGCAAATGGCGTCAGGGAGAATCCCTTCACCAGCACACAAAATGTCAGCCAGGGTGAGGATGAAACTGACCAGAGAGCAAAATGGTCAGATGGGAAAAAATAAGACACTTCCTGAGCTCTGCATTCCACACAATTGGGCAGGGAACATCTTGCAGGCACCTAAGGGAAAAGCTACACTTCAAAGAGTTTTCAAAAAAAAGATGCCTTGAGATGAAATAAGGCATTCTGAGGACGTCTTGGGAAGAAAAAGAACTGTGCAGAATTCCTTCCCAAAATGCCTTTTTTAAGGTCCTGAGGACATCTTATTTGTGCTGCATGGAATGAATCATAGTCTAACTAGACACTGTGATAAAAACGGGAAAGGCGATATCTGTGTTTGTGTGTGTATGAGGGAGGACTTGAATCTACAATTGTGTGTGTTTGGAATTCCATATCAGTTTGACAACCATATCTATAAAGGCCTAACAGCTGAATTGGTGCCTCATTGAAAGGTTAAGCATTACTTTCCTATTGAAAGTAACAATATTAAAAAGTTGCACCAGTGGCAATTACTGGCCTGCCATTTCTCTCTGTGAATGGATAAGAGATTATACATCACAGGGGAGATGAATTGGGCAGCATTCAATTGGGCAGCATTGGGAATTTCCCAATAGGCAGTGGCTTCAGCACTTCTTCATACAATGTATTATTAACTTACAGCCATAACTCACTACCGTAAGATGTGCTGAGGGCTTAGATGTCAGTCTCACAAAGAACAGGTCTATAAGAGGTAATTAGCTGTGACAATTTGGGAGATCCATGAAGAAATAGTCTGGAAATCCAGCACTCTAACCACTACACCACACCTTCCAAATTGGAAACAAGGGAATAAGATCTCTAGATGAGAAGAGGATGAATGAGAATTCGTTGGAACAGGATAGCTATATGGTTCATCTGCAAACCTTACTGTCTGGTGCTTTTCAGACACCTGACAAGCTCCTTTTCCCCCAACTGGGTTACTACTCGGCAGTGGGCAGTTTAAAATGTGCTTAATGGGTACAGCAATTTACATGTCTCACAGTGCAATCCTATGCAGAGTTATAACTTTCTAAGTCCATTGATCTAGAAGGGTGTAGCTCCGTTGAGGATTGCACTGCCAGCGTACTAAATCTGTGCTCTTTTCTTTCCTGAGCAAGACAGGAAACAGTCACCTCTTTAAGAGTCCCTGGGTGACCTTCAGGAGACTCATTAAGACTTGTAAATAGTCATTTGTCTGGTTGCCTGTGGTGAAGAAAATTGCCTCCAGGTGACCAAGCAGGAAAGCTTTTGTAAACTGAAAAAGATTGTTCCTTCCCCCACCTTCTTTTAGGGTTATCAAATGACTAATACACCTAGTCTAATAAAACTGCTATGGGTTAGAAACTCTGGTGTATTTATCAGCAAGGCTTAATTGCGAGCTGAGAGGCAGCAAGAGAAATGTGAAAGCAACTTCCTTCATCTTGCTTTTCCAACAGTTCCTTTCGCCACCTACCTCACATGGAATATGGCTGGAATTCTGTTCACTTCTGCAGTTTGTGGAGACAAGTTAGCAAAATGAGCATCGAAGCAGAGATATGGGAGTACTTCTGCTTTATACTTGCTGCTTCTGAATTGTTACCAGACCAACTCATGGTAGTTTGGGGTAACCCAGTTTTTAAGACAACAGTGTCTCTACCCACGCTGCCAATCCTTGGGGTGCCTCACAGTGCTGTGCCAAAATGGAGAGCCCATTCTATGCATTGGCTAGTGTACCCTCAAAGACACAGTTAAAACTCGTCTGGACTTGCTTGCAAAATACCTGTCACACACCCTTCCTGAAGGAATTAAGAGAACACAGCACCCCTTCCCTGGACAGTGTTCCCATCGCCAGCCCTGAATTATCTACCCTGTGAAGACAAAGGACTTATTAATGTATTTGCCCCAAGTGTTCCTGCCACTATTGTTTTAACCTGATTTCTTCTTCTAACTCCTCCCTGACTACCTTAGTTTGCATTTGGCTTTGTCCCGAAGTTGTAATTCCATCAGGTTCACCCTAAAATGTAATTAGCCCAAATATTTCTGGTGCTCAAGTTATTCAGCCCAAGCACCCAACACTCAGTTCTAAGTACTACTGCCCTCCTCCTTAGTCTCCCCTCCAGAGAACAGGAGATCTCCTTTGTCCTGGGTATTTAAGCTCTCTTAGCTTGGCCAGAGAGCCTGATCTTCCCTTATAAAGTAGGCCCTCGCCCAGTACCCAGTATACAGTGTGTCAGGCTCACTTATGTCCTTACACTGTTCTGTCCAGTACTTCTGAGTCTGCCTTGGGGTTCAGTTGCTGCTGCATGCCACCCACTTTCAACCATGCTTCCTTGGAATCCATTGCAGTTTGCTATACTTTGCTTCTTGGACCCAAAGCCACTTCAAGATCTGATACAATATTACCCCTAAGAATCCCCCCAATTCTTCTGCTATTCTCAACCTATCCCCTTGTAAAGGACTGTATATGATTTTCACTCAGCTGAGAGTGAACGGAGAGCACAGCTCAGCAGGCACACCTCCCACACACACACATAACATCTACTGGCTGATCCAGTCAGGTTATCACTCCCTGCCACCTCTGAGGGAAATTTGTTAGCACTGTGAGGAGATCTCACTTTCCCCTCCAGAACCGTCTACACCTGACAGGCTGGCTTAGGCACTCTGAAAGAGACACTGTTAGGCTTCTTAACAATCAAATAAAGTTGGAACGTTTATTTACAGAATTATTAGATTAGATGTTACAGAGATAATTGAGCTTTACTTTTTCTTAGGCAGGGTAAATCTTTTGTTGTTATAGACAGTTCTTAGTTATTCACTTTAGTTGTTACAGGTAAGACGCTGACTCAGTTTAAATAAATCTTCCTTCACTAAGTTACTTTTAAGGTAAACCTTCCTTACACAGACCCAAACAAATACTTAAGCAATCCACCCTTTCCATTAAAGAGGGTCACACTGGGCTATACAGAGCAAGCTTTGGGGTTTCTCCACTGCAACCCACTCCTGACTCTGCCAATTATATATCACGTACCCTCAGAGACTCTCTGGTCCCATATCTAGCTGCTTTCTCTGCAGAGACCTACAACCAAGCTCTCTGTGTGTTTTTAGTATTGTTCCTGTGATTAGATTTCCCTTTGGACTTAAGACTCAGGTATCACACACACACCCTGGCCTTTTACAGTCCTTCACCAAACCTTGGCTACCTAGACTTCTGTGAAGTAGATTTTTTTTCTCTCAGCTCTGAGAATTCTTTCACTCTGCCTTTCTCAATCCGTTCCTATCTCAATCTGTCCCTATCTGCCTCATGAGCACACACCCTCTGGCCCTTATAGATAGCTGCAGCACAGCCACCCAGTCAGATGGAGCTCTGGGTTAACTCTTTGGATTCTTTCTTGGACAGAACTGCACCTTCAAATTAACTATTTTTAAAGCAGTCCCTCACACCCCTCAATACTGCTTATATCCTTGGACTGTGAGTGTGTTCTGTTGTTTTGACTATTGTGTGCTTGTGTACCCCTATTATCTCTAAATAAATTTATTAAACTTTATTTTGCTCCCCTGTGGAATTTCTTGCAAAAGCTGGAAAAGGGTAGATTGTTTAAGTATACACGGGCAACAAAGACTCCAAGCTTGCCTAACCTTTTGCTAAGCCAAGAGTCTGCTCTCACTAATTTCCCCACTCTAAAAGAGACAGACTCCTACCATTTTGGGTAACAGTAAGCAGAATTAAAGAATACTGGAGAGACAGAGCTACCACCATCTCCTATTCATTAAAACATCTAGTTTGGCAGCATGGTGTATATTGTCATCACCCAGACGGTTGCCCTGAATCTAATTGCCAACTAGGTGGGGACAAAGCAACACATAGCTTGATGACATCATGTCATGCTTTGTGTTAGATCAGACATTATTATAAAGAGTAGGGAAAGAGAACTGGAGATTATTTTTTATTTAAACACTTGCAAGCCACCCTTCCTCCCTTTCAAGGAGGATCCAAGCAGCTTCCATAAACACCACGTGCTGCAGATAACTCCAGTACAAAATAATTAAAACTGTAATAATTGTTATAATATTTCTGTAACAATAAATCTGTGACCGTTTAATGTTCTGAGTGACATCCATTTATGGTCTAAGCTTTTAAAATCTCCACCTGGCAACTTCTGTCCCCCTCCCCCAATCAAGATGGGAAAAGAGGACCTCAAATATACACCTACCCCCTTTTTTGATTGGTCACTTTCACTTCCAGTTTTCTAATAATTCCCAAATAAATAGTTATTCTTGGCTATGTCCTGGCATTAATTCTGTTATTTCTGTACATGTGGTTAAGACAAGAGCTGGCCCCATGCCTCTAAAAGCATGATATGGAAAGGAAAGGTTATGATTTTAACTGAATTCTAGGAAGCCAGTTCCACTGGGATGGTTGGAGCATGTCCAAGTTTCAAGGGTTGGGCTCATGATGTACATGAATTCTGGCTTGAGTACTTTGTGGGTCACTCTTCCCCTAGCTTTGGAAATACATTTTTTGGAAATATCATCTGTTTAACTTGATAATGCCAAGCAAATTCAAGGTCTTTGAAATTAGAATTCAAAACTTTACTCTCTTCTTTTAATTAAAGGTCTGTTTGGTTTATTAAAACAGAATAAAACACCACAAATTACCATGTTCTGAACTGTTATAATGAATTCCAAGTAGAGCTCGGTTTAACTTTGTCAAATGAAAACTGTCATAGAGAAGAGGGATTTTTTTCAAAAGGAGAACCTATGGTTACTTTCCATGCACACCTGAATGGTCACTGAGCCACTGGAGGGGTCCTAATAGCATAGAAGACCACTAAGGGTAGAACTTGTTGTTATGAGAGGGAGACAGTGGTATCAACACTCTGTGCCTCTTTCCCATTAGTTGTTCAACATAATGAGTGATGATATTTCATCCCAATATTTTTGCTCACCCTTGCATTACATCATTGGGTATTGGTAATGGAGGTGGGGCAACATATTGCATGCAATGATGTCCCTGCAGATTGAGTTAAAGTAGATATAACAAGGAAGAGATGGGAAGGAAATACAGGCATGGATCCAGTGATCCAAAAGTAAAAACGTAAACAGACTTAGTGCAGTTCTGCTTGTGCAAAATCTTCTGAAGCACCTAGGTTTTCCTTCCTATATCTTATGGTGCCCAGAAATTGCTTGTATGATGAAAGTTTAAGAACAGCTCGGGATATGCACAGTACGAGGGCTAGTAAGAGGAGCTTCTCATCCTTCCACTTGTTAAAGACCCCAGCACATGCAGAAATCTTCCAGTGGCTCCAGCTCTACATTTCTTGTAACATCTAATTCCACCCTATTGATTTGCCACCAGAGGCATAGCTAGGCCAGAGTGCGCCCGGTGCACACTCTGGCTTTTTCCCCCCCCCCCCCCCCCGCAGTACCCCGCCACCCCCGCGGCCCCTGGGGGTGACAGTTCCTGGTCTCTAGCCCCCCTTTTTGTTCTGTGGGTAATACCCTCCCCCCAATTATTTTTCTAAGTGGAATTACTCTGGCCATGCTCCATACTGCAAAAAGATTAAAAAGTGTCCAGGCATTTGCTTGGGGCAATAAATTATCTTGTGGGGGAAATATTTCTTGCCCTGCTCTGGAATTTCCTGTAGCTCACAATTTTCCAAAATATAGTTTTCCCTTTCATTCCGTTCCCTTGTAAGCATGCTATTTAAAAATACAATGGCCTGCTCTGCATACAACATGAAGAGCAGGGAACCAATTCATTTCTATTCAGGACTGCATAATGAGCCCGGTCTGAAAAATCTACTAAAGTCTGAGCCTAAACATGTTCTTCAAGTGCTGGGAACCTGTGGACTAGCTTTTAACACCTGGGAGATGACTCTTCACAAGAGGGCCATTAGTGTTAGGGTAGAAGCATGTTATGAGAGACAAGGAAAAGCTGTGGCTTTGGCCGTTTCCGCACGGCCTCCTTCCGCCCCCATGCCGCCAAGAGTGCGGGCGGCGTGGGGGCGGAAGCCCGTTCGCATGCAAGCATGCGAACGGCTGCGGGCCGGGAGGCCGGTAGACGCGGCAGGCGGCTCCGCGACGGAGCCGCACTTCTGCGCCCTTTTTTCCTTCGCCTTTCACGGTAACTGCCGCTTCAGCGTGCGTATGTTGACACAGCCCGGGCTTCATCGCTGCCCTCCGACCCCTGGAGCGTCGGAGTGACAGTGTGGGCGGGGCTGCACGCTCCGCAGGCAACGAGGAGGACACTTCTGCGGAGTGAGGGCGGAGACGGGAGACAGCGTTTTCCCCGCGGCTGCCGTTCGCGACCGGGCCACAGGGAAGACGCGCCCTCCCCAACAAATAAACCCTTTGGAAACAGCGTTTAGGGCGGCTTGACGCCGCCCTGTAGTGAGGGAAGAAGAGTCAGGTCGCGCCGCTGCTGCAACGGGTTGCAACGCCTGCTTTAAACGGCGGCCTGGGGGCAATCTCTTTCTGGCTCTGTGCCGTCTTCGGGCCGCAGCTGGAAACGGCCTTTGGTAGAATCCTTTTCCCTGTTTCCCATAAACAGCCAGTGTAACACAATTCATGGCAGGACACTTCCAATGTTCAGCCCCACCCTCCTGCATTGGTCGTTGGCAGCCAGGCCCGGAATCGGATGGCTTGATGATCGACCGGCATCATGGTCGCGCAGGCGTGACCAGGTTAAAGAATGGAGTAAAATACATAGAGTTTGGATTTATATCCCACCTTTCTCTCCTGTAAGGAGACTCAAGGTGGCCTACAAGCTCCTTTCCCCTCCTCTCCCCACAACAGACACCTTGTGAAATAGGTGGGGCTGAGAAAGTTCTGAAGAACTGTGAGTCACCAGCAGGAATGTAGGAGTGCAGAAACATATGGTGAATCAGATAAGCCTCTGTCAGCCCTTTGTAAGGAGTGGGAGGGAATCAAAACCCAGTTCCTCCTGATTAGAACCTACCTGTTTCTTAAAATTAATTGCTACACCACACACTCGGCTCTCCATACTGTAATGTGCCATGTTTACCTGAAAAAAAGCCTGTCCTGAATGTAAGGCAACACTTAAAGAAAGGTTATCCAAAAAGTTTTTAATATTACCATAGATACCTGAAAGTTGTATGAGAATTTAAGACAACACTGTGGTGCTGTTGTGTAAATAGGTGAAATTTAATAGTTATTAACTTCTACCTTTAGAGAAGAGGAGAAAAAATGCATAGACTTATAGTGATGTTATAGTGATAGTAGGGGCTTCAAACTCAAGGGACAAAGTCTGGCCCCTTCCGCACACACAGAATAATGCATTTTCAAACTACTTTCACAACTGTTTGCAAGTGGATTTTGCTATTCCGCATAGCTTCAAGGAGCATTGAAAGCAATTTGAAAGTGCATTATTCTGCATGTGCGGAATGAGCCTCTGCTTGGCTAATAAAAAGGGGGTGCAGTCTGAGAGAGTGAGTGAAAGAACATGAGGGAATGGAATGGAATGTTTTTTTCTTGTATTTCACAGAGAATCCTTTAGTTATATTGTTATTATTTTGCATAGAATAAATGTCTTGGATTTTGTTAAATCAGCCTCTCTATTATTACAACACACATTTAATGGCAAAAGGAAAGGAGTTGAGTAAAGACTACTTATACACTCACTAAAACCATTTAGCACTCTACTAAAATCAGGATTGCCAGGTCCAGGATTGCCAGGAGGGTGGGTCAATTTTTTTTAAAAAAAATGGCTTTTGGGCTGATGGAGTCACTTCTGGAGAAAACCTGTAAGGGACATCGTTCATCTTTAAGAAGCTTCCAGTAAATAACTGGTTTTGTATCATGAGGTCGTTTCTGCACAGTGAAGGGAGACAGCCTGCATTGGCACGAATCATGCCAATGCAGGCTCTGGGGCCGTTCGCACAAACGGCCCCATGGGATGCGCAGCTGTTGGAGCAAGCTCCACACAGCCGCGTATTCCCCTCCCCGGCCCCTTCCTTACCTTCTGCTGGCAGTTGCGTCGCTCTATTGTCGCTCTGAGGAGAGAAGGGGACACGTCCCCATGGCCACAGTGACGGTTGAAGCACCAGAGACCAGGGGGCATGTTCCCTTCCCTCCTCAGAGCAACAATAGAGCGATGCGGCAGCCAGCAGAAGGTAAGGAGGTGTTTGGGGCCGGGGAGGGGAGGGGAGGGGAAAACGCCGGCTTCCACCTGCTGCCATTCACATGGCAGCGGATGGAAGCTGCCGTTTGCAGGAAAACTCGCTCCCCAAGCGAGTTTTGAATACACCGTTTGGGTGGGCACAGAGCGCTGCTGCATCGATTTGGCAGTGGCGCCTGTGCGAAGGGTCCCCGCCACAATGGTGTTTTACCAGGCTGAAGCCATTGCTTTCAGCCCGTGCAGAAACCGCCATAGAGATTCTGGTAATTACTAGAAAGACATGACATCACTTCCAGGTTTTCCCCAGATGTGACCTCACACTATCACCAACAGCTACCCTCCCATGTCTCTTCTCTGTCACCTTCTGGAGACATAGCCTGGCAACTCTAGCTAGAATACAGTTTGAATATACATTTATGTTTTTTGAGTCTTTTCAGTTAAACTCTCTGGTGGGCAGAACTGGTGACCCAAAAGACAACAAAATAACATATTTGACTGTTTAAGTAGATGGGAAAGAAAAGACCTGAATTCCCCTCAAATAGTGATTGTAGAGAGGAACTGAAAATAAAATTTAAATGGGGGAATCACAAATGTGTCAGAAAAACACATTTTTCCTTTTTTAAAAAAACTTTCCCATACCCTGTACCTCGAGAACTAAAATTATTTTGTTTCTGTTTTGAATACTTGCAATGGGCTAAAGTTGGTTACTACACTTAAAGGAAGTCATGGGCAGATGTTAAAATACTCACACAGAGGTGTTTAGTGATTTCCTGGCTGCCTGGCATATTTCTGTGACATGCAAAGAGCCCCCTTTGTGAAGGATTATAAAATGAGGCAACAGGCCTATGAACGATAGGAACCAAACGCTGATTCCCAATTACATGAAAAATGACCCCTTGTCACAATATCCGTCTGTTGGCATAATGCTTGGTCCTCTGGAAAGACCCAATGCACTAAATAAATACATTTAAAAAATCAGTTGGCTCAGTATGCATGTGATCATAAAAATGAATGTGGTCACTTTAAAAAAAGAGAGAAAGAAGTCAAATTGGTGTCCTGAAGGGAAGCTTACTAATCTGTGTAAAGTAGCTATTATGAAAATGTTTAGCCTTTTGAATGTATTTCAGACAGCGTTTGCTGTGCCAAAGTTGTCAGCCAAAAATTCTCTAAGCAGATTTGTCAAAGGCTGAAGCCGTAATCTGTAAAACAGACATTGGCACAGAGATTAAAGATCAAGAGAATTATATAGATTTTGTTACCATATGGCAAGATTCTGTTTCCCTTCCTCCTCTCCCCCTCTTTTGCATCTTTTAAATTAAAAAGTATATTTTGTGTCAGCAGTACCTCTCAGCTGCTGTTTGGATCTTTCTTGTACTTTGAGATGCTGGAATTTCCTGCCATGGAGAAAAGGAATGATTCCAGTTATTTCATTCATGCACTTCATGCTGCTGTAATAGCCGGCAGCTGCAAGCTACCTAGTTTCTTGTGCATTGCCCCCTAAAGTTGCCAACCTCCAGGTGAGGCCTGAAGATCTCCAAGAATTACAACCAGCCTCAAGATGACAGAGTCTTGAGAAAATGGCTAGTTTGGAGGTGGGGCTTTCCAGCATTGTGCCCCACTACGGCCCCCTCCTCCTTAATGCCTGACCTCCCCAAGTTCTACTCCCCAAATTCCCAGGAATTTCCCAACTTAAACTTACCTTCTGTGGGATTTCCTTGTATGCAAGTAGTGATGCAACCAGCAGGATTCTTGTCTATCACAAGAGCCCAATCAGGAAAAACATTTTTGAGTAAGGCCTAAGTGAGTTTCAAATCATAACTGGGGAACATCCATGACCACTTGTTCCCCATATGTAGGAATGCCAGCTCTGAGTTGGGAAATATCTGGAAATTTGGGGGATAAACCCTGAGGAGGGTGGGGTTTGGGGTGGGGAAGGACTTCAGTGAGGTATTATGTCATAAAGTTCACCTTCCAAAGCAAACTGATCTCTGTCACTTGGAGATCAGCTGTAATACCTGAATGTTAATGTTTATACCACACTTCACCTAGAATGCTCTCTGTAACAAAGTACAGTATATATTATAAATCAATAAACAATATTTGTATTTTTTTGTTTTTACAATTTTTGTCTCTTTTGTACATATGGCAAAACTTAAATGGCTTACATGAATGACTTCAGTAATATCAACCTATTCAAAACATCAACAAAACATAAGTGTGGCTTCTTTAACTTTGATCAGAACATGCTAGTTAAAAAACAATTGTCAATATATAACTAAAGGATCTGGCTTAAACATGCCATGCCTATTATTTAAAGGTACAATACAATATTTTGCGGGCTATCAACCTCCTGTTAGGTTTGATGGTGAAAACTTCCAATTGGCTCAATTATCTGTATGTTAAACAACAAATAAACACATTTGTCAGGCAACTCAGCTAATTTCCTTACATTATTAGTATAGTTCCACTCCCATTTTACTTACATGCTCTGGCATCAAGCTAAATATGGTTTTCAATCTAAATATTTTCAGAACACACCAATCTGTATTGTTCTTGATTCCCTGTAATAATAATTACTACATAGGTACATTACATAATTGATAATATGAACTGAACACCCAAATAATAATATAGTTACGGGGACTGCCTATCTGCTCTTCTCTCCTCATCTAGGCTCTCATCCTCAACAGGGAAGCACCAACTAGCAAGTTCACTCAGTTTTTAAGTAGATAAGGATATTAACCATTTCCATCCTACTCAATTACAAAAAGGAAGAAAATTCTATGCTTTGATTTAATCCATGAGGATAAATGGAGCACAAGAGGAAAATGTATCTGGATTCAAATTGTTGGAGTCTCTATTTCATGTCTCCTGAGCCTTCTTTAAATGCTAGTGTGTTGAGGATGGGTGTGGATCAAAAATATATACAATAGGCACAGGGACTGGCAGAAGAAATTTTTATACAAGTTTCAAGGTATGTGTGTGTGTGAAGTGCCATTAAATTGCAGCTGATTGATGGCAGCTCAGTAGGTTTTTCAAGATAAGAGACTAATTGTCGTCCTCTGCATAGTGGAGTATTCCTTGGTGGACTCCCATCTGAGTACTAGCCAAGACTGACCTTGCTCAGCTTATGAGATCTGATTAAATCAGGCTAGTCTGGACTATCCAGATCAGGGTCATGGAAGCCTTAGATTTGCAGAAAAATCTGAAATGTAAAAAACAGAACAAAAATGCTTGGGGTTTAAAAATCTCAAACTCATAGAAGCAATGTCCACTTCTCTAAGAAAAATATGCTACCTAGCTGTTGCAAGACTACACTATGAAATCTTGGTGGCCATTTTGGAAGTTAATAGGCAACTTTCAACCAATGTTGCCAAGACTTTCAAGCCTGTTTGTATCCTTGTGGGGAAGCAGGAAGATACAGATCAAAAAGGTGTAATAGATTGAATGGAGGGGAGGTAAAACTGGAGGGGGAGGAGCAAAGATGTAAAAAGCAAAATCAAAATGAATTTTGAGGAGGGGCAGAAAAATGTGGGGGGTTGGATTGCCATCCTCCATGTGGCACATCCTGCAAGTGGACATCATTCACTAGCAAAATTGCTCTCCAAACAAACAAGATTAGCTCCCCTGGAGAAAATGGCTGCCCAGGAGGGTTTACTGTATGGCATTATGCCCTGCTGAAATTCCTTCCCTCCCAAAACTCTGCTCTCCCCAGGTTTTACCCCTCAAATTTCTAGGTATGTCCTACCTAGAGTGGCAAACCTGTGGACAGGAGAGAATACACTGTAGAGGTGGTACTGAAAAGACAAAGGTCTTAGACTATTTAGGGCTTTGAAGGTTATTACCAGAAACTTGAATCTGATCTGGTATTCCACCTGGAGCCAGTGCAGTTGTCAGAGCACAGATTGAATATGTGCTGTCCATGGTGTCCCTATAATGACCAGTGCAGCTGCATTCTGGACCAACTGGAGCTTCTGGAGCAGTTTCAAGGGAAGACCTACATAGAGCAAATTACAGTAGACTAGCCTGGAGATGACCATTGCATGGGTCACTGTGACTAGGTCAGGGCAAGACAAGAAGAGTACCAATTGTCTAATCTGGCAAATTGTCTAATCTGGCTTTGTGACCTGTACCCTAATGGAGAGGGAGGCATCCAGGTTCACACCCAAACTTCTGATGATTGGAGCAAGTATCAACTTCACCTCATCGAGAGTTCGGAGCTAGCATCCCATTCCTAAGTCTTCTCGGCTCAGCCACCAGACCTCTGTCTTCAATAGATTTAATTTTGTTGACTGTTTCAGCAATTTTACCATGGCTTCCAAACATCTGGTCAATATATCTGGGGCAACATCCAGTTGATTGCCCATCAACAGATATAGCTGGCTGTCTTCCACATACTGAAACTCCAGACCAACTGAGCAAGTAGGGGCATATAGATGTTCAACAGCATCAGGGAGAAGATCACTCCCTGTGAAAGCTCACACACCAATGGGTGACATGGTGACATCCTCTCTCCTTGTGCTTCCCTTTGTCCCTGACCCTAGAGAAATTAGATCAGCCACTGTAACGCTAAGTCACAAATCTCAGCAATGGCAAAGTGGTGAGCCAGAAGATCATAGTTGACTGTGACAACGCTACTGTCAAATCAAGTAATAACCAGCACTGACCTGCCTTGATCCAGTTGCCTATGGATGTCATCTGTCAGGATGACCAACACTGTTTCCAACCCATGGTCAGGTGAGAAGCCATACTGAAATGGATGCAGACCCGATGGGTCCTCCAGGAATGCCTGAAGCTGTTCTGCAGCCACTCTCTCAACTAACTTACCCAGGAATGGAAGATGGGACACCAGGTGGTAGCTGGGAGATTCAAGCAGGTCCTGTGATGGTTTCAACCTCCCTGGAAAAACCTCAGAACGTAGGGACAGTTTCATAATGTCCACTGGGGGGCCTGCATGCCCTCCTCACTGGCTTTCACCAACCATGGTTTAAGAGGCAGATGGTATGCTTCACAGCCTCCAGGATCCTGTCAGCATCAGGCCAGGTTATGAGGAAAGGAGCTTTTTGTAGAAAAAGAGCAGCCTTGAGCCTGCTGAGGTGACTTCTCTGGAGAAAAGGGAATCAAATTTCCCTTCAGGGCTTATTTACCTTATTTGAGGCTCAGCTACAAAATCTCTAACCTTGGGGTGTGTGTGTGAGAGAGAGAAGCTGAGAACCAGTTTTACCTTATATATACACACAACAGTTACCCTATTAGGTACTCCATTTTCTGTTAAATAAATATTTGTTGTTCATCTCCACCTGTGTCTTGTCTGTCTGGTCAAATAGTTGAAAAAAGTGATTTCTATTTACCCCACAAATAATTACAACCTTGGTTTAGCAGGTTTCCAAATAAGAGACCTTTAGGGAGCATACAGCTTACATGCTGCCAGTCCTTTAATCAAAGCCGCTTTTTATTTGATTGAGGGCACCTGGGATTAAAGACTCTACAGGAGAGACCAGGGTGGGGGATTTGACTTTCTTCAGTCCAGAAGACTCTCCCTCCGCACCCGCATAGCCATCATATTGCATTTACTCGTAAGCAATGATTAGTGTGTTGTGACAAAATGTTGAATCTACCACAAATCTTACTACATAATTGAGCAGTGTGTTCCCAACAACAAAGAAGAAAAAGTGAGGGCTGCTGGGAAGTGTAGTCCCAGTCCTTCTAGGAAGACCCAGCATCCAACTCCTCCCAGAAAAGCAAGGACTACACTTTCCAGCAGCCCTTGCTGTCGGAAGCCATCCTTCCCTTCTCCCCCCACCCCCAGTATGCTTCTCCCTGGTGGCAATAAGCCTTGAAAAGGGGGAAAAGTGCAAGAGGAAGCCATATCCCCCCTCCTCCCCATGGTGTGCTTCTCTCTACCAGGATTAGTTCTCTATGATCTTCAAAGAACTTTCTGCCCTGGTTCAAATTCTGTCAAGCTGCAGCTGAGCAGGAAGAGCCCATTTGCAAAGTGAGGGAAGTCTGTCTCTCACTGTGTGTGTGTGTGTGTGGGAGGGGGGAATCTGAGAAAGAAAAGCTTTGTTGCAAAGTCAGGTGAGCCTCACTGTGTGTGTGTGGGGGGGAGGGGCAATCTGAGTCAGGAGAGCCCATTTGCAAAGTTAGGGAGTCAGTCTGTGTGTGTGTGTGGGAGGGGAAATCTGAGAAAGAAAAGAAAAAGCTTCTTATTTTGGTAAAAGTTAGGGTGTGCGTGTGCAGGTGTAAACCTCTTTTTTTTTTCTAGCATTGAATAGTTAGGGCTAGTTTTTTTGCTTGCTCCTGTGGCTCACCCCTTGCAGCGCCAAGCAGGGAGGAAAGGCAGGAGGGGTTACCTTCCTCAGTGAGCATCATAAACCCACTAAAGCCTGTTGTATTTGTTCGTACAATGGGCATTACTGCTAGCAATAAATAATTAGTAAAGAAACCCCCCCCCCACAATAAACCTATGTAATACATCTCTGCTTAGGCATTTCTCCTGCGTATTATCAATTCTGTTAATTTAGCCTTGGGTGTGCTTGAATCATAAGCTTGCTGTCAAACCAGAGATTCAGCAGAATTACCCATTGCCAGGTGATGTGTTCTGCTGTGTCTTGCATGAGTCACTGCTCTGAGTTCACCAGCTTCAAACTAGGAAGTATCTAAAAGATCAGAGACTGGTGCAGAAACAAAGGTGGTCTGAGGGCAGATAATTCTTACTTTAGTCAGTCAATAAGCCAATCAGTTTGTTGTTGCCATAGGCTGTTTTTCCATGGCGAAATTGCACCCTTATTAGCACAGAGGTGGAGCTACCAGGAAGCTGGGGGTGCACGATGCACTGGGCCTCGGCCCCCCAGAAAATCACCCCTGTGGCACCCCTTTCCTGCCCCCCCTGCAGTGCCCCCCCACTTACCTTCATCAAACAGTGCAGGCTGGGGAAACGGCCTGTTCCCTTCAGGCTGAAAACGGCCTGGTGGGAACTATACTTCTCAGGAGACCTTGCGAGCCTAGGGTCTCATGGGAAGTGTAGTTCCCACAAGGCCATTTTCAGCCTGACGGGAACAGGCCGCTTCTCCAGCCTGCACTAAGGTTAGGGATGGGAGTGGGAGGGAGGGGGGTGGAAAACACAGAATGCACACTGGGCGCACTCTAGCCCAGCTACATCTCTGTATTAGCATGGGGAAAAAACCAGTGCGATTGAGAGTTTCCCATGGCTCCCAGTGCTGAAGCACCGCCCTGGAGCACTGGCTTTGCTCCACAAATTTCTAAAAAAGCCAAAATGGAGGTTCTTTTCAAATTCCCCTGTGTTGCTCTGGTGCCTTCTGCTGCTGTGAAAAACAATATGGCAGCAGAACTGGGGGCATTTTTCCTGCCTTGCTGCTCTGGCCCACCCCACCAATCAAGAGGTTCTTGGTTTTCAGACAGAAAAGCAGCGTGTGCAGCTGCAGTTGGGCAGCGATTCTTTCACATGCATAAGGATGGGGAAGGGGAGGTGGCAATTCTCTCACATGCTTGAGGATTTAGACAGAGGGGGATTCTGTCACACGTGTGAGGATTTAGACAGGGGGGAAGGTAGCGATTCTCATAACCTGTTTTGTGCTCAAATTTAAAAATAAAAACTAGTGAAAGTGAGTCGGGGGAATGGGGTGAGATTCAGCCAATAAGAACACAGGAAATGGATGCTGTCCGCACATGCGTGTAAGAGATTGCGGAAGAACTTGCAGTGCTGTTGGAAAAGCCCCGAGCTCATGGGGGAACAGCTAACTGAGAGAAGGGAATCAGGAGACCCAGGGTCTGGAAGGAGTTAAGCATTTCTTCTCAGCACAATTTTTCTATCACAGGTTTTTCCTTCCTCCTGCCACTCTTGCAGATGTTTGGCAGCCACTTGGCTTCCCAAATACAGGTCTGCTGCCAAATACTTGTTCAGTACTTGCTTACCATAATGGGGTGATGAAACAATGCAATGCCTTCTCTTGACCCACTTTCAACAACTTGTGGCCAGTGTGCTTGTGGTGAAACAGTGTGCTGAACTCTGCACTGAGCATCTTGTGCATCATCCTTCTAGCCAACTGAATCTGTTGCTTTCAGGAACGGCTGGGTCTATGGGTGGTGGTGGCAATGTTCCTGCTAAGACCAGTTCTTTTGGGCCCCATCAATGTCACTAGAAGAGTGAAGTGTTTGCTTAAAAATTCTCTCACTGAATTCAATTGAACAGAAAAGTGCTTAAACTGTGACTGGATCATACCCTCTGTGTTGAAACAATAGGCCTTTGTGGCAGGATTTCCCCCTCCCCTAGCATGCAAAGTGTTCTGTTCTCATTTTGGAGAGGGAAAAAAACACCCCCCCTCCAAAACCTTTAATCCATACAGTGCCTCATCACCCAGATGTTAACAGCAGTACGAGGCCTCTCAATTGTAATTTAAGCTATCCCCGCCTAAGGGCTTGCAATCAAATTATTAGACTGTTGCGATGTCTGCGGATCCTGGTTGCATTTTGCAAAAGGGGGGTGGTGGTGTATTTTCTGCTGTGATGTGAAACACTGGCTTCTCCTGGGAAGTAAATGTACCATTATAGACTTATTAGGTCCTTGATTAGATCTACTACTGATTAGCAGGCAGACTTTGCGAAAGGGGGAAAATATTGTGTTTTGGCTTTGTGTAACCATTGTGCATTTAGAAACAAGAGAGCAAACAAAAATACCACCAAAGCTAGCAACTTCTTTGTTTGGCTTCAGACTCTCTTTGTTGTAGGCTGACACTAATCCTCATTGATCTTTTCACTTTCTTCCACTTATATATGTATGTGCATACATATAAAATGTTCACAAAGAATTTGTAAATAGTCTGCATTATACAGAAATATCAGGGAGTAGCACAAAGATGGTATCTCACAGATCCTTCTTGCCATCGTTCCGGGGTAAAACACATCATCAGTAATATCACACTGTAAAATAATCGTGCCATTAGATGCTGCTTTACCATTCATGTGCACAAGGGGGCAGAATTGGGATTGTGTGGGTAACTGTGCTTTTGGCTTCTGTTAGCTTCTGAGTGCCACAGATTTTTTCACCATTTTTTCCCTATGACATTTAGCCTGTTTTTTTCCCCAACAAAAACAAAAATGATTCTTTAAGCAGTCTGAGCATCTATGCCTTAGAAACCATGCCCTCATGTATAATAATAAAACTCAAGATTTAGGCAACAATGTGCTTCATGTACATTATTTTAATTATCCTTATCTGCACAGTGTCCACATTAAGTAGCCAGAGGCAGGGCTTGTCCAGGGCTGTCTAGTGGGTTTTATTTGACCCAGATTGTCCAGGTTAGCTTCATCTCATCAAATCTTGAAAGCTATGCAGGATCCAGCCCAGATTAGTAGTTCAATGGGAAACCATCGAGGAAGACCAAGGTTGCAGTGCAGAAGTAGGTTATAGAAAGTAGTGCTTATGGCAAGTAGTGCCTATGGCAAGCTTGTCTCTTGGTGTAACCGGTCTGGGGGGGTCAGTCCTCCTGCTGGCCAGGCATGCACCTTGTTCAGGGCAGTGGAAGCTTCTCCCTGAAGGTCAGCTTGGCAGTGGGGGTAGGGGTGGGGGGTGGGCCAGGCATGATGCCACCAATGGCTTAGTGGTGCTAAGAGAATAGACAGTGGGGGGAGTGAGGCGAGATGCACAAATTATGCACCTGGCGTGGACAGATAGGCAGGCAGGCATGGCGTCCACCTTCAAGTGGTACCAAGGGCATGTGCCATAAGTGCTATGCCTTAGATACACCACTGGTTATAGCAAACCACATTGTTTCCTCTCTTGCCTTGAAAATCATACAGGATTGCAATAAATCAACTGAAACTTGATGGCATTTACTACCACAATCTAGTGCTTTTATAAACAAGGAGAGAACCCTATGCTTTTTACATAACAATTTTAATGACTAGAAACACACAAAACTGCCTGTGCCTGCTAGTGGAAGAGAAAAGTATACCTGTTACCTAGAGACTAGTAAAATGCTCAACCTAACCTACCTCACAGGGTTGTAAGGACAAAATGGAGACAGGGAGAACCGTGTACACTGTCCTGAGCTCTTTGGAGGAAGGGCAGAATAAGTGGCAGCTTTGGAGGATGGATTGTATGGCATTATGCCTTGCTAAGGGCCTTTCCATGCTTCACTCTCAAATTTCTAGGGATTTCCCAACTCAGAATGGCAAACCTACTAGGGGAAGATGCTACTCCATGCCAAATGAATAAATGAACCTTATTTAATAATAGCAATCCTATGAGATTGATTGGTTGGGAAATAGTAACTGGTTCAAGGACACTCTTGAGAAACAAGACTCACCTGGATAAGAGTTGCTGGAAAAGACAATAATGCTAGGGAAAGCTGAAGGCAGGAAGAAAAGAGGAAGACCTGGTTATGAGATGGATTGACTCACTCAAGGAAGCCACAGTCCTCTGTTTGCAAGACCTGAGAAAAGTTGTCAATGATAAAGCATTTTGGAAGTCATTAATTCATAGGGAAACCATAAATCACACACCAAGTTTGTTCAGTAAACTGAGCCTAAATTTAAATTTGTGTTTCTCATGTGTAAATCTAGTGCTCGCCATGCTGATAGTATCGATCCAGTGATTACTGAATATATCTTTTTCCAAATATTTTTCGTAAAGTAACCCTGGGGGAGGTTGGAACCTCGTGCAAATAAATGGAATAGATTTCACGGTGCTTTGTAGCCGCCAGGGTTGTACAGTAAATTAGCCAAGGTTGTAGATATTTAATGAGGACCAGATGAGGACCAAATACATCAGCCAGCATAGTGTATTGGTTAAGAGGGGTGGACTCTAATCAGGAGAACCAGGTTTGATTCCCTACTCTTCCATGTGAAGCCTGTTGGGTGACTTTGGGACAGTCACAGGTTCCTAAGAACCCTCTCTACCTATAGGGAGGCAGGGAATGGCAACCCACCTCTGAATGTTTCTTGCCTTGAAGACCCTATAGAGTCATCACAAATCAGCTGTGATTTGACACCACTTACCACCAAACATCAGGCTGGTTTAATCGAAAGCAGAGTGTGGAAAGTTCCAGAAGGAGGCTGACAGACTGGGTGAAGAGGCAACAAAAATGACAAAGAAAAAGAATTTAACGGAAGGAAGTGTAAAATGATGGTCATTAGGGCAACACAATCCTAATTGCATATGTGCACTGATGGGATGCGTTGCCTTTGGCTGTGACTATTCAAGAGCTGTTTCACACAGCAATGCTTTCCTTTGAAAGCTCTGGTGTTACTGCAGATGCCAATGTCTCTTTCCTGATGTGGGTCCCCCTCAAATTCCCTCCCATGTCGCTTCAGTGGCCATTCACTCCCCACAGTGCTACCTAGTGGCTTTTTCAAGGATATTTTAAGCCAGTAATTAGCATAGCAATGTACCATTACACTGGTATATTCATATTTCAACTCTCTTAGATAGAAAAGGAACTTTCCGATTAAAGATCTTTCATGTTCATTTAGAGCAACTTTTTGCTGCTCGTCTTCTGTCCTAGTCAATTGTAACGCTGCTTATATTTAATTTTCTATTTTTACGGCTTTTTCTTATGACCCATGTTCCAAAGAAATAAACATTGACATTTTTTAATAGCTGGGGTTAAGGAGGTATGGTCTAGTTTTAATTCCTTTTGGATGTGCAGTTTTATATATTAATGGGTATTTTATTTCCTTGGCTTCATTGGATTAGTGTTTCTGTCTGTCGTGAACCCTTGGCACACATTAAAAATAACTATAAAATAAAACTTGGAATTTGAATGGACCCCTTCATGCAGCACGCACAAGTGCTCCACCCCGACTGGCTTCCAACAGCAGTTTTGCTAGAGGCCTACTAACTAATACCAACCAGTGCAGAGGGTAATCCAGTATCTTGATGAGGCAGCAACAGGAAGCAGTTGCAGAGCCATAAGGCTCCTTCTGCAGTGCCAGGCAGGTACAGAGTTGCTCAATATATAGCAATGTTTGGTGCAGGCAGAAGATGTGACAGCAGTGGCCCTCATTGGGCCAGTAACTCAGCAGGTATATGCTTGAACTACATGCACTACAGTAACTACTCCAGTTTACCTACTGCTGCTATTGACTGACTAATGTTTCCAGTTTCTTCTAAGGTATAACTTTCTAACCTTTCTCTCCTTCCCCCACCCCGGAGATGCACAAATAATTTATTTATTTTATTTATATGTTACATTTTTACCCTGCTAATCTCCTGAAGGACTCAAGGCGGCTTCCATGTTAAAAACAATACAATAATATAAATAATATAAAAAGATAAACATTATGAGCATTAAAAACCAATTCCAACAAGATGACATAGAAAAGACCAACATGGGGACATAGAAAGCAGATGCGCGCACCGTATCCAGAGGAGGACCATTGGATGATATTAGGAAAAGGGATGTCCGGCTGGCTTGGCAGAACAGGCCCAGCAGAACAACTCCGTTTTACAGGCCCCATGGAACTGAGACAGACTCCACAGGGCCTGGATGTCATCAGAGAGTGCATAACACCAGACTGGGGCCTGGGCCGTAAAAGCCCTGGTCCGTGTTGTTGCCAGTTGATCATCCCTGGGGCCCGGGACCACGAACAAATTCCCCTCCATGGACCAGAGGGGTCTTTGAGGGCAATAAAGGGAAAGGAGGTCTTGCAGATGTGCAGGTCCAAGACTCTAATGGCCTTAAAGGTTAACACCAAAACTTTGAAGACGATCCAATACTCAACAGGCAACCAACAAAGGTCTTTTAGGACAGGTGTTATATGGTCCCAGCTAGAAGCTCCAACTAGGAGCCTAACAGCTGCATGCTGTACAAGCTTCAACTTCCAGATCAATTTCAAAGGTAGGCCAGCATAGAGGAAATTACAGGAGTCTAGCCTAGAGGTGACTATCGCATGAATTACTGTGGCTGGGTCAGTCTGTGAGAGGTTAGGGGCCAGCTGCTGCACCAGACGTAAATGGAAAAAAGCCATGGGCTGTCTTTGTGACCTGGTCCCAGTGGCGTAACTAGGCAAACTGGAGCCATGGGAAAACCCGAATTTGATGCCCCACCAGGCGCATGCCCAGTGCAATGCGCCCCCTTGTAGCTACACCCAGTGGCGTATCTAGTCAAACTGGAGTTTGGCGCCCCCCCATGGGCAGCCGCCCTCCCCCACCATGACCAAACAATGATTTTTTACACCAGGTCGTTTCAAAGTCACCATCACATTATAGAACATGCCCCAACTCACAAATCTGAACACAGCAATAGGCCATGACACACAGCAGAAATATTTTTTTTGAAAACATTTTCAAAATGGTTTCAAAATGTTTTATTACTGCTAAAAAACATTTTATGGTGTTGTTTCCAGTCCCCCCAATTGGGGGAAACAGCATCATCTTTCAATGTTATTTTAAATTGGGAACCCCAGATTCCTCCCTTTTATGGTGATTAAAGAAAGGGAGAATCTGGGCTCCCTAGTTTAAACAGAGTGATGCTGGAATCCAAATTCCCTCAAACAGCATCATTTTTTCCAATGGTTGTTAAACTAGAGAGTTTCCAGATTCCTCCTTTTAAATCCTTTTCCTTAAAGGGAGAATCTGGGGTTTCCATTGTGCTTAAAACAAAACACTTGAAAGTGATACTATTTTGGGGTTGATTCTCCCCTACCCAGAAACAGCATCATTTTCAACATTTAAACTGGGGACCTCAGATTCTCCTTTTCAATCCATGCCAAAGGGGGGGGGGGGTTAAAAGGAAAATTTGGGGAAATTTGGAGGGTGCCTGCTGTCAGGGGTGCAATTGTTAAGCTAGCAGTGCCAAACTTTCAGGCTATCTTTAGGAGACTCTCCAGGTTTGTAGAGGTTTGGTTCAGGGGATCCAAAGTTATGGACCCTCAAATGTGTAGCCCCCATCTTCTATTAGCTCCCATTGGAAACAATGGGGGATGGGGTACCCCTTTGGAAGTCCATAGCTTTGGACCCCCTGGACCAAACTTCACAAAACCTGGGTTGTATCAGTAAAAGGCTCTCCTGATGATAACTCCCAGGTTTGGTGAAGTTTGGTTCAGGGTGTCCAAAGTTATCAATCCTCAAAGGTGTAGCCTTTGGACTCCCTGAACCAAACCTCACCAAACCTAGGTGATAGCATCAGGAGAGTCTCCCAAAACATCCCTGCAATTTTGGTGCTGCTAGCCTACAAACTGCGCCCCCTGCAGGCCAAAAACAGAAAACCCACTAAAATACCCAAAAAACCCCACAAACGAACCCTGAATTTTTGATGCCCACCACAAGGGGGCGCCCTGGGCAACTGCCCACTTTGCCCAATGGGCATTACGCCCTGCCTGGTCCTCCAACGAAACAGTGGAGTCCAGAGCTACAACCAGGCTCCTTACCAATGAGGCAAAATGGAGAGCCTTACCATCTCGGACTGGCTGCTGGAAATTCTCCGGCCAATCCCCCCAGCCAAGCCACAGAATCTCCGTCTTCGATGGTTTTAATTTCAGTCTGCTCATTCTCAACCAACTAGCTAATTTCTGAACTAAGAGTTCCCACATGTCCGTGATTGAGGGGAAAATCTGTGAAAGTTTTATTTCAAGAGCCACAAAGGTATCAGGAAGCACAAGACATTTGGGTATCCTATCTAACATGTTCTACCTACTACTCCCATATGGGGGGGGGGTGAGCTCCTGGGAGCCCATCCAGTGTTCCAGCTGAGTGACCGTGGTCTGGTCATGGCAAGAAGCCAGCTGACAGCCTACCTATTGTCAACAACACAAGCATGGCCTAGATGATAGACAAATATGGGATTAAAATAGGGAAGGTAAGAAAGCGGGTGAAAACCCTCCTCTCTCCCCTGCAGTCTAGCCAGGTCCAGCATTCAACTGCATGCTCTGCCTCTGGAATCTATATGGACTTGGGAGACCAAGCTCAGTATCAAACTGCAGGCTCAGCCTGGCTGACTCCAACTATATACTGCTGGCTCTGTCTCCAAAGTCCACTTTGGAAGTTGAGTTTGTGGAGCCAGAAGTATAAAATGTTGATCTGTGGGTTCTGCTCCAAAGTCTACATGGACTTCAGAGGTGGAATTTACAGTTTAAATCTGGACCAGTCCAGAGTGGAGTAAAGTTATTGCCGGGGAGGGGACCAGGCACAAGGGTGCCCCCTTCAAGTGGTATCCAGGGCACATGCTCTGGCTGCCCTCTGAGTGTAAGGATGGATTTATCAACCAATTCACTCTGTAGCTCTTAGGGGAAGGACAAAAACAGCAATTAAAACATTGGACAGGAAGGAGAGAATCACTGAGGGAATGTCAAATGGAACAAAAAAGTATTCAGCTGTTGGCTGAAGAAAATGTCATGTCTCCCTGGGGAGAAAGTTCTAGTTTTTGATGCCACAACTGAAAAGGTCTTCTCCTACATTGTCACCCAAAACAACACCTCCCAAGATGACCATAGTGGTCAGATGAGTTCATAAAGGTGGTGATCCAGCAGGTATGTTGGTCCCAAACCACATAGTGCTTTAAAGGTCAACCCCAGTACCTTAAATTGTTCCCAGAAACAGATTGGGAATCAAGGTAGATGAGCCTGGACTGGAGTGAAATGGTGATCTCTATGACCCACTCCAGTCCAAAGCCTAGCTTCAGCACTACTGAAGTTTGCCAACACATTTCAAGGGCAGCTCCCTGTGTGTTGCTCTAATCTAGATGTAACCATATCATTCACCACAGTGGCCAGATCACGGTCTATATCTCCCCCCTTGAGCTCCCACATAAATGCCTCATACACAGACATGTAACAGTAGCAGAACCTCCCCCTCCAATTGAAACCAACCTCACAGAGCTCTGCTTCAGATAGTATTTTTACACCACAAATGGGTTATGGTCTCATCAGTCTCTCTCCAAAGACCCTTGGTATGCTGTGAGAAAAAATAAACATATCTTCTGAAACTGTCCTTTTCAAGCACATAATTTATGTCCATTAGAAAATTGTTGGCAATTGTTACTTGAGCAGTTTCCACATTGTTATCCTAATTAGATTGGATTATTCTCGCATTCAACCCCCTAGACCTTTTAGCTTGTAAACTGAATGATTTTTATTAAGGTAATAATAGTCAGTCTTGTAATCATGGCACTAAAATTAATACTTTAAGGACAGTTGAATAGATTTTTTAACTACTTCATGCTGGAGAGTACTGGATTTATTACTGAAGACACTCCAGAGGTCTCCCCCCCACCCCCCGCCCGCTCCACTTTTCACAGTTAAAAGTGGAGAAAATAGTTTCCCTTATTATTCTTGGTTTGCCACACAACCTCATAACTTTTCTGGACATTCATCTTCCTGAGCAGAAATTGTCCAGGGTATTTTAAGAAAAATCAATATGCATTGGACTCTAATATTGCCTGCCATTGGGAGCTGGAGCCAGCCAATTATTTAGCACAAGGCACGGGCTTAATGAAATGCTATAGTTGAGAATGTGACTGCACCGCAGGTAGAACAGCAAATGCTGCTCTTGTCACGCAATTTTATTAATTTATATACAAAAACTACATTCTCGCGTGTATTGGATTAAAGCTTGTTAACGGAACTATTCCTTCAAAACCAGGGCAGCTTCATGGCCGGCATCCAGGGTTTGGCATGCACACATTTCATCGAGGGTTGCTAGATTCAGATTGGGAAACTCCTGAAGATTTGGGGGTAGAGTCTGGGAAAGGTTTGGGGAGGGGAGGGACCTCAGAGGGTCTAATGCTATAAAGTCTGCTCTCCAGAGCTGCCATCTTCTCCAGGAGAATGGAACTGCAGTATGGATCTCTAGGCTCCATCTTGAAGCTTTAATTTATGTGAACACTTTTTATTTGTGCATGCTCTGTTGTAAGAAAAAATGGACCCCTGACTCTTCAAATTGGTTTTACACTCTCCACCTTACCTGCCCTGCAAGGTAGAGCCATTGTTTGAGTGGAACTTCACACTATGTATAGTTTTGTGATTAAGAACATGCTGGATCTGACCAAATGACAATCTAGTCCAGCATTGTGTTCACATTGTGTCCAGCTGGCTACCTCTAGGAAGCCCACAAGTGTAATGACTGCAACAGAATCCCCTGTTCTCCCCAGCAACTGATATAGGTTGATTCCCCACTGCAGAGTCGACTAGATTCCCTGAAATCCGGTTCCCTGAAAAGGAACTGACCTAGGTCGACTAGATTTGACCCAGTTCCCTGAAAAGGAACTGACCTAGGTGGACTCCATTATTACTCCCCACAGCAGCCGAGTTCGTCCCACCAGAGCTGAGCTCAGAGGGCGGGATCACCTCAGCGCCTCTTCTGCTCTTTGTTCCCGATTGGCTGTCGTGTTACCATGGGAATGTGAACATAACGGCAACATAGCCACAAATCAGTGCTCTATGTAGCTAAAAGCATGTAAATGTGTGCTGTTTATATGTATGGCCATCGCTTCATATACAAGAAGGATTTTTAAAAAAAGGGGGCGCTTTTCCCCAACCCGAGTCTTTCGTTCTGAGCATGCCCAAAACACTGAACTGTGATTGGCTGACCGGAGGGAACAGTTCTTCGATGATTCTCCACTTTACCGGTTTCGACCTGAGTTCAACCTAGGTTCGTTGAAAAAGTTGTACCTTCCTGATGGAATCGGAATTTGATAGTTTGAGGGGGTGAAGCTGGGACGGAACCATGTCGAACTCAGCGGCTGTGGGGAATACCTAAGCCAAACCTAGGTTGAACCTAGGTCAAACCTGCCAGTGGGGAATCAAAGTGCCCCTGGTACTGGAAGAAGTAGATACCCATCATGACTAGGAGCCATTGATTGTCCTGTCCTCCATGAATTTGTCCACTCCCTCCCTGTTTAAAGTTTTTCAAGGTGGCGGCCATTACCCATCCTGCGGCAGTGAGTCCCACAATTTACCTACACACTCACTGTATGAAGAGGGAACTCCTTTTGTTTGTCTTGACTCTCCCACCCTTCAGCTTCAGTGGATGACTTTGGGTTCTAGTATTATGGAAGAGAGAGAAAAGCTTCTCCTCATTCACTCTCTCCACAACACACATCATTTTATAGACCTTTCTCCTACACTCACCTTTTTTCTCAGCTAAATAGCCCTATGCATTCCAACTGATCTTCATAGGGCTCTATTTCCCTGATTACTAGGGAAGAAGAAGTTTGTATTTATATCCTGTGTTTCTCTCCAGCAAGGAGGCTCAAGGCAACTTACAAACTCCTTTTTCTTCCTCTCCCCAAAACACACAGCTTGTGAGGTAGATGGGGCTGAGAGAGTTCTGAGAGAACTATGACTAGCCCAAGGTTACCCAGCAGGCATCATGTGTAGGAGCAGGGAAACAAATCCAGTTCACCTGATGAGAGTTTGCCGCTAATGTGGAGGAGTGGGGAATCAAACCTGATTCCCCAGATTAGAATCCACCCTTCTGAACCACTACACTATATTGGCTCTCATTCTTTTCTTTCTGGTTCCTCTTTTCTTTCCTTAGCAGGAACATTGTTTTGTACAGGAGAATTGATCTCTGTCATTAAATCTGTTGTAATTTCAGGTCTCCAGCCACCACCTGGAGGCTGGCAACTCTACCAAGCTCCACCAAAAAAATCTCCAAGAATTTCCCAATATAGAATTGTTAACCCTACCTCCCATATTATGGAGCCTAACAATTAAAATCTGACTCCTAAGTCCTCAGAAGTGTGGTGGGGGTTGACAGGGCATTTTCTGTGATGGCATCTCACCTCTGGAATGTGCTTCCCTTTGAGGTTTGCCTGGGGTATACTTCACTTTCTTTTAGGTGCTAGGCCTAAAATGCATTTTAAAACATGCTTTGAATGAGAAGCTTTATATTTCCAACTGTTTTAATGGTCTGCTTCTGTTTTATGCAGTTTTTATCTATTTTATGTCCAGTGACTTGTTTTAATGGCCTGTTTTTATATTGTTACCTTGTTTTCACTGTAAATCTCCTCAAGCAGAATTCTGAAGAGGCAGCATAGAAATATACTGAAGAAATAAATATTACATAAATATATCACACATATCCACCTTTATCCCTTCAGATGCAGTCAGCAAAATACCTACACAACTAATGAAATGTGGCACCATAATCCTAAAATATCACCAAATTAGTAATCTCCTCCTCCCTCATGATATTCTTATCTTCGTGTTGTCTTTACCAGGTCTGTGTGTCAGCAAGCTACATGTATGTATTCTTTGTGAATTAAAAATTTATCCAGAATAAATCAACAGTTGGTTTTATGACTTCCCATTCTCCAGTGCAGTGTGGAGGCCAAGCTGTTGGCCATGAAAAACTAGCCATGTAATCTCTTGTCTGCTTGAAAATGAATTTATGAACACTTGAAAAAAATACTTATTTTTTGTTGAGTGCTCTAAATATGTTTGCAAATGCTTTGTGCATTGCCTGCCGTTATGCTGCCAGCTAGGAGCTGTTGTTTCCATATCGGGAGTTTAGGTGACCACATGATGCTCAGTGTGCATTTGGTGAAGCTTAAATTGGTTGCTTGGTATTGTTCAGAATATTTTTTTGTTATGTTTTGTTTTACAAAACTGAAACTTATGCATTTGGCATGAATGAATAATAAGCTGCTGAGCTGGAACTGACTCTTGGTAATCCTATCCACATGGTGTTGAAGGCAAGAGGTGAGCAGAGGTGGGTTGCTGTTCTCTTCATCTACATAGCAACCCCAGTCTTTTTCACTGGTCAACCATGCTTAGCTTCTCAGCTTGGAAAAACACAGGTTAAGTTGGGCTATTTGGGCTGTCATCTGATTTTTTGGTAGGGCTATACATTTCAATGATGGACTGACCTTGAAACATAAATGACTTTGCTAGCCATTCAATAGCTTCTGAACATGTGCCAATAGCAGGCAATGTGCTGAATGCTGCTGATTGTGCAGAAGCAAAAGTGGCACATACTCAAAATATATATATATATATTTAAAAATAATGATGTGCCCCTGGCTTTGGGGCATATTTGACTTGCAAGTGATCCAGTGAGTTCTGGGCATGTGCCAATACTTGCCTAGGATAATGATAAATATATTTAAAAATAATGATGGGCTGAGCCCTTCGGGGATGGGGCGGTATAAAAGTCTAATAAAATAAAATAAAATAAATAAAATAAATGCCCCCAACTGCACAGACTCAACAGAAGCATCTACTCACAATACATCTTGTTCTATGTTGTGAACATATTGACAATTTAAGAATAGACGGCAGTAACTGCATTGTAGTGCAATGTTAGTTTCCCTCCCCCAGCCCCGCCACCTGGAACCCAAAGATAATAATACTAACCTACCTTGCAGAGTTGCCAGAAAGATTCCTGAGAGGGTGTATCTAACATGCTTTGAATATTACAAAACATTGTATAAATCCTAACTGTACAGCTGAAAGATTTCCCTAGCAGTGGATTGCCTTCTGCATTACAATTCAAAAATGGTTACATCTGCATTTTGTACTCCCCAAACCTTTGCAAATGATGGCAAAGGAGAAATCGAATGGAAGGGTCTTTAATTTCTTCTTTGAAAACATGGACCAACTCTGTATGCCAATGATGTTGCATTAGCATAAATAATTATTGATTCTTCTTTTTTCCCCATCTGCATATCTGATCTAATTATGTTCATAAAAAGAGAAGACAAAAGGAGATATTATCTTAACAAGGGATTTTTTTTTCACTCTGCAAGACTTATTTTTGTCCCCCCCTACATACCCTTTAAATAGCTATTTCATGTCTCCCGCCTCACAGCAGGAAAAGTGGCATTTGCCACCCCTTGGCGATGAATCGGTACGCCTCTGTATGTAAAGTTGGTCCGTTAGTGAATTAGCTTTGGAGTTGTATTGTATTTCTTCCACTAATACAATATTGTTCTAGTGGTTGCCCCTGATTAAAGAAATACATAAATAAATAATTTATAATTTAATTAATAAGGTATAATATGCAAAGCGCTGTAATTTCAAACAGCTTGTAATGTCTCTAATGTACTTTCAATTTATTTTTTATTTTACATAAGGGCTATATTCATTATGTGGTTATGATAAACATACTAATGAATTTTATTACAGGAACAAATTTAAACATGTAAATGAGATCAAATAGTATTAAAATGCAAACGACGGAGTGAAACTTATTGCAAACTAACCTTGCCAATGTACTCGCAAGCACAGGAGCGAGGAGGTGGAGGAAAACAGGAAATGGAGGACCATTTTTGGAGCTGCAGATAGGTATTTCACATGAGACTTTTTGAGCATCTCCCTGTCACCTTCCTGGGAATTTTTACAGTTGCTAGCCATTTTTCTGTCCTGTTACTGTTTTTGTCAGCTACTTTTGGAGCTCACTGCAAGTGAACTGATTGTCATGTGACTTCCAAGGTGGCCATGACAGACTTCCAAGGCTGAGTCTACGAATGGGGCGCTTAGAGTGCCATCCTTTGGCAGGTGTACTCAGAATCCTACAAAGGCCCATTGAAGGGAACTTACTGGTTAGCATTGCAGTGTGGCCACATTTAACTCTGTGATATTTAGAGATGAACATGCCTTAAAAACCCCCAGCTGCATGAGCTTTCAGTATGGAATGCAACAAAAACTCTAAGGAAGGGATATTTAACTGCCCTTTTTTGTCCCTGTAGCAAAAAAAATGGCTAAAAGAGAATCTCTTTGGTGAGTAAAGGGAACTCCCATATTCAAAGGCAGCAAATGCAATCTTCTGATTGCCAGTAGGAGACAACATCAGGGGAATGTCTAGGCTTCTGCACTTTGTCTGTGGGCCCTCTAGGGCAACTGGTTGGCTACTCTGTGAAACAGGATGCTGGACTAGTGGACCACTGGTCTGATCCAGAAGGCTTTTCTTACGTTCTTATCAAGTTATGTTTTCAAGTGTACAGTTAAGCTCTTGGTCCTGTTTATACCAATGGAGTTTAAATGCTAGTTATTACAGCCTTTGTGAACCTCGTATCTATCTCTATAGCAAAGTTTTTGCTTTATTAGTCTCTTTACTTACAGTGATTTCATGTACATTTTAAAATGTTTGTGTCTATTTAATTCACTGAACTCAAGTATTCCAAGTACAATAACTGTAGTCTTTTAAAATATTCCAGTGGGGCTTTTTTAGTACTTTTCTAGTATTACTTTAGTATCTTTATGGACATATTTATTAGTACTTTTAGTATCCTTTTTAGTATCTGCGAACATTTTTAGTATCTCCTTACCCTAGTATCGCTGCTAACCTAAAACATTCACAACTTGACACAGATTTTTGGGCTGCCTTTCAAATGTTCTGGTATTTGTGTTGGGCTTGGAACACATTAAAGACTGGAGTGTGATAGACAGTGGTAGTTCAGGGGCAGAAGTAACAGCAAAAGTCTTCTGTTAGTTCTCTTAGATGATATGGGAGGCAGCTGGGGCTGAGCTTGTGCTTTGGTTTTAGTTCTGGGTAAAGGAGCCTCACAGAAAAGTTGTCATGACAGCACACACACACTTTTAACTGATTGGAAAAGTCTCCTTACGATAAACAGACAAGCCTAGACTGTGGCTTGTTTATTTATACCCCAGTTTTCTGCACAATGGAGTCCCAAAGCAGTTCACAACATCATTTTCTGTTTTCCACAGCAATCCTGTGATGCAGGATAGGCGCAGCAAGAATGACTTGGCCAAGGTGACCCTGGGAGCTTCCATACCGATTTGACTTTGATCCCTCTTAGTTTTTAGGCTGACATTTTACCACTACACCCTGTTGCCTTACCAGAGACACAAGTCACAGCCTGTTGAGGTCCTACATAATGCAACACTCAGCTTCTTAATATTGCTACATTTCTGATCCATCTACAACCACTGAGGAGAAACAGCAAAACTGCCAGCCTTTTGCAGTGACTGACTAGAAATAGAGTGTGGATTTGAAGAGAAGATGAACATTAGCCTGGTGGATGATTTTCAGGGTAGAAAAAGACTTGTCCCGGAATCTGCTACCTGACATTCTTACCTGGAAAGGCTAGAAATTAAACCTTGGAACTTCTGCATACACAGCATGCCCATTTCTGAGCCATGGTCCTCCCTACTTCGGGTCTGATTTGAGTCTCATAGAAGCCCTGTTTACATGTTAATGCGTATATATCCTGCATGTTACATCTATACATCTGTTTGATTATTTCCTTTTATATCCTGCCAACTCTCCAAAAAGAACTCAGGGCGGCTTGCAGTAATATATAAACCCTATACAATAAATAAATATAAACTCGACACAATGAATTTCATGGGCTGTGTGGCTGTGGTCTGGTCGTTTTTGTTCCTAACGTTTTCCTTACATCTATGGCTGGCATCTTCAGGGGTAGGCCACCTGGAAAACCCACAACAGCTAACTTGCATTTACTTTATAAATAAAACTGGGGACCAGTACTTGGATAAATATTGGGTTTAAATCACACGTTCAGCTACACATACATTGAATATAAAATGAGAATTACTAAGCACTTGTATAAAGAAAAATCAAATGTGTATGGCTTGTACATATATTCTCTGTAATTTGTAAACAGGGCTAAAATCTCACTTGGACAGGGAATGCAGTGGTTGCAAGCAACTCCGCCTTCTTCTCCGTGGTGAGAAATTTTCTCCGTCAGTGCAGTCCTACACTAGCATGCTGAAGGGTAATCATTTCAATATCATTGTATCATTTTGAATATCCTGTATATCCTCAAAAACACATATGAACACATTCCTTGAACCGCTCCAAGTTAACTAAAATCTATGGATTATGCATAAATTTGGGTGACAATTAAAAATCCCTTTTCTGGTTCCAGTGAACAGTAATCTGTGCATAATTACATTCAAATGAGATATTAGCATTTTTTGTGCTTATTCTTTGTTAATTGCAGAGTTCACTCACCATGGTGATGCTTTTGATAGAATCAGGCAACCTTATTGACCTGATGCTCCAAGGCATGTTTGGAAATTCTGCTGTATTCTTCAATTTTTTTTCTTTATTTTGGCATTTTGAGGAGTCCCACTGCTTTTATTACATTCCTGACACTTTTGTTAATAAATCATTGCAAAGTTAATGAAAATTGCATTCAGGCATATCCAAAATAATTGTGTCCTTTGTCATGCTAATAAATTGAAAGATGTTGATCCAATGGCTGAATGCATGCCCATTATAGTGAAGTTTGTGATATGTCTGCCTGTTGCTCTTGTACTTTTGGACATGGTAGATCATTCTATGAAGAAAAGTGTATGTTTGATTTTTTAGAAAATTCTTCAAGGCAATACATCTTACTCTAAATGCTATACAGGCAGCCCTTAATTAAGTTTGCAAGTAGGAAAGGATAAGAGAAAGGTTTATATTACAGTGCAGAGATAATCAGTGAATTATCTATAGAAATCAGCAATTGCTTTGGTCCAAAGCTGATGTGGTATTCAGTCATGCAGGCCAGTCTCTCTATCAGTTCTACACCACATTTCATCCAAAGAACTCAGGACACCATACACAGTTATATCTACCCCCTTTACAACAACGCTGTGAAGCCACTTAGATTGACAAGCCTAAGGGCCCCAGTAAACTTCACAGCAGAGTGGAGATTTGAGCTGCGGTTGCCAGCTCCCACTTGCCACCTGAGAACAGGATCGGCACTGCTCAGAGTTCCCCCAACCCCAATAACAACACAACACTCTTGTCTGTGGGTTACAATTTCTGGCTATAGTCAGACCATATTTACTGGCAAGGAAGCAAAGAAGTGTGAGGCGCAGCATGGGATCTGATCTGTACACTGGCAGTGATGCCCCACCAGAGAACCTTCCTCCAACCGATTGGAGGGAACTGTTAACCTTGTGCAACAATCGTGGACCTCAGGTGGGTGGAAGGCCCCTTGCTGGGGATCCATTTGCATAGTGCAGCAATAATGGAACTCAGCAGGGCAGATGGCCTCTTCCTGAAGAACCGTTCACCACTTAAGGGGCAAAAGCCTCAGTAGCCCCTGTCTGGGCATCCTGACTCATGGCTTGCTCCACCCCACACCTCTTTAAGAGGTACTACCAAGGAAGGTCACTCCCCAGCTCCCTTCACCATCAGATCAGTTCCCATGTGCCAACCGCCAAAAGAGGGGGGGGGAATGCCCCCACTCCTGCCAAACGCATCTTGCCTCCTATACCAACCCACCACTCTGACGTTAAGGCTTACAGCTGGAGGTCCAACCCTGGACTGACAAGTGAACCCCCTTTGACCTGCAACGCTCCCTGGATCCTGGAGGGAGTAGCATGATGTTGAATGCATCCCCCTCCCCCCCCCCGGCCACCATAGCCATGGGAAAGAGGTGTGACGGGCGAAAATGAAAGTAAGAGCTGGGAGAAATAAAGCATCTCCTGCCTTGTCGAAGGCTTTCACGGCCGGATTCAACTGGTTCTGGTGGGTTTTCTGGGCTGCGTGGCCGTGGTCTGGTGGATTTTGTTCCTAACATTGAAACAGTGTGAAACAGACTTTTCTCTGTGATACACCTCTAAAGATGCCAGCCACAGATGCAGGCGAAAAGTTAGGAACAAAATCCATCAGAGCATGGCCATACAGCCCGGAAAACCCACCAGAACCATCTCCTGCCTGCTTTTGCTCGCACAGGCAAGGAGGAGACACCTTCAGCCCAACTCGAGGGGAAAAGATCGTAGTTTCATAATTTTTGAAAAACCCAACTGTCCTCTGAAATTTGCTGGGCCTGGCTATCTCCTGAAACTTACCAGTGGATGTGGCTGAGCAAGAAGTAATCTGCTGGTTCCTGTTTCCCAGAGCCATAAGTGTAAAACCACTGGGCTGTAGAGATATCTAGTTTGGCACTTTGGTCCCATAACAGACAGGGGAAAGAAGCCCAGACAGTGTGTATTTCTCCTTCTGTCTTGTGAAGATGAGAAAAAGAGGTAAGATGAGAAAAAGAAATGCCTCCTTGGATAGTCAAATCCTGCCCAATTAGCAGCTCAGGGCTTTTCTGAACTGAAACTATTAGGAAGACAGGAAGAATGCCTTATAATTCATCACTGTCAGAGCTGGGCAAAACTGGAAGTAGGAGCCTTCTGATCTGCACAACAGAGTCCCTTCCAGTGAGCCCTCAAAGCAGGATGGAGAGATAAGTGGATTTATTATGAGCCATTTTAAAATAACAGTCAGCACCTACTGAATATGGAGCGTTAAAGCAGCGTCATGTGAGCTGCCACCACTCTTGTACATGCAAGTATTGCTCTCTCCACACTGTCAGAAATTGTGATCAACCCTTCACATGATGGTGCAGAGACCCCTATATAAGTTGCATAGGTGTACCCACATGGTCTTGATTATTCTGTTTTCTAAGGAAATACCCTTCATTGAACAATTGGTTCCTTCTGAGAAGAGTTATGTTCATCAGATTCCAACATAACTCCACCCTCCAGACAATTTGTTGGTTCTCCTTGGCCTGCCTGGCCTGGCTATAAATGCTTCTATGTTAAAGTTTGTTATTTGTTTGAACTGTTCATCTTGGCTTTGCCCACCTGGCTCTCAGTCCTCATTGGATATCTGCCCCATGTGCTGTCCTGCATCCCACTTCTAGACTTTTCAGAGAGACCCAATCTCCATCTCACCTTAGTCTAGGAACAACCTTGACTGATTTATATTAAAGGACTGTTTGCCCTGACCTTGTGGGGTCCCACTAAGTTGGCTGAGGCTTGATGGCAAAAGAAGGGGAGACATTCCACATCAACTGGCTATGTACTGTTGGGGTTGGGTACAAGTGAACTTCAGACTCACATGTTGTTCCTCTCTGTGGCTACCATACCAAAGGCAATGACAGTTGAGGTCTACCTCCAACAATGCTAAAATGGGAAATATGTACAGGCACTTATGCACTTTGTCTCAGGATCTAATTTTAGGTTTGGGGAGGTGAAGGATGGCGCATAATCCAAAGCTGCCCCAGCATATGGATAACCTCCCTGACTGAGCTGTGTATGAATTGGCATTGCACCATTTCATTTGCCCTATAAACCACACAAATAAGCCCCATGCTATCAAATAAGGCCCATGCTATCAAATAAGCAAAAGAAATTATTCAAGAAGGTTCATACTTTGTATCCAATTTATAACTTTGGCAACTCAATGCCCCTACTTTGTCATTTAGGTCACCCAGAAATCTATCTTCTCCATGTAGGCTATTCATACCAGAATAAGAAGTAAGCTTCACGTGTGGGTGAGAGTAGTTGTGCATTGGTACTTCATGAATTTTTAAAAAGCCAATAGGGTCTGTGGTGGTGTATGTCCAACAATATCAGGTCACTGACCGACTTTTAGTGCAGAGGCGAAAGAGAGGATGCCAGGCTGGTCACACAGAGTGAGTGTCCTGTTTCCCAAATGCGGAAACTCCAGACTGTGCCATTTATTCATAGAAGGCAATACTGTGATCATCATTACTGTCAATTATTGTGGACAGTGGACAGGTAACTGAATGCAAATTGGTAGCAGTGCTCAGAAGAGGGTAGCTCTAGCAACTGTGAGTGGCTTTAGGAACTGTTAGAATCAATAACTTCTACTGACTTTTAAAACCATATATGCCTTAGGACCTATACCTTAAGAACCACTATATGAACCTACCCAACCATTATGATCATTTTCAGAATCCATGCTTCAGGTATCCTCTTCATCTCAGGCTAAATAGGAGGTAACCCCAAAAAGGGTCTTTTTAGTTGTGGCACCAAAATGGTGGAACCACTTTCCCAGGGGGATTTGTCTGTCCTGCTATATCATTGTCTTCCATCAGCAAGTGAAAACTTTTTTTTGTTTCATCTGACGATCCCTTATTGATCTTCCTTCTTGTTTCTTTTAATTGGTGTTTTACATATATGTATTGTTTATAAAGTTGACTTTTAATGTCTTTTTAAATTGTTCACTACCTCGAGAGTCTTAATTGGATGGAAAGCTGGGATACACAGAATTGAAATAAATATATTGTCAAAGGCTTTCACGGCCGGAATCACTGAAGTGCTGTGTGGTTTCCAGGTTAAATAAATAGCCCGTTTAAATAAATGTTTAAATAAATAAATAGCTACTGAAATCACAGCACAATCCTATGTCCAATGATTTCAATGGACTTGGAAAGGTGTAACTGCTTAGGATTGCACTGTTAGAGTCTTGGCCCAAATGAAGCCTCATTTGTAAACTCAGCTAGCTTTCAGTAAACACACTGCAAAGGAATTGTCATGACTGATGCTCCAGAGGGCATTTTTACCACATTGTTTTGCAAAGCAAACCACTTTCACATGTTGTAAGAAAAATGTGGTCGACCTGTAGAGGAAACAAGAAGACCCTGCTTTTGTAGATACAGGTCGTTGACCTTGTGTTTTTAGTTATGTATACTCTTGCAAATTACATTTATTGCTTCCTTGTATTGGCTTCTGACACTGCTGTATAAATACTAGACCATTCAGATTAGAAAACAATTACTTAAAAAAAAATTCTGGTAACACCATAACTCCAAGTAAAGTAATTACAAAGACACACAAAATTTGAATACAGTAAAAGCAAGTCAGATCACTTAGTTCTGAGATTTGTGTGTTGTCTGGTGTCTTATTCAACCATTTGTTTGCCTCTGAATGTAAAGTTATGATGTCATTTAATTTTTAAATATATATTCAGTATATATATACACACACACACACACATATATGTTAAAACTTACAGAGTAGAAGGTTACTTCTGTATGTTTTTACATTTCCTTTGGCTCTCTTGTCATGATTTAAGTGGGTACAGCTGCATTATGCACTCTGACATCCATGCCATGTTCTATTTACTTAGCTGTTCTTCTACTAGTCAAATCCAAAGAAAAAAATTGCCCTCCAGTTTTCTCGAAAGGGTCAAGCTGGCTTGAAGAAAACGGTACTGTCTGCTATCTATTTATACATCATCACTAACGATAAACATGCCAGGATCTGAAACTACATTTTGTTATCTGACTGTTGTTGATAGCACCAAAAAACAACTACAAAAAAAGGCAGTTTGATTTTTATTAGCAGGCTTGACCCTGCAGGGCTTGAAGTGGTAAGAAAAGAATGTGTTTTGACAAGAAAGTAAACTGAGGAAACATGCCATGGAAGCCAGCAAAGGTCTCTCTATGCACCCTCAAGGTGTCATTTTTAATCAGTTGAGGTCTCATTTTTATTTGAAGGAGCTGAATTCCAAACATCCCACTTCTGTAGTATCTTTGGTCGATAAGGAAATTGGGTAATTTATGACCAGCATCTGCTGAAATTTGATAAAACCTCGGAATGCTTCTCAATAGGCAGTAGCACTGTCCTCTGTGGTTCCAATGCTTTTCAGTGGCAGTCCTCCGAGCTGCTGAGATTCTCTTATGTGTGCCTGCATATCTTTGAAGATAGCTCCTCCAAATTTTTTTTAAAAAGGAAAACTAAATATTGCTGGAGTTGGCAGAACCAGCTGAGTATATACTTTTCGGGCTGAAAAGGCATCCAGAATCAGAGCCTGCAGAGTAAATGTCCTGGGGCAACCTTCAGCAAATGGAGACTGGGAGAATCCCTTCATCAGAACATGAAATGTGAAACTGACCAGAGAACAAAACAGTCGGGCAGAAAACAGCCTCTTTTCCCCTCTGACACCTTTGCTGTCTGGAAAGCACACCAGAAGCCGCTTACTTTTTAAGATATCTCACTTATGTCTTTTTTTTTTTTTGCTGTGTGGAATGGCCCACTGGTTTACTAACAACTATCGTATAGCAGAGTCCTAATCATAGTCTCTTGCTGACACCAGACAAATCCTCCAGCTTGGTAGCTGCCCTAGGAGCAGTTCCCTTTCTCTCCTTGCAAGACAAGGTGGGGCAGCTTTGTGCTAGGGGGCTTCAGTGCAGTTCTTCAAGAGTTCAGCTATGGGAAGTTCTGTTCCTTCCTCTTTCCAGTTACTGCAGCTCTGAAGGATTGCTCAGCTCTTTTCAGACACTGCAGTACTCATGGAAGATAGTACAGTTCTTCTAACTTAACAAATCCAGGTCTTTCTGTTCTGTCCTTTTTCAGTTCCAAAGCTTGCAAAGCAAGCTTTGTCCTTCAGAGTAAACTGTCTTCAGTTCTTCTCAATCAACCCCCTCTTGTTCTTTTAGCTAGCCCAGTCTTGCTTTAGACCACCTTTAAGTATTATGGTGATTATTTCAACAGCATACCTCATGAGCCAGAGGTGTATCTAGGGAAAATGTAGCCTGGTGCAAAATCTGAATTTTCAGCTCCCTCTCCCCCCTATGGGCGGCCACCCTCCCACACCACAACCAAACAACATTTTTTTGCACCAGATCTTGAAGTCAGTGTGTGCGGCGGGGGGGGGGGGAGGAGGGGGGAGTGGTTTTCACCCCCCCATGACTAAATGACCAAAGCCAAAGGACATTTGACTTCATACAGCTTTGCTTAGAAGGAGGAGGAAATGCAGAGGAGTCAAGAGGCAGCCAGGGGCGCCATTGAGTGGAGCCACAGCACTCTTGAGCTACAGCAGAAGTGGGGATGGACTAATGGAGAGGTCGGCAGGGGCAGCTGGAGCCGTGACCGGCCCCAGATCCCAGTAGGGTCATAAGCAGGCGAGGCGGACAGGCCAGAGGAGGAGGAGGAGGCAGCAGTGATGGGCTAAAGGGGCAATTGGCCCCGGGCATGAAGGAGGCTGAGCCGGAGCTGCCACCACATGTAATCCTCTCCCCAGCCGTGCTCCTCTCCCCAAAGTTGGTCACAGATGTTGGGCCAGGTGGTACAGGTCAAGACATGCAGCTGAGGGAAAGGAGGACGAGTGTGTGTGTGTGTGTGTGTGTGGGGGGGGGGTGATTTTCAGCTTCTCATGTGACAAAATGGCCACCTGGGGACTTCCACATGTCCCTGTGGGTGATATGCCCCTGCTGTGAACCTTTGCTAAATATGCAAGTTACCACAAGCTGATACACATATCAGCTATCTGCTAATCTGTTCTGGCCTAAGGTCTTTCAAAATATCTGTGATCTACCAATCAGCCCTAGGCCGAAGACTCTTTGTTATTTCAGCACAGACTACACTTGCACCTGCTGAGAATGCCTGTAGTGGCTATCTGAACTTGGCAATTGCAGGTGCCTATAAGCCTTTGTACAAGTGATATCTCCTTATGAGGTTAATGTGGCTATACAAGACAAACAAAAATCAGGCACTGAATCTTCTGACCAATACTACTTGTCATTTTTTTCTTTATTCCCTTTCTATGAGATTAAACTCTTAAAAGTGTTTGAAAATGTGGCAGAAGTGGTTTCCAAGATCTATTCTCCAAAGCGTTAGTTTTCACTGTATTTAAACAACTTCCATCACATTTAGAATGTCTATTCAACTACAAAATACTCCAGACAATCCACTAATCATGCTATAAACATGAGCAGAGGGCAGTAAAATCAGGCCTGCTGGCCCCGCCTAAGTCTCTGCATATTGAGGAGAACATCTGTAAAAAGCGCTACCTATCTGCAAGAGTAGACAATCTGGCCCTTTCCGCACGGGCGAATAACAGCACCCTAGGTATGGCAAAAACGCCGTCCTTAGGGAGCTGTTCGCATGGGGGGCGCAGCTGCATCGCAGCCACGCCGCCCTCGCTCCCCCTCCGCTGTTTCCCAACCTTGCTTCCCGATTGAGGTTTTTGGGAAACAGCGGCTTACCAACCGCTGCCGTGCGAATGGCAGCGGCTGGAAGGTGCCATTCCCCCCCTTTCCCAAACGCCTTACCGTGTCCTCCGGCCTCCGGCACATCGCACAGGCCAGGGGACACGCCCCCCCCGCCCTGAGACTTTCAAGCTGTTGCGCAGGGCAGGGGAGCATGTCCCCTGGCCTGTGCGACACGCCGGAGGCCGGAGGACATGGTAAGGCATTTGGGGGACGGCGCAGCCTGTGCGGAGGCTGCGCCATCTTCCCCACTGCAACCGGGACCGTTCGTGCGAACTGTCCCGGGGGGGTTGGGTCGGCATCATGTATGCCGACCCAACCCCCAGCGTGGCCGTGTGGAAATGGCCTCTGAGTTGTTTGTGCACATTTGTATTTCTGTAGCGGTTCTCACTGAATGTATGGGGCTCAGCCAACAAGTACTATCCTGCTTCCCTCCATGTGTGTTTAGTACAGGGGTCTGCAACCTGCGGCTCTCCAGATGTTCATGGACTCAATTCATGCCCCCCCTTCCCTCCCTATCTTATGTACAGGGTCCACTACCACCTGTAGGACCCACCCTTTTTTCTCTCCCCTCTTGGGAGGGTCTAAGAGGGATCTAGCGGGCATTGTTATATTGTATTATGGTATTATGTATGAATTGCTGCTTTTAACTTATGTATTTAGTGGTTAAATGATATTTGATTTTATGTTTTTGTACTGAATTTTATGTTGTTCACCGCCCAGAGCCCTTTGGGGGTTGGGCGGTATAGAAGCCTAATAAATAAATAAATAAAATAAATAAATTCCCATCAGCCCCTTTCACCATGGCCATGGCTAGTGCCATGGCAGGGGCTGATGGGAATTGTAGTCCATGAACATCTGGAGAGCCGCAGGTTGCAGACCCCTGGTTTAGTATATGTTATAGACCATCAGAAGACTCCTAAATCTTAACAAGCTGATATGGTCAGGTTCATTTTGGTTTTTTTTTTATGTTGCTATTGTTAACAGTTTCAGATTGTCTAATTTTTGTTGCTTCCATTGATTTTTTATAATAAATTCTTGTATGCCTCTTTGTATATTTACATACACATACCTTTAAAACTCCAATATATGCCTCTTTATATATTCTATTGATATGCAGTTGGCACAGCAATAACATTGAAAAATGCATTAACAAGAAAAAAATTGGTGTGCGAAAAGAGACCCTGATGTGAAAATAACTCATGGATTTATTTTTTTACAAGGGAAAAATGAAAGATAATTAGGGATATTCAAATGGAACCAGACAGCTTTCAAATGTTGGTCCCACCCCTACTCCTAAGTTTATTTGGACAACTAGTTTTTGAATCCTCTGTTGTTGACAGGTACTGCTAGCTACAAAAAAAATAAAGGAGATTTCATGTTGGTACAGCTGAATTAGCATAGTGGATGGAAAAATCTTTTCTATGCAATCTTCTGTTAGATAAAAAGTAAAGTAGATCCTTGCGCACTTTCTTTAAGAAATTGCTAGTCCTTCGGCTTTTGAACTCTGAGTATTCATCATGTGAACTAAACTCTGGAATGCTTTCCAGCACACACCCTGTCAACCATGCTCTTCTTTATTTTTAATTTTACTTTCAATGTCAGAAAGTTGAAAAAGCATTATAGGTTCAAGATTGCTGAACCGTACTGCTGGCTCTAAAGCTACAGTCTATGAAATTTCATTTAATGGCATATTGATGATGGGCGAAGGGGCAAGAAACATCTGGTGAGCTAGGATGAGAAATATACCCAGCTAATTATTAAAGGGAGCAAGGGAGGGGGGCTACTGTTTGAGAGAAATGCTTTCATTAGAGACTTCTCCATTTGCAGGGCATGGGAATTTTGGACTTCTTATGATTTCCTAACCACCAGGTTATCTATCTCTGGTTATGCTGAGCTTCTTTACTGTGCATTAAAATTTATGTATCTGCTGTTCATGCTCATGCTTTATACGCCACAAGTTCAGTTCCTGAGGCATCTCTGATTAAAAGTTTTCAGAAAGTAGGGGTGGAGAGAAAAGACCTTTTTACTGCCTGTGGTCTTAGAAAGTCGCTGTCAATCAGAGCAGACAATAGTGAGTTTGCTGGAGGAATGGTCTCCTTCAGCATTAGACAGTGCCACAAATGGAAGACTTCCCCTTCCTCAAAGGACAGGAACTGTGGCTCAGGTCGCAAAGCATATGCTCAGATCTGACAATGAAATAGTTTGCTGAATAATGAAATGTAAAGTTTCTGGAAGATACTTGGGGTTACATTAGTGAAATAGTGTGAACTGTTCTTGGCTCTTTGGCTTCTTTAGAAAGATTGGACATTCATGAGGACTACCATTAAGTGTTAGCCATGATGGTGGCTTGCAGCTGACTTATGGCAACCCCACAGGATTTTCGAGCAAGAGACTTTCACAGGTAGTTTGCCATTGCTTGCCTCTGCACATCAACCCTGGAGTTGCTTGGTGGTCTCCCATCCAAGCACTAACCAAGACTGAACCTGATTAGCTTCTGAAATCTCATGAGACTGGGCTAGCCTGAACCATTTAAGTCAGGACATTAGCCACAATAATATTTTCATTGAAAGAAACAGTATATGCTTGAACTCAAAAGGTCATCACATTCAGTTTGTGAATTTCCCAAAATATTTGACTGGCTAGATGCTGTGGGACTGAAACAGAATTCTTGGCTAGATATAACATAATCTGATCCGACATTACAATCCAGTGCCATACTAGGAGAGGGGAGACCTGGGTTCAAAACCCTGTTCAACCATGAAGCAACCTTGAACAGCCTAACCCACCTCATACCTAACCTACCTCTCAAGTAGGGTTCCAAACCTCCAGGTGTGGACAGTGGAGTTCTCTCAGAATTACAACTGATCTCCAAACTACAGACATCAGTTCCCCTGGAGAAAATGGCAGTGTTTGAGGGTAGACTCTATGGAATCACATTACTTTGCCTTTCCAAAATCCACCCCCAGGCTCTACCTCCAAATCTCCAGTAACTTACCAACCCAGAATTGGCATCCATATAACAAGGTATGGACAATTGGCTGATCAGCATCCATAACTATTTGGTTCACCCATTTCATATCATATGACAGTGTGGGAGCAGCAGTGGTGTAGTGGTTAAGAGCAGGTGCACTCTAATCTGGGGAATCAGGTTTGATTCCCCACTATGCCACTTGAGCTGTGGAGGCTTATCTGGGAAACTAAGATTAGCCTATGCACTCCAACACATGCCAGCTGGGTGACCTTGGGCTAGTCATAGCTTTTCAGATCTCTCTCAGCCCCACCCACCTCACAGGGTATTTGTTGTGAGGGGGGAAGGGAAAGGAGATTGTAAGCCCCTTCGAGTCTCTTACAGGAGAGAAA
The DNA here is from genome assembly GCF_021028975.2 of Sphaerodactylus townsendi. Classification (NCBI taxonomy): domain Eukaryota; kingdom Metazoa; phylum Chordata; class Lepidosauria; order Squamata; family Sphaerodactylidae; genus Sphaerodactylus; species Sphaerodactylus townsendi. Next base: position 36,776,762 of record NC_059425.1, on the reverse strand, counting down.
GGGGGGATATAAATCTAACCCCTTCTTCTTCTCTTCTTCCTGAGAATGTGAAAATTTGCTTGTAGGAAGAAGAAGAAGAGTTTGGATTTATACCCCCCCCCTTTCTCTCCTGTAGGAGACTCAAAGGGGCTTACAATCTCCTTGCCGTTCCCCCCTCACAACAAACACCCTGTGAGGTGGGTGGGGGTGAGAGAGCTCCGAGAAGCTGTGACTAGCCCAAGGTCACCCAGCTGGCGTGTGTGGGAGTGCACAGGCTAATCTGAATTCCTCAGATAAGCCTCCACAACTCAAGTGGCAGAGCTGGGAATCAAACCCGGTTCCTCCAGATCAGAGTGCACCTGCTCTTAGCCACTGCTCTTAGCCACTACGCCACTGCTGCTCACAGTAGAAGAATAAGCAAGTGAAACAATAGCTGAACTTGGACTTCTTGGGATAAGGCATCCTAAGGTAATGAAAAGCTACCAAGAACTCCTCCTACATGCCCTTGCTATTCAAACTTCCATGTAGAACGAAAGGGAATGATTTGAGGGCTATCCTCAGTGGACTATAGAAATTGTGAGATATATGAAAGGATGGAAGGCAAGCATACAGAAGCAAGCTAATCCTAGACCACTGGAGTAATGTTCTCCCAGTACCCTACCCATGAGAATTCATGATGCCATATTCTTATGCAGCTGTAAAAACGTAAGGTACCTTCAGGGAAAGTTTTATGTTGAATGACTTACGGTGGAATTGGAAGGATCCTCCTCCTCTTTGCAGTCTCTCTTTCCCAGATACCAGTTTAAAATACAATTCTTTTACAATCTCTTTATGTAATCCCTTAGTTTTAAGTATACATAACCTACTTACATACATCTCTCATTATATTCACTTCCCTCTTCTTCTGTTCTCTCCCCTGTGTTCTTTTAGTGTTCTTACTATCTATCATCTTTTACTTATATTTTTTCTATAAAGCATTATGTATGCTGATGCCATAATCATCTTCAGGTGATAGTATACAAACATCACAAAAACTAAATTTTCCTAGCATGTAGAACACATTTATTTTTCAGGAAGAAAGTGAAGGACCTCCTTCTCTCCCCATTTTCTGCCACTAATTGGCCTCTCAGACATGACTGGCACTAGGGAGGCAGCATGATGTAGTGGTTAAGAGCGGTGGACTCTAATCTGTAGAGCTGGGTTTGATTCCGCATTCCTCCACATGAAGCCTGCTCTGTGACTTTGGGCTAGTTGCAGTTATCTCAGAACTCTCTCAGCCTCACCTACCTGACAAGGTGCCTGTTGTGGGTGGGTGGCAGGGAAGGAAAGTGATTGTAAGCTGCTTTGAGACGGCATTAATTCAGTAGAGAAAAGCAAGATATGAAAAAACTCTTCAAACATGGTTGGACACTAGATGTGGTTTAGTGGCCTACAAACTGTGTATCTTTGTTGTACTGGCTGACTTCACCCAGCCTCCTTTACCAAAGCAGAAGACATCTAAGGACCAACCCAGCTGAAAGAAGTGTGTGCCCATCAAGACTCTAAAGTAAACACTTCATTACCTTTTGTTCATCAACAGCCTTGTTTTCACCCCACCTGCAAGATAGCTAAGCTTGATCTAGGGATCTCCAGGCAATACCTGGAGAAAATGAGCCCTTTGGAAGGTAGACTGTATGGCATTGCAACCACTGAAGTCCCTTCCCTTCCCAAATCCTGCCCTTCTTAGGTTCTACCCCCGCCCCCCCCCAAAAAATCTTCAGGTATTTTTCAATCTGGAGCTGCCAACCCTAGCATGACCACTGGCTAGAATGTCCTGAAAATCTGCAGCCAGTTTGGCCTCCAGCTTTTGTCCCTTTGCCCATATGTAAAACTAGTTGAAAAATTAAACAGACGCTTTATGTTCTTCCATTTGTATAGAAAAAATATGTTTTGATGTATGACTTATCTTCACCCCCTGCCCCAATTGCTCTCATATGGTATTTTTAAAGAAATAATAAATTGTTGTTCCCCTCCAGCCACCTGTTAGCAGCTCAGCAAGGACACCTGACAGTTAGTTTTTGCAAATGACTTGTATCCAGGATGTGACTACATGTAAAATTCCAATTGCTCAGAGGTCTTATTCATGGAAGCAGCATACATATCTGGTGCCATTTATTATTTATTCACACTGAGATCCTAAAGATGAATTTTTTTTAATAACAGACCTTTATTTTCATTTGCATTTTGTTGCCGGTCATGTTATTTAGGAATTCCTGCAAGATGCCACACTTTGACCAAATAATGGAGTAAAAAAAAATAGATCTTTTGTGAGTTTAATAAACTCTGGGCTGCAAGATCATAATTGCTCATGAGGGTGTGAGTCTGCTCTGTGAAAATCAATGGGAACATTTCTGGTGACTGCGGGGCTTGAATTTCCTTTGCATTTAAATAGCTTCATACAGTAGTAATCTCTTACATTTGTACACACAAAAGTATATCAAAATGTGGGGGCAGCATAGCAGGAATTTACCGTGCCTGTTGCAAACCTTGCCCGGGCTTTGCAGACAAGACATATTCACCTTTCTTGAACGAGATGCTTTTAGACAAGCTAGTTCCCAATGGATGCCAAATGTCTCCAGGTCAACACATGTTGGGTAACGTCTAGGGATGTATGAAAACTTCCTGGTTATTTCCACCTTGTACAATTGTTGCATGGCAGTTTCATAAGACTTCAGGAACCAGTCCCCCAACCAAGGCTTAAGCAACCCAGGAGGGTATTTTTGACTGTGGAAGGAAAGACCCCACCCTACAGTCCAAATCCACAAAGGGTCCCCCATGTCCATTTGTTAGGAAAACATCAGGGGTTCCAACGATAAAACACATGTAGTTTAGCCCTTATCTGAAAATTTCACATGGATAGAATTTTCTGAGTGATTTTCATTATTGTCCATGTTAGTATAAATGCATATGATTCTCAATTTAAAGATACACTTGGAGTAATTGGGCATGGTTTTCCATTCAAAAGTGCAGACTAGAATATTACCTTGCTGTTGATTTGAAAGAATGTATGAAATTGGGGTTTTCAAAACAGAGATGCGCATATGTATATATGCACATATTCTTTCATTTTGAGAATGTTGATAAGAGTGCATTAATTGGATAGGATTTCATATTCAGAACACAGCTATGACTATTTCACATATTTCCCTCTTCTGTGAAATAGGCTTAACTAGTTCCATCAAGCTGCACCCAATTTATGGCAACCCCATTGGGTTCTCAAAGCAAGAGATGAACAGAGGTGGTTTGCCATTGCCTGGCTCTTCATAGCTACCATGGACTTCCATGGTGGACTCCCATCCAAAACTAACCAGTGCCAACCTTGCTTAGCATCCAAGATCCAACAAGATCAGGCTAGCCATCCAGGTCAGGACAGGTTTACTAACATAATTAATTCTCTTTTGGTTGTGATGGGTTTTCCAGGATTCTCTTTTGTTTTCCATGAATTTCTAACAAAGCTTCAATAGCTTGTTATAAATTGGAACATTACTCCACAATTGTGAGCATGCAACTTTTTGTTTCAGAAACTGAAAATCCTGCATATTCATAGCATCTGTTTAATGAAATCATCATCTCATTCCATCGGGGGAAAATGGTGGCAATACAACACACCCTGTCAACTGCAGCTGATGCCTTCTTTCACAAGTTAAGCACAGACATCTTGTGGATGTAAAATGTGTTCTTATTTCCCCATAGCCTTTCAACTATATTTTTTAAGCCACCTTAGGCAGATTTCGGGAGAGGTAATGCATTTTTTTTAAAAAAAAACTATTTGGGATTTATTAAAACATTTGGGAGTTATCAAAAATGCACACAGAGCAAATCTTCCTTTGATGTGTTATTGGATTGTTTATAGCATTTGATGAAATGAAGTTGTCTTATGCTGAGTTGGACCATTGCTCTATCTCATCCAGTACATTTGGCAAGCACTATTTATCTTGGCCAACTATGGACCTACCTTTCTCTCACCTCACACACAAAGGCCAGGCCCAGCAGCTTCAATCTCAGCAGAGTGTACCCACTCTCTCACCCTGTCATTGGACCTTGGCTAGCTGCGATGACTGACTCTGCTGGGTCTCAAGCTGAAGACTTTCCCCAATCTACTACCCAAAACTAAGATGAAGTTGGTAGGGTTAGAACTTGGGACTCTGTGCATGCAGGTCATTTGTTCTGCAATTGAGCTTTTGGTAGGGTTGTCACCCTCCAGGTAGTGCCTGGAGATCTCTTGCCATTACAACTTATCTCCAGATGACCAAGATTAGTTCCTGTGGAAAAAATGGCTGCTTTGGAGAGTAGAGTCTATGACATTAGAAGAAGAGGAGTAGGATTAATACCCCACTTTTCTAAACTACAAGGGGTCTCAAAGCCGTTTACAAACTCCTTCCCTTCCCCACAACAGACATCTTGTGAGATAGGTGGCGCTGAGAGAGTTCAAAGAGAACTGTGAGTAGTCCAAGGTCACCAAGCAGGGTAAACATGGAGGAGTGGGGAATCAAACCCAGTTTTCCAGATCAGAGTCCACCATTTTTAACCACTACAGCATACTGGCTCCCTGCTGAGGCCCCTCCATGCCCAAACCCCACCCTCCGGAGGCTGCATCCCCCTCCCACAAATCTTTGTGTATTTCTCAACCCAGTGCTGGCAACCCCAGCTTTGGACCCTCCCCAGAAGTAACTAGAAGATGTGATTGCTGAGTCATGTGAATGTATTCGAAACTGCTTCCTTACTAAATAACAAACTGTTATCATCCATTGTGCATAGAGAAGTGTTTGTTTAAGTACTGGAGGTTATCCCAGTGGCAAGTTCATCCTTATTTGACAATAATGAAACATAAATTTGATGTGTTTGCTTGAGTGAAATTGCCATCTGGTAAATAATATGTTTTGTGAGTGTTTATGACAATCATGGTTTAAGCCAAAATTGACTTTATCATGATTGCTACAAATAACACTTGAGTGTCCTAACTTAGTTTGATATTTTTTCTCTTTGTTGAATTGAGTAAAATGTATTTTGAGAAGCTTCCTGTATTTATATTTTAAAGGATTTTTGCAGAATGTAAAGCTCACATTTTCAAAAGCAATAATTACTGCTGATTACATGGTCTTTCTACTTGGGTTGTGAAGTAGGAAGAAAAATAAAGTTGTTTATATTGTTGCCAGAGCCGATGTTGATATACAGGCTTTGCCTTTTGGCTGGTTCACGTTTATCATTTTGGAATCTGAAAATATACATTTGGATTTCTCTCTTCTATGGACCTTCATGGAAATCTGCACATTCATTATGAATTTGTGTAAGCCAACACACTACATAGTGAAATGGCAGATATAATATGTACAGGTAATGGTGCAGGGTGCTGAGCAGCTATCTCAGTGTCTTCTGTCCCCAAGAAAACTGACCTAATGTCCCCAGATCTGTTTTTCAGGGCACTGAATAAAAATGTTGGCTTTTTTTAAAAAAAAGGCAGGGAGCACTGGGGAGAGAGAGTCTGATAATAGAGTCAGCATTTGTTTTGATGTACAACTGCCATTTGAGTTGTGAAGCCTGACCCACTCCACTGTTGAGGGACCTGCTCTCTCTTCCAGTGATATCTGCCCTTACTCATAGACTGAGAACTACAGCAATAAGAAGGACAGCGTGTTCATATGCCCTAAATCAGATTAATGGACAGTCTAGTAAAATACTGTGATATGTACCAGCCCTCCTGGATCTCAGGTGGGATCTTTCCCAGTCTGCTTTCCCAGTCAGAACTTTCCCAGTCAGAACTTTCTCAAGTTCCTTTAGTTAAGACAATGCTAGAGATTGAACCTGGCACACTGGCCATGTAACGTGTATAACCTATGCTCCATCCCTTTCCATCATACACAAGGGAGTCTATGGCCCTTTCTGCACAGGCTGTTTACAGCACCCTAGGGATGGCATTTTTGCTGTCCCTAAGGAGCTGTTCGCATGGGGGGCTCAGCTGCTTCGCAGCCGCACCGCGCCGCCCTCGCTCCCCCCCAGCAGCGCGAAGCCACCATTTTCCCACCTCACTCCCCAACCGAGGTTTTTGGAAAACGGAGAGAAAAGGGGAACGCCCCAGAAGGCAGTCCGGCAGCCTTCCAAAAATCGGGACAGAAAAAAACCCCTGCGGGACAAATTGGTTTAAGGTGGGACTGTCCCGCCAAATGCGGGACGTCTGGTCACCTTGGTGTATATACAGACAGGGGTTGTGGGGTTTTTTTGGTTCTGTTTCAGTACAGAAAACCCCCTGAATTGCACTGCAGTACAAACTGTTTTTGGCCTTCCTCCCAAAGTTGCCAAGTGACTTGTTACACACTTTGGGAGGCATGCTGTGTCAAAACTTGTACTGAAAGCATGATTGTGTATGGATATGCCTCATGAGATAATAGTGACATTGCAATAATTTGTATAATGCTCCCAATTTTTTTCACCTCAGGCTACAGTGGTCCTATTTGCAAAGGTCCTAACTCCTGAGATGAAATATTTGCTAGCAAAAATTCATCTGATTTTATTGTAAATTCCAGTTAGAAGAAAAATGTTACCTGAGGGTTCATACATGCATGTGTTTTACTGCATGCGGGTAAACAAGCTGAAACTTAATCCTGACAAGACAGCGGTTCTGTAGTAGAATAGCAGACCAGACACTTCAGATTTATTCGGGTTTGGATGGGATTATATTGCCCTTGCACAAGTTTTTAACTAAAGTAAACATACAATGTATAAACAGGAGAGACACATTTCTATACATGCAATAAACATGTACCAGGGTAATCCCAATATATTTTGGCAATTGAGGCAGAAAATTCAAGCTGCAGTGTCCATACATTATTTAGCTCCCTGACATGTATAGAAACTGTAGAAGATGTGCATGTTTCTCTCCATTTTGCATGCTCATATGCCCAAAATGAAGAAGAGAAGAAGAGTTTGGATTTATAGCCACTTTTCTCAACCATAAACAATCTCAAAGCGGCTTACAAACTCCTTCCCTTCCTCTCCCCACAATTGACACCTTGTGAGGTAGATGGGGGCGTGAGAGGTCTGAGAGAACTGTGACTAGTCCAAGGTCACCCAGCAGGTTTCATGTGTAGGAGCAGGGAAATCCAGTTCACCAGATAAGAGTCTGTTGATCATGTGAAGGAGTAATGGGTTTTAATGGGTTTAAGTTTGTGTTGTGTTGATTTGCTGTCCTAGTGAACAGCCACATTGTGAGCCGCCTTGAGCCCTTCGGGGGTGAGGCGACCTATAAATGCAACAAATAAATAAATAAAATAAAGAATCAAACCCACTTTTCCAGATTAGAATCCACCCCTCTTAACCACTATGCCACGCTGGCCACTCTGAGGTAGCCATCCTTTGAGGTGACTGCTGCTCAGGAACTCAGGGGCTTGACTCAGAAACATCAGAATCCAACATGAACTAGAGCCTTCAATACCATAATCAGGCATAAAAAAGATGTGCAGCCTGGTCTCTGTGATTGGCAAGCAATATAAAGCATACAGATTGGCCAGGCCTGGTATAAATGATCCAGGCCTTCTGTCTTTGCCTGGTCAATAGAACAGTAGCTTGCCAGCTCATCTTTAGGTATACATCATCTCCCCAATCTCACCGGATAATACATTTTTCAGATCTGGGTTTAAGTATAGCCTTTCCCTACAAGCCACTTCTTTTTTTACCTGTAGCTTAGGGTAGACTTTGCTTGATTTGAGAGTGAAAGGCTCAGTGCAAAGACATGCCAGAAGTTGATGACAGAACTGTTATGGATTTGGAGTAAAGCAGTGCAAGAAAAGAAGGGTGGGAGGGCCTGTCAACTTAAAGGATTTTGATTAAAAAGCACTTTACACAACTTCTTGCACACACTGATAAATGTTTCAGCCATAAAAGCACTCCAGGAATGAATGCCGCTTAATTATGTTTGTTTATATTTTCCTACCATTAAAAAAAAAAAGCAAAATCTCAATTATGTATCAGCCAAAGGAAGAGGAGGATCAGGTAGAACCCTTGTTAGTAGCACTGGGATTTAATGAAGGGCTTTGAATGGAATTTGAAAGCTAAGTTGCACTTGACATTTGATGTTCTCTGCACTTGGCAATGGGAAACAGGTTTTTTTTTTTAATATTAAAAAGTTATCATCTTATGATAACAGGGCTGTTAACAGGTATCTGATAGCTTCCGAATGGCAATTATTACTCCTTTGAATACTAGTCCAGAAACTCCCTCAGAGGAGTAAAAGCAGAGGGATCATATTATTTGCCCCTGATCTGGCTGTAGTCACCACCAATAAAACACCACAAATATAACATATTCTACATCAAAGTATTCATTAAGGGATTTCAGTGTGGTTTGTTGGTCAGCTCTGAAGCAAATATAGCCAAGACTTTTTCTGAGCTAGTACAACGTATTTTCCTTGCACCAGTAAGTTATCCCATGAAGTTCTGTCTCATCTGAGTGAGGGGATATGGATGCCAATCAGATCTTAGTTCAGAGATCACTTTTCTCAGAAATCGGGAACCTAACAGCTCAATCCAGAGCTGTCAGGCGGGCAGGGATGGCACTGCTTTGGCACTGCTTTGGCACTGCTTTGGTTCCAAAGGGCTTTCCCACAGTGCAGGAAGCATGAAAAAGTTTTGAAAAACCCACTCACCTTAGAATCTCCCACAGGTGAGAGTAGAGACATGCAGTGAAAATGTGGTGTACCTCTGCTGGGAATTTTGCTGGCGCTCAGGGGCCAAGCAGGCTCTGGAGGCTGACTAAGTTTGGCCTCGCCCACAGAAAACCCCTAGAATGCCCCCACCATGCTGATGCAGCTGGGCGTGACATGGGACCACCAGCACAGAGCTGGGTGCCACAGCAGGGCATGACAGGGCCCCACAGCTGGGTGCCCCAGGGCATAACAGTGGCTGAGCACCAGCAGATTTGCCCCGGCATAAGCCTGTGCCACCTCCAGAGGAAGAGTCACCCCCACTCTGGATTTGGTTGCCTGCCTATAATCACCTGGGAAGCTCCTATCAGGTATACACATCTGTAGGCAACTTACGACCTTATAGCATGGTAGATTGCATTTTACTGACATGATATCTGATAGGGGACATATTACCCAAAACAGACACATATAGATCATTCAGCCTTGTGCCTATCTGTTGTTTCAACTATGACCCACACACACACATTCCGATAGTTTTTCTTCTGATAAAGATCCAGGTCAGTTTCATTAGTTACATAACGCTACAGCTACCCTTAAAAAAAAGAAAAAGAAAGAGGCACGTTTGTTGAAATGTGACCTCTTTAAGTTGGTTTTTATGCATCAAAGCTACTTGACATTTGCCAAAACAAATTTGAGTCTCTTTGGAGGAATTTTTTATGACGAAAACACCACTGATCTGACAGCTGACTCTCTGGGGAAGAGATTCTGTAGCTGGCAGTAAAGACTTAATGCTTCTAAAGTCCTCCTTTACTAGTAGTCCCAAGGCATAATGTCTAGGCCTGGGCAAAATAATGGGAAAAAGAAGGGAAGGGGAAAAAAAACAACAACAACCAAAGCCCAGGCTGGCACAGTGGCAGCTGGGAGTTTGACAGTGTTATGAAGAACTGCAACTGTTGATCAGTGAATTGTTACACCGTTGATGACAGCCTTGCAAATTAATTCTGAAATTAACTGAGGGGACTCAAAGAGGTCCCACTGTTTATCTGAAGGAAGGAGGGCAATGTAAAAATTACCACTGAAGCAGAAATGGAAATGGTTCCATGGTTTTTCACAGCAGAGCAGCTGGCCAAGTGTCGGAGACACGAGCGCCTTTGGATATTGGCATCCACATAAGGAAAACAGCTGGTTGAAAAGGAGGTGGGAAACTGATACAGACGAAAAAGCAAAAATGGCAGCAACTCTGGTAAGATTAAGAGTGTATCTGTACTGCAGACTGAAGTTGTTTTAACATTCTTTCCCTCTTTACAGGGAATCTTGGCAATACCATTCTGTGAGAGGCAGCTAGGCTAAGGATTCTCAACCCTCAGTAAATTCCATTTCCCAGAATTCTCTAGGAGGAAGCCATGAAACTTTACCATACGACTGGTTGTTGGGGGTTTTCCGGGCTGTGTGGCTGTGGTCTGGTAGATCTTGTTCCTAACGTTTCGCCTGCATCTGTGGCTGGCATCTTCAGAGGTGTATTACAGAGAGAAGTCTGTTATACACTGTGTCCAGTGAGAAGGGAAAGTTTAGTGGGGTATATATTGTCCATGTCCCAGGGTGGGGAATCAATCAATAAGTGTTTGGGTGGAACTTGCTGTGCAAAGGTGTGGTAGACTGCATTGTAATGCGGGTGGGATTTTTCAGTCCAGGGAGTGATTCACATTAGCATTTCCTGCAGCAGCAACAATCTTGGTGAATGTAAACCCTGTGTCTGGGTGGAGTCCATTGTCCATGAACCCAGCATGCCCTGGGCCTTTGATTCTGGTGTTTTTGAGTACTGGTAGCCAAGCTCTGTTAATTCTCAGAGTCTCTTCCTTCTTGTTGAAGTTTTCTTGGTTCTTGTGGATTTCAATGGCATCTCTGTGTAGTCTGACATAGTAACCTTCCGAGTTGTCCAGAATTTCAGTGTTTTGAAATAAAATGTCATGTCCAGTTTTGTTTAGAGCATATTCTGCTACTGCAGATTTTTCAGGATGGTTATGCTGACATTGTCTTTCGTGCTCCTTAATACTAGTCTGAATGCTGCGTTTTGTAGTTCCAATGTAGACCTTTCCTCAGCTGCAGGGTATGCGATAGACTCCTGCAGAAGTGAATCACAGATCAAAGATCAAGGGAATCACAGATAAAATAGGGAAACTGATGAAAAAATATAACCTACAATCAATCTCCAAACCTACCAGAAAAATACAGCAGATGTTACGCTCAGCAAAGGACAAGAGAGCCCCCTTCACTTCAAGGAACAAGATCTACCAGACAACAGCCACACAGCCCGGAAAACCCACAGCAACCAGTTGCATCTGGCCATGAAAGCCTTCAACAATACATTTACCATACAAGTTTGCAGCTTAAGTACGACCTTACTGATTTTTTGGACGCATAAAACCTTTAGCAAGTGCCTACTTCTGGGAGTGGTGGAGCCTTGAGGAGTGAGGGTGGGACTGGACAGCATCATCACTTTTGCGGTACCAGGTACCACTAGGGCTGGTCTATGTGTCTTTCCTTTTAAGAGCTTGGAATGGCATTGGAGAGTCTCAACCCCAACATTAAAATCCTTGCAACAGTGCTGAAAGAATGACCGGCCCAGCGCCATCTGGCAAGCTTTGTAGAGGAGTGGTTTTTCTCAGCTGCAGTTTGACATGGTAAAGGCCATACCATGCTAAGTATAGTGGCTAAGCATTTCAGGTCAAAGTCTCACTGAGGCTATAAACTTAGTAACTATGTGGCTTTCAGTATGCTACTCTTCCTAAACCACCTCCTCTTCCCCCTCTTACAGTATGGACTTAACAATAGTGACCTACCTTATGAGGTATTGTAAGGATTACCAGAAGGATGCACAGGAATGGTTTTGCACCCTCAAATGCATGTTTAAATAATTTACTGAATTCTAATTTCACTGTTTTTTGTTCCATGCATCCTGTCAATTCTTTTTTGAAGTACTGCCCTTTGGAAGTCAGAAAAGAAGTAGCCAAAAAGCCCAAGTTACTATTCTAGCGGTTACTGTAGTTCTTTCTGATTAATACAAATGAATGTTTGCATTGATTTTACACTTTTTGTTTTCAAAGTTATTCAGTGGCCCTCTGATGTTTTAGAAGGATACTTTCTTCTTGTTTTTTTGTTATGATAAACCAGTTATTTAGCCAAATGAAACAGCCCCTTAAGAACATCAGGATTAGACTAAAGGCTATGATGGTAGAGTACACGTTTTGTATGTAGAAAGTGCCTGATTCTATCCCTGCCACTTTCTTTTAAAGAATCTTGAGAAGCAGGTTTTGGGAAAGGCCTTTTTCTACCTGAGGCCCTAAATGAGCTGCTGCCAGTCATAGAAAACAATGTTAATTATACTGGCCAAAGGTGTAATCATATAAACATAGATTAGCATTCTGCTTCCTACAGTGGTCAGCAGGATACTTCTGGAAAGCTTCCAAGCCCATATCCTTCCCCTCTCCTGTCATTGTTCCCAGCATTTGATATACTACCGCTAAACATGGAGGTTCTATAAGGTTGTTTCAGATAATGGGTCAAGTTTCTCACTCTTTTCTTTCAGAAATCATATCTTCCTCTGAACTTTGCAAAAATATTCCTTTTTTTACTTTTTCTACATGTGCTGAATGCTGTACACTGACAACCAGAGGTATATAGCTCAATGGTTTTGTAGTAGCCATTAGCATACGCTTTTCCCATGGTCTGTGTACTTATTCCAAGCATGTGCTTTTTACAATGCAGAACACAAGAGACTTGTTTTGTAAGATTAATGAAGGTCACCAATATTCTCCAAAGGATTCTGATAATTAAGGCTTTGTTTATCAAAAACAAGTTATATTAAGAGCAAAAAAGATTCATGGTAATTATTCATAATCTTAACAATTCAAGTGTAGCCACCTCATTTGTGCATTTAATTCTTCTTGTTAATGTTTTGCATAAATCTGCATAATTACTTGAGTTGCCTGTTGTAATTTTGACAGCTACTCCGTTCATGTGCACTAAAGTATATCAAAAGCTTGAGGTGCTGAATATTTATAATTTTACGTATGTTCTTGGGATAATATTTTTTCAACAATTTTTTGTAATATAAAGTTGACGTGGTATACATGGAGCGATTACCAAACATAGATTTCCACCATAGAGAAGACAGGAAAACAAACCAGCCTTGTACCCATATGATACCAGCTTTTGTATTATTTTTTTTAAACGCATGTGATATCTTTCTTCATACTCCTTTGCTGCATCTTATTTTGATACACAGATATCAGGGGATTCTTTCCTTTAAAAAAAACAAACAGTGATTCATTTCAGCTCCATCACTTTCCAACATGTTGTACACACAATGAACTAGAATGTTCAGTCACTGGATATGATTAAATGCAGCTTCCTTCCTGAAAGGGCCCTCTGTGTCAAAATTTTGCAGTGTTCAAACAATTTTGTTGTGGCATCAGGGCAGGGAAGCCATTGCAAGTTGATTTCAGCTCTGCCAATGGACAGCCCAAATGGATCTCACTGCACCTCAAACCAGTAGGATTGTGAGAGAATCAGATAAATGTGACATGAGCTCATGATGCATGCTAGACTAGGTTCTAAAGGTAAACCAAGCAGGAAATTGGAGCTTTGCTTTACTCATTTATTCAGAGGGTAGAGAGGCATCAAATAGGAATGTGTACTACCTCTCCACTGCCCAATCAAGCCAGTCTCCATGCTGTTGTAACATGTCAAGCATAGACCCTCTCATGCTCTCCCCTACAAAGCCAAATAACTACAACCTTTGCAAATCCCAAGCATGGAGATATCTAACTATTCATGGCAGGAATGCCACTATATATAGTGGCAGGGGGAGCTACAGGATGTTTGTAAGGCAGGAAAAGGCTTTAACTTAACATGAATGACGCAGTGCAATTTAATGCAAGAACTTCCCTTAACTATCCCATGAGTTCTATTTTCCCAGAATCTTGTCCAAGGAAAAAAAAACAACCCCACAGACTTGAAACACCCCAGAGTCTCAAAAAAACCTCACTCTTTTTTTCATTATCAGTATTATGATAAAACTTAACCTATCAAAGAGATAAACATATTCCTGTAAGCTAAAGTCATAAATATCCATAAACTCTGCATAATGGAATTATTTAAGAGGATTCTTTGCAACGACAAAAAGGATGGGGCTGAACTGAAATGGTCAGAAAGTTGCATTGGTAAAAGGATAGGAATTGTGGTCTATACTACTTTATTGCTACCTGTCACTGTAAGTATGCTCTGGACTAAGTATGCTCTGGACACTTATTGTATCATGTTTAAAAGCCCATGCTTCAACTCCGTGTAAGATTTCTGCTTGTTGTCACATTTCTTTAGTTATGCCCTATTGTATTGTTCACTCAACATCCTATCTGGTTGATTATACTTGACTTATGTTGTGTAATCCATTTTGAGTGTGAGGGAGAAAGGCAGTGCAGCAGACACCCTCCCCTCCGCCCCCCACACACATACCTTCCAATATCACCCAGGCAGGGAAACCACTCACTGACCAGACTTGTCAGATTTTTCCCACCTTTTTCACATCAGGGACTGAGCTGCTTCTAATATGGTAGCATTTGGTGATAAGAAGCACTTTTCCTCAGTTCTGTTATATTTCCCAGAAGGAGAATGATGTCCATTATTTTAAAATCTTTCTCGTCAAACCCCTTCTCAAGGCACACCAAATAATAATACTGAGACCCTAACTTAAATAGAATAAAAGATTTAACAGAAACAGATTGAAATGGGAGATGAATTACTTGGATGAAGGAATGGAGGAGACAGCAGAAATACACACAGACACAGTTATACACAGTTTGGTTAGATGGCACTCTGGCTGATGGATATCAACACTGGGTCCTATCAGGCTTGGTAAATTTATTTCAGTACCCTCACTCAGTCCTTACCCAGAATAAACATAAAATGCTCTCTCAAGGAAAATAAAAGCAAAACTCAATGCTATGAACTAACAGGTCTTAAGGATTCTTCTCCCCTCTTCCTGGAACATATATCCCTCATCCTGGGCCCTCAATAACCTTACCATCAGTTCTCCTAGTCTGTGTATGTTTGCTTTCCACCACACCACATGGGGCTGTCACACTATAAGGCAGGCCCAAATCAGATTGACTACCACTACTTTCCTCAGAGTTGTTATGTTAAAGAGCTTAAATAGGACAGGTAGCTCCTTATTCGGGAACTTCACAATCCAAAAAGACCTTTGTCTAGGGATGGGGCTGCTTCCCATCCTTTCTACCTCCTCCTTTTCCTGGAGTACCCCACAACTGACAGTCCTACCCCCAAACTTACCACAAGAGGCAGGGACCTCCAGGAAGAAGGAGCAACAGAGATATGGCATGAGAGCCTGAGCAGCAAGAGCAAGCCTCAGCAGTTCCAGGGAATGGGGTGGAGGCAGCACAGCCCTTACCAAGCTGCAATCAGCAATCCTCAGCAGCCTTAGACAGTGTGGCGGGGCTGGCCCAGCTTGCAATCAGGGAAAGGTCCAGTGAGGCTGAAGAGCCAGTCTCAGACCATTGGGGTAGGACAGATAGCTTGCCAGTCACTAGGAGGATGCAGCAGCGAGCTCCCGGGAGGGAGGGAACCTCCTGAGAGGGATAAAAGGGAGGCAGGGCAAGAGGGTAATAGTTGGTGTGGTATAGGGGCTCAAGCTTGCAGGAATGTTGTTAACTACCTGAAGCAAGTAAAGAGCTTATGAACCGAAACCAGTTGTGTCCTGTTTATTCCAAAAAAGTGGCCAAGCTCTTTCGAGGCCAAGGTGGCCCTACTGTGCAGGGTTGGCTGGCAGGGGGACACTCACACACTTCAGATTGCTCTCCACAAGGAAGTACCTTCCTCTTCCCTTCAGGTGACATAAAGATACTTCACCCAATCAGAGTGCAGGGTGGCTCCCCTGTTCCTAGGCCTCTATGCCTCACTCTGAATGTAAACATTAATGGTTCTCAGACAGAACTGACCTTTTAAAAATAAAATAACTTTTCCTCTGCAGTCCATAATAGCAGACTATAACCTAACAGCAATAATTGCAATTAAAAAACAACAAGCCTATACATGTTATTAAAGAATTATACATTACAAAGGCATATACATAAATTTGTTTCTTTTAAATGAGTTTGCTGCCCCTCAACTTTCCTTTAAAAAATTGCATACACATTAGATCTATTTTTTGCTACCACTAACTAGTTCCTTCTTAGCTTGATAGCTCAGGTTACCTGATCTTGTCAAATCTTGGAAGCTAAGCAGGGTTTGTCCTAGTTTGTAGTTGGATGCTTGACCACTAAGTAAGTCCAGGGTTGCTACTCAGGCAGGCAATGGCAAACCACCTCGGAACACCACTTGCCTTGAAAACTCTCTGGGGTTGCCATAAGTCAGCTGCAACTTGAAGGGACTTTTCCACTACCACTTCATTCTGAAGCTTACGGTGTGGGAGCTAGTTAGGGTTGCAATGAAAATATCCAAGGAAAGGAAATACAGGAGAATAGGAACATAACTAATAAACTTTTTAAAAGTTACATACTTTATTCACATTGAAAGAAAGTGGGAATAATGGCTGTAAGGAATTCTTAGCTAGTCCTGTTCAGAGACAGCAGGTCTATTGCTTAGAGGAGACAGAGATCTGTGATCAGAATGCCAATTACTTAAATTTTAATCAGTAGCAAAGGGAGGAGGGAAATTAGGATTGTAAGGTGAAAAAAAAACCCTGTCCCTACTAAAGAAAAAAAAGAAAATTGCTTATTTGTGCGAGGCAGGAGGGAGGTTGCAAGTCTGTGTAGCTACTACTGGAACAGAAATCATAGAGAGACAAGGGCGTATGTAAGGAAGGTTCCTGGGTTCAACCCCCCCCCCCCCGCATTACATATCTGAAGCTCCACCACCTGTTTGTGGTTTTTTAAATTTTTTTAGTGTTTTTTAGTTTTTGGCCAGAAATTTTTCAGGAGACTCTCCTGATGATACCATCGAGGTTGGGTGAGGTTTGGTTTAGGGAGTCCAGGGAGTCCAATGGGAACTAATAGAAGATGGGGACTAAACCTTATGGGGGTCCATAACTTTGGATTCTCCCTTTAAGGTGGATTTAAAAGGAGAATCTGGGCTCCCTAGTTTAAACACCATTGAAAGTGATGCTGTTTGGGGGTGGATTCCAGCATCACAGTGGCCGCCCATGGGGCCCCCCCAAAACTCAGGTTTTTCACTGGATTCCATTTTCCCTAGCTATGCCTCTGCCCGGAGGGGAGGGCAGAAGGGACTGCTGGTTGCTGGCTGGGAGCCCAGCTGGTGGGGGAGGCAGGGCAGGGGAGTCTGCTATCCCTGGCCTCAGAGAGCTGCTTTTATAAGCACTGAGGCGGGGTGGGACTTGGGGAGGTGTGGCCACACCCCCAGGGGCGGATGGAGCATGGCCCCCTGAACCCACCCCATAAAAATCTATACTTATGTCGCTGTAGAGAGGAAGTCACTGGCTGATTCTCTTAGTGACCTCCTTGGCTGGAGGAGAAAGTAACAGTAGTCTGTACTGGTTATATGGCACTGTTTTTACACTTAGTATAGAATTAATTGTGACAGATGAAATCTACAAAAATGGAGTCAGGATGAAAGCAAGTGGTTAGCATGAACAGCAGCAGAATTGTGAGTAATAACAAAGCATATCAGGAGTTACTAGTAGTGGGGAGTAACTTTCCAGTAGATTTTCTGGGAAGTTCTACTGAAAATGGATGGGAATAGGGAGTGTATGGCTGTTGAGGGAACTGTACGTACATGTTCTAGTTCACTAGTTAGGTCAATGCTTAATTTCCAAAGAGGCTGGTAACGGGACTTCAATCTCGGTGGGAGATACGCTGCCATACTGTGAGCTCTGCTTCTTAATTCTGATTGTGAAGCTGCTTCAATGATAAGAAAGAAGCACACTGCATATATTCTGAGGTACTTCATTATTACCTAACTGTAATTGCCCATTAATTATTCATTGCTGCAGATTTATTGACTGATGTTGGGCTAATTACTTATAGTTGTGTCTCTGTGTTCCTCACCTGTAAAATGGAACCGGTGTTTCTCCAAATAGTATAAATGCATCATAGTACATATGCACATGCATTTGTTTTAATTCCTGTTCTCATTTGAAACTGGCACATTTGAAACTGATTGAGGAGTGTCTATTTGGAATATTTCCAATCTGAAATGGTGCCCAAGGCTCCCTGTTTCATTTTAGTTAAAAATTACCCAACCATCCCCCAAAAGCAAAGCACTCCCAAATTTTCAGGTTTTTCAAAAGATTATTTTGACTGTTTTCCATGGGTGGACCTCTGGACTCCAGAGGCTTTATCTAATTCCACTGTTTTCAGTGGAAGTAGACCTGGCATCTGAGTCCAGATGTCAGGTCTTCCACCTGTTGAAATCAGTGGAAGTTGGCTCCAATCCAAGGAAATGAAATAGAGGTGAATGGGAACATGAGTAAGGGGCAGTCAATTCAGATGGCGGTGGTGTGGAGTTTGTGCTGAGCAGCCACTGGATTTGGTGCAGGCTGTCACCAATGTGGTTGCCCTCCTGGCTGGCACTTATACTGGCCGGGAAGGCAAATAGGGAGGCGGGCAGGTGCCGCCAAACTCCAATGAGCCCCACAGGGCCCAACCAGCTTCCAGCTGCTGCTTCTGGAGTTGCATCAGCATAACATGGAGGCTGACACAACTGGGGCGTGTATTGCAGGCATTCCCAGAAGTGGTGTTGTCATTAGTCGACTCCTACTGGGCTTTGGCCTTGGGAATGTGGGCAGCCAGGAACACAGGCCCCATTTTCCCTATGGTAGACTTTCAGGTGGCTAGGGTTTCTCCAGCTTCTCCTGCCCCCAGTGCCTCTTGGAAGCCCTCTAGAGGCAGCAAGGTGGTGCAGCAGCAGCGCTATCCCTGGCTGCCTCCACAACCTGAATTGGACTATAAAAAGCTTTTTTTTAAATGACATACTTTCTCTGCATTGAAAGGAAGTGGGAGAAAAGGTGGTAGGAAATTTCTAGCTAGCCAAGTTAAAAGACAGCATCTCTATTTCTTAGAATAGACAAAGATCTATGATCCAAGTCCCACAAATGGCGAGGGCAGCCTTTTCCCATCTTCGGAAGACCAGGCAGTTGGCCCCTTACCTATCCCACTTGAACCTTACCACAGTGATCCACACAATGGTCACCTCCAGGCTAGATTACTGTGACTCGCTTTATGCATGACTGCCTTTGAGACTGATCTGGAAGTTAAAACTGGTCCAGAATGTGGCAGCAAGACTCCTCACCAGTGCAGTGATGATGAAGTACATTGTGCTGCGCCAACTGCACTGGTTACCAATAGAATTCCAGATCATGATCAAGGTTCTGGTGCTGACCTTTAAGGCCTGGAGTGGTCTGGGGCCCTTGTATGTTCAGAACTGCATTTCCCCTAATTGGCCCCAGAGGACACTTCAGTCACTCCGATAACAATCTGGCTCCAAGGACATCAGACTGACCTCAACCAGAGCCAGGGCTTTCTTGGCTCCAGCTCCAGTCTGGTGGAACTTTCTGTCAGCTGACACCAGGGCCCTGAGGGATGTAAAACAGTTCCACAGGGCCAGGGTTGAGGCCACCTGTCCACTATCACATTTTGCTGGTATCCACCTACCACCTTCCAATGACCCACTGTCTCATTGCTATTATATGTTCTCACTCTTTTCTGTTTTGCACATTCTCAGATATTGTAGAAAAATTGCCGAGCTGGGGTACTATGGGTTGTACATGATGATATTGTTTTGATCACCATTAATTAGATTTAATGTTGAGGTTTTAGCTATGTTATATTTATACGGTTTTATTGTATTATTTATGTTTTAAATTCTTGTAAGCCACTCTGAGCCTGACCTTGGTTGGGAAGAGGGCAGGATATAAATTTAATAAAACAAAAATAAATAAATACATAACTGTTCAAAATTCCAATTTCTTAAATTTCAATCAGTAGCAAAGGGAGGAGGAAAATTAGGATCGTAGGCTTCTGTCCTCTGTAATGAAGCAGATGCACTTGAGGTGCAAAAAGCCAACTTCCAACTAAATATTTTTTTTATAAAAACCTGCTTGCTTTCCATTACCCAAATTAACTCCAGGATATTAATGGATAGTTGAGAACTTTGAGAAAACAAATTCTTTTTGGTGGTTGAAATCTTTATTTTTGAAAAGAGATGCCCTTCAGCTAGTCAGAGGGGACATCAGAACAGTTCTGCTATTCTAAATATTGGTGCAGAAAGAGGCTAACAGTGGTGGTCAAATATAACAGGTGTTGGAGGTTATATAAACTGTTGGTGAGGGGGAGATTTTGCACGGATCCCATTCCCCAAGCGAGTTTGGCCCATTTTATTCCCCTCAACCCAGGATTTCAGAAAATTGCTAAACTGGCAATCCTTTTGCACAATTCCAGGTTGCAGGCACTTCATGTGAACACATCAGGCAGGAGTTGTGTTATTCCCCTCCCTTCCACTGGTTCACCTTCAGTTCCTTGCTGTTCCTGCTGCTCAATATACTGGCAAAAAGAAACCCCTTCACAACTGCACATAATACCATGGCACACATACAGATTACTGATACTTGCTCACCACATCTAGGGATGTAATAGAAAGTGAATGTGTTGCACTATCACTTAACATCAGGTGGCAATGGATAGTCTTTGTTGCTTGGGGGGCAAGAAGGAAGAAGATAGTTGGGGTGTGTGTGTGTGTGTATGTGTGTGTATCTCAACAACTCTTTTAAATGACAGGATAAATTGTGTTGATCTCTATGAATTGTTAATGAAAAAGTAATTACACTTTTACATTATATTATCTATGCATTCCTCTTAGACAATGGTGGGATCCAAAAATGTTAGTAACAGGTTCCCTTGGTGGTGGGATTCAAACTGTGGCGTAGTGCCAATGGGGCTGGGCGGAGCACAATGTGGGCGGGGCTGGGCATTTCGGGGGCGGGGCATTCCTGGGCGGGGCTGTGGCAAGGACGCAGCTGCTGCGCCGGTCCTTGGGCGGGAAACGAATGCACGCAGACGCAGGCTGCCACGCACGCCGGTGCACCTCCTGCTAGACTGCTTCAAGTTCTGCGTGCTACTGCTGAGAGGAGGGGTGTAACTAAGGCAAAAATCACATGGCAAAATCACCAATTAGTAACCCCCTCTTGGCGCACACAAATAATTAGTAACCTATTCTTGGGAACCTGTGAGAACCTGCTGGATCCCACCTCTGCTCTTAGAATTCCCTTTGTTGATGTGAGCCAAGGAAGTTCACATCCAGACATGTATGTTAGATGTTAGGAAGACAGACTTTAATGAACTTGGATGTATGAAGAGAGTCATGGGCAACACTGCTGGGAGGGAAAGGAGGACTTCGAGTATAAGATCTCCTAAAACAAAAATGCTTGTGAGCTCAAGCTGTCAGTGTTCCAGTAACATGAAATGTGGTAGAGAATTCACTATGATGAGGAAGTTTAAATTCCAACAAAAAGAGCCCACTATCCAAAATAAAGAAAATAGATTCAAAGTCTTTGTTTTAGAAAAATTACAACATTTACTGGTTAGACAAAGCAAATGTCTGACACCCAAAGGAATCCACAGCAGTTGTGAAGATTCAGCACAGTTTAGCCAGTTATAGAAATTCTGACATCATAGTGACATAGAAACCAGTACATTTGCATATAACCAAAAACTGTTAATCAAGATAGGCATATCCGATGTAGCATGGCATGTTGTGCAACCTCCTTTCAGTGTAGAAAAGAGACAACTAAGGGGAATATGACAGAGATCTATAAAATTATGTCCAGGGTGGAGAGAGTTGACAAAGAGATCCTTTTCTGTCTCTCCTAAAATAGTAGAAATTGAGGGCATCCAATGAAACTGATGGGCAGTTGATTCAGGATAGAGGGAAATACTTTTTTACACAGCAAGTGACTAAAATCATTGCCAGAGGATGTGGTGATGACCCTAGGCATAGACAGATTTAAAAGGAGATTGGATTGATTCATGGAGGAACAGGCTATCAGTGCCTACTACTCTACTATCCAGCCTCAGGCTCACCTGTTTCACCTTCATCAGATTTGTCTCTCTTCCTCCCCTGCCCCTGCCCTGGCTTGTCTCCCCAACAAAGCTTGCCCCCCCCCCCCGGCACTGATCCATTACTCACTGCCTGGGAAGAGGGACCTACTTCTGCAGCTGTCAGAGGTGGCAGGGCTGGCAACACACCCGTCTTCCTGCAGCTGTGGTGGTGCCTCCCTCTGCCTGCTGCCTGGGGCAGCTGCCCCCTTTCCACCTGATCTGGCCCCAATACCATCTCACTTTCCTTACCCCCTTTATAGATTAGAATGCATATAAATAAGGTAAACATATATATTTAGGTATTAGTATGCAGACAGGGATTTGTTATCACTTATCGTTTGTACAGTGCTTTAAGTATGTAATAACAATGGCATTCAGAGTGAGCATTCTGTGTGGTTTCTGTGGCTTCTGTGTTAATTCCCCTTCATGATATGAATGGGAATGTTTACCTGCACCTATATCAGCAGATTATATTTGTACTGGGGCCAAAATCTGAGTTGGCTCCCTTGAGTGCAAGACTTCCCACACTCCTGGGCCAGAATATAAAAGTTACAGGATTACCTCCTTTTTTTTTTTTTTTTTGCTATCCAATGTTTTCAAAAACCATGACCTAAATTAAAGAGAAGGGGGGCCTATAAAATGGGCTACTGAACAGCAAAATGTATTAGGAGTTGATTTAAGAGTACAAGGATATTTTTTTAAAAGCACCAATATCTTTTGCTCTAACGAGCACTCAAACATAAGTGGTGCAAAAAATTAAAAGGTTGTTATAAGTGGGGGTGGGCACACAGTGCGTGCTGTACATCAGGGTGGGAGTGGAGCAAGGGGGGGCTGAGTGAATTTAAATAAGGCAAAAGGCATTGACTCTGCGGCTATATGCATTAATTAAAAGAAGTTTGTTAAACTAAATTTGAAAAAAAACTTCTTTAATTGTGTTTACCCAAAAGCCTTTTCTTCCCTAATTTAAATAGCATAAACATCTGGACTAAAGCAATATTAGAATCATGGCAGTAGTCAAGCAAATCTTGTGGAAAATAATGAAATTAGATCCCTGGTGTTGTGACAGAGACGGGGCAGGATACATCAGTTCGATGTTAATAAAATTTCCATGAATGACTGAATACAATTAAGAAATTGTCAGTTGCGGCAATGAACTTTTGTAACTCGTAGATGTTTGCATCATTTGATTATGCTGGCAATTTAAAATTGTTTGTTAGTGTCTGTGTTGGGATATTAATTATGACCTTTATTACAGCCCACAATTAAACCAGTCATACAGCAATGAGCTGCCTGGTTCTTGACAGTAAAAAGATCTGAACTGTTTAGAGTGTGTATGTGTGTGTGTGTGTATGTGTGTGCGTGGGGGTCTTGCCAAGCATTGACCGATCCTGATCTTTCAAACTGGAAATGATTTGCAGTAATGCGAGGCGTTAAATGAAAAAATAAATAACCCTAAGATGAATGAACAGACATGGAGCTCAGCACAGTCAGGTTGAGCCAGCCTTTCTCATTCATAAATGACATTTTTTTAAAAAGAGAAGAGGCAGAATAGTGGCTGGAATGTCAGGGTGAAAGCAGGGAGACTTGGGTTCGAATTCCAGTTTGTTCTTAGATATTTTCAGGGCCAGTTGGCTTCACAGAGTTGTCATCAGGGTAAAAACAATGTATACATCATCCTAAACTCCACAAAGGAAAAAAATGGGATAAAACTGTTTTATACACAGGCACACACATACACATGTAAGGAAGATTATTGTATTAAAGTCCTAATCTGGTTAGCCCAGACTAGCCACAATCTTATCAGCACTTGGAAGCAAAGCAGAGTCAGCCCTGGTTAGTATTTGTATGGGACACAACCAAAGAAGGTAAGGGCTGCACCTCTGATTGCTCATTCTGATTGCATTCTGATTGGACCTCTGAGGCTCATCCCGCAGGGGCCAATAAACAAGGGGGTAGGAGGGTAAACAACCCTTCGCACAAATCCCACCCCTAAAAAACATCTGCCCCCATGTTATTTTTCCCAAACTGGGTGTTTTGAGAATCGTGCTACTAGTGAGTTTTTCTCTCTCAAAAATCTGAGGTTGCAGCCGCTCACAAACCAACGGCCGGGCAGGAGGTGCTTTATTTGCCTCCATTTTCCTTTTTTAAAATTCCATGGTTTACAACTGCATAGCTATGCAGGTGGAGATAATAGTTTCCTGAGACATCAGCATGACTGTGAGGTCTATTTGTGCATGCCTGCGTAGCTACGCATCAGTGGGAAGGAATTTTTGAAAAAGAGACGTGTCTCTATGCAAAGGTGCGACAGCAACCTGAATTGTTTCCATGGGCTCCAATCGCTGCCTGCATAGATACACATGAACGCGAAAACAGGAAAAGGCGAACAGGTTACTTTATCCCGACTGCAACCCATTATACGTCTGCTGTGTCTCTTGCCTTGAAAATCCTTTGGGTCATAGGTCGGCTGTGACTTGACAAAAACAACAAAATGTATTAAGAAAAATGGAAGGGGTATGAAAATGAGGCTGAATATGGAG
This sequence comes from Sphaerodactylus townsendi, assembly GCF_021028975.2. Taxonomy (NCBI): domain Eukaryota; kingdom Metazoa; phylum Chordata; class Lepidosauria; order Squamata; family Sphaerodactylidae; genus Sphaerodactylus; species Sphaerodactylus townsendi. The sequence continues at coordinate 36,752,445 of NC_059425.1, read as the reverse complement.
GAGGTCTTTAAATACTGTTTTTCTAGAAATGCAGTAATGAATTTCTGTTTTTCCAAACTCCAAGTCTTGTTATGAGAACTGCATCCTTGATATATATGCATGCACTCAAACTTTCATAACCTAACCCCCGTGCTATAAAAAAGGTAATCACTCAGGATTTAAAACTGAAATATCAGATTTTTTTGTAGAATTTTTAATTTTAAAATTAAACATTTTTGAACATTGCAAAATATTTTTACAATATTTTACAATATTGCCCACTATTCTCACTGAAGGTTACATTCATCACTTCAGCAGAACCAGTTGTTATAATTGTGCTTGTTGTCCGGGCGCGAGCCCCAGCGCGGCGCCCGGACTTGCTCTGGAGCCATGCGAGGCCGCGGCCTTGCCCGTGGCCAGAGAGGGGTCGATGCGCTGCCTGGCCGATCCGCTGCCTCCCTGCCCCGACGGGACGCCGCCGCCCCGACATGGCGACTCACTAGCACCAGAACTGGACGCCATGTTGATACATCGACCTATCGACCCTTTGGCCTGGCGACCGGCCGATCCGCTGACACGAATGCTCCAGAACGAGGGAGTGCAGAGGCGGGGCTCTGAGCCCAGCCGGGCTCGCCCAGTCTCAGCTGAGCCTGATCAGAGGGGACGGCAGCTGGGACACGGCAGGGAGATGAGGGGGGAAAAGGGATATAAGGCGGTGGGAAAGGAAGCTCAAGAGCATTGGCTGTGGGAAGAGGGAGGAAGGGAGTCCTGTGAAGAGGCAGGGAAAGAGAGCTGTGTGGAAGGGAAAGAGAGCTGTTTAGCCCAGGTGGACAGGGAGTGGATGGGTCCTGCAGCCCAGCTGTGCAGGAGAACAAGCTGGGGGACCGGTGCTGAACCCCCACCCTGTGAGGGTACAACAGGGGAGGGGGAGTGGTGGGAAGCCTGCTAGGCGGACCAACCCTTGCTCAGTGGAGTAACAGAGCAAGGGGAGGTGAGCAGGAAGGGAGCAGAAAGGGAGCCAGGGCACGGCAGAAGCTGAGGCGCCCTGTGGGCGAGGTTGTTTAAAACATCGTCTGGGGAGGACAACCCCCAGGTAAAGGGAGGTGGGACGACACACTCACCCCAGGGGGACGGGGGGGTCAGGGGAGGCGCCACACTTGTAAACAACCAGTTGTTAAATTATTTGAATCCCACCACCAGAACTGGTTGTTAAATTATTTGAATCACAACACTGGTTACATTGCTTTCAGTTCACCCCTTAGTTCTGTTCTGTAGCCAATACACAAGATACTCTGGTCATTTCAGTAAAATAAATATTGCATGTTTAGCTTGCTGATGCTGCAAGGCGCTCAAACCAGTATACACTGTTCTCCTGCGCTTCATGTTACCTTAACCAGAAACCAATGAGGTAGTTTAAGCGAAGACAGAATAAACAGCGCAAAGTCACACCATGAGTTTTGTGGTGAATGGAGATTTGAACCTGGTTTTCACAGTCCTTCTCTAACCATGCAACAGTGGTGGTTTCCACACAACAGAAATAAAACATCCTAGAGACATTTTTAAAAGATCTGTTTTGGCTTTTTTAGTTTGCAAACAGCCCGCCCAAAACAGCCAGCCAAAAGCATTGCCACCCAAAATGGATCTCTTTTCCTGCCTGCTGCACGAAGCTATTGCCAGTTTCACAGTTTTGCCTGCCATTTTGTATGCTGCTGTAGAGATTCTCCATGCCTTCAACATTTGGTAAAGGTTTCCCACGGAGGTTTCCTCTGCTTGCTGCTCATCTGCACATGATTTCCATGTAACAAGTAGATGAGGAAAGTTTGTTTTCTTAGCAATCCCACACACATGTCATTTTTCCTTTTTTTTTGCTTTGAGTGGGATGTCTGCAAAGCTACAAATATGTGCACATTGCAGCTTTTCTAATCATGTCACTGTAGCCTTGCAGACATCTCCCTCGAACAAAAAAAAAAGGAAAAATGACACATGTGCTAGGCAAATCAAACTTTACTCATCTGCTTTTTACATGGAAATCACACGTGGATGAGCTGCAAGCAGAGGAAACCTCTGTAGAGAATCTCCTCAGTGAATCTCTGCTGCAGCACACAAAATGGTGGGCACGAGTGGCAAATATTTAAGAGGTTTGGTCAGGAGAAATAAAGCATTTTTTGCCTGCTTTTGTTCGCTCAGCAGGCAGTAAACGTTTTCAGCTCAGGTTGGGGGGGAAAGATTGCTAGTTTAGCAATTTTTGGAAAACCCAGGTTGAGAGAAATAAAATATTTTTAAGACATTTTGGGGAAGAGAGCTGTGCGAACTTCTTCCTCAAAATGCTTTTTAAAACATCCCCAAGACATTTTATTTTTGCTGTGCGGAAATCACCAGTGACTTTATTGCTTTCAAACACAAAAGCACATACTAGAGAACTCAAACACACACATTGAGAGATAATGTAGTCAGTCTCAGTGCCAAGAGAGGAAGGGTCCTTTAATATAAGCCTTGAAGATAAAACATAGCATTGCCAACAATATAGAAGCTGCTAAATGTTTGGGAATGGGCAACTGAAGCTTTTCATGGCATAGAGGTAAATAATGTAACTTGGTGAATAACACACCAATAAGCCTCTATTAAAGTGACAGGATATTTTTTATCCAGGCTAGTTGGCATCCATAAATAAGACTGAATGAATTACTGAGGTGATGAATGGGAAATGCTTGGAACACTCAAAGCACTATATAAATGCAGAGTATTATGCATATTTTCTGGCTCAGCTTGAACAGGCCGCTGCCCTCAGGCAAGCTAGGTTGTCTGCTGCTACTACTGGTATACAAAACGGTATACTGGTATACAAAACACTTTCTTGAGAGAAAGTGTTACATCATTTCTCATGATAGAATTATGTGAGTGTTATTGAATTATAGTAAACTAGAAAACAGAAGAAATACATTATTAAATGCCAGAATCCAGTAGCACCTTAGCTGTGACTCTTAAAAGCTTATACTCCAAAATCCTATTGGTCTCTAATGTGCTACTGCACTGAATCAAGTTGTTCTACTGGGGACAAACATGGCTGCCCTCTGAAACTATTAAATACATTAGTGTGAAGCACACTGTAAAGCAGTATATACAATACTGTGTAGTATATTACCACAGTTCTATAGGATGACCAGAAACTTAAAGACTCTTGTACCTTTAATAGATGAATATGAGAGATGTTTTTGGCGGGTGCTGTTTGTCATGCATGGATAAGAAAAGCTGCACCTGCTGAAATCCCCTTCTTTATATAGCCATTAAAGGTACAGGAATTCTCTCTTCCTTCATACCTTGTCACTTTTGCAAGCCAATAGCTTCTTTAAGACTCTAGCTTTAAAAAGGTTTTATTTGGCCCTGTCCTATAATCTATTTGCAATTAATGATTCCTTTTGTTTTTGCTTCTTGCTTTAACTGCTTATGTACAATCCAGCCATTTTGGTGTAATCTGAAATGCTCTGAGAATTGCATTAGGTTTGCGAGCCTCTTAGAAGATGAAAGTGGGCCACTCGTCATGGAATTCTCCAGAAAGAGAGACTGAAGCCCTTTTGTAATTGGATTAGCATGGCTGGGCCACAAGAGGGAGTACAAGTCCATGGGGTGGTGTTTCTCAACAGTTGGGGTGGCAGATGGGCTGGCAAAACTCAGCTGTGGGGGTGGAGGACAGCACAATTCACTCCTCCATCTTCTGAAGGAACTGTTAAGCACTGAAGACAAATGTGTAGTTTGGTAAATTTTCAAATTTCAGTTGTTTATGTTTTCCCACATACAAATTGCCCATCTTCCTACACTGTCCTGTCACATGTAACTGTATCTTAATGCTCAGGTGAACAATTCCCACTGCTGCAATCCTGCCTCAGAAAGACAGGTCTGTCAGGCAAGGTTTTGAAGGAAACTGCAAGCTTGGATAAATGTCCAGGGTGCTGTGTGTGTGTGTGTGTGTGTCTGTGTCTGTGTCCCAGAGAGAGAGAGAGAGAGAGAGAGAGAGAGAGAGAGAGAGAGAGAGAGAGAGAGAGAGAGAGTCAACTCTCCACATGGGTTTCTACATTGCTAAAGTGTCCTATATGGTTCAGGCTTATTTCAGAGTCTCAAGAACTCTGCAGGCTAAGAAATATAGAGCAAGCATACAGTCTCCTATAGAATCTTGTATAGTGCCATACATTTGCCATAAAACTGGCATGTACAGCAAGGTCCTGCAGCGAGCCAGCAACACACTCTTTTCTGTGGGCAGATCATTCTCTCCCAGCTGCATGATCAAGGTGTGAAGTGGTCCGCCATTTGCAATTGCTCCATCCAGTATTGGCAGCAAGGCCTCCCAACACATCCCTCTCCATCACATCCTGAACATGGCTGTGTGGCTGGCAAGGCCAAGATCTCTCCTCCAAGCGGAAGACGAGGCTTACTTGGCCGCCCAATGGACAATGCTGTGGCCGACAATCCAGATAGTCCTGTGAAGGCCTGAAAGGACTGAAAAACGAGAAACATTAGTTCTCAAGCCAGTGGCAAACATATCCCTTGTATGCCAGGGAACTCCAGCACCTGATGGTGGGGATCTGCTCCTTGGGCAAACCCAGGTGTGTTGCAGTGGTAGCAACACTGATACGGAAAGAGTGGGGGGCCAAACTCTGATACCAGGATCCCTGTGCGGCCCAACGAAGTCTGAAGGATGCTGGTAAATTGGAAACATGATAAGCACGTGCTGTCAGAATGTGTAAGGCCATGGGTAGTGGTGGGATTCAAATAATTCAACAACCGGTTCCGGTGGTGGGATTCAAATAGTTTAACAATTGATTGTTTACAAGCACCATTTTAACAACCAGTTCTGCTGAAGTGGTGCAAACCTGCTGAATCCCACCACTGGCCATGGGTCGGTGGCCCGACGGAAAAGTAGTCAGCTGTGTCTCTGACTGGAAGGGCAATCCTGAGTGGGAAGCCCCAAGGACCACCGGGTTCCATGTACATGCTGATCTGTCTTGGACTGGCAAAGTTGGATGTGCACCTCAAAGCCACCCACCCATAGGTCCGACAGCACAAGGGCCCTGCTGCTACGGTCATCCTGAGATGCAGGCACCAACTCACTGCAACAAAAAGCCCCAAAGAAGGAAAAAGGTTGCCCAGAACAGCTTTCATTCAAACTGGGAGGAGCAGCTACTTGACAGCTAACTGGACAGGCCCACCAGCATGACTAGGGTAATGGGCCTGAGGCTGTCATGGGAATGCAGTGTTGAGTGGCTCCACCCTTCAATAGCTCTCCTAGCAAGGAAAAAGTGACATGGGTCAGCTATGCCCAATGCCTTGCAGTAAAAGGAAATGGCAGCTAGGTGCATGTGGAAGGTCTTGGAGGCCCAGCCCTGACCCTGAATGTGTGCCAGGTAGTGAAGGCCCACCCACTCTGTGAAGGGGGTGAAAACCTTAGGGGCAGAGGGGGCTGAGAAGGCCAGGAAGGCAGACACAGCCTGTTGTTATGCCTGCTGTGTTGTGGGGGCCAGGGACCCAAGAACTCCCTGGATGATCAGGTGCTGCCAAGGCTCCACAGGTTCAGCAGAAAAACATCGAGGTGAGGTCTCACATCGGAAGCCCAGGCTCGGAACCTCTCTTCCTGGAAGCAAGACAAGGCATCCGTGATGCTGTTATCAGTGCCTGGAATATACTGGAATTAGCTGAGAAAGAGATGTTATGAATCAAGCATATAACAACAAAGTGCCACATGAAATGCATATCCCACTCAAAGCGAGATGTTTGGCAATTAATAACCCTGACAACTGCCTGGTTGTCACGCCAAAAGAGAATGTGCTTGTTCTTAAATGGATCACACCACAAATAAACTGCAACCAGGATGGAAGAAAACTCCAGGAAAGTGAGGTCCTGCAGTAAACCAGAGCCATTTCAGCTGTGGGCCATCATTGAGCACACCACTGCCCTTTTGTAGCATTCCCCCCTCTCCCGTCTGTGACTGTGGCTGGTAAACCATCACCCCTTTCCTTTCCGGGGTACCAGGGTCCCCGTCTACAGCCCCGGTCTTATGGGGCCGAGTAAATGTCAGCGACTTAAGCCACAGGTTGCTGGTAATTTCCCACACTAACAGCCCTCAGCCCTCTGTTGGCTTCTCTCTCTTTTCCCACCTTGTGCTATTCCGACTCCTTTGCTGTTTCTTCCTCCCACCCTTTCCTCCTTCTTGACTCCCACTCGTTCTGCCTCCTCCTCTGCTTCCACTCTTTCAGCCGCTTTCTCTGTTTTACTCCCTTCTGCCTCCTTCTCTGCTCTGTTCCGCTCTGCTCCCCTCTGCATCCTTCTCCGTCTCCATCCTTCCTTTTTGTTCCACCCTCCACAGGCCCCAGTTCCTTCCCTCTGACCGGACCCACGAGCACCCACCTCCTGTTTCCTCAAAACCCCTCCCAAAGGCTTCTGGGGTGCTTCTTGCCCTGACTCCTCCACTTGCACCGGCTCCCAGCTGCAGATAATTCGCCGGCTCCTCACCCTGCCTCCTGATTGGCCAGCTGGCCTCTGACATGACTGGAGCCAGGGTCCGTGGCTCGGTTGGCACCGGAGATCACGGCGCGGCCACAGCCAATCCACTAAGTCTGGAGAGGGGCCTCCCAGCTGCCCCTGGACATCTTTGAAATACATGTCGAAACCCAGATTGCCGGAGGTGTCAGAGTGCACCTGGAAGGTGTCTGCCAAAGTGAGATGCCATGGTAATGGTTGAGGAATTCCAGCCACACAGTCAAATCCAAGAGCTCCAAGTGGACCTTGATAAATTAGGTGAGTGGGCTAAGAAATGGCAAATGCAGTTCAATGTAGCAAAATGTAAAGTGATGCACATAGGGGCAAAAAATCCAAACTTCACATACACGCTACAGGGGTCAGTGCTATCAGTCACAGACCAGGAAAGGGATTTAGGCGTCTTAGTTGATAGTTGTAAGGAATTCCATAGAAGCAGAAATAAAAGGCTCTTTGGTGTAAAAGACCGTTTATTCAGACATCTTAGAAAGCTCAAGTACACGCAGTGGCAGGAATAAGATCTCCCGCCAGAAACACAGGTTATAACTCTGTCCATCCCATCCCCCCTCCCGGATTCTCATGGGAACGAAGGTCTCATCTCCCTCGCAGAGATAAGGTCTCCGGGCGCCCGGAGGAAGCTGGCCCATCAGCCTCGGGCTGTGGAGATGTGAGTCAAAGGCCAGGCGGCTGCCCCTCTCATCAACACTCCATTGAATAACCTTTACACTCTGCCTCCCCTTAAAGAAGACCCTCCCCCCAGGTTTGTCTTGCGAAAGCGGCGGTGGAAAGCAGAAATAAGGGTGGGGGCGTCGATATTTTCGGAATAAACCCATTGATTATACCCAGAGGAATACCCCACCCAAGAGACTAAATATTGTAAAGCGTTTGCGATGAATAAAGGCGAAGTCCAGGATGAAGCGTCAATTTCTGTAATGCTTCTTGTGGCCATCAATAATAGTGCGGTTGGGGGGGCCTCTCGGCGGAGTGCGTGCCGAAAGGCATCGGAAAGCAGGGAGCCTCCTTTGAGCAAACTGGAATGGAAGACAGGATGAATGTTACTAAGAAGAGTTAAGAGCCAAATCCAATCGAGCAGCACAGTGACATCATTAATCACTTGTTAGTAATCTGGAAAGGTCCATGACGAATCTTTGCCTAGTTTAGAAAATTTATGCCGTCTCTGCAGAAGTTTTTTGGTAGACAAATACGCCCAGGCACCCACATGCGCAGAGGGGAAATCCGGCGGTGCTTATCCGCTTGCAGTTTTTGGGAGTCTTTAGCCTGTTGTAAAGGGCAGTCTGGACCGTTTTCCACCCCTCGGTCAGGAGATGAAATCCATTGTTGAAACTCTGGAGGATCCAATGCTGCTTCCCCCACAGGTAGTTCTGCGGCAACGCGGGCGAGGAAGGGGAGCGACCATTGTGACACAATTTCGAAGGGTTTTTTTTGTACCAAGCTATGAACCGCATTGTTATAGGCTACTCCGCAAAGCGGAATTAGCTTCGCACCAATTGTGCTTGGTGGTAGTTGGTGTAACAACACGCGTAAATACTGCTCTAGGGTTCTGTTACGTTTCTTCCTCCGACTCACCGTCACTTTACAGAACGTGGTAGGGGCGGCAACTGTCGGGGCGGCCCCTAACAACCCTAGAAAAGCTTCCAGAACTTTAAGAAATGAATTGGGGGGGCCGCGGTCGAGGAGACCACCTTAACGGGGGCGGTAGTGCAGGCGGTAAACATGCTGAATGAACAGAGCGAGCTAACTTAGGAGCCGGAGGGGATGGAAGCACATGGAATAAAATGGGCTTGTTTAGAAAATAAGTCCACCACCACCCACAAGACCGATGGTTGCCGCATGACTTTCTGGCAAATCTGTAAATAAAAATCCCATGGAGATGACTTCCCAGGGGCGGGAATTGCCGGAGAGGTTTCAACAGACCCTTTCATGGGGCTTTCCCGAACGGTCTTGGCTTCTGCACAAATAGAGAGCAACCTTTATATATCGCCTCAATGTCCTTAGCGCATCGCGCGCCACTCAGGTAATTGGACGGGCGGGCCAAATGCAGAGTTTTAAGAAAGCCAAAATGTCCAGCCGAAGGGCGGGCATCATGGCGAGCTTCAAGAACCTGGCTGGCGGAGGGGAGGCACGTACCAACAATCCCCCCTGCCGCCAAACGCCATTCTCCAAAGCGCAATTGGGAGTCAGCCTTCCTCCGCTGGAGGCTTCGCATCGCGCCCGCCTCCTCAAGTTCCGTGGGAAGGGAGAGACCAGCGAAAAGGGCTGAGAATGGGCGGAGAAGGAGGAGTGGATGTCTGCAGAGTCGAGTGACAGCCAGCCCTAATTGGGAGGGGAGAAGAACAGTCGCGGCGGAATGTCCGTGAAAGCTGAGCTCCACCCCCCTCCCCGAGTAGGCTAGCGAGAGTGCATCCAGCCAGTTTTATTGTTTTTTCCGAGGGGAAAAAATGGACCGTGAAAGAGAAACGAGAAAAGAAATGTCCGGCCCATGAAGCTGCTTCAGCGGACGCATCTCTTGAGGGGGGGGGGTGGGAGAGGGTGACCAAGTTCTTGTGATCCGACCAAACTTGAAAGGGGTGTTTAAGCCCCCCTCTCAGCCGAGTGGTAGAAGTGGAGAGGAGCTACTTTAATGGCCGCCAGTCTCTTTATCCCCCCACAGTCCAGTTGAGTTCAGCACCCGGAGAATTTCTTTGATAAATAAAGCTACCGCGGAACCAGCCTATCATCTTTATTTCTCTGCAACAGGGCTGCCCCCAAAGCGCTTTGTCCGAGGCATCCACGTGAACCACAAGCGGGAGATCTGGGTCAGGGTGCTTTAGGATAGGTTAGGTGGTAAAAGCAGACTTTAAAAGCTGAAAGGCTGTCTGACATTCTTCGGACCAGGAAAGGGGCCCCGGGCTTGGCGGACAGTGGATCTTTACCCTTAGTGCGTAAGAGGTCTGTGAGAGGGAGAGTCAGTTCAGCGAATTGGGGTATAAAGTCACGATAGAAATTAGCAAAACCTAGAAGCGATTGGAGTTCTTTTAGGTTGGTGGGGCCGGCCATTGGAGGACCGCATCAATCTTAGCAGGATCCATTTTTAGGCCCTCGAGGCGAGATCCGGTAACCCAAATAGTCAATAGAGGTTTGGTGGAAACAGCACTTGGAAAGTTTGGCAAAGAGGGAGTTGTTGAGCAAGCGTTTCAATACTTCCCGAACCAATGCTTCATGCTCCTCCATGGTTTGTGAATAAATTAAAACGTCATCTAAGTACACCACTACTCCCTTGTACAATAAATCATGGAGAACTTCGTTGATAAAGGGCCATAAAAGCTCCGGGGGGGCCCCACTTAACCCGAATGGCATTATTAAGTATTCAAACTGACCAAACTTTGTGTTAAATGCAGTCAAGTGTTCATAGCCTTCAGCAATTCTGACCCTGTAGTAAGCTTCTCTCAAGTCCAACTTAGTAAAGATGCATCCTTTGCCCAATGCGTCTAAAAGGTCCTTGATCAAAGGCAAAGGGTACTTATTGGACAGGGAGACTGCATTGAGACCTCGGTAATCTGTGCAGAGCCGTAAAGACCCATCTTTCTTTTTTACAAACAATACAGGAGCAGCATGTGTGTGTTTAGTAGCCCGCCGTATGAACCCGCGAGCGAGGTTCTTGTCTAAGAAGGCACGAAGTTCCTTCTCCTCATTGGGACTCATGCGGTAGATTCTACCTTTGGGCAGTTGCGCCCCTGGCTGAATTACGATTTTGCAGTCAGTGTCTCTATGGGGTGGCAACTGATCGCATTCTTGCTCCTGAAACACTCTGGCTAGATCTTGGTACGCCGGTGGGATGCCGGTAGAATCGAGCAATCGCTGATGAAGCCAGGGGGGGGGGGGGGTGTGTCAATGGAGGAAGTCGAAGTTTTCCCCAATTCATGTGTTCCCGCATGAGGGAGGGTCCAGTGGAATTCCAAGATCCTTTACTTTCCAAAGGAATTTTGGTTCATGTAACAACAACCATGGCATGCCCAGAACTATGCAGTGTTTGGCCACTGGCGCCAGGAATAAAACTAATTTTTCTCTCCCAATGGTCGTATGCGCAGCGAAGAGGAGAACCGTTGGCGTTTAGGTGCGAACTGGGCCGAGTCCTTAAACCTCCCGAGAGGACTGCCCGTCCCATTTGGGTGGAATGGTATGGAAGCTACTACGCCAGGGGGGGATCTTGGTCTAGACCTAGCTCCTCTCCGCCACCTGGGGCCGCGATTGAAGCAATGGAGCAACCAGAATCCCACAAGGAGACTGAGGCTATAATACGAAGGTAATGCTTAAGCGGGGTTGGCCAGGAAGCGCTTGCAGATTGTAAATGGGAGCGCTGCCTTCCACTCACCGCGTCTGGAGTGGCGAAACCCCATGTCCATGGGGGGCTGAAGAAAGGTGTAAACAGCTGCTTCTCCCTCCTCGGGATTAGCCTTGCTCGGATGACTGCCTTAGGAGCGAAGCCCACGTTAGAGGCGGCCCTGATTTCGGCGTGGTGGCTTGGCAGATGGGGTGCGCTAGCGGCCGGAGGCTGGGTTGGTTTTCTGTTTTTTCGGGCAGTTGGCGGCTAGATGTGTACCTGGACCTCCGCGAAGTAAAGACACAATCCCAGTCGGGCGACGGCGCTCGAGAGTGAATGGTCTCGGTAGGGGCGGCTGGAAGCTTGGCTTGAGTGGACGCCAAGTGGCAGGTTTCCGGGCGTGGGCGGCCTCCGGCACGCAAGCGTACTCTAAGCCGAGACGCTGCACCTGGGGATCCCAATTCAATCCAATCAGCAATAGTCGCGAGGGGACCCGAATTAAAAAGCACCGCTTTCACGCAGCTTGCCGTCGACAGCATCCGAGAAGTATCTAAGCATTTCATCGCGGCTCAGGCCACTCAGGAGAGTCGAGCAGCGCCGCCGCATCGGAAGATTCACGGGCGAATTCTGCAAACGGCAGGTTGCCTTGCTGGAATAGTTTTGATGGTGCCCGGATAAGCTTCATTTTTCAGCACCGGATCTTGGAGAAGCGAGCCCTTAAGGCTTGGAGGAACGCGGGCACCGTCGCGAGTATCTTCATCCTGCAGGTTCAAAGAGTCACAAACCAGTCGGCTGCTGCCCCATCCAGGACTGAGCCGATGTCCCGTATTTTTTCGGCTCAGACCGGGTATAAATCATCATAGTCCTCCATGTGGGCATCGAGCTGCAAGATGAAGTAGGGAAGTTTGGAAGCGGTCCCATCGAAACGGGCAGGTATTGGAGGTCTGTAGTAACCCCTCTCCACCGCCCTTGGCAAGCCCGCAGGGCGGCGGAGTGCGCCAGGTTGAGCGGGTTGAGGCAGCGGTTGCGCAGGGGGGGGTCCGGAATCGGGGAAGTGTATCAACGCCGGTGCCGCTGGTGTTCCGGTGGGAGCCGGTCCTTGGAAGGTGGCTGGACCCAGCAGCGTCGCCCCTCTGGTGCCGGCTGTACCCGTGACAGCGTAGACTCCAGCTTGGGTTGTTCTGGTCTGCTGCTTCTTCAGTTCCCTCTCCAAGGCAGCCAGCTCTCTCTCCTTTGCGAGTCAATGCATCTTGGTGCGCATGCAAAGCTGCTTTCTCTCGTTCCAATTTAGCCAGTTCGTCCCGTTGAACAGCTGCAGTAAGTTCACTTAATGTACGCAAGGCCTGAACACTTTCGCGTTGACGCTGTAAGTTCAGTTTGGAGTGTTCCAGGACTTTATCATGGACTGATAGATTCTGCGCATAATGCCGTTGGAGCGCATCTTTGGCACGGTCCAATTCGAGTTGGACTTCTTTGCGCTGCTGCTCCCGGTCTCTCTGCAGGTTTTCACGCTCTTGCTGCAGCTGTTCCCGTTCCTCTTCCCAAAGCTGGCGTTCACGGGCCCACGCTTCTTGGGCATCTCGCAGTCGTGCCACTTCCTCAGCCCAGCTCTCTTTCGATGGGAGAGGGAACAGATCCGGCTGGGAGTGCAGGCTTTCTCCGGACTCCTCGTCGTCTGGACGCGAGACATCGTGCCCACCGGTGGCTCCACGGGGCATCTCAGGTGCAGCCGCTGGTCCGGGATCAGGGGGGTCCGATCGGAAGACGGTACGGATACCCCTCCCAATCCCTGGTATAGTCCCAGTGTCACCGGTGGTCTTCGGAAGGGCCCCAGTGCTATGCCATGGTGGGTCTTTGGGAGCATCACCAAAATACGAGTCCAGGAATCGTTCAATGGACTCCTGGGTTGCCGCATGAAAGGTGGTCAGGCCCGTCTCCTCCGTGACAGGTTGCATCTGAGGTTTGTAATCCATACGAAAACGGGTAGATATCCGATCCACAGGCGCTCGATCCATAGACAGCGCCCCAAACGACTCATGTAAGTCCCCATGGTCGTCTTCGCGTCCCTCGTTCCAACGGAGTAAAGGAAGACTCGTGCTGATACGAGGACGGGAAAGAGTCACCAGCAAGACCCGTTCTCCCGCCGGTTCCTCCAGATCCAGAAGGGAAAGGTCGGAGCCCTCTTTGGGGGCTACCGCACCTTCCACAGAAACATTCAACCTCTCCATGCCGAGACACCAGAGGTCCACTGCACTAGGAATATAGATGAATTAGGATTCCTGCCACAATGTAAGGAATTCCATAGAAGCAGAAATAAAAGGCTCTTTGGTGTAAAAGACCGTTTATTCAGACATCTTAGAAAGCTCAAGTACACGCAGTGGCAGGAATAAGATCTCCCGCCAGAAACACAGGTTATAACTCTGTCCATCCCATCCCCCCTCCCGGATTCTCATGGGAACGAAGGTCTCATCTCCCTCGCAGAGATAAGGTCTCCGCCGGAGAAGCTGGCCCATCGCCCGGGCTGTGGAATGTAGTCAAGGCCAGGCGGCTGCCCCTCTCATCAACACCATTGAATCCTTTACACTAGTTCCATGGGAATGTCAACTCAATGCATGGCAGCTGTGAAAAAGGCAAACTCTATGCTGGGGATCATTAGAAAAGGAATTGATAATAAAACTGCAAAGATTGTCATGCCCATAAAGCAGTGGTGCGACCGCACTTGGAGTACTGTGTCCAGTTCTGGTCGCCGCATCTCAAAAAGGATATTGAGGAGATAGAAAAAGTGCAGAGAAGGGCAACAAGGATGATTGAGGGACTGGAGCACCTTCCCTATGAGGAGAGGCTGCAGCGTTTGGGACTCTTTAGTTTGGAGAGGAGGCGGCTGAGGGGGGATATGATTGAAGTCTACAAAATTATGCATGGGGTAGAAAATGTTGATAGAGAGACATTTTTCTCTCTTTCTCACAATACTAGAACCAGGGGGCATTCATTGAAAATGCTGGGGGGGGGGGGAATTAGGACTAATAAAAGGAAACACTTCTTCACGCAACATGTGATTGGTGTTTGGAATATGCTGCCACAGGAGGTGGTGATGGCCACTAACCTGGATAGCTTTAAAAGGGGCTTGGACAGATTTATGGAGGAGAAGTTGATTTATGGCTACCAATCTTGATCCTCTTTGATCTGAGATTGCAAATGCCTTAACAGACCAGGTGATCAGGAGCAACAGCCGCAGAAGGCCATTGTGTTCACATCCTACATGTGAGCTCCCCAAGGCACCTGGTGGGCCACTGCGAGTAGCAGAGAGCTGGACTAGATGGACTTTGGTCTGATCCAGCTGGCTTGTTCTTATGTTCTTATGTTCTTAAACCTTTGCCCAATCTGATTATATAGTGTGAAGTGGAGGCCCCCTGTGGTGGCACTGGACAATTGCTCATAGAATACACGCTCAGGTGCCACAACCCTGGCAGCAAAGTTAAGGTATCCCGAGGACCACCTGCAACTCCTGAAGAGTGCATTTTCCCTTTCCCAAGAAGTCCTGGAGAAGTGAATGTAGGGTATCCAACTTACCCCTAGGCAGGCAAGAAGTGCCCTGAATGATATCTAACAAAACACCCAGGTAAACCAATTGAGTGGTGGGGTCCACCATCTTTTCTTCTGCCAGTGGCACCCCCAGTTCTTTGGTAAGGGCCTGGAAGGCAGCCAACCTCATATGGCAGGCACCAGACCCTGCTGGGTCCATGAAAAGGAAATCATCCAGGTAGTGTGTGACATGGGGGCTGGCCATGCACCCTTTCACCACCCATTTGAGGCAGGAACTGAATGCCTTGAAGGCAGCGCAGGCAACTGAGCAGCCCATGGGCATAGCTTTATCCACATATCATAGAAATTGGAACTTAAAGCCTAATAAGCAGGAATCATCCAGATGAATGAGGCCGCAGGAGCAAATGATGGACACGGCGTGGTCTGGGGATGGATAGCGCATGGAGCATAGGTCAGAGTCATTAACAGAAGTACCCTTGGGATAGGCGGTACTCCCCAGGGGCTTTCTTGGGGACCACTTCCAATGGGGAGATCCTCAGATTCATGACTGGGTGGGGGGTTTCAGGAAAAGGACTAGCAACCTGGCCAGCCCTGCATTCTTTCTCAATTTTGGAGGCAATTACATGGGGCAGGTCCTGCAATCTGTGGTTACCTGGGCCCCTTCATAGGGGATCTGAAAGTCTTCTCTAAAGCTGTTTAGCAAGTATTTTGCAGCTGCTCTGTTGGGATAAACCTGCAGCAGGGGCACCAGAGAGTGGAGCCAGATGGGGGTGTCAGCCAGCTTCCCCAAACCTAACCCAGCTAGAGAACTAAGAGGTAGTGTTGGTGTGGTGGTGGAGGTGCCTGACCCCCCCTGTCCCTCCTATACCCCCCTGGATAGGCTGGTCAGGCTCCTTGAAAGGGCTGCAGGCTACCTTCATGAAAACCTGGGGTGGGGCCCAAAGCATGACTCACAAACATGGTTGAATCTGCACTGCTACCACTGACACTTCCCTTGGTTAAATTCTGTTAGCCTGCCCTTCATACCCCGCTCTACTGAAATATGGATTTCATATTATTGTTTATTTATTTATTTATTTATTATATTTATAAACTGCCCTCCCCCGAAGGGCTCAGGGCGGTGAACAAACAGATAGATAGAGCACAGTAAGATCAATAAAACCAAAATTGAATAAGCATTAAATGATGGCTCAATATTATTAAAACCAACCCTATTAAAATGCAGCGTTCTAACATCAAATATATTGATGGGGTCCAACTACCAAATCCCCTTAAAGGAAGGAGAAGGGGAAAAGGGCGGCAGGGTCCATAGATGATGTAAAAAGGGGGGGAGCCATCAGCGGTCGGACTCTCCAAAGGCCCGGCGGAACAGCTGTCTTGCAGACCCTGCGGAAATCATTAAGATCCCGCAGGGCCAGCTTAGCTGGAGGTAGAGCGTTCCACCAGGCAGGAGCCAGAGCTGTAAAGGCTCTGGCCTGGGTGGAGGCCAGCCGCATCATTGAGGGGCCAGGGATCATCAGTAAGTTGGCCTCTGCTGAACGCAGAGGCTGATTTGGGATGTATGGGACAAGGCGGTCCCACAGGTACGGAGGTCCCAGGTCGCGCAAGGCCTTAAAGGTCAATACCAACACCTGGAAAATGATTCGGAATTCAACCGGCAACCAGTGCAGGCGGCGCAGCACAGGCGAGTAAACGGGCCGCCACATTCTGGACCAGTTTTAGTTTCCGAATCAGATGCAAGGGAAGGCCTGTGTAGAGCGAGTTGCAATAGTCTAGCCTGGAGGTGACCGTTGCGTGGATCACAGTAGCCAGATCCATTTGAGAGAGGAAGGGGGCCAGCTGCCAGGCTTGACGAAGATGGAAAAACGCAACCCAGGTTACATGGGTCACCTGGGTTTCCATTGAAAGAGATGAATCCAGGTAGACCCCCAGGCTACGAACGGAGGGGGCCGGTGCCAATGTAACCCCCTCCCACACCGGCAGCTGGAAATCCCCAACCCCTCCCTCCCGGCCCAGCCAAAGGATCTCTGTCTTCGATGGATTCAGTTTTAACCTGCTCTGCTTCAACCAACCAGCAACCGCCTCCAAACAATGCTGGAGAGCCACAGGAGCGATGACCGTTCCCCTCTCCATCAACAGAATGAGCTGCATATTGATGACAGGTCAGCCCAAAGCTCCGTACCAACTGAGCAAGGGGTCGCATATAGATGTTAAATAATAGCGGGGACAGCAGCGCTCCCTGAGGCACACCACACTGAAGTGGGCACTTTCGGGAGGCTTGGGTCCCCGCACCACACTTGCTGGAGTCTCCGGGTCCCGGAGAAATGTGAGGGCTTATCCACTGGAAGCTGACAGTGCCCTCGCACCCTGGAAGTGGCCTAGGGCGGTGGAGTCAAAAGTGTCGCATTGGTCGAATTGGCTACATCAAACGCTGCGGGATGTAGATTCTAACAACACCAGCAGCTACGATCCGGCCGCTCTCGGTCTCTAGTTGGTGTATACTGAGCATGTGTCTGTGGACGGGCGACAAGAACAGTCTCTCGTTGGCTCCATGGGCCCAGCACGTTTTAAGCTTCGGACTGGAAGGGAACGAAGGCCGATGTGTCCTCCAGGAAGCCCTGAAGCTGCTCCAACACCACTCTCTCAATTACCTTCCCCAGAAACGAAAGATTCGAAACGGGGCGGTAATTGGCCAGATCACCAGGATCTAATGATGGTCTTTTCAAGAGTGGGCAGACCACTGCCTCCTTCAACCCACCCGGAAAAGCTCCTTGCTCAAGGGAGCTATTGATGATGTTCAACAGGTGTTCCTACAACATGTACTGGCAAATGCCAATTCTCATATTTCTCTCTCTCTCTCTCTCTCTCTCTCTCTCTCTCTCTCTCTCTCTCTGTGTGTGTGTGTGTGTGTGTGTGTGTGTGTGTGTGTAGCAGAGTGTCCACCTAAAAACAGGCCAAGGGCAAAAGATTAAATCAAGTCTGTTTGCAAGATTAAATCAGTGAATGAGTTACTCCAGGCAATAGATTCTGGAAGCCTCATAAACCATGGACATGCATCTTGAATACCACACCCCACCAAAGCTGCTGTAACATAATGATTCTAGGAAACTCCCTGTTACCAGAGTTTGCATTTCCTCTACCTGCAGAAACAATCTCCTTGACAATAGATCAGGGGTAGGGAACCTGCGGCTCTCCAGATGTTCAGGAACTACAATTCCCATCAGCCCCTACCAGCATGGCCAATTGGCTGATGGGAATTGTAGTTCCTGAACATCTGGAGAGCCGCAGGTTCCCTACCCCTGCAATAGATCCTTTCTTGATGACAAATGCCTCAGCCAAATTTGAATACCTAGGCAGAGACTCTCAAAAGACAATCTGCATGAGCCATTCAGAGCTTCCTTGATATAATCAAGGAACAATTGACTCTATTATCCAAACACTTAGCAACAGTAGATGAGATTTTGATTAGCTCAAGCAAGCAATCCCAGCATGGGAAATCCCACAGGACTCAGGAAAACGAAACTGAAACTTACCTGAGCCTGCCCCTACCTGCGCAAAGGGGTATAAAAGTACTGTGCACCCTAGCCCCAGCGCTCTTTACTGGTTAAACCTCCCTTGGTATAGTTGGTTTGAGACATGATATCGTCCTTCGCATTGGATTCCCATGCTGGCATAGGAATCTTTGCCTTCTTCTGGAACTTCTCTGCAGAACTTAGGTAACGTATAAGTTCCCTGCTCCCCTCCTACTCTATCATCCAAACCTATCTTTTTCCTCCCAGCTTATATCACTTAGGAACTGTGTGTATGCTTCTCCATGTCTTACTGTGTGATTGTTTACAACAAAAATTTATATAAAAATGTTTAAACTATAATTTGGTCTCTTGTGCATTCTCTGTAGAACGTTTCAAAAGCCAATTCTGGTATAGTTGTCTAAAATATCCCACCTAGCCTGCCTCTCGCACTGCCAAGCTGAGTTATTTTCCCAATTGCTACTTTGAGAAAAATATTCATACTGTTAAGCTAGGTAACAATTCCCAACAGACAAGCCGGGACCCATCCTTTTAAATAGGAAGGTGACTTTTTAAGGGGTCACCCTGAGGCTTGGCATATGGGTGAATGGTGACCATCCAGACCTTGTCATGGATAAGGTCCCAGTGCATGGGATCTGCTTTTCCTAAATCCTTCATAATTAATGGCAGCAGCATCCCCTGCTATGGATTGGGCCCTTAAGACATTACATATATGGGCCGCAAGATGCACACCCCTCTGTTGGGTAGGCAGTGAAGATTAAGATCTGATACTGCCCATAACCCTTTATCCAGTTATCAAAAGTGCACTCTGCCCCTTCTTTCTGGGTGCCTTGGCAGAAGGTTTACCTGTAGCCCCATGGAACCCATCAGGAGGGAAAAAGATATCCTTATAATGGCCATCTAAACCCACTCCATAAGTTTACGAGGTAGATGAGATCCAGGAGAGACTCTGGCCCTACCTTCACAAGAGTTGAGTGTAGGGGCTGGCCCCTGGACCCCAGACCTGCTGTTAGAGTTGGACCTTCTCTGCCTGGCTAACCAATGGGGCAACCCAGGAACATCCTCCCTCGCTCTCCAATAAGAGCTGCCAGGGTGGACAGTATCCACATCTGAGGAAGACTCACTGGACAATTAGCTGCTGGAGGATCCTTCAGACAGCAAGCTCTGGCAGGAGCCTCGAAACCAGCACCAGCTGATGGGCCGGGCATCTCACTGCTGTCTGAAGAACCCTCCCCCATGCCCAGGCTGGCATCCTGCCCCCTTGCTGTGGAGCCCCCTCTTGATTTTTTCTTGGGGTGGGGGCCCCTTGTGCCAAGCTGGCCCCTGCACTGTGAGAGCTGCATGAGAGTACTGGCAACATGCTGGAAGAAGACATTGTTAGCATTGCCTATGGAGAAATCTGGTGCTGTCATGTTGATGGTGGAGGGGCATGAGGAAACAGGCCAACCTGCCCCATAGATCACAAAGGTGGCTCCGGCTGCAAGCCCCCCTCCAGAAGGGGAGTGAGGGTTGGAACCCTCCCCAACTGCTCATCCCCTTCTTGTTGGCGTGCGAGCCAGGATGTGCCAGGTAGTGGCTGGCCCAGGCATGCTGACACGTCCATCTGCCCCACCACTTGCCCCACTGCCATGGGACCAAAAGCCTACCCCAGTGGATGCTTGAGGTAGGACCTGTTGCTCCTGTTCTTACCAGATGCTGCTGGAAAGGCCACCCACTGTTAGCTTGATTACTGGAGGCTGCCTCTGTAACTGGTCACCAGGTGCCTGGGGCCCAAGCATTTGGATCTGGCTGATGGTTGCCAACTGATCCCATCCCCCAAGATCTCTGACCGGTGGCTGCTCACAGTGGCACTGCTGGGGTCCAGAGGCCCTAGAAACCTTGGCTGGTGCCCCTCCCCCGTGCCAAACCTGCCCCTCTCTCTGCCCTGTCCAAGGCAGCAATGATGGCCAATGTAATTCTCAGCCACACTTTCCATTGGAGGTGGAGAGGAGAAAAGGTCTCCAAATTATTCCAATGATAAGTTTTTTTAAAAGAAGTGTAACATCAATATATAGTGGCCACATTTGTGACCCCAAGCATGTACCAATTTGAGACACAATGGCAGCAGGATTACAAGGGTTCCATCTCATCTTCTCATGGCCTTGAGACACTTTCTGTAGCATCTACATGGATTGTAGATCTTATGTATGCATGCTTATTAATGTGTGGTAATTATGGTTAAAAATTTGGGAAGAGGAGAAAGGTGATGTTATGATGCACACATATGGGTATGCATGCACATGTCACACCTTTGGTACTTGTATAATTTTTGTTGAATAATTTTTGAGATTCAAACCACCAACAAATATCTGTTTATTGCTCTAACTCTTCTATTGTAAATATGTATGCCTTGATTAAATCATTTTAATTAACCACAGTCAGTTTTATTTCAGTGTGACGCCTTCACATTGTTTGCATAGGTACAGTGACATTCGGGTTGCCTGATAAGTGGTAAATAAAACTGTAGGTCAAACTGTACTTGTATGTCTTTCTAACTATTATCACTTCAGCTTTTGAATAACATTTATTCTGTAATTAATGGTTGTCAGCCTGTAATTTTTTCTCTCCCCCAGTCATGACTTAGAAAGCTTCACATTTTTCATTAATTTTCACAGTGTTTACAACATATACATGCAGTTATAGTGTATAGATTTAAAAACACACACACAATTTGTATTTCATTTATGCAGAAGTATCTTCCCAACTGGCAAAGGGAGTAGTAATGAGAACAATCTTTCCTTCACTAACATGTCAGGTTGTTTTCTCTCATCCTAGAATGCATTCTCTGTCTTGCTCTTTAGGACATTATTTGTTTACAGTCTGAGTTGGACATCTCTGTTTTAGACATGCTGCTGAGAGGCAGGGTAGAGAGGCTTAATTCTTCCAGCTGTACAAGGTTTCACCAATCAAAACCAGTCCCTCCACACATGGGTGGTGCGCGGGGGGATAAAACTGTCCTTCGCCTGTCTTTTCCACTTCCCAGGCCAATGAAGTTGTGCAGATGTGCCTGAGTGAATTTCTGTCCCTGAAACCATGTGGGGTTTGTGGTAGATTTAGTGTATATATTATAGTGAAAAACTCTGTCCCCCTCCAACTCTGTTGGTTTAGCCATAAGGAATCAAGTCCCTGTTAGTTCTGTTTGTTAGTTAGAATTGTAGACTGCATGGGCTCTTTGAGCCTAAAACTAGTTACGCCCATCCCTATTATCTGCTTGCTAATGAATGGGATTTTTTTTGGACGCGTTCATCTCTGCCAGGTCCATGGCCGTGGGTGGTGGGGTACAGTACGGTTGCCATATCCAGGTTGGGAAACTCCTGAAGATTTGGGAATGGAGGCTGGGAAGGACAGGGACCTCAGTGGGGGTACAAAACCATTGAATCCACCCTTAGTTCTCTCAGGAAACTAATCTCTTTAGTCAGGAGATCAGCTGTAATTCCAGGGAATCTCCGTGTCCCACCTGGAGGAAAGTATCCCTAATCTCTGCTGTGTGAAACCAGGAGCAGAAACCTGAGTGAGTAATCTTTTCCTGATTAGCCAGCAGAAGGGAATATCACAGGATTAAAAAGACCATTTCTTGAAGGATACATTCATCATTGGCAATCAGAAACAGTGACTAAGTAGAACCACCATGTTCAGAAGTGCTAACTTCTGAACAACATGCTGGTGGACAGCAGGGGTGGGAACAACAGGCATGTGGTTAGACACTTCACAAACCAGAATGGCAGACTAGGTGCAAAATGTTTCTGTTATAACACTTTAAAGCATTTTAAGTGTCATATGACTTTAAATGCTTTCAAAATGTTTTATTACTGCTGTGAAAACATTTTATGGTGTTATATCCAGCGCCCCCATTTGCCCTCCAGCATTGGAAACACAGCACAGAATCAGGGAGGGAGGGAGGGAGGGAGGGAAAAAACAGGGACAAATTTCAAGTCATGTTTTTCACAGTAGTTGCATACATTGAATTTTAGTACTGACAATATAAGGCACTTACTAACATGATCCTGCTTAGTTTTGGAAATCTGATGAGATTAGGGTAGCCAGTGTCTGTGCAACAGCAAAGAAGGGAGGAAAAGATGGCAAAGAACTCTCCAGATGTGGCTCCCTCTGCCTGCTGGCACCTGCAGTGGTGGCGGCAGGGTGAATCTTGGTGGCGCAGGTGGCTGTGCACCCATCCTGTGGCTCTGCCTCCTCCTGGGCTGGTGTCCCCCTTCCCTGCCAAGGCAGTGGGCTGCCTGTGAGCAGAGCCAGCAGCCTCTGAGCTGCTCAGCTCAGACTGACCTCCCCTGAGTCCGCACACTGCACAGTGGCCACCCCCTCTGGTTTGGTCCACCCCTCGGGCAGCAGCCAGAACATGCCCACGGCCCACCAGGCCTGCTCAAGCAGTGTGCACACATCGCGCTCAGGCCCAGCCAGACCAAAAGTGTGGGGGGTGATTTTCTGGTCCCCACATGACTCAACGGGGGTTGCCTGGGACATCCCCCAGGCATGGGTGGACAACAAGCCTGGATGCCTGGCATACCTATAGGGCAATCAGGTTTCCTGGTATAACCCTGACATCCAGTCCACTGTTGCTTCTTGGTGCAGCAGAAGGAGAAAAGTGAGTAAAACGTGATGATGTGGCAGCATGGCTCAGTACTAACTTCATAGCTAAAGGGGACATCACACATTACTGTGACACTCTGGCAATCCCCCTGAACTCCATTGTAAAGCCATACAGTTTGTAATGGTTGCTAGAGTGTCATGGCAATGCGTTCCATCACTTTCAGTTATGTGACTGGAAGTGATGTCATGGCACTGAGTGACACTCTACTATGGTTAGTCCTGCCCCTTCCCCAAAGCATCCAGAAGCTATTATGTACAGATGAATAACTGTAAGGAGCTTTAGACATCTACAACATACACATTGTATAAATGCTAAAGATTTATGATTGAGACCCTCCTTTTTATAGCATTCCTGATCATGTGTTGTTGTTGTTGTTTTTGTTGTTATTTATTGAACTTGATAAACCGCCCACCCCACTTGTACAGTCATATTGTACACAGCCCCTCTATGATGCGGCTGGCCTCCACTAGGGCCAGGGTCTTTATGGCCCTGGCCCCTGCCTGGTGGAACAGCCTCCCTCCATCTGTCCGGGCCCTGCGGGACCTTGGTGAGTTCCGCAGGGCCTGTAAGACTGAGCTGTTCCACCGGGCTTTTGGGGGGGTTGGCTGCTGAGGGTGCCCCCGGTCTCCTCCCCTTGTTCTCTGTTTTAATTATGTGGCCCATTTTAGTGGGGACCTTTTGGGTTTCCCCGAGGGGGGTCGGTTTTAGTTCTCGGATGGTGACTGTATTGCTGTTACTGGTTTTAATAAGGAGACAGGGCTTGTATTATATTTGTACTAGTTTTAACTTTCCCCTGTCTGTATATGTTTATTTGTACACCGCCCTGAGCCCTTTGGGGGAGGGCGGTATAAAAATCCAATAATAAATAAATAAATAAATAAATAAATATTTATATAAATAAATTTATAAATATATATATTTATAAATATATACATTTATAAATAATTTATATAAATAAATTATATATATATATATAAATAAATAAAGTGTATGTCTTATCATAGGGCTACCTGCAGATGTTGAGCAAGGGACCAGTGGGTACAGGGTTGCTATGTACAGATGTACATGCTTAAACTGAACAGGGGTCATGTGAAAATGTTTAATGGAGTCTAGTTTCAGGGAGAGAATGGAAACCAACAGACATCTGAATATACATTATTTGCCCCAAAATCAATATTTTAGAATGCAGTAAAATGTATGTTCAGTCCACATCTGCCACACTTTGGAATATGTCTGATTTCTGGAAATCTGGAAGTGTAATACTGACATGGCAGGACAGGTAATATGAGGCAGTGTGCCCTGAATAAGCTATTTGTGAGGGTTTTTTTCAAGCATAAAAAAACCTCATGAAAATGAGTGCAATTTGTAAGACATATGTCCAAAGTTTACTGGTGAGAGAAAACAAATGCCAGCTTTATTAATGTTCTTTTGTGAATGAGAAAAGGTTCTTAGTACCTGACTATAAATTTATTAGCATCAGAGGTAAAACCTCATGCTTCTTTGTTAACTAATAAGCCAAACAAATTAAATTAAGTGGGGTTGTCCCCTTCTTTTTCATTATAAAGAAAAGCCTGGGAGGTTCAAGAAAAGTGTGTGTTCTTATGAGAGTGTGTTGGAATGGCAGAAATAATTTTATACAACAGCCAGATAGACAAATTTGTGCTGATTGTCTCTATTTAAACAGAGAGGGAGGAAGAGAGAGACAGAGAGAAATAAATAAAAGAAAGAACCTGGCCTGGAGACTAGAGTAAATCACAAAAGTGATCTCAAGTGAACAGAGATAGATTTCTGGAATACGGTGTGCAATGAAACCACTGACCTCTCTTACGAGGGTTCATGTCTTTCTCTACAGAAACAGATGGGTAATAGCATAATGCCGAAATCATGTGCTACATAATATGGACCCCGTGATTGCAGACCTGATTGCTTGCCATATGGTAACTGAAGGGTTGAAAAAGAAAATGGGATGATATGCAAACCTTTTAAAAAGCAACATTTTTATGGAATGGCCATTACATTAAAACCCAAACTCAGAAAATGGAAGGGGGAAAGAAACTGCAGTGAATAATGATGAAATAACAAAGCAATAAAGGGGAGGAGAAGGAGCTGAACCGTACGGATTCTCCTCTCGTTTTCAATATGCAAACAACTTCTGCCCTTAAAGTTGTTGGTGGGTTTGTTTTATTCTGTCTCTCTGTGCAGCGTGATGGTGTAAGTTGATGAGACATTGTTGCCTGCAGGGCAGAGCGATTGTACAAGGGAGCAGTGCAGACTTCAGGATGGGCCAGGCAGGGAAAAAATGATTAAAAACAGGACACACTCCATGGATCATTTTTCCTTGGTCTAACCATACTGTGCTTTAATCTAATGCCTCACAGATAAAAGCAGGGATGCTTAATTTTATTAATGATCCCCCCCATGAATATCTCACTTTCCTCCCTTACTGGGACCCCAAGTGGCTTATCCCATTTTCTGTCCTCTTCCATTTTATCCCCACAATAGTTTTTTGAGCAGGAGATTAGGACAAATACGATCAAGGCCAGAATTGAAAAATCCTCAGATGATGCAAAGTGAAGATTGTGCAAGGAAGCTGACAAAATTATCAATCATGTACTGAGCTGCTGCAAAAAGATCACCTGGAGTAGATTGAGTACAGACTCAGTGGCACAACTCAGTGGCCAAGATGATCCAATGGAATTTATGTAAGAATTATAACATTAGGACAGCTGAAAACTGGTGGGAACATTGTCCAGAGAAAGTCACGGAAAATGAGAAGGTCAAGATCTTGTGGGGCTTTCAAATCCAAATGGACAAAGTATTGGCATGTAATACACTGGACGTCACAGCGATCGAGGACAAGAAAGTGACCATCGTCAACATAGCAGTACCTGATGACAGCAGGGTCGTTGAAAAAGAATATGAGAAGGTCACTAAATACCATGATTTGAAAATCAAGATTCAGCCACTATGGTACAAACCACCTGAGGTCATCCCAGTGGTAATCAGCACCCTGTGAGGCATTTTTAAAACACTAGGGGGGCACTCGAAACATCTCAAAATCAACAAAATCAACATCTGTGAGACTCAGAAGGCAGCCCTGCTGGGATCCACACGAACACTACACTGATACATCACATCGTTCTAGGCCTCTGGGTGAGGCTCGAATTGTAATGAAAGGTCAACAACCAGCTAAAGAACTGGCAGCGATGATATTAAACAAAATTAAATAATAATGTTTCAACAGAAAAAAAATGGTGAAAACTCACTATTGAAACTCACTATTGAAAAAGTAGTCGAAAATGAGCAGGTCAAAATATTGTGAGACATTTAAATACAGATACAGTATCGGTGCATAATATACCAGGCATAACAATAGCTGAAAAGAAAAAAAGTTTGGAGAGTGATGTAGCAATACCTGGTGACTTCAGGGCTGAAGAAAAAGAATTGGAAAAAATGATTCAATACTATGAGAATGGAAGTTGAAAGATTATGGCAAAACCAACAGTTGCCCCAGTGATTATTGGCACCCTGGGTGTCATACCAGAAAACCTTGGAGGCACTTGAAACACAAAACTTGTAAGCATTCCTGTCAAAGGCTCAACAATGTTCAATGGGCATTTGAATATTCAATGAGGTTCTTACAAAAAGTGTGTGTACCTTCATACAGGAGCCCGCCCACCTCTCTGTGAGTTCCCAGCCTTTTTTCTAGTTCTCCCCTCTCCCCAAGTGGCAAATCCAAGTGGCAGGGAAAATCCATTCCAAAGGAAATTTCTGTTTTAGAGGCCTGTCTTTCCTATTAGTAATAGTAACAGTTTATTGATACAGTCTTAGACCACTGTAAACAATACTATATAAAATAGGTCAGGAAAAATATAAAACAAGTTTTTTTAAAATGTCTTCCCTACCAAATAGTCTTCTCAATCTTCCTTAGGATGGCTTTCCACCATAAATGAAGGGAGTTGTTTTTTGGTCCTCCAAACTGAAACCAAAGGTTGAGAATACTTAAGTATCCTTTTGCTCCAAGAATTCAGTTTGTTCCGGGAACAACAGCTGTTGTCTGGTTGGTTACATGATGGTAAATGCCAGCAAATATAAAGATTTCAAATACTGTCCATTTTACCCTCAATGTGAACATATGTGGTGCTCAGCTTGTTGACAAGCACTGCCAACTGACTGAATTCTGTTTTTGAACCATCACCTGTAATGTGTACTCTTAACTCTATAATCAGTTCATAATGCAATTCAAGTTACCACATTTAAGACATACAAAACATGTTGTAAAAACCCCACAGCCTTTAGTTGAAGCAAGCCAGCGTCAAAATGAATATGAAAGTTAAAATGACTGCAATTTAAATATTTGGGAACACAGTTCCTCCTACAAATGCCTGCATTTTTAGGTTTCCAAAATCAGACATTTGAGTTTTTCAAGTTTCTGATAATTTCGAAACCTGAAAAACCCAAATCTGAATGTTACCGATTTTTTTTGCTCAAGCCTAGACTGTAAAAACAAACTCTTCTTCTTATGCCCCTGAAGTATGGGGTGCTGGACAGGGTGCTCAGCTCAAGTCAGCTGTTGCAAATGTTTCCAATTACCTCCCCCAAGCTGTAGCATGTTATATCAGGTAAGACATTATGAATGTGGTTGCAGAATAGTTTTTCTCATGCTTCCTGTTCCTCCAATCTTTGGTGTCTTTCATATGGGAGATGTGCTTAGCTATGCATTGAGAACATGAACATCTCTTTGGGAGAGATGCAGAAGATCTATTTTGCATGGGATGAAGGTGCAGATGAATCACAAGTCCTTTTTGTTTCCTGCTCTCTTTGAGTTACTGTGAGATCCAATTGTGCTATATAAGAATAGCTGAAATAAATTTTGAATGGCTTTTAAGAGCCCATTCTGACCTACTTAAGACACAACCAAAGCCTGCATAATGTATTTAGGTCAAGTATTGTGTCTGAGCTTCTCATAGCTGTTGTCATAGCTTGGCTTTCTGTGGGGAGAAACTACATGTATATGACTGATAAACACCCTTTGAATTAAACAATATTGTTTTTATCTGAATTTTAAAACACACATTCATTCACAACAATGTAGGAAACAGGAAACATAAGTACTCTGTCCTTCCTGTTTCCCCACACCATTTAAAGAACATAAACAAGAGGAGCCCAGCTATATCAAACCAGTGGACTATCTAGTCCAGCATCTTGCTCCACATAGTGGCCTACCAGTATATAGAGACATTCTCTCTTCTTTCTATGAAGCCACAGCCAGCATGGCATCAATGGATGCACACCTGACCCAGAGTAGAATTTTTGCCACACCTGAGTTTTTTTTAAAAAATAATCTATTCATTCCACTTAAAACACAAAAGTTGTTTATAGAATAGGAAAGTTTTCTGTTTCTATTTTCAAAACACTGATAGCAGGGATTCCCCAGAAGTACTATTGATTCAACTGTTACCCACCTAAATACTTCCTGGCATAAGGTGGCCATTTTAAAAGCATTATCATTCTTACTGTTAAGTGATTCTGAAACTAATATCACCCCTTTGCTATGTTGGCTTGGTGGGTGGCAGAAGGCTTAAAGGGATAAGTTATTACTTTAGTACTTGTTAAAAGTAGATAAAAGCTTCTAGACTTAAAAAATACTCGTTCATGTTACATGTTTCTGACACTAATAGGTTATAGACAATAAAATATACACATAAAAACCTGTATGAGGTGAGAGGGATACAAGAGTTTCTGCCAGTTATGAGGCAATTTCCTTTTCTTGTCCATCCCCACCCCCCTTTCCAGTGGCAGCACCTGAATTAGATGAGGGGCATGGAAAAGATTGCCTGGTCCTGCTACATTGTGGGTTCAATCTGGATTGGGCACTCTGCATTTTTAAATGGCCAAACTCTTCTGTAAAATGGTATCAGTGGCCATGGGTTGGACCCATGACATGTAGTTTGGCTCTAGGAATGTAAGCTAGGAATGAAGGTTCTGGTTCAAATCTCACCACATCCACTTATTTACCTATGTGAGCTGTTGTCTCTTAGACTTAGCACCCCATCCCACTCCCCAACCAATTATTGGAATGATAAATGAAATGCTCTGAGCATTTAGGGAAAGCATCACATAATTGATTAATGATATTCTAATTAAAGTGCAAAGAAAAAGAGAATGTGGCAGTAATATGTGACAGATTGACTTTAGGCTCAGTTCAGTTATCATGT
Source organism: Sphaerodactylus townsendi (assembly GCF_021028975.2). NCBI lineage: Eukaryota > Metazoa > Chordata > Lepidosauria > Squamata > Sphaerodactylidae > Sphaerodactylus > Sphaerodactylus townsendi. The sequence goes on along the minus strand of NC_059425.1, from coordinate 36,723,684 downwards.
AGAACCCTGGTTCAAGTAAATGCAGGCTGTTTCCAAGTGCATGTTTTCCTCTTCATGAATTTTTTAATGGGGTGCTATTTTCAGGAGCATTGATATGTTGTCATTTCCTATTTGTCCTGATGCTTCTTTGTTTTGCTACAGTCTTTCTTGAACATGCTTTCGTGCAATCTTTATGGGAAAAGTTGGAATCAAAGCACCTTTGCATGTCATGTAGAATGGAACAAGCATTTTAAAGGTTTTGTCTACATTAGTATCATATTCCTTGCCACAGAGTCCTTGGCTGAAGACAAGTTGTTATTTTTTTAAAAAACGGGAGTTGGAAAATTTCTAAAGTGTCACAATGATTCAATGATCTATCATCATGATCTACTCATCCCAACTTTCATTTTTTCAAAAAGTCTCTAGCATTTTTCATTGCACAGTTATAAGGGAAAAGGTGGAGGCAATCAATTGTTTTGTAGCCCTTTCTTATGTGCCCAGGGTTATGCCACTAGCCACTTTTGGGTTAGAAAGAAATTTTCCTCCAGGGCAAATTGGCCTGGGGATCCTGGAAGGATTTGCCTTCCTCTGGGCATAGAACAGGGATCCCTGGGGAAGTGTGTGGGGGGTAATTGTGAAGTTCCTGCATTGTACAGGGGTTGGACTTCCAGCTCTGTGTTTCTAGGTGTCTAAGTTTTCATTGCCACTGCAAAAACCTCTGATACTGTATCATCTATGAGATCTTCTCTGAATGTCATCTCTATGTCAAAGCAGCCTAACTAAGGTCTGCTTCATTAACTAGGATGAGTTAGAGTATGTCATACCAGGATATGTCTGCACAGAACATTGAAAATGTTTTGCACATTTTTGAAAAGAAGCATTTTGGCTTTTTTTTGTCCATGTAGCTTGGAAAAATTAGACGTTTCCAGTGAAAATGGTTCTTTCCGAGTTTTAAAAAAATATTTTCTGTGAGGTCTCTTTGAAGCTACAGAGACTCGAAATCTGTGCATATTGCTGATTCTCATATTGGGTCTCTGTACTTTCAAAGATCTCACAGGAAAAAAAAATTAAAAAGGAAAAACAACACGTTTGCATAATCTGCAAGCAATACCAAGTTTATTAATGTACATTAATGATGAAATGGTGGGCAGGTGCAATGCCAGATGAGTAATGTCTCTGGGAAACTTTAGCAAATGGCAGAAAGCATGGAAAATCATGAAAGTGGCAGAAAATGGTGAACAGCAAACAGCAGAGAAAACAAAAGCGACAACTTCAAAATTGTGGGAGAAATAAAACATTTTCTGCTTGCTCTCTGCACTGCAAGCAAGAAACATTTTCAAAACATTTTGGCAAAAAAGATCACTAGTTTAGCATTTCCAAGTAAAATCTTCTGAGGAGGAAATAAAATGTTTTAAGGGGTTTTTTGAGGGTGGTGGTGGTGGTGGTGGTAGTGGTACAGAACTCCTCCCCCGAAACGCCTAGCTGTTCTGAAGGCGTTTAATTTGTGTTGTGTGGAATCGGCCATTGTTTGAAATTGGTTTTGCACGAAGAGTACACACAGACGTCCTGGCTTAACACTGAAATGCAGACATGATTACCAACCAGATCTTTGCAGGGTAGGCAAGGGAGAGGAATGATCAAGGCCAGCCCAGATTTGAATGATCATTTCTACACCAAATCCTTGTTTCACAAACTATTGTAGTTAACATTAGTCATGTCTGAATTGAGCCTCTCTTATTCCTTTTAATCACAATATGTGTGTATGTGTGTGGGGGGAGGGGAGAGCATACATTATACAATACAGCCATAGAACTGGACTATCCCAAATATGTGATCTGCCTTGGAAGGTTAGTGAGTGGAGCAAAATGGGCTTAAAGCCTCCATCTGTAGACCTGGGTCCCACTAGGAGCCATTCCAGTCCTTAAGTGGTCCCATCTTCTTCTCAAGGCACCCCCATCTAAAAATATTGGTACATAAGACCTAATTGGTACATAAGACCTAATACTTAAAGAGAGAAATCATGGCTCATTCCGCACATGCAGAATAATGCACTTTCAAACTGCTTTCAGTGCTCTTTGAAGCTGTGCAGAATAGCAAAATCCACTTGCAAACAGTTGTGAAAGTGGTTTGAAAACACATTATTTTGTGTGTGCGGAAGGCGGCCATGTGTCGTTGTCCCACACCTCCTGTGCTCCAGACTAAATAATCTTAAATCCCTCATTCTTTCCTTGCAGGGCTTGATCTCCAGGCCTCTGATCATTCTCATAACTCCAGAGGTGGAGTGAGGGGAAACTGCGTCCATGCCTAGCCAGTTCAGAATCACCACCTTCCAGTTTCAAGGACCGATATTGCAAATCCTAGCTACCATGTTTCTGAAGAGGGTGCTGAGGACAAGGTATTCGGTGCTCTCAATAGCTCACTAGGCTAAGTTCCAGCCTCTGATCATAAAGTTCCTGAGTGAAGTCCCAGAGTCTCTAACATTACCCAGTTGAAAATATACAATCCTGGGCCTTCTTATTATAGCATCCATTATAGAAGAATTGCTTGCTGTATTGAAGGAGCACTGAGGCGCTGTCTTCAAAAGTATACAGATTAATTCCTTTTTATTGCCGCAGTGGAGCTGGCAAAGGGGAGTTGAAAATCAAATGCATTCAAATGCATTTTTAAAAAGCTGTGATAAAAAAGCTAAGAGAATTACATGAAAGAGGCAGGCAAAACTTCAAAAGTACATCAGATAGGAGTGGAATAAATAGTTTTTAGCATTTGCTTACTGAAAAGCTCACTAAGGTAGCCAGCTGAGTTGTAGGTTTGTGTCTGAGCTACAGAAGAATATGGTTCTTAAGCGGAGCATGTGAATTAGTACAACTAAATGTCACCAGCATTTTTTCCTATGTATCAGTTGCACTTATTTACATGATGTTAACATAGTTATTTAACATGCATATTTTGCCTTACTCAGCAGGCCTCAAAGTAATAGCGCCCACTATACACAGACTATACACTATAGTCTGTATATACTATACACTATACTCCATGAAGAGTGCTAGTCAGGACTGACTGCAACTTTTATGGGTTCTTGGATTAGAAGTGTCCATTGTTGCCTTCACTGCAGCCTCCTCTCCCCACCCCGTTATGGCTTTCAACTATGTATACGTTAGAAGTAATGTGATTTTTCTTACACTCCTGTTGGCCACATCTGTACCAGTGGGTCTAGAAGATGTAACAGCCCTATTCTGAATTCATCAGAGAGGACTTTAGACATATAAGCAAGCAAAGCTTGACCTCTGTGCAGTTTATAAAACCCAAACATATTATGGGCTGCTGCAAATGAACTGTAAGTACACATTTAGCAAATGAAAAATTTATAAAGCCTAACCCCCAACAGCGCAATGCTATGTGGAATTACACCTTTCTAAGACCATTGAATTCTGCCTAGAAGGGGATTTTGAATGTGTTGACGTGCATCTAAGAAACTGGTAGTAACCTTAATAGTTGTTCAGTCTCTAAAGAGGCAAGGCTTGTACAACAGCAGAAGATGTAGTTGTCCAACATGAAATCAGCTTGCCAGTCTGCATACCAAGCTCCGTCTCAAAAGTATCTCTATACGATAGATGTTAAAGGCAGGAAAAGAAAACCATTTCAGAGACTAATTTTTTGAAGCAACAGAAGGAAAAAGTAAAATAATATTATAAGACTAGATGCAAAACTGTATTCTTAATGTATATTTTGTACAGTAAGTATAACAGATATAATGGTCATTTAGGAAAGCAGATCTTAACTAATAATGTTTCCTTTTTTGAAGGTTAACCCCACTGTCCTGTAGGTAAGTATAAAAGCTTGTGACTACATGGTTAATCCTGACATCATTTGTACAGTATCTGACCCCTTAGGAGATCTGCTCCTTGGATGTAACCATGTCAGTGTGCTGATAGTGAGAATTTTAGGAGATTTCTGTGTGTGGACGTACTCACTAGTACTGAGTACTGACACCTTTGGAGGGGGAGGCTCTGCCAAGTCCTTAGGAGGATATGGGTGAAAATCAGTATAAGCTCATATATGAGGACCAGCATATATTTTTTTAAAAGCCCTGAGAATAATAATAGGTAAGATCCTGTACACAGTGGTTTTTCTGACAATAGTTCATTATATCCATCCCATCCTGAAAAATGGAGGCTCCAAACTGGCCTCTGGTGAAAATGTCCAATGGAAATCTCTTCCCTTCCTCAACATACCTAAGGATTGTCTTCTCTCATAAAAACCTGTCTCTTTGCTCTGGACATCTTCAGAGGCCCTGCTTCAGTTGCTGCCACCATCTGAGGACAGATGAGTGGCAACTCAAGAAAAGGCTTTCTTTGTTGTAGAAACAAAACTGGAACTTCTTTCCAAGGAAGATTAATCTGTCTCTCTCCACTAGTGTCTTCTGCCAGAAAGTGAAGCCTATGTGAGTGTGTGACACACCCCAAATAACAGTTGTTGGCCCTCCTCCCTGATTCTGGTGTTGTACGTTTATGTGTTTTTATTGTTTTCTAATTTTAAATGTTTTTAATTGTTCAAATGTTTTAATTTTTTAAATTTTTGCCACCTTAGGAACCTTGATTGGGTAGAAAGGAAGCATAAAATGTTTTAGAGATGTATATTTAAAAATGCATACATAGAAATGTTTTCTGTTCATGTGGTTGTGGTAGAGGTTAGATGCAGGCAATAATATCTGTTATTTCTCTAGATTTACATCTAGATTGCATCTAGATTTACATACAGCATGAAGTCCAGTCAGATAATAGGGGAACACAGAGCAGAATATAGCCCCCTCCCCTCCACTCCCATATATAGTTTGGTCAGGTCGTAACTTTTGATACAATTGTTTAAGAACAGCTTCCTACTGATTATAATCTGAATTAATTTGTAGCATTCTACACTTTGGGGTTTTAACTTAACCCAGTGCTTTTGCTTTTGTGTGTAACATCTTGTTTTGTGTTGTTTCTGGAGAATTAGCAGGGTGATTTACATGAGTTTGAAAAACAGTCTCTGTACAATGAAGAATATCCTTGGCAGAATGACAGTGCAAAAATGATGACACTCAGAAACTGCTTTGGATTTAATTTTTTTACATTGTGCATTATTTATTACTAGGAGGGAGGATAATAAACAATGTAAAGAACGACATTAAGATCACGAATGGCAGAATGAGAGAATGGAATCGGTTTGTCACGCCAGATTTTGGTTTTGTTATTGACATCTTTTCATTGTGTTTTGATGCCTGTAATTAAATTGCTAATTATGTGTCTCTGTTGCAGTGGTCATGCTTTTATTACTTAATTGCAGCAAGTTTTGCTCTCGCCACTAACGGTATTTGTTTAGCCCCCATGAACGCTGCTCTTGCGCTGGTTTCCATATGCAAAGGCTGTGGTGCAGCACTATTGACAGCTGTGATTTAACAGAATCCGAGCAGTTGAGAGTTCTTTGCCGTAGATTAAATTTTGTTTTATACAGAAAAAAAAAGTCCTGAGTAATTGTGCATGCATGTGGCGGGGGGGGGGGGGGGGGACAAACAAAGAGCAGTCATTAACCAATAAATGAAAAGGTAAGCAGAGAGGGGGTAAAAGATAGATGCAAGTGTAGCACATTCCCATAACTGAATGAAAAACTAGCTGGAGGGAATATCGAAATAAATGTAGTCAGGTTTATTTTTTGCACTGATTCTTCCTGCTTCCTTTTGTGTGTTGTAAAAATATTTGATAAGATGAGGTGCAATTCAGTCACCTTTCTTTTATCGTCCTCCTTTTTCTTTACTTTTACATTTAGGTGCTTTTCTTTGTCAGGCCGTTTCAATGCATTCATTAATTTCCCCCCCCCGCCCCTCCCCCACTCATTGATGATGTTATTTTATGCAAACCGGGAGATGTTTCTCTTCCCTTGCTGAAGATTGCCTCTTTATTTTATTTTGAAATATTTGTATATTTATTTCATTAAATGAGATAATGCTTTTTCTTATTAACATAATTTCCAGTACATTAAACATATTTCTCCACAGACAGAAGAGAGGAATCAAATTAAATGACAGTTAAATCACTTGCAGCAATTTCAACTGTTAAAAGAAATAAAAATGCTTCTGTTTTTCCCCCCCCCCCCCCCCCGGCCCTTCTTTGTGATCACAAGATGGGTGCTGTAAAGGGAAATGAAAATACTAAAGCGAAAGGAGGGGAAACATAAAGAAATAATGACTGACTTACTGCAGTAATACCATTGAGAGGAGGAAAAAATTGCTACAAATGAAAGGAAAAATAATATAGCTGTTTTGAAAGTTATCAAAATTCATTTTTTATTGATGAGATCTGTGAAAGACTAATACTAAGTAAATGGCAGAGAAAAAAAAATCAATGTCATAAATTCCGGATGGTGAAAGGAGAAATAAATACTTTGCGTTGGGAGAGCCATTATTCTAAATAGCTTTAATTTTTAAATAATTTATACTTCACCATATATATATTGAAAAAAAAAGAATAGAAAAATACCGAAAAGCCTTTTTTAAAAAAGTGATCATAATGGTTGGCTCGGGTCTGATATAGTTAAGAGAGGGTCTTCCTTGCATATGCCCAGGATTGAATGTATTCTGCGCTAATATTACCCACCCCCCTGGAAATTTGGGTCAAGGTAAGGAAAAGGAGTCCATTGAATTTGTCAGATATATATTCAGAAGGAAGTATCTTGTGGCTGAACAGCCAGTACACTTAAAGACAGGGCACAGTCCACTGTGATCTGGGAGAGCTTCTTGCTTTGCCAACCTAAGCAGTTATACTTTTTGAAGCCCACGGGTTGCAGTGAATTTTTAAAGGTGCAGTGGTGTACAGGGCCTAAATGGCAGCCAGGGGCATGACTGCTTCCCTGCACCCCCGGCTCCCCGCGCCCCCTCCTGCCCGGCAGAAGCCAGCCTGCAGGAACCCTGGGAGGGTGGGGCACCATGGCAGGCAGCCCAGGCAGACACCGCCGCCACCTGCTGTGGAACCCCGCTTCTGCGTCCCTGCAGGCCAGCTCCTGCTCTCCCCAAGCCTTGGGGAGGGCAGAAACTGGCCTGCAGAGAACCCAGGAGGGCAGGGTGCAGCTGCAACCTGCTGTGGAGCTCCATCCCCACATCCCTGCAGGCAGGCTCCTGCTATCCCCAGGATCTGGGGAGGGCAGAAGCCAGCCTGCAGGGGGGCCAGGAGGGGGCAGGGAGGGGGCATGCCAAAACAGCATGCGTCCGAAGACATGGGATACCCCATGTCCCCATAAGCAGTATGCCACTATAAAGGTGTAACTCTGTTTAGGATGAAACTGTGTGCTGGACCCAACTTAGCACAAACTATATATGACAAAGTTAATTGCTATGTTTTTTCCTGTGAAAGATATAAATTCTCTTAAAAGGCTCACTAGCCATTGGCTACAGATAGTTGGCAGTTGGTGAGTTGCTATACTCATGTGAAACATCTTGTTTTTCAAAGCTGGTCAGATACCATTTTTAAAGATGGCTTACAAGAAATGATAACAGAAAGAGACCTCTTACATGAACGAATCTTCTGTCCATCTGTTCCATTTTTGAGTGTGAGTGGGTCTGAATTGTCTGAATGCACCTCCCTATACATTTTTTTAAAATCTGCCATAAGAACATGAAATAAAATGAGCCCTGCTAGGACAGATCAGTGGTCCATTTAGTTCAGCATCTAATTTCACATAGTTGCCCTGGAGGGCCAACAAACAGAGCATAGCAGTCAGGATCTTCCAATGTCCTTGCACTGGCATTCAAATATAAAGATTCCCTGTAGTCATCATGGCAACTAGTGAAAGGCCTCTTTCCCATGCATCTAATTCCCTCATGAAGCCATCCATACTTGTGACCTTCACTACTTCTACTGGAAGTGAGCTCTACAGTTTGATTACTCATTGAGTAAAGAAGAATTTCTGTTTTTCCATTCTAAATCTATTGCCCATCAGCTTCATTGGGAGCCTTGTCAGAAAAGGTCCTTTTTGAGGTCAAACACAGTGCCAGTCAATCGCTGAAGGTCAGGGTTTTTAAAAACAGTCTTGAGATGGAAAATGTGGGCCATAAGTTTGAATAGATACACTGAGAAATGCTCCCAATGGTGAATAGCCATGACTGTGATTAATATTCATTGCCCTTTGTTGTCCATGTGCTCTTTTTGTTGACCTTGCATGCTTCGATAAGCAACCAAAGAATTACCTTGCTGGAGGCACAGTGTTGACCTGGTTTTCATTGGACATCCCCAGATAAAACTAACAAACTAGCTCCACAGTTTTGTTTTAATTGCAGTTTTAATTTTGTTTTTGAATCTAAGTCTTAAAAGAGATGCTTTCTAGGAATTCTTGGACTGCATTAGGAGCACTTGGACAATTCTCATAAGGTGACAATCATGGTTTAACAACCAGTTGAGAAGGTGTGGGTATTGTGTAAAGACTATTCCTAGCTGTGAATATGGCCATCACAGATCCGGATGTTGACATTGAAATGATCCCAGAATGAGAGTTCTAGATATACTTTTTCTTCTTCTAAACATGCTGTTAAAATTAGTGGGTTTTAACTTCTGTGTCATTCTTTGGGATTAGTTCTGGCCTTCAACCTTTACATTATCATTCTTTAACCTCAGCTTTTATCTTTACATATATTATTTTACTTTATATCATGTTCACTGGACAACCTGCTCAGCTGATCTTTCTCTCTCTTTCTTCTACTCCCTCCACTTTTGTTTCTGTCATTATTTTCCCTTATCTTTTTCTTTCTGCGTCCACCTTTCTCTCCAAGAAGACCAATGTGTGACTCCATCTTAGGTCAAATCATAAGTTGCTCACAAGTTGATCTGGTAAAGAAGGAAAACAGAATTCTGAAGTTGTGAAAAACAGAAATACTGCCTTCCCGTACTTTTCCAATTTTTTTTGTAACTTGTATGTAATGTGTGAGGGCATGTCTGCTTGATATCTGTGAAACCTTTACTGTTAGATGGCTCTGACTTCTTTATGGAATCTTCTAATTTATGAGGTGTTCAGTTTATGCATCAAATGATAATTCAACCTCTGGACTAATTTCTAGAGATGATAGGAGCCATTAAGAATACAGGACTTGGTTGTTACTATAGAAGAACAGTAAAAATGATCTTAATGAGCTTGTTCACGAAATTTCTTCATGAGGTTTCTTTATGAAGCTTCTTCATGAAGCTTGGATGGAGTATTGTTTAGGACATGGGAGGAGTGACTTCACCAGTTTTGTCTGACATAACCATGGAACATCCATCTCTAAACATTTAGTACAGTGCAACTCTATTGCTTGCACAGAAAAGTCCTTTTGCATAGAAGGGCATTAAAAAGCCCTTGGTTTTGCATAGTCTGTGGAAAGCCAGGAGTGTGGAAGCCTTCCTGACTTTTTCAGGCAAGCCCTTTCACCAGATAGGGGCCACAACAGAGAAGGAATGGGCAGTTGTTGATTTTGTCTATTGCATAACCACACCGGATTAAGTCCCTGTTCCAAAGAGTGAAGCTGTCATTATGGAACAGAGGGCAAAAGGCAAGCACCACATTCCAAGGCAATCTTCAGATATTCATAGTTCAATAGTTCCTGTAGCATTTTTTCTCTTATCCCTCTTACCAGCCTCCTGTCACCCAGAGATGTAGCCAGGGAAAATGGAGCCTGGGGCAAAATCTGAGTTTTCCACCCACCCCCATATGGGCAGCCACCCTCCCCCACCACAATGGCGGTCTCGGGGAGCCTAGTGGGGCTCCTTTTCCCCTCAGCCCGACCTGAATGAGCAGTCTGGCGGGACAAGGCGGGGCGGGGGCGAGGGGGAAGGGTGTGGGGGCAATTTTCCGCCCCCACGTGACTCAACGGAGGCTTCCTGGGGCAATTGTCCCCAGGAAGTTGTAGCTACACCACTGCCATCACCATTTCGGACCATTGCCACCATCTTGTTCCGAAAGAAGCTGGTAAAATTTTCAAGTTTTTTTGCTGTTATTTTTATTTAGCTACATCACAGTGTTTACTGATGTCCTTGATCGCTACTGATTTTATTTGTACTTTTATTTGTATTTGATTTTACAGTCTTGTAAACTTTTCTGAATACAAGGTATGAGAAACATGGTGAAGAAATAATTAAAACAAGCTAACAAATATATCTGGAGACATCTATGTACATCCTTCCCCTTGTCCCAAACTTCCACAAACATTATTTTAAAAGCTAAAGAACTGCAGCAGGGATTGGAGTATGGAAAGGGCATGTTGGTGATGACACAGGCACTAACCAATAGGTATCAAGCAACATTGCTTAAAATACCTGAAGCTGTATTATTTTGGAGGGAGTCTGCTCCCAAGACAGAAAAAAATCTTCAGTCCAGCAGTAATACTGCAACCCGCCTTCACTCCTCTTATATCCACTTTTAAGGTCTAAGAGACTGGGGAGAGGCAACAGGGAATATTACAGAAAGCAGAAGATGGCAGTAGCTCCAGATACATCCCTGTTTCCTTTTTGTACAGATGTGGAAATGTGAATGTGACCAATATAACTTGTTTTTGCCTTATTGGAAGGCATGTGCCTGGTATTAGTCTGAAATCCTGTGCTCGTTTAGATTGCTTAAATCCCATTAAAAACAATGTGATTTCAGCAGGCTAACTGTGCAGGATTTCAGCCTTAGAGCTTATGTTTTCTCATGTTCCTGTCATCCCAAAAACAGTAAAAGATTGCCAACTCCTCTTTGAAGTGGAAATAATTAGGATTCTACTACAGTTGAGGATTTTATTAATTACATATCTGCAGAGTCACATGGCCAGTCACAAAATCAACCGGGCAAGTCTGTGTTTGGAGATTTGTAGACAGAAGACTTAGCATAAACAGAGCAATGTTGAACCTACTCGTCTGTAACCCGCCACGGAGATAACAAGAAGGATTCCTTTCCTGGCATGCGATGTCTTGAGTAAATATTCATCATTAATGTATATAATATCTGTTGCATTTTGGTAGCATTTAATTTGATAATGTGTCCCATAAACAAAGCAACACAGGATAGAGTGCAGTTCTCCCCCCCACTCCCCAGCACTTGCATATTTTCAATCATTGTTAAATGGAGGCAGTGCAAGGCAAAGCTTTAACCCCCACTAGTTTTGGTGCATGATAAAAGGAGTAGGCGCTATCAATCTTTATTGTCTGTCTCGCTTACTGTAATTGCATTCAATAGTCCACTGATTCTGATGTCTGTGCTAATGTCAGGAACATGGAAGAGCCAGATGCTCAGACTTGAGCATTTGTATCCACTGGCCACTTTGATACGTTGGCAGCAAAGTCACTGAGTTTGATGATAAATTGTTAACGCCACAGATTATGAACAGCTGAACACTTTGGAGGCAGGAAATGCATACCTTGGCTATGCCCCCCGCCCCCCTTAGAAAAATCTGACAATGTGGTGCCAGCTATAAGGCATGCCCTGTTTTCTTTAAATGTCGCTGGCAAAGAAAGACGCGGGTGGTTTGCTGCCTTGTTGCACACAGTACAAAATGTTTTATATTTAAGTGCACCACCTACATTAGAAATCCTCACAACAGTCCTGCAGGGTAGATTAATATTGCCTCCTGATAGGAAAAGAAAGTAAACTGGAAGATAATCTGACTGTCGGGGACACTGACCAACTTGCAGAGTTTTTATCAGTGTTGTGCTGCTGAGAAGGAATGTGCTGATAAGTTTCTATGAACAATCACAGTGTTTCCACAAATCATTTCACTGTTGGGGTCACCATTTTCACAAGGCTTTTGATTTTAACTTAAAAGCAGCTGGTGGGGGAGGGTCAGCCATACTGCAAATCAGATTGGTATAGCATCCTTCCATTACTGTTCTCCCAGGCTAAATTCTCTCCTTCAAAACTGCTAGTAGTCCTACTCAAGTTTATTGGGGGGGGGGGAGGAGGAGAATAACTCTTCTATCTCCACTGTTCTCATCATGTTTGTCCCACATCATAGGATGTGTTGTTGTGTGTGTGGCTGCCAACAATATTTATAATTCACATCGTGCAAACTGGAATAAACATGTTCAGGATTGGGAAGAAAATCAGTAGAGTTGTCAGATGTGCAAGTCAGTTATACTAAAATACTAGGAGTTAAATTCAATTTCAAACCTTGGAATCAATGGAACTTTTGGCCTAACTTGTTTTGTTGTTGTCCCAGTTAAATTCAAACACTTCCCCAATGTTTTTTTTTAGAGTCCACAGCGCTAATGGCTGCTTTTAAAGGGGATTTTAAAAAGAGGCAGAGCAGTTCATGGATCTTAAGTATTTCAATGTATTTGATCCTAATACCCCAATCCTAACCATGTTTACTTGGAAGTCAGAGTCATTTATTTCCTTGGAACTTTCTTAAATTGCTGTATTTAAGATATTCAGATATTCCAAGTGTTTGGGCCTAAGCAATCAATGGATTAGGCTACTTAGAATATTTTGTAAATTTACAGGAAGACAAGTAATGTTTGTTGTCTGTAATTTGTCTGTTTATTAATGACAAAAAATTGGTTAGCTAAGTGCTCCAAAAATAAAAACTGGTTTGTTAAATTCAGATTACCTACAGTTACTTTATTTTTCCCCTTGATCTGTTCAGATTAATCAATTAAAGTGCACAGATGTTCAATTAAACCTATAAAAATTTTGCATAGCTGCAGCTGTTTTTCAAGCCCCATTGTTGGAAATTTTTAACATATCTAGCAATGACTTACTCTCAGAAGAAATTAAATTAATTACTCTTTGCTAAATTGTTTTTTTCCATTGATGAATTAAAAGAAAATTAAAAGTAACCTATAAGGAGATGTGTGCTGCTTGCTACATTTATTGAGTAGAATGATAGACCAGTATATGGGAAAGATGAGACCATGATGTTACCACTGTTAAGCACTTTTAACTTCCATTGATTTGAATGGGAGAGTAAGCACATGCTTCACTGTTTCCTTCTGAAGTCAATGGAAGTGGAACACTATGGGAATACTTAACCATTGGTATCTTATCTGATCAATTGATTATTGATTGCATTTAAATATGCATAGTACCAAATACTCTTTTGGGGGTGACTTTTTGAGGTGTTAATTACAGAAGTATGTCAGAGCAGCTTCAAACGTTTAACAATTGTGCCTGAATTTTTAGACATTCCCCCCCCGCCCCCGGTTTAACATTGGCCCACATTGATCAATCATATAGAGCCATTGTTGATTATTGAAGAAATTAAAGACTGCTTAAAGATTGCAAAAAGTAAATAAATGGTTTGTCCTTAGAGCATGATTCAACCGAAGTTAAGGCCTTTGGTTGTGTCCTGCTCAAAGGAAAAATCATTTATTTGTTTCATTTCAATCACACTAATGGAAAGAGCCCCAGATCTGATTCCTGTATTTCCACTTGTCATTGTTCTAAACAATAACAACAAAAATGTCTGAGGCGCATGCAGTTCACACTACTCTGAAACACATAGAAGGAAAATGCAGTGATGATCACCATCAATAGACTGCTGCTTCATTGCAATCCCAATTTAGAAATTCGGAAACATTTTTACTGCTATGTTCTGAATCAGGCCTCCTTTGGGAACTATTAAAGGCATTAGGGGATTTCCTCAGATCCATTCCATGATTTTTCCAAATACTTTGACTTGGAAGGCCCAGGGTATCTTGAGCTCATCAGATCTCAGAAGCTAAACTGGGTCAGTCCTGGTTAGTATTTGGATGGGAAATCATTAAGGAAATCGCATAAACACATAATGCTGCCTTATACCAAATCAGACCTTTGGACCATCAAGACTACTATTGTCTACTCCAGGGGTCTGCAACCCGCGGCTCCGGAGCCACATGCAGGTCTTTCGTTCTTGTACTGCGGCTCCGCGTGACTGGGGCCTCTCAGCCTCCTTCAGAGAGTTACCCTAAGGGTTAATGGGAAAGAGTCCCGGTTCCTAGAGAGGCACAGCCCAAGACAGCTATCCCAAGCCACTTCCAGCTTTCCTGTCCCAGCTGCCTGGTTGGCTGATGACGGTGATGTAGCACTTCATGGATTTCATAACACACTATAATTGTTTATACAAAGTGTAAAGGTAAAAAAACAATATATGGGCCATTTCCGCACGGCCCATTAATGACGGCCTGGGGGCGGTAAAAACACCGCCCCCAGGCCGCCGTTTGCACAGGCCGTTTCCCTCCCCCCAGGGCGGCGTCAGGCCGCCCTAAACAACAACCCTTTAAAGGTTGTTGTTGGGGAGGAAGCGTCAACAACCTTTAAAGGGTTGTTGTTGGGGAGGAAGCGTCTTCCCGGCGGCGCGGTGCGAACTGCGCCGCCGGGAAGACGCTGTAATCTCAATCCCAGCTCCACTCCACCGGTGTCCTCGTTGTGCGCCTGCTGGGCGTGCGCAGCCCCGCCCACCACTGTCCTCCGGAAGCTTCCAGGGGTGAGGAGGTGGCAGCGATGAGCGGGCATATGGCTGGTGGTCGACAACGAGGACACCGTGAGTGGGGCGAGAACGAGAAAAGCTGACTCCGTCGCGGAGAACCGCCTGCCGTCTACCGACCTCCGCTTAGCCCGATTCATGTGAAGCGGGCTTGCGCTTCAATACCGCCAGGAACTCTTGGCGGCGGTGGGGCTGCATCCTGGCGATCGTCTTGAGCTTGACCATGCAGTGTTATCTGCATTTTAAATGTCAAAAAGTATTTGTGGCTCCAAGTGTTTTCTTTTCCGTGGAAAATGGGTCCAAATGGCTCTTTGGGTGTTAAAGGTTGCCGACCCCTGGTCTACTCAGATTGGCGGCAGCTCTCCAATTGGGTGCTGTGTGGTTTCCGGGCTGTATGGCCGTGTTCTAGCAGCATTCTCTCCTGACGTTTCGCCTGCATCTGTGGCTGGCATCTTCAGAGGATCCTCTGAAGATGCCAGCCACAGATGCAGGCGAAATGTCAGGAGAGAATGCTGCTAGAACACGGCCATACAGCCCGGAAACCACACAGCACCCAAGTGATTCCGGCCGTGAAAGCCTTCGACAATACATTGAACAGCTCTCCAATGTTTCAGAGAGTGGTTTTTTACATGACCTGGAGATGCCGAGGACTGAAGCTTGGACATTCTGCTTGCCAAGCAAATGTTTTGCCACTAAGCCATAGCCCCTCCCCTGGGACCATGGCTGCTACACAGAAACAAGCAATGGCAAACAACCCCTATTCATCTCTTGCCATGAAAACTTTACAGGGTTGCCATAAGTCTGCTGCAACGTGGCCGCACTTTCCCCCATTGTTCCAGAAGTTTCCTTTGCATTTCATTCCTTTTCTTTGGCCTCTTCCGCACACGCAAAATAATGCGTTTTCAAACCACTTTCACAACTGTTTGCAAGTGGATTTTGCTATTCCGCCCAGCTTCAAAGAGCACTGAAAGCAGTTTGAAAGTGCATTATTCTGCATGTGCAGAATGAGCCTAAGAGAATTTCTAAAGTTAATTCTGTAACGGGGCCGTTTGAAGTTTGCATTATATTTCTTATTCCCCCTCCCCAAGCAAAACATGCCCAAACAGTAATTTTATTGTTACTGTATAGTTTAATCAAGATTCTGTTTGTGTGTTTTACCAGTTCATGAAAGAGTGAGTACATGTCGGTCAAGGACCAAGACTGCATCATCATCTGATGCTTCAATGGTTGCGCGTACTTGTACAGATCAGTCAAGTATCTTATCTGATTAATCATCGCGGTAATCAAAGTTGCTTTTTTGCAGTGTTTTAGCAAAATACATGCTGTTGACAAAGAGTGGAAAAGACATGAATTAAATGAAAGTTGCCGTGAGCTGCATGCGTATAGTGCTCTGCACAAAAACAAAAGAAAAGAAAAATAAAATAAAATTCTTAATCCATTTTCCAAACAAGACTGGGTAATTTGGAGCTTGTACTCCAGGGAGACGAATTTGGAAGTATCCTTAGCAGGTACCCATGACAGTAAGTATCCCTAACAGTCCCGCTGATCTATTTTCATCACATAAAGCCTATGATTTCAGTGAGGAACAGGAGGCTGAAACTGAACTGTAAAGAGGAAAAAATCAGTGGCAGGTTAATACAGTGTAAACAGCAAGAGTAACAGGCCTTGCAGCCATGGATTGTGTATCACACACTTTTTTTTTTTAGTTTTACACTCAAGAGAGTTGACTGGAGATTTCAATAGATGCCATCTTGGAAACACTAAGAGGCTTGACAGATGGAATCTTACAGCTCCCAAGGGACACAGCGAAATGCCGCTCGTGGCCTAGTGGGAATGCCTTGCAGTTAACATAATGGAAGGTACAGTGCAAAGTCTATATGTGAATATCTGAGGGTTTTTTCTCTAATAAAATTCAGAATAGATAAAAGGGAAAAAATAATAAAATGTCAATTTCAGTGTTGCAATTTCAGTATTTGTTAAGTGCAGAAAATCCCCACTTTTAAAATGGATGAACCATTAGTAACATTTGAACATGATCCCCCCCCTCCCCCCACGCACACACTCACTGGAAAAAAGCCACTTAGCAGTTTAGTGAATGGAGGGCCACTTGTTCTGGAAACATAAATGAGCAGTCTTTTCTCCATTTGGAGCTGAAGACATTTCAGCTGGTAAATAATATGTATAGTTTAATGAGATCTATTTCTTTATCTCTTTCCCTACTCAAATGACATTTGTGCATGTCTTGTAAGCCATAGAAAACCTGCCATTTTTTCTGACACATAGAATTGTGGGTACACATTTTGATATGTGTAAGTGGGGGTATTCCCATCTCACTCCCCATCTCTCACAAAATGCCTTGTTCTTCATTTGAAACCTGTTTATGGCTTGTTCCACCTCATTTTTCTATATGGTACTTAACATATAGTGTATCAGGATAAGATGCCCATTTGGAATAGAACTGACAGCACCAACATGTGAGTGGGGAAGTTGGGACTAGATTCTTTCCTCCTCACATGGTAAATGTTGCTAGAGATGAGAGCACTAACCTTCTTTATTGGCACTAAGCTTGTGCACTGTGATCCACTGACGGAGCCACAGATATCTACAACAATGTGGCCTCGCATTTCAAGAAGAGCACACAGTTCCCACTCAGACAGGTTGTGCATAGAGTGAAACCCAACCCAAGATAAATATAACAATTTTGTACATTTGTTGGTACAGTTCAAACTTTGGTGGTTTGAATGGGTTCTTTGATGAAAATGTCAAACATGTTCAGTAACTTGGGCAGAAGAATCCAGATGTTGGTACTGATGCTTCTAACTCATTTTGAGACCAAGTAGGTTTTTTTTCTAACCTGTACCTGCTGGCAGATCATGTTCATGTTGAGAACTCAGAGGCCCTTTCCACACAGCAAATGTATAGTGGGTTGCAGTTGGGATAAAGTAACCCGCTGTCTTGTTTTTGCATTCGCATGCATCCATGCAAGCAGCAGTTGGAGTCCACAGAAACAGTGCGGGTTGCTGTTTGCCCCTTTGTATGGAGGCATGTCTATTTTTTATTTACCTCCCAATGATGCATAGCTACGTAGGCGTGCACAAATGAATCCCCACAGCGATGCTGACATCTCATCATACCACGATACGTCCATCTGCACCTGCGTGGCTACCTCTTGCCCGACCATCCGCTTGCAAGCGGCTGCAACCCAGGATTTTTCAAAAGACTCATGAATAGCACAATTCTAAAAAAAAACACCCCTGTTTGGGGAAAATAACACAGGGCAGACTTGTTTTAGGGGTGGAATCTGTGCAAAGTGCCCCCCCCCAATGGATTTCCCCCCATTCTAAACCTGTGTTTAATGGCTGTGCAGAGTGGGCCATAAGGATGCACTGATCAATCACTGTTAATTGTTAGGCAGGAAGAAATTGGACTTTCTGAACCTAGGTGAGCATTAAAAGAACCAAAATTTTATGAATTTGTAAAGCAAAATATTAGGCTGAAATAAACTAGCTTAATCTGAAAGGTGCCACCTGACTTCTGTTTTACTTTGCTTCAACCGGCAAGCACAACTTAACTTTTGAAAATGCAATCTTACCTACGAGTGCAGTGAAGCTATAGTATGACAAAAATCTGCTTGTGTAATTTGAGTTCATGGAAAGGGAAAATGCGTTCCAGTTGCTGACATAATTTTTAAAATGTTCGTAGTTAAACTGAAACTAAGGAAAGAGTGACATGCAGTGCAGAGCACAGTCCCAGAGCATTAGCAGAGTTACCCATGTCTAAGCACATTAGCTCAGTAACTCTGCTTCCAACAGTACTGTTAAGGGGATTAGGGGAAATCTACTCATTATTAATATGTTATCCAAGAAGACCATGAGATGGAGCTATTGCAGAGAGGCAACTATGTCACAACAAAGGCCGACTTAGTTGCTTTATTCCAAGTTCCATATAATATCATGCTGCATTCCCCTTTCCCCCAGGTGAGCTGTTTACCATGTTGGATAATGTACAGTGTAGTTAGCACCTTTCTGTTGGCATAAACATTTGGGGCAAAGCACTGGCATGTTATTTTGCTAGAATTTCAATATTTCATCCACATATTTCAGGCGCATGAATAAAAGGGCAAAGCACTCCTCCATATATATGTGCCAAGGTGCTGCTCAACTGCACTGCTGAGAACTGGCCCATCTGTTAAATTACCACCATTAAGGGAAAAAGGGCTCCTTAAATATTTAATTGTAGAAAATTATTCTTTTTTAATATTCATCTGTTTAATATAAAAATAAGGAGATGCCACCTTGTGGTGGGAAAGATGTGTAATGTGTATTTTCTCCATTTCTAATGTCTCTCCATTTCTAATGTCGCATGCCTTCTTGAAATTAGTAATTATGTTGTTATTTAATAAATGTTCACAAGTTTCGTATTATGAACTGGAAAAAAATGATAGTACCCTCACTGTAAAATCAGACAGCCACTTTAGTATAGCGGTTGTGATATGGGAGTTTGGAATCTCACGTTCAGATCTTATAGAAATAATTTTGCAATTAGTGGCCCTTTATTTGCAGTTTCTTGACCTTTGGACACTTAATTCAGCTAACTTGCTGGGTGACCTTGGGCCAGTCACACACTCTCAGCCTCCACTGTGGCAAGTGTTTTGATGAGAGATTTCCAAAAATACTGGGAGTTTGACGTGGAGCCAATCAACTTCTGAAGTCTTCAGCCTTGAAAACCCTATGGGGTGACCATAAGTCATCTGTGACCAAAAACTCCTCTGTCCCATTGTAGTCAATGGTATTCAAATATACTTTAGCTTAGTTAGATTATGATCATTTTGTTCTGCCAGAATGCCATTTCATATATCACTAGCATGCCTATCCACACGTTGCTGTGGCTGAGTCTGGTGAAGTGGAAAAGGAAGAAAAGGGGAAGCGAACGGTTTGAACATGTGCCATTGCACAATGATTGCAAGGGAGGGGAGAGGCAAGGGGCCCCTTGCTCCCCTCTCTCTCTCTCGTTCCCTTGTATGGCAACCCTGCAGGTCCCTCCCTAACCTTCCCCTTCCTCTGCTAGGGTGGGTGGGCCATGTCCCGGTGGGCTGATCCTGTCCCTTTCACTCCCTTCCCTTGCAGGCGAATTATCTATCCTAAAACATGCTGGGAGGCATGAGGTGCGTTGTGTTCAAATTTCAGAGCATTTGGTCTAGCAAACCCCTGCACCCTCCCTCACCTTCCCCTTCCTCCGCTAGGGTGGGTGGGCCATGTGCAGATAGCCCGCCCCATCCTTTTCACTCCATAAGGCAGTGGTTTTCAAGGAAGGCATGATTGGTTCCCTTGTATCAGGAGGTGTTGCCTTTGGCGACCATGGCAGATGGCGTAGCTGTTCTTGAGGAACAAGAACTTAATGGTTCCAACTGTCACAGGTGTGGCAGATTCACAATAACGGCCACAGTTGTGACATGTACACAACAGGAGGTGTGAAAACAGTATGAAAACCTGGCCCCACGTGAATGCGACATTGTGTGAAAATTTCAAAGCAATCGGTCCAGTAGTTTGGGAGATTATCTGTCAGCAGAAAAACGAACTGATAGATTTATATATATATAGATTGTGGGATACAGGCAAAAGGAAGTTTAATGGATTTATTGCATTGAATGCTGTTATTTTTATACCACTTAATGGCTAGCAGTCGTAGCTTGAATAGCCTGAGTTCCTTACAGCTAACTTGCTAAACAGGGTTGGCCCTGGTTAATACTGGGACAGGAGACTGGCCAAGGAAGAGCAGGCTTACTATGAAGAGGAAAGCAATGGCCAACCAGATCTGGTCATCTCTTGCACTGAAAACCTTCTGAGTGGTCTCCTTAAGTTGGTTGTTACTTGACAGTATTGAAATATCAGTATTAATGGTCAGCAGTATTATTCACAGAAGTGGGCATCCTGCTTTTGTAAGGAAAAAGACATATTTCTTGCCTTGCATATTCAGGGCATAATCCAAGCAAATCGTTTTAAAAGTCCTGTTGATTTCACCGGGTGAATTAAAGTATGTGCTTCAGTCATCTCCATTTAAATCAATGGGACTTGAAAGTGCTGAACCTTTGCCACGTCTCTGCTCTCAATTTATAAACCCATTTATTTAATTGCACTCAATTAGAGTCACACATGGTCAACCTATTATGTCTTACATTAGGTATCTGTGATCCGATCTCCCAAAATGTATTTTTACCTCCACGATCAGCAGTGGGGGCAGGGGCTGGATTGTGGCTACTGTGGACTGTGGCTATTGTGCTGCATGGATTTGTGCTGCATGGATTGTGGCTATTGTGCTGCATGGATTTTAACCTTGCTGGGCAGAAGATGGGCACAGTGTGGATGACTTCCTTCTTCTCCCATATTCCACCTGTTTTTTTTCCTACAGCAAACAATATAATCCCTCCCCATTGCTGAACTGCTATATGAAAAACAGCACACTGAGAAAGGGTTCTGTCTCCCTGTGATATATTTCTGATATAAATTGTACTATCCTTGATCCT
The DNA here is from genome assembly GCF_021028975.2 of Sphaerodactylus townsendi. Classification (NCBI taxonomy): domain Eukaryota; kingdom Metazoa; phylum Chordata; class Lepidosauria; order Squamata; family Sphaerodactylidae; genus Sphaerodactylus; species Sphaerodactylus townsendi. The sequence continues at coordinate 36,702,748 of NC_059425.1, read as the reverse complement.
AATGATTTCTTTTAAGTTACACACTTGGGAGATCTGACCATGGATTCCCAATGTAAAATGTGACTTGATTTTCAGCCCATGTATTCATGGATGGTCTCCTTTGCTTTGAGCATACATTCTCATTTATGCAGATGTTTTCCCTTCTTCAGCACTCACCCTGCTCTCAGATCAGAAAATCCCTGCTGTTTAAGTGTGACTTTTTTCTCCCTTTGCCCGGAAAGCAAAGGAGATCACCTTGCATTAAGATTTCGAGTTTTCTCCCAAATATATAAAACAGCAAATGTATAGCAAATATGTAATAATTTAAACCAATTTTAAACAACAACTATGCTGAAAGCTATGAGCAGCTTTTTTAATTTCAAAGATGCAAGACCCTTTAAAGGTAATGGATGCAGAATGCCACTCAGCCAATATGTACAGCAAGTGTGTCATACAACAAATATACAGCAAATATGTAGCCATATTTCCAATATTCAAACTGGAGAGCTGTTCTTGTTGTCAATACATGGGCTCATCTAACTTTGCCTATTCTTCTTTAACTGGGCTTCCAATGTCTGACCTGAAGAGACATGAGAATTGAAGAAGAGGAAGAGTTGATTTGTATACCCCACTTTTCTCTCCTAAAAGAGTCTCTACTAAAAGAGTCAAAATCACTTCTCACACAACAGGCACCTTGTGAGGCAGGTGGAGCTGAGAGAGTTCTGAGAGATCTGTGACTGGCCCAAGCTCACACAGCAGGCTTTGTGTGGAGGAGTGGGGAACAAACCTGGTTTTCCAGTTTAGAGTCTGCTGCTCTTGACCACAACACCATGCTGTCTTTTTTGCATACTTGCATACATGCAGTCTGCTTTTAGGAGACCAAAGTTTGAATCCCTACTGTGCTATGGAATAAAAGTCACTCTGGTGAACTTGGGCCAATCACATACTTCCTGCCTAGCCTATCTCACAAGGTTATTGTGAGGATAAAATAGAGGAGAGGTGAATAATGAAAGCCACTTTGGGTTGGTATAGTCAAAGAATACACAGCACAATTATCTGTGTATGGACTTTGCATGGTGTGGTCTACAGAGCTATACATTACACATTCTACTTTGAAACAAAATGATATTGGGAAATGCAATACAATGGATTTAAGTGAGAAGCTCAAGCACATCATTTCCTCCCACCTCTCTGTGGTGATTGCAGTGATGCCATACTGACTTTTCTCAGATGCTAACATAGGCTGTTTCTGCACAGCCCAATAACAGCACCCCAGGGATGGTAAAAACACCATCCCTGGGGCGCTGTTTGCAGCAGCGCCGTGCTTGTGCCGTGCTTGTGCCAACCTCAATGAGTGAGGTTTTCAAAAAGTGGCATCTTCCACCTGCTGCAGTGCGAATGGCAGCAGGTGGAAGGCGGTGTTTCCCCCCCGCCTTCCCCAAATGGCTCTTACCTTCTCCTGGCTTCCATTGCATTGTGGAGGCCAGGGGACACACCTCCTGACCTCCGACTCCAGAGCCATTGCTCTGGCCACAGGGGCCTGTCCCCTGGCCTCTACAACGTGATGGAAGCCAGGAGAAGGTAAGAACCATTTGGGGATGGTGCAACCTGTGCGAAGGTTGTGCCGTTGGCTGCACACCCAGCGGGACTGTCCATGCGAACAGTCCGGGGGGGGGGTGTGCATTGGTCATAGGTTGGCTGCAAGTGTTTCAAACTACCGGTAGACTCCCACTGCTCCTGAAAAAGAGATGATAGGACTGGGGAAGCTCTTGTGAAGCTGAATCTGCCTCCCCAACTGGAGATGACAGGAAGGGCTGACAGGCTTAATGGTGTTAAGGCAGGGACCTACCTGGATGGGAGAGAAACAAATGGAGCAACTAGGATAAGGGGTTACTCAGTGGTAGAGCATCTGGCATGGTATGTAGAAGATCTCAGGTTCAAGTCCAGTACATCAAGTTAAAAGGATCAGGTAGGAGTTGATGTGAAAGACTTCCACCTGAGACCTTGGAGCTGCTGCCTGTCTGAGCAGACAATACTGAACTTGATGGACCCAGGGTCTGATTCAGTTTAAGGCAGCGTTATGTGTGCATGAAAATGCCAGTGTAATGGTAGCCAACCCCACTTTTTCTTCCAGCTATCAGACAGGCAGTTACTGTGATACAGACCCATGACGAGGTGAGTGGTGGCACTCCTTGCATAGACAGGGCGCATCAACACCTACATGAAGCGGCCTGATGCTGAATTAGACCACTGGTCTACCAAGGTTTCAGTGTTAGATTAATTCCTCTGTAGAGGAGAATGCCTCAGCAGCCTGCTGTGATATCTTTGCTGGATTCTTTTCAGATAAAGATTCTCTTAGAGATTCCAATTGGGAGGCCATATTAAAAAGTGATCCTTTACCAATAGATTTGGATGCACATGCTGCTTGGCAAATGTCAGCATGCTCATTCTGTCTGATATAGATGAGGCCTTGGAGTGATGAGGGGTACCTTATATAATTTGGATCATTGTCCTCTTGGCTTATTAAATCATGCCCTTTCTCACAGGAGCAGAAAGAAGCTGTTGCGAAACCATTCACTGGATAAAGAAGACCTAGTTAATTATAAATTAGTGTCAAATCTCAGTTCCCTGGGCAACATTATTGAATGTGTGGTAGTAGAACAACTCAGGAGTATCTTAATGATGCATCTTTCCCTGGCCTCTTTCAGTCCAGTTTTTGGCTCAACTTTGAGACACAAGCTGCTTCAGTAGTTCGTGGTGGATGATCTGCATCTACAGATGGATATGAACAACCTCTCTTTGATAATTCGGTTGTACTTGTCAACAGCCTTTAATGTGATTGGTTGAGCCATATTGACAGACCGGCTGGTGCATGTAGAGCTTTTCACTGGTTTCTATCTTTGCTGTTGGCCAGAAGGTTGTTATAGCAGAGACAGAGCTTCCTCAGCCTGGAATCTGGATTATAGCGTTTGGCAAGATTCTGTCCTTTCTCCAATGTTATTCCATCTGTACACGAAGCCTTTGAATAAGAAAATAGGTAATTTGGTAGTGGAGCACAATATATAGGTGTATCAATGCACTCAGTTGTGTATTTCTTTAATGAAACTTCTCAGTGCCTCAGTTTCTCTGCTAGGCCAATATTTGATTATGGTGATGATATTGATGGGGGTGAATATGCTGGAGCTGAATCCAGAAAGATGGAGGCTGCTGCTGTCTGGGAATGCTTAGTCATTAGAGGATTTCCAATCATCACATTAAATTCAGTGAAATTTTCCCCATCAAGTTGTGTTAAGAGCTTCAAGGAACGCCTTGACTCAGCTTTATTGCTAGAAGAGCAGGTTAGTGTAGCAGCCAAAAATGCCTTTTATCATCTTAATATGGTATGGAGACTACTTCATGCATTGGACACTGCTGACCTCGCGTTGCTGATCCAAGCACCTCAATTGGATTAATGCCATACACTGCACATGGGACTGCCCTTGAAGGATCTCAGAAGCTTCATTTGGTGCAAAAAGTGGTGGCTTGCCTTCTGATGGGAATAAGAAGAGTTTAGATTTATACCCCACTTTTCTCAACCATAAACCATCTCAAAGCAGCTTACAATCTCTTTCTGTTCCTCTTCCCACAACAGACACCTTGTGAGGCAAGTGGGGCTAAGAAAGTTCTAGTGACTCGCCCAAGGTCACCCAGCAGTCTTCATGTATAGGAGTGGGGAAACAAATTCAGTTCACCAGATAGGAGTCTGCGGCTCATGTGGAGGAGTGGGGAATCAAGCCTCCAGATTAGCGTCTACCTCTCTTAACCACTGTAGCATGGTGAAAATGCAGCATCTGCCTGTTAATCTGGGATATATAGAATACCCACAATCCAGTAGATTATGCATGTGTGCCACCATACTGCACCAACTGCACAGATGCAGATCCATTGGAAATACTGCTTATATTAAATTGGGAAGAGGTCATCAATGAGAGTGTATTGGGTGCTGAATCAAGAGGAAACAAGCATTGTGAGTAGGGAAAGTTTGACAGTCAAACGTTATTTGCAGAGATCATAGCATTGTTAATATGTAGCTGCCTCAGGGATGGTGGGCAGGGCATTTTTCCTCACCTCCTCAATAACTGCCCCTTCCCCCCCAAGACATAGAAGGTTGGCCAAATATATGGGGTATTTTTTGTTCAAGTGAACAGAAATCTCAGTTTTAATTATCAAGCCACATTTAATTATTATTACTATTAATTTACCACTATAGACTTTTGTAATAGTGTTTTCTTGGGAGGAAAGACCTACTCATTGAAAAGGGGGGAAATACTAATTTTTTAAATCACCTCCATCTCAAGAGCTGTAATTGAGGTTAGGAAGTTATGGTGGATTAACAGGTTGGAGCTATTGTTTCAGTTGGGAGGGGGAGCTCATGGCAAGGATCTTGGTTGAGCTGCATAAGTGCTCGACCTTTGAACAGACATGGCAAACTCAAGTGATTTTTAAAGTGAAGGCCCTAAGCTTCACATTAGAAATTAATCATGAGATGTTTTGGTGATAACATCGCTCTCATTTGAAAATGTAATTTATTAATCAGCATAATACCTATTTCAAAGCATTATGCAGTCCCTAATAATAAGCTCACTGCATTAGAATCTTTGGCTTTCACCTTCTATCCACCATCTCAACTATGGAAGCAAAAGGAGCAGATTATTTTTTCCTTCATTCCAGGGGACATATTCTGGGGCTACAGTATTTAGGTGATCTATCAGATCAATGAATTGGTTAGGAAAAACTTTGACTTGATTAAAAAGGTCTGTTTGATTTTTTTTTTTTAATCACAAGGCCTGTTCTGAGATGCTGCTTTAAATTAACCCTCTGACACTACGGCTCATTCCGCACATGCAGAATAATGCACTTTCAAACTGCTTTCAGTGCTCTTTGAAGCTGTGCGGAATAGCAAAATCCACTTGCAGACAGTTGTGAAAGTGGTTTGAAAGCGCATTATTTTGCATGTGTAGAAGGGGCCTACTCTCCCTGGCCGAGGCTCATGTGCTCTTCCCACCAACCCTCCCTAATTGCACTTGCATTAAAGAGAGCAGTGTGGAAGACTTGGCATATTGAGGATGGCTAGAGAAGGACATCGGCACAGTAGGGAAGGACTGGCAGGTGCTGTAACCTCCCACTTCCTTTAAAAGAACTCTGCATTTGTGACAAATTGCATGCATGAAAGCCACATGTCATAGCATAACATTATGCTTTTTAAACGACAGCAGTCTGTTAATGGTTTAAAGGGGTATGGGTGAGCCCATGGAAAGAACAGGGATGGATGGATGAGTGTGTGTGTCTATCTGTGTATTGGCCTTCTATGGCAAGTAATGAGCAACATGCTGTGATTTGTATCAGCCTGCAAGACAATGGGGGAAGGGAGGGATGAATTCATCATTTATGTCAATCCATTCTACCACACTATAGTACACAAAGGTCATGCCCCTGAAAATATTCATTTCTACAAATATGTATTTTTTTTGAAAAAAATTAAATCAACAATTGAATCAGTTGCTCAGTTGGTGATCATATAATTTATCAAATAATCGCTTCCTTGGATTTTTTAAAAGACAGGTGGGATGTTTTAAGTAAATAATAAAATAGAAGCAAAGACTGTTTTAACTGAGCACATTGATCCAAATGCATTCAGAGGTCTTTGGCAAGAAGCAGGAAATGCAGCCTGCTCTTCTCTTCTCTTCTCTTCTCTTCTCTTCTCTTCTCTTCTCTTCTCTTCTCTTCTCTTCTCTTCTCTTCTCTTCTCTTCTCTTCTCTTCTCTTCTCTTCTCTTCTCTTCTCTTCTCTTCTCTTCTCTTCTCTTCTCTTCTCTTCTCTTCTCTCACAGCATCCATTATAGATCCTTCTTCCCTCTGTTCTGCCTACCCTGCAACATCTAGAATCTTCATGGTTACTTTCAAACAGTATGAGTTAGATATCTTTTTCCTTTCAAGTTTATTATAATCTGTAAGACCTGGCACAGGGTCATGGCCATCCCCTGCAGCAGTGCCAGTTTAATATTCAGGGATGTTTTTTGTTGTCAAAAAGGGTAACGAGGATGTGAATAATTTTTTAAATGTTATTTTAGTTCTGGATATATTGGAGCTGAAAAATCAGTATTCCCAGTTTCCCGGATTCATACCTGTATGGTATTTGGACCCAGGTTTTTGGGGATGGGGGAGGTTCTAATATTTTTCTTCTCTATTACTCCTTATTGGGAAATTTACAGAAGACTGCTAATGCCTGCCCTTTAAATAACCCCCCCAATATCAAAAGTCCAGTTCTGTGGGCCCCTAAGCAAGGTGCCTTTAGCCATCCTCCTTTGTTTCTTATAGAGTAGAGAAAAATCTGTGGAAAAATGTAAAACCTGAGAATCTCCCACAATAGAAATGCAACCAATACAAAACTTGTGCATCTGAACCTATGTAAAACACAAGAATCTAAAACTACGTGAAATGCATAAATATCAGTCTATGTAAAATGTGAGAATCTTAACGTAAAACACAACAATCCACAAAAGCCTTACTAACCCAACAAAAATCAACTCCAGCAAAGAATAATAAAAAGAAGAGTTTCTCTACTTTTAAGGAAACTCAAAGGGGCATACAAACTCATTTCCCTTCCTCAACAAACAACTTGTGAGGTAGGTGGGGCTGAAAGAGTTCTGAAAAATACCACTAAAGTGGTTGTCAAAAGAGAGAACCTAATGGATCAGAATGTAGAGCCAAGAGAAGCACATTTTACACTCTCCCTGCCTGAAAATACATAGTTCATTTAACAAAATACCTGATCACTTCACAAAAAATTAAATATTTTTGTTGGTAAATTAGCTAGCAATGGGTGACCCTCAGAGTAGCCTGCGGTATGGATGTTTCAAGCCTGCGGTATGGATGGCTTGAAAAAAGAGAGAAGATCAAATACAAAATAACAAATGATTCCTTCCAATTCAGTGCTCTTTTCTTGTCTCTGCTGCTTCTTTCTTCTGAAATGCAGCTCTTCGAGCACACTTGTTTTGCTTTGGTCAACTTCTGTTTGCCCGAATTCTCAGGCCAGAAAGAAAAAAGGGGTGCCAAAGGAATATGGCCATATCTGTCCACACTTACACCAGTTTAGCTTTGAGGAGGAGGTATCCTAACCCACTTCTCATACCTTTTTTGAAGTGATTTTGAATCCAGCCTGCATTTTTCTTTCCCAGAACTGTGTCCTGCAGCATGCAACCCCATGCACCACAACACACCACCGGGAGCTCAAGGTAGAAGACCTGGTGGAGCTGTCAGAGAGAAGACTAGAGCAGCTCCCCAGTGCAGCCCTTTCCATTCCACCAATGGATGAAACAGCATATACAAAGTTAAAATGGAAAATATAATATGCTGTGGAGTAATCAAACAATATTATCATCACAGAACCCTTGTAAGGCATTTGTAATCATACAATATAAGTAAAAAACGCACAACTCCCCTCTTGTAGAAGATTGCAGTCTACATTTCAGTAATGGAGCAGAGGGTGTGATTGAAGATTATTGTGCTGTGAGAACAGCACAGACATTTCTGTGGTTAACTGAGAACTGTCTACAAAAGAAAAAAGAAGAAATCCAGGGCAAAATTAAGAATGACCAAGAACTAGGGTGGCAAAAACAAAACAAAACACACAACTGGAGAAATATTTCCATTGCTTAATGGGACATTATTTACCAGTGATATTTTTTACTTCCCAGCCATGAAAAACTTTTAAGTGACCATTTCCATAACCTCTGTTACAAGGATAGGAAACCTTTTCTTCAGGCTTTTGACAACCCTGCTGTGAACTAGTGTTTCTGATATTATTATTATTATTTTTAATTGGTTTTAATATAATGCCCCTCCCCTTTTGGGCTTGGCATACAACAATCAAAAACAACAAAACCATTTAAAACATTTAGACATCTCCTACAATCCAATCCAAATTACCAAGTGGCAACTAATTCCAAATCAGAGCCATTATGGAACCTCCACACCACGGGGACCTACATGATAGGTTGAGATGATAATGCCAATGGCCGGTTTTTTCATACGGCCGCCATGCACCCGGCAGCCAAGAGTTCTGCCGCGGTGGGAGCTCGCAATTGTTACCGCACGCATGGCGTGCGAGCAGGTAATGAAGACACTTGCAGGAAGGCGGACTCCGCATGGAGCCGCCTCTTCCCCCTTCTCCGCCCCACTCACGATGTCGCCGTCGTCGCCTGCTGGCCATGGAAGCCCCGCCCATGCTGCCCTCTGACCCCTGGAGGGTGAGGAGGGACAGTGTGGGCGGAGGCCTCCGCGACCAGCGACGAGCGGCAATGCTCGATGAAGAATGAAAGAAGCGAAGAAAGGAGACTAGCGTCTTCCCGTGCGGCAACGGTTCGCACTGCGCCCGCCGGGGGAAGCGCTTCTCTAACAACAACCCTTTAAAAGGGTTTGTTGTTTAAAGCTGACCTGGCGCCCACCACCCTGGGGAAAGGAAGCGCCAGTCAGGTCGGTTGCTGCTGCGTTGCAGCTTAAGAGCACGCCCTGTCTGGGGCTTGACGCGGCGGACCTGGGGAAGGCGGCGTTTTACACGCCATGTTGCGTCGTTTTTGGGCCGTGTGGAAACGGCCAATGTTAAAAAGGTTGATGGCTGAGACTTGGTTGAAAGTTGGTGGAGGAAACCCTAGATTTAACCATAGCTGCCTCAACCATATGCCTGGTGAAACAGCTCTGTCTTATAGGCTCAGTGGAACTGCATTAGATCCTGCAGGGCCTTGATCTCATCAGACAGTGTGTTCCACCAGGCTGGGGCCAGGGTTGAAAAAACCCTGGCTGTGGTTGAGGCAAGCAAGACTTCCTTGGGGCCAGAGGCTATCAGTAGGCTAGTATTTGCTGACTGGAATATTCTTTGAGGAACATGTTGTAGAATTATAGCACTATAACATTGCAGAAAGAGAGGAATTGCATAAAGAGAGTAAAAGAGAGGAAGACTGGAAGGATAACAAGAGAGGTACATAGCAGATGCATACTTAGGGTTGGTTTCAACTCAGATTTAGGACTAACAGCCTCAGCCTCAGCCTCAGATTTAGCCTCAGCCTCAGATTTAGGACTAACAGTTCACATTTTCTCAGAAGAACCACTGAGTTCAATAGGACTTTCTTTGCAAAGACATTCAGAGGATAAGGGTTAAAACAATGGATTGTAGAAGTTATGTGTCTTGAGGAATTGGTTTTAAGGGAAATACAGCACCAGTCTATTGAAAATTGCAGTCATAAACGGCAGCAAAGTAGAAAAATCATGGTAATTACTGGAATTGCCTCAGTTGCAAAAAAAAGTGTGCATGAAATTTCTTAAATTTCTTTTACATATTGCATATTTCTAGTTGTAGTGACAGCTGGTTCTAGCTTGAGGACATGTCTGCTTGATAACTATTCATGAGAAGAACACCTGAAAACAAAGTAGCCAGGTATTATCTTTGCAAATGGTTATGCTTTTGTTGGGTGAAATTGATTCCATGGTTATTCCAAAGATACCTATCATTCCAAAGTCCAGGCTGTTACAACAAGGTCTAAAAATAATGAAATGTTGTCCAACTCAGGGTGGCAGGCAACATGATACAAGGTGAACAGTGTGTTTCAAGACAGCATTGTAGAAACACTCCAGTGTCAAGAGCTGCATGCTCCTGGTTTCAGTTCCAGATGATTCATGCATTTACTTGATCTTCATAGCCTCAGTTACTCCATCCGTAAAATGGCAATACATAAAATGGCAGCATTAAAACCTTATCTGACAAAGGTGTTGAAATGAATAACATAAAGGCAGCCAATGTTTGCATACTGGAATATGGCAGAGAAAACACCTCCCCCCAAACACTATATAGTAAACAAATTTGAGCAATGACATGTCCATCAATCTATTAAAAGTAATTAAAACCATTCCCATTTAACGCTGGAGGAAAATTCCATATGTCAGATTTATCATCCCCTCAGAAACTTCAGCTGGAAATCAAATGTTCCTCTGTTTTCTCTCCATTTCCCTTTTTTTTTTTACCCCTTCTCCATATGGCTCTTGAAATATTTCTCTGTTTCAGTGGGTTTTAATGCTCATTCCTAGAGTACTTATTTCTTTGGTGAAGGGGAATGTAAAAACACACACACACATTTCAGCATGTGCTATTTTTGTTTTTCAAATTAATTGGAGGATTAAAAAACAGCTGGCCATCTGAATCTTGAATTCTAGACTTCCCCCACTGCTCACCTTTTCTTCAATCAGCCTAAAGACAACTAACCTGCTTCACCTCACAGAGATAATCATCCTCCCAAACACTTATCCATTGAGCCTTAAAGGCTGCTTACATCTCTTCTGAAATTATCAAGAGTATTATCCCCCCCAATTTTAATCACCAACAGACTTTTTTTGTTGTTGAATTACATTGGAGTGCACGCTTCACTCTTACATTTGACAAGTGTTGTTTTTAAAATGACTTTATTACAGTGACACAGGCACTGGTCACATCAAAGTTGGATTATTGTAACATGGTACTTGGAAGATCTCTCAGAAACTTCAGCTGGTCCAGCAGTATGTGGCCAAAATATTCATAAGGACACACCTAGGTGAAGATGGCACACCTGTACTACAAGGTCATCGTTGTTTCCTAGTTTTTTTCCAGTCCACAGTTTAAAGTGCTTTGTTAAACAAATGAACATTAAAACTCTAAATACTCTGAGCCGAGAACTCCTGGCTCTCAAATCTGTTACCATCTATCAACGACAATAGAAGTGAGATGGACTGGGTAACCACCTTTTTATTTGTGTTGTTGCCTCTCGGGGGCACTTTTCTCAGGAATGGTCCTGGAAATCTATGGTTTTATCAAATGAGGGGCGACTCTAGGCTGTAGCTGGAGGGAGGCAGTGGTGGGATAAGGATTCAGAAGGTTCACACCACTTCAGCAGAACCGGTTGTTAAAATGGTGCTTGTAACCAACCAGTTGTTAAATTATTTGAATCCCACCACGGGAACTGGTTGTTAAATTAATTGAATCCCACCACTGGGGGAGATGAGAATGTTTGTATTTTGTAGGTCAAAATTGTTCCATCCCACCACAGACACACATGTGAAAATGGATATAAGAGCAAGTATGACCCTGAAACAAAACTGTGTCAATTAATACATGTATCACATTTAATTCCAATAACCAGATAAATACTAGGCTAGAAACAAACAAGGAAGTAAGTAGCAAATACCAAAGTATTATAACAGTGATCTCACCCAGTTATCAGAGTACCGTACACCAACCAGGAGGGAAAGCAGATGGGATAGCCAGATCTCATGAGATCTTGGAAGCTAAGCAGGATCGGTACTGGGATGGGAGACCACCAAGGAAGGCTCTGCAAAGGAAGGCAGTGGCAAACCACCTCTGCTTCCCACTTTCCTTGAAAGCCCCTTGCTGTAGTTGCCATAAATCAGGTGCGACTTGATGGCACTCAAGTACATAAGGCATCAACCTTGGTTTAGTCAACCACAGTTCATTTCAATGAAATTTAGACTTTAAGGCAGCAGTGGATTATGCTGGTAGAGCATTAAATTAACTTTAGTGCAACCAGAATAAGTAGCTGTTCCACCTAATTGATGCTTAATCGACATAGTCTAGCAAGAGTTTGAAAAAAATTTTACTTAGATTTTTTTAAAGTTAAAGTTGGCATATGGCTTTCCCCCCAAGGAATGTGAGGGTACTGCTGAATCCATTCCTGGCATATGATAAGTGGTATTTCATTAAACAACGAAAGCCCACCAGCCATGATAAACAGAAAAGACACTTGGTATCCTCAGTGGTTGGCTTTTTGTCTCATTGGGCTCTGCAGGAGATGAGAATGGTAGGGATGCAGGAGAGGGCTTTCTCTGTAGTATATACCAAGTATATACACAGGGCCACCAAGTATATACCCTCTACACCAGGGGTAGGGAACCTGCGGCTCGAGAGCCGCATGCGGCTCTTCTGCCCTTGCACTGCGGCTCCACGAGCCAAGACGCCGGCCCCATCCTTGCCCACCCTGCAGACAGCAGGGCGGGCGCATCAATTGCCCACGGCCAGCTGGGCCACGCCACGGGCTTCCCCTCTCGCCCGCCCTGTTGAAGTGGGGCGGGTGCTTTCCCGGCGGCTGGCAAGGCTGAGCCGCCAGTTTCATCCTTGCCCGCCCTGCAGGCGTGGCAGGGTGAAGCGCCTGTGCCAGTGGCCGGCTGGGCCGTGCTGGCAAGGCTTCCCCTCTGCGCCCGCCTTGTTCAAGTGGGGCAGAAGCGGTTTCAGCTGACTTGGCGGGTGGTAAGCTGCTGGCCCCATCCTTGCCCGCCCTGCAGGTAGCAGGGCGGACGCATCCATGCGCTTCTCAGAATGAGCGGAGTAAAAGGTTAAAAAACCCAATTTATACAGTGTTATCTTTATTTTAAATGTCAAAAATTATTTGCGGCTCCAAGTGTTTCTTTTCCCGTGGAAAACGGGTCCAAATGGCTCTTTGAGTGTTAAAAGTTCCCTACCCCTGCTCTACACAAATACACACATGAAGCTTCCTTATTCTGAATGAGACCACTGGCCCATCAAGATCAGTAATGCTTACTCAGACTGCCAGTGACTCTTAAGGGTTCTTAAGGCAGTGACTCTTAAGGGTTCTTAAGGCAGAGGTTCTTTCTGCTGGAGATGCCAGGGATTGAACCTGGAACTTCCTGTATTCCAAGCATATGCTCTACCATTGAGTCATGGCCCCTCCCGGATTACCTTGTTTTATTTCAATGTTGATGGTTTCCTGAAGTTTAAAAAAATCTTCCAGAAGGCCTTTGAGGACAGTCAAATTATTTTCCAAAGTTGACTTATTTTTGTGCCGATTCTTTATTTGAAAAAAAAATGCATTTTAGCTGTATTGATACTGTTGTATTTTTCCTGGGGGTGTCTTTTGTCCTATTGCTCTAATCTGGGCTCTAATCAGGGCTCTAATCTGGAGAGCCTCCTTTTGATTTCCCAGCCTCAACATGAATGGCAGACTCTTATCTGATGATTTGAATTTGCTTCCCTGCTCCTACACATGGGTGACCTTGGGCTAGCCACAGTTCTTAGGATGTTTCTCAGCCCTACCTACCTCACAAGGTGTATTGTGGGGAGTGGAAAGGAAGGAATTTGAAAGCTGCTTTGAAACTCCTTACAGGTCAGAAAGGCAAGTTATAAATGCAAACTCAGCTTCTTCATCTTCTTAAGGGTTTCTGTTACGATGAGTTGAGTGTTAATACTTATTTACTCATAATTTATTTTTAGGTAAATATTATTGATTTTATTTATTGTATGCCACTCAAGTGCTTTTTAAGTAGAAGGACAGGATATAAATCTTATAAATAAGTAAATAAAACAAGTTGCGTATTGCTTTTACAATAAATTACTCAGACGCTGTTTTGAAAAAGATCTGGAGGTGCAGCCAGACAAGATGAATCTGTAATGTTTAACCATTAAAATGGTCCCCTGCTAGGGGTTCCAGTTCCCCCCCTGGCCACCAGTGAGGGATGAGGGAGTGGGGTTTCCAGATCTAGATTGGGAAACTCTTAGAGATTTGTGGATAGGGTCTGGGAAGACAGGGACCTCAGTGAGGTACAATGCCACTGAGTCCACCTTCCAAAGCATCCTTTCTACCCATGGGGACTGATCACTGTAATCTGTTGATGAGCTGTAGTTCCAGTGGATCTCCAGGTCCCATCTGGAAGAGAGCATCCCTACCCCCTTACAAGAGTCACAAGAAAAACAAGGGAATTACCATACTACTTTTATAATAAATTATTCAGAATTTTCAACAGTTATTCGGGACCATGCTGAATCAATTTCTCACAGCTGACAAGCTATATCTGCATAGGGATACATTTTTGGCTGATGGTATCATGGAACAAGAATCAAATTCTGTGGTCTAAAACAGCCTAGCTGGTGATGACTAGAAGATCGATGAAGCGGAATGGGACACACAGCTCAGTAACAGAGCAGCAATTTATGGACAGATTTACTGAGTTGCAGACCATGGTGAATGAAACCAGAATTCTCATGAGCCAGTAAAGAATTTTGCAGGGGTCGTCTGGCTTTCAGCAATACTTTCCTTCATTGAATCTGACCCTCTGCCTCCATTTCCTTGTAAAGGTCATTGACAAAGCCCATTTAACATTTGGCTCTTTGAGGCTACTGACATTTTTTGACCTTATAGAAAGAAATTGTTCAAAAGTAGATGGTGAAGATTTTCATCTCCTGCTGAAGAAAATGCATTATGCTAAAGGGGAAGCATTAGGGCCATTTAAGATGTTTGAAATCAACTAAGCATTCCAACACCCATTGTCAGCCCAACATGGAGCACTCTTATAGGTGAATTAGAAGTAACACTAAGGGCTGAGGGAGAAGCTGTGGTTTGGTGGCAGACTAGATACTTTGCCTGCAGAGAGTCTCATGTTTAACCCAGACTTCTCCAGTTGAAAAGGATCTCTAGTGGCAGAGGTTGGGAAGAGATTTCTAAAGAATTTGGAGGTGCTCCATTCATTTCCCCCTTTATATGGTTTATCTGTCTATATCATAGGGAAACATATTGCACCTTGAGCGTCTTAAGAACTGCTGCCAATCAGAGGAGATGGTACTGAGCTAGGTGGATCAATGGTCTGACTTTAGGAGAGCTTTATGGCTGATGTTTAAAATAGTGCCAAAGTATCTAGTTCTCCATTGCCTTAGTGTTCTGTGATTTCCTGACACTGATCCACATCATTGCCTGCTGACCACAGGAAATCTGGAACGTCATGACATCACAATACAAGACAAATTCTATATATGTGAATGTTTTCAACAACAGCCATATTTTCACCCTCGCATATCATTTGGTTCAGAAATACTATGTCATTTAAAGGAGGAAGTGATAAGTCACTTTGACAAACTTGTCACTGTATGACACCAAGTCAAAATTAAGTTAAGGAATTATTTTAAAGAATTGTGAGAGAAACCTGAAAAATTATGATGAGATTTACAGAAAAACAAAACAAAAAACCCAAGGGAAGGTTCTAAACATCCTTCAGTCATCATCAGATTCTTCAAAATGAAAAAAATGGAGATAAATTTATTTTGTTTACAATATTTATATCCCAGTTCTTTCTGAAGGACAACATTTGAGGAATGTGGGACACAGCTCAAACATTTTGATAGTTCAGAAGAATTTCACAAAATTTTGTCAGTCTAATTTTCTGTGTCTTGCCTCTAATAGAAAGGCCTCAAATATTTTATCTATGTATTTTGCTTATTTTTAAAACATTCTATCTCATGTCATCAAAAGTTCCAAAAAGATTACAAAATATACAGAAGAAGCTGTGTGCTGTTAGCAGGAAATGATATGGGCCTAGACTCGAGAATAGAGGACTGGGCTGAGGTAAAAGGAATGTTGACTAAGAGCTGTGGTGATTGACGCTGTGGAAGAACCATGAGAACATAAGAAAAGCCCCGCAGAATCAATTCGTTAATAGAATGTAAGGAACAGACTGGGAGAATTCCTCCCTCACATTTGGCAAAGGGAGTTTCTGACTCAAGTAGCGCATAGCCATAACATCAGTGGTCTTTAACCAGATGCCTGGAGATGCTGGAGGGCAGGAACAATTGTGCCATGATGCACCAGTGTGCAATTCCACATCTGGTAGTGATGTCATCACATCAGGCAACAAAATGACATCAGTTCCAGTTTTTTTCAGAACTGGTATTGTGTATTGGAGCCGCACCACCCGTCTCCCCAAATTCCTCCCCACTGACTTGTGAAGCAGGGAATGGGGGCCCATAGCAGCAGATCCAACCCCATTATCTTCAGCTGGTAAGTAAGAACGCACAACTGGCTCTTACTCTGACCCTAAAAGGGTCACATTAGTGGCATCATTACTACTTTTTTGTTTGAGCATTTTTTTAATTTAAAAGAGGAAAGGAAAGAATGAGAGAATGGGTGGGGAAAGGGGGGATACCCTGCACACATCCTGTTTCCCCTTAACCTGCTGGGGAGATTTATTCATTAAGAACATAAGAACAAGCCAGCTGGATCAGACCAAAGTCCATCTAGTCCAGCTCTCTGCTACTCGCAGTGGCCCACCAGGTGCCTTTGGGAGCTCACATGTAGGATGTGAACGCAATGGCCTTCTGCGGCTGTTGCTCCCGATCACCTGGTCTGTTAAGGCATTTGCAATCTCAGATCAAAGAGGATCAAGATTGCTAGCCATAAATTGACTTCTCCTCCATAAATCTGTCCAAGCCCCTTTTAAAGCTAAAGCATTTTACTTTATTAAATTTCTATACTGCCCCTCCCCTCCAGTTCAGCCTTGTGTATGTTTCTGTGTGGCTCAAGGGGGCTCTGTGTGCAAGCGTGTGTGTTTCTGTTTGGGTAATTTGAACTCTCCATGTGTGTTAATTGCTAATTTCTCTTTATGGTCAGATAGTCTCTTGATTAGGCCAATCTAAGGGCATTTCTAGCAGCACAAAGTGTCCACTGCACTCCTGGAGTGTCTCCAAAATTATTTGATGTATGTGAAGAGGTTAGCTATTAATATCGCCTTTCATACAGCTAAATTATCTGGTTTCAAAATCACTTGCAGATTCTATTAAAGACCCCTATGGAGGATTGCTTCTTGAAATAGGTATTTTAATTCATCCGGGTACACTAAGGTGTTGCCTTCCTTTCATTAATAAAATGGAAACTCATAAAGAAAACCAGATTATCCTGAATTTATGATCAAGTAATTTTGTTTCTCTTAGCTCTGGTAATAATTGCAGAACATCATTTCTATCTATTTCCAGCCCCCCCTTCCCCCCTTTTTTACACACCTAGACAATTTTAATTTCTCATGTTTATTTATCTTTTCTTCCCTTTTAATTTGACAGGGAAAGCTATCTAAGACCCCAGGAGGTAAACACAAAGAGCCAGGAATGAGTTCTTTCCATCTTCGGTTTAATGAAATAATAAGTAATTGATTTATATTTATGGGTGATTTAAACATTCAGGAATATTCTTTTGCACTTCTACCTTTTTATAGTTTCATAAAGAGTAACTTAGCTTTATGTCCCAAAGCTGTTGTGGTCAGACATGACATCCTAAGCGGAGTTACACCCTACAAAATTCATTGAAGCCAGAGACAACTTTGTATAGAACTGCATTTGTTTGGTCATCAAGGTCCAGCTGATATACTTCACAGGGTTTTCAAGGCAAGAGATGTCTCCATGTAGCAGCCCTGAACTTCCTCTGTGATCTCCTATTAGGGCTGCTAAATATGCTCTGGCAACTGTTGGGTGTGAGAGAGACCTACCAGGAACAAAGAGAGGCCCAAGTAGGCATTGCCAGTGACTCAGCAGTGACTCTTCTGATGTGCACTCTTCTGAGGTAATATCATCATGTTCCTGGGGCCACTCTGGTAGTTGGGCAAAAACTCTGCAGTAGAAATCATCATTACCATAGAGATTTTGTCCAAATACCAGAGCCTCCCTGCATCACCAGAAACATGAAGTAATTTCTGAGGTACTTAAGAAGTAACATCACCACATTGCCAGTGACGCAGGCCTAGGCCTCCTTTTGCTGCCAGTAAGTTGCCTGCCAACTAGCTGATTGGTGCTGGATGGAGGGGTCCTGAAGCAGGGAGTCCCATGCCCTCAGCAGGGCTCTTGTAACCCAATCTTCCATCCATGTTGTAAGCAGGACAATGAAAGTAAATAAATGAAATGAATATGAACTGCCAATGTCATAGACAACATGTAGCCACTGTCTGGGGACGCTGTCCCAGACTCCCACTCCCCCACCACTCCTTCTTCTGGCTGGGAGGAGTACTCGCCCCTGGGAGTCCAGAGCACAGCAGAAGGGCCAGGTGCATGGGCAACATGAGCAATATTGTTGCAGGGTGACCTGTTGCAGGAGGCTGAGACATGCCAAAATCCAGGGAAGCTGGAGGAAACTGGCAGAGAAGGGAGGAGGGTGGCATGATGCTGGGCCAGCTTCAGAGTTGGGAAGTGAGACCACTCCAGAGAATAGTCAGGATGGGAGACAGCCCAGGCAGCAGGCCTGGAGGCTGAGGGGAGCGGAAAGACTCCACCGGCTGGGGAAGACAAGGCCTAGTATGCAGAAGGTGGGCACTCCAGCTCCCGCAAGGTCTCCTCCAGGGGAAGGGAGGGCAT
Source organism: Sphaerodactylus townsendi (assembly GCF_021028975.2). Classification (NCBI taxonomy): domain Eukaryota; kingdom Metazoa; phylum Chordata; class Lepidosauria; order Squamata; family Sphaerodactylidae; genus Sphaerodactylus; species Sphaerodactylus townsendi. The sequence continues at coordinate 36,684,574 of NC_059425.1, read as the reverse complement.
GGGAGAGTGGTTTTGGGGTAATTGTCAGAAAGGTGTGGTTGGTGAGGGGAGAGGATAAGAAGCTGTTGGGCCTGGAAGGCCAGGGAGAACAAAGGCATGCTGATAGCAGGAGAGTGGAGGCACTGAACCAGAGCCATGGCTCCATTGAAAAGGATAAGTCCACATCTGAGGCCAAAGGAAAGGCCTGATGACCGCCCCAGGGAGTGACCAGGCAGGAGCAACACCAGAGGGTGGTGACAGCCACTATATTTTCTATGAGGTCAGCAGGCCATCTGTCATGAGCCAGTCTCTGTCATGATAAATCTGACTGTGGACCAGGAGCTGCAGGCAACAGGGCTAGCTTCAAGCCCTGTCCTGCCCAGTAAGGCAGAGCCAGCAATAGAGCCTGATGCCATGCAGCTCGGAGAGCCATCAGTTACCTCACATGAACTAATGAGCCAGTTGCACAAAGAATGCAAAGACAAAGGCAGCAGCTGCTAAAAGGAGAAGTGCTTGCATTGCTGCTAGGTATGGCAGAAGGCTCTGTGAAATGGAGGCTTCTGCATCTGAGGAGGATTGAGTCCTTGCAGAATCATAGCCTCACTAGCCAGGATCTCCTATATAAACCTTGCCATGGGGTAGGCTCTGCCTGGATACAATGACTGTGTTTCACTGGAAAGCTCCATGCACCGGGTTCCTTCTCCAAGTTTTGAACCTTGGTGCCTAGCCTTCCTGCTTGCTTGAACTCCTGGACTCCAAACTGTGTGATTATGCATTTGCTTTGCCACCCGCCTTAACCTTGGACTGCCTGACTACAGCCTTTGCCTGCTACCTGCCTTGACCTCAGTCTGTCTGCTGCACCATAGCTGATGCTTGTCTGCAGCACACTATCATTGAAGTCACAGGAGCTGCATGTATACCAGACACACAAAAACATTAGTTCACACGAGTCTGGTACATAGAAAATCCCAACTGTGAGCATGACAGCTCCTTCATACCCTCCCAGATCTTTAATGTGTCAACCATTCTTGAGTGTGAACCAGCTGATAAATCACAGAAATATGTAGAAGGTGGTCTAGACCAGGGGTAGGGAACCTGCGGCTCTCCAGATGTTCAGGAACTACTATTCCCATCAGCCCCTGCCAGCATGGCCAATTGGCCATGCTGACAGAGGCTGATGGGAATTGTAGTTCCTGAACATCTGGAGAGCCGCAGGTTCCCTACCCCTGGTCTAGACAAAGAACATTCTTCCATGTGCATCTATTGTGAAAAACATAGCCTGATCAGAGAAGGTTGGGTATTCCTTAGAGTTACCCAAACTCTGGGCGAGGTAGGCTACACAGAGACTTGTGCTTCTAGCGGCTAGCCAATGTGACCAGACAACTACCAAGCATCTGATTGTTCAGACCATCACCCAGTTTACCAGCTGCCCCCAGATAGGTCTGGGTTTGATCAGTGCTCTGGCTATCAGTCAGCCATTTCTGACTGACTATGCTGGATTGCGTGAATGGGACAGTTTCTTCTACAGTATAAAATATCAACTCAAAAATATTTCTGTTCAGCAAATTCAGCAATTCTAAATTAATAAAGCCTTTGGTTTTATTGACTTTCAATGCTTGAGCAGGTTAAGGATGGGTAAGTAAGAAAAGATTTCATTTTGATGCAAAGGAGGTGAAATGTCCATGATGCCAACAGGAACATTAAGAAAGATTAGGCCATCTCTAGAAATGACTTAACTTCAAAATTAGCACAAAAAATAATGAAGGCTACTAATTGAAAGAGAAGAAACAATTGTTGAAAAAAAGCAAATGTATCTGCAATTTGTTTGAGAGTTTATGGATATAAAACACATACTTTGGGGGTCAATTGAAGGGTTTTTTTAAAATGCAAAATATGCTGAATCAAAATATAGTCTTTGAGTGATCCACATCAAAATCTCATTCTTAACATTAGCTTAGTAGATGTCCTTGCAGTAGCTGGACCTTGAAAAAGTGGATTGATGCAAAGAATTGGAAGTACTTTTCAGTACTTGATTTCAGTAAGAAATTCTACTTTATGGGACTTGAAGGCTACAATCCTAGCCATGCTTATCAGGGGAATATTCCACTTGGAAAATAATTATGTGTACTTATAACCAAACAAGCTTAAGGTTGTGCTTAACAATGCTTAGCTTTTGTTGGATTGTGTCTATTTCCTTTTAAAATTCTTAAAACCTATTTTTGAACTTTAAATTAAACCATTGTTGCCATACTTATAAGTCTACTCCAAGGTTTCTAAGGCCCTTTCCGCACAGCCAGTGAGTGGGAGAGTATCGGCATAAACTATGCTGATTCACCCCCCTGGGACTGTTCTCATAGACGGTCCCGGTAGGGGCGCAGGCAATGGCGCAGCCTTCGCACAGGCTGTACCATTCCCAACTGGCTTACCTGCTCCTGCTGGCTCCCGTCACATTGGGGAGGCCAGGGGACACACACCCCTTGCCAGAGCAACAACTTTGGAGATGGAGGCCAGGAGGTGTGTCTCCTGGCCTCCCCAATGCGACGGGAGCCAGCAGGAGCAGGTAAGCCGGTTGGGGAAGGTGGGAGGGAAATGCTGCCTTCCACCCACTGCCTTCGCACGGCAGTGAGTGGAAGGCGCCACTTTTGAAAAACCTCGCTCGTGGAGTGAGGTTCAAAAGTGGTGTTTCTGCGCCACTTGGGCAGCACGAGCATTGCAGCAGCGCCTGCTGTGCAAATGCTTCCCCAGGGACGGTGTTTTTGCTGTCCCGGGGGTGCTTTTTACCACCCGTGTGGAAACAGCCTGAGACTATGACAAATCTCATTTTGCTTTGCATGGAGATACATCCAAAGTACTCATTTGTGCCAGTGTCTTCGTCACAAAAGCTCATTTAGCCAAAAGGGAAATATCCATTCAGTTCCGAAAAACTTACTTCATCTGCTGTAAGAATTGTACCCATGAACAGCATCAAAAACAGCAGCAGCAGCAATAACACTAATGCCTCACAATTGTGGCAATGTTGTACTTTTGTTTTAAAGCTTAGCTTGGATCTCATGGCTGAGCATGTTGAATGACCCTTGGGTTTCCCAGTATTGTTTCCTCTGACTGGCAACATGAAATGTATTATTTCTTGCTTTGGAAATGCCAGGAATTGAGCCTGGAACCTTCTGTGTGAATACTATGTGGTTTACTTCTGAGTTGAGACTCTGAAGTTTTCTAAATAAATCAATAAAATTCCCCAACAAGAGTGGTTTTATGTTCAGGCTCTCTTTACAGCAAGCGTGGTTTATGTTCAGCCTCTCTTTATAAGCAATGCACCAGAAAATGAATATTGTCAGAGCACACGTTTGTGAGACTTGCAGACCTATTTGTTTATTTATAAATGAATAATAACACATTCAGTGCATTCAGTGCAAGAATGGTGACAATCTCTTTGGCTGTCCGTTCTTAAAGCTCTAGAGTTAGAAATTGCTTATGGTGGCCTCCAGAATGCTTTTCCTCCCATCCAAACAGTGCAATATGGCAATGAATTTGAATAGGCAATCCCGTTTTCATTGGCTGACAACAAACCACTCCATTCGATCTAGCTGGCTGATCTGAATTGCACATCTGCATCCAGTCCCTAAGCCCATTTCCCATTCTAGCAAGAGCATTTCTGTTTACCAAAGGCACTTTTGTGTGTGGGTTTTTCTCAGAGGACTGTGAAATGTGTTGCAAATCACCTTTCCAGTTGAAGCTTCCGCATGACCAATTTGTAAACATTATTTCAGAACCCATTTTCCATGGTTGGCATTGACTTTTTACATGGATGTCTTCCTTCTCCTACAAGGATCTTTCTGTTTCTTCTGCATTCCTTACTAAGTGTGCTTGACAAATGGTTTACATTTACAGGAGTTTTAAAAGGCAGGTGCGATGTGACATATCAGAAGAAGCAAATTAAACCCTTGTAAAGCACAGCTGGAATGCTAAAAATCTGTATTTGTAATTTAAATACGTGACATTGTCACACTGTAAAAATTGGTTCATAATTAGAAAACATCTGTTTCCCTCCCCCATCCCCCAAACATAATGTCTAATAGTATATTTAAATAATTTAGACTGCAATAAGACCAAGAAGTCAAGCAATAGTGAGGAATTCAAGGTGTTTCTTTTCCTTGTGTGTTTCAAGGCTTTGCCCCAACACTGAACCATAATCACCACTGAATAGAAGCATATGCCAAAACGTGAGGTACCAGCATGGACCTTTCTACAGGGGTAGTAAAGCTGTTGGCCTTTGTAGATCAAAGTTAGTCAAGAAAGATTGATATACTATATTTTTTTTCTTGTTCAGTAACAAAAAAGTAAAAAAAGAATTGATGACTTTAGCTGCAAAATGAATGTGGCAATGTTGTAAGTGTTGTGGTCATTATTAAAGGATTTAAGTTCTGGAAACCAACTTGAATTAGCTCAAAATCTTGTGTTAGGATTTACAAGGCTCAAGTAAGTTAAACCTAACTTGTAAATCCCTTATGCCAACCACAAGTTGGTCAACAAGTGAACAGGGAAGATTAGCTTCATGGCTGTTATTGGTGGCAGGCAGGCATGGTGGAAGTTCTTTTTTTTTACTTCATTTTATCACCCAACTGGAAAGGCTAATGCCACTTTTTTTTGCCAAATTAACACTGTTCTCCTGAAAAAAAAAATTTAGAATGAGAGGTGGGAACTTTAAAAGTTCTCTGCATTTTGGTGTTTTGAATTATCTGCTTCAATTCCCAAGAGAATCACCCCAACACTGTTCTACTGATGCACAGATGTCATCGGTGAAGTATGGCAAAGTGACCATGTTTCCTTGGTGTGCAAAGTGTATGGTTACCAGCATGTTTCAAATTTTTTTTTTTAAGTGTTTGAGCAAAAAAAGTACAATGATAGGCATTGATAAAACACAGCAAAAAAAAAAAAAATAAAATCCAAAAGCATCAATGCATATGAATCAAACTGCATCTCTGCACACCACCATCATCATCCTGTATTCAGGAGCTCCAGGTGTGCACCACAGAGCAGTAGTGGCGCAGTGGTTAAGGCCCAGCAGGTGTTCTGTCCTAATCTGGAGGAACCAGGCCTTGATTCCCTGCCCTGCAGCTGAGCTCTTGAGGAGGCTTATCTGGGAATTCCCAGACCAGCCCTGTGCCACTCCCAGCACAGAGCCTACTAATCTCAGGCCTGACCTAAGTCCTTTGGGGTTCTCTCAACCCCAACCACTCCCACAGGCAGTTTGTTCATGGTGGGGGAAGGGAGGGAGCCTGTAAAGCTCCCTTTGAGTCTCCTTGCAGGAGAGAAAGGGAGGACATAACCAATTCTTCTTCTTCTTTAAAACACAATGCTACTGTGCAACAATCTTGATGTAAATGTCATTTGGTACAACTCCATTGTACCATGGTTCTCTCCTACTTCATACAGTATTTTGTAAATGCATAAATAAGGCCTGAAATTTGGCTTGAAATTTGGAAATATTGTGGGGCAACCCTGATTTTTTTCTGAAATTCTATTTACCCCCCCCCCCACCACCAATTAACCCTTCGCCCCATTTTTCTGTAGCCTCCCAGGGTTCACATCTTTTTCTGGGGAAGAATGTCCTTCCATTATCCAACATTTTTTAAACAATTGACAGCTGGGAGCCCCTTTCACTGAGCTGAAACTGAATGCTTATTTTACTTTTAACATCCTAATGGCTTTATCTTTTAGACAGGTTTGCAACCAGAATTTTTTTTTGTGTTACAAATAAAAGCTGGAGAAGGGAGACAGAACCCCCCCCCCCCCCTAAAATTTTCCCATTGCTTTTCAGGTTTTCCAGTGGGAAGAAATGGAATTTTGATGAAACCCTGAAAAGTTCTTTTACTCTTTCAAAACAAGTTCTTTGAGGATTTTAGTATTTTTAAAGTGCTAGGTAATTTATAATGAATTCCAACAATATATTGGCTATTTTTTCCATAATTAATATGCCATAATGGATATTAATACATTTCTGAATAGTTCATTGGTACAAAGTTTAACATGGTATCCAAATATATAATTAGTAATGAGCCTGCAGCCATGTGTTGCTGTGGGTAATTGGGTCTTCTCTATCACAGTCCGCAACCCACACAGATGTCCATGCAGGTCCAATGATCCACAGCATAGCCTTTTGGGGTGGTCAAATGGAATCTCTCTTTCCCTTTTCAATGCACATCGTTATATGGTGGTGTCTTTTTTTTAGTATAAGGTAACTCTTTCCATTCCACAACAGAACTGTCCAGAGTCACGAATCCGCATTGTCCATGAGGGCTGGCGACAAGCGCACAAGTCCTGCCTTGGGTAAAGGCAGAAGACTGGGGCAAGGAGGCTATCCCAGTCAGGCAGGCAGAGAGGCAGGAGTGAGTGAGGCTCCTCAGACTCCAGGCCAGCTCCCTGGGTTCTTAAAGGGCCATGTGCAAAAGAAGCAGAGCCAGTGGTGTTGAGACTTCACCCACACCCCGGATTTTCTTAGAAGAAAGGTAGCAAACTCCAGCTCGCTTTTAGTAAAAGAGAGCTGTGGCAAATAAGGGTGAGGGAAGTGGGTAAGTGGTGGTTGGATGTGAGGGAGGGCAGAGTGGAGGTGTCAATGAGGGATGAGCTGGATGCTGGAAGCCGAGAGTGCATGTGTGCTGTGTGGTAGCAGTGGTGAGGCACAGAGAGTAGAAAGATTACCTGCGCGGTGAGGGGGGGGGGGAACCCCATCTGACGCCTCACATGGCCAAGGTTCACGCATGTTTCACCTCTGTCGCATTAACAGCGTCATTTACTACTATTTACTGTTTTCACTGCTCATCTCTGGCCATCCTGATCGAACATTCTAAGCCCTCGCATCAAGCCCCTCAGGGCCACAGGACAGACATGTATGCACTAACATTCTAAGGTGGATAGCAAACACAGCTAGCTTCTTTCATGGCCTTTAAAAGGCCATGCAGGAAAAAAAGATCGCTTTACCCTGCCTGTGGTATGGACTTTCAACAATTTGAAAGGTCCCATTACATCCGCCCACAACAGGGAGGAATGCTGCGTATGTAAATTTGAAATGGATTCACCCAGCCATTTTGGCGTTAGGGCGTGACTAACAAAGTCGCTGTTAGCTTTTTATATATATAGATATTGTCATTGTCGCAGCAGACTTATTCTGACCCCATAGAGTTTTCAAGGCAAGAGATGTTCAGACATGCTTTACCATTGCCTGCCTTTGCATCATGACTCTGGCATTCCTTGCATGTCTTCCCTCCAGATATTAGCCAGGTCTAATCCTGCTTAGCTTCTGAGATCTAACCTGGGGCTATCCAAATATGATAGTAGCAATATTCTGATTGTACGAAACAATGACTGGGATCCAGCGGAGGATTTCTGTGAATCTAATAAGGGAGTAGATTTTTGTCAGTGCCCCTCTCCTGTTGCATTTCTCTTAATAGGATTGCCATATGCCCCATAGGGGGGATAGATTTCCTGCCCCTGTGGGCATTGCCTGCCAGTACTCCAGCAGCTGACAGGAGAATAAAACTGAAAAACACAGTCTGCAAATGTACAATGTCATTTCTGGTCATACCACTCAAAGAATTGCCAGAAACTGGTAAAACCCTAGGGTTTTTGGTGATTCATAAGTGGATTCTGCACAGCATATTTATAACGAGTTGTAATCATTATAAATGAACTCATTTCCCCTTTTTATAAATGGAAAAAGAATTCATTTATAATGGTTGCAACTCATTATAAATATGCTGTGCGAAATCCACCATAGAGAGATGTGATGCCAATCCTATCCAGGAATGACAGTTTCTGATTATTCCTAGAGACATTGTCACTTCCAGGTCTTCCCGGAAGTTATGGCATGCCATAGTCATGAACAAATATTGCACATATTTCTGTTTCCCCACAAATTTCTGTTTCTCCTGGGTTTTTTAAAATTTCAATATTTTCAGAAACGTTACCTCTTTAGCTTACAAGGCAGCTACTAATTAAATACAGGTGCCCCATTATGTTCAAAACAATAGAACTGTAATAAAATAAATTGATGTCTCATAAAATTTTATGTGAGGATCTATGAAGCTGTCTTATGCAGAACCAGACCTCTAGTCTATCTACTTCAATACTGTCACCTCTAATTAGTGGCAACTCTCCAGGGTCTCTGGCAGAGAAAAGTTTGCCCTATCAACTGCTACCTGAAATCTTTTAAGGGGACCTACTTGGGACTGAATATGGAACCTTCTGAAGGGACAGTAGGCAATTCTGGCCATTGGAGGCATTGAGCCACATCAGAGTATGAGATTCTAACCATGGTAGATAGTGCTTTGAAAACATATGTCGCTAACTCAAAGAAGAAGAAGGGTTTTTTTATACCCCACCTTTCTCGTCTGTAAGGAAACTCATAGTTTTAACACAGGTTCTTTTCCCCTCACTCTACCCTACAACAGACACCTTCAGGAGAGTAGAGGTGTAATTGAGAGAGTTCGAAGAACTGTGACAAGTCCAAGGTCACCTGGCAGGAATGTAGGGTTGTTTCTGCATGGAAAAATTATACCTGTGCACCACCAGCTTTTTTAACCTGGGTCTATTTTATCCCTGGGTGTCTGTCCACACAGCTGCCCGCTTTTTGAAGGAATCCATTGAAAACCAGAAGGAAATACTCCAATTTCTTTTGCTCAACTTCTGTATTTACTTCGGAAGCATATCTTAGCATGCCCCGTGTCCTGCATTCTGATTGGCTGTTGTTTTTGAGTGGCAGCTTGAATGAATGTCTGGCGGGGAGATCAGGTGGCTGGGCAGGAAAACAAAGCTGGTCCTGTCTCCCGATTGGTTTTGTGATGGTAGCAGGCACAAGCAGGAGTCACACTGTGATTTTTAAAAAAAGAACCTCCAAACTGATGATTTTGGGAAATCCCGGGGTAAGGAAAATATCGTGGGGCAACACCGGGGCAGTCCTGCTTTAGCACTGTGAAACATATGGAATTCTCGGCTGCACAGGGATATTTTTCTTGCTCAACTCAGAATATTTTGACAGTGCAGAAATGGCCTAGGAGTGGGAAGTTACCCGGTCTAAACAGATTAGCTTCAGCCACTCATATGGAGAATCAAACCCAGTTCTCCAGATTACAACTCATCACCAAGTGCTGTGTGTTAGTTATTCCTAGTTTTTGCTCTCATTGGCCAGAACACTGGAAGAAAGACGTGGGTTCAGTTCTTTGTGAACAATAAGGTAGAATACTGCTTGGTGGTGGGAGGTGCCATCAAGTTGCAGACTTGACTTGCTTGCACATTTCCTGCATTCTTTTATTTTATTTTAAAAATAAAGTTGAACATTCAGGGCAGAAGCCAGGAATTACCCAGCCCTCACAGCACTACCCCCGCCCCCTGCCCCCTGCCAATGGTCTTGCTTTAGAATACTCCCAGGCAAGAATTACCTACCCTCGAGTAGAGCTCACTGCTTATGTTTCTGCATTTAAGCGTGCCTCTTGAATGCTAAATTGTAAGCCCAGACGTGTGACATACAGAGATGCAATAGGCAACCTCTTCTGAAGTTGTGATTGAATGGATTTGGAACTTCTGGTTCCCAAAAGAGACTACTTCAAAGGAGGCAAGACAAGAGTAGTGACTCTTGCAGAGACACCTCAGGCAGCCTTCTTTTAGGAGTAAGTGAATATTCTATCTTGTGCAAAGGTATTGCAGAATTTGCTTCAGAAACCTGGCTGACACAATATGCTGGCCAGAGATGTGGCAAGCAACCTCTTCTGCTGAGGGATGTTTTCCACTCAGAGAGAGTCATTCATTATTTAATTAGTTCTTTTTTCATTGCCTACTAGCATTTATCTCATGGCACACACTGGTGAGAATTCACATTTTAAGTGGCAGTTCAATTCCTCTGTACACAAAGGTTTCAATTGTGCTTGAGCCACTCACCATTTAGGTATAGAATTTTACATTCCAGATCCTAGATGAAAAAATCTGGAAGAGACAAAACAGCTAATCTAAATCCAAAACACACACCCTACGCAGGACATCCTATGTCCAAACCTCTGACATTCTTATCTGACTGCTCCGAAGGTAGGAAAGTACAGAGCAAACATTAATTCCATATCACTCAAACTGACTGCTGTTTTAGCATACTGACTAGCAGCACAGTCATGAGCAGAGTTACTCTATTCTGTAAAAGTCATGGGGTTAGAAGGGTTAACTCTGTTTAGGAATGCACTGCAAGAGACTGAGCTCCCAGTCTGGACGTATCTGGTTTGAATCTTGCCTCTACCACAAGTTCATTAGAGGGCCTTAGGCAAGTCTTTTTTTTTTCATTTTGCCCCATCTGTAATATAAGGACAATAATAATACTTATTTACCTTACAAAGTTATATAGAGGATTGCAACAATATAATATCTGGCAAGTGCTTTGTTCTCTGGTGTTGTCGTTCCCTCGTGTCATATCTTCCATGGCCAGACAAAGTGTACCCCCCTTCCTCTTGATTTATTTTCTGTCTAGCAAAGGCAGGGCATTCTCCTAATCTTAATCATGGTAGTGAAGTAGAACCATCATGTTCAGGTTCTTTCTCCCAAAATCTGGTGCCGGGGATAAGGGGAGAACATTGCTTTCCTACCCTGCTTACAGACTCCCCAGAAGCAATCTAACTAGCCATCAGTCAGGGAGAAAACCTTGCCCGCCCCCTTCCCTTCATGAGCCTTGATCTGATCCAAGCAGGCTGTTCTCACATTCTGAAGGAGTAGCTCCAGGAGTAGCTTTCTACCAAAAAGGAAGCTACTCCTGCCTTGACACGTCTCCATTTTAATCGTCTTGCTGCCAACCCCTGTCACCTGGGAGCTCAAGACTTCTCCTTTTCATCAGTTTCTGCATTGTGGGCCAGGGCAAATAATGACAGAATATCTTGCTAAAGAAGGGGTACTTAATCAGCAATCAAGATTCAATTTGTTTTAATTTTAGCAGGTGTTTGTGAGGTGCATTGATGGGAGAGATAATATGCACGGCTTTCATTAGCTCTCTTGTTTTTGTGCTTGAACATTTAAGAGCCAGATGTTTGGAGGTGAGCTGATCAGAATATTAAGTCCCCAGAGGTTGGTTTCCTCAGTGTTTTACATTTCTCTCTTTATCTCGATCGCTTCACCCTGAGCTGTGAGGTGCAAGAGCTTGCACTGACAAAGTACAATTCTTAGCTTTCCCATTCAGCGAAAAAGCTTCAAACGAGTGGCTAATTCTCCCTCTCAAATACTTTTATTCTAATAATCTGCAATTAATTCTTGGTCCTTGGGTCAGACTCATTTCCCATTTCCAAACCACTGCAGCTGAGAAATTTCCTTCATATAAATGGCTGTGTTGGGGTGGGGGGGGGTGGGTGGGTGGGGGGAAGGAGGGTTAAACCAGGAAATGTTACCAATGCTGTGAAAATAAAAGAGAGACAAGAAAAGAAACTTGGCTAATGTAGAGCACAAAGGTACTGATCTCATTGCTAGTGAAAGCTAAATATCTAATCTAGATCAACTCTGTGCAATGCACCAGCTAAGATGTCACAAGGTCAAAATATATGAATGAAAACAATGGTAACTACCAAGGCCTTGAAAAATCAGCAAAGCGGTGCATTGTCAAGAGTGAAAGATACGGAATATTTTTTAATAGAAAGATATACTATTCAGTAATAAACACATGGGAGGAAATAAATTTTTTACACAAACTTACAATGCTACTGCTGATAGACAGGTGCCCCACTGCTTAACCTGAAAAAACACTTGTATTTTAGCGAACATCCCGGTTGAATGCTCAAAATGTTTGATGGACATTTGTGTGTGTTTGACAGGCGAGGGAGACTTGCAAATTTTGCATACATATACACAGATACACAAACATGCGCAAAAAATCCTTTCCAACCATCCCCCTCCAAGCCAAAAGGAGATGAAGAAGAAGAGGAGGAGTTTGAATTTAAATCCTACCTTGCTCTCCTGTAAGGCATCTCAAAGTGACTTACAACCGTCTTTCCTTCTCCTCCTCACAATAAACACCTTGTGAGGCAGGTGGAACTGTGAGTGTTTTGAGAGAACTTTGACTAGCCCAGGGTCACTCAGCAGGAATGTGGGAGTGGGGAAACAAATCCCATTCACCAGATAACAGTCTGCCACTCATGTGGAGGAGTGGGGAATCAAACCTGGGTCTCCAGATTAGAGTCCACCACTCTTAATCACACCACACTAGCTCTTTCTCTTATTCAAAGTGCATTAACCTGAACAATCTACAACCAGTTGTAAATTTGTTATTTCACAACACAAGTGCTTCAAGTATTACAGCATTGATTGGGGTACCTGACAGTGACTAGCTTATGTGTTGTACTTTAATATGTCACTACCTGGCAGTGACTAGCTTATGTGTTGTACTTTAATATGCAACTTATGCAACTTATCCCTGAAATCAGGCTCCATCCCTGAAGACTGGAAGATGGCCAATGTCACACCAATCTTTAAGAAAGGATCTAGGGGACCTGGAAATTACAGGGCCAGTCAGTTTGACATCTGTTCCTGGTGTAAATTAGTAGAATCTATCATTAAAGATAAAATTATAAAACATGTAGAAAGCAAGACCTGCTGAGAAAGAGTCAGCATGGCTTTTGCAGAGGCAAATCCTGTCTTGCCAAACTTACTAGAGTTCTTTGAGGGTGTAAACAGGCATGTGGGACAGGGTGAACCTATGGACATTGTCTACTCTGATTTCAAAGGTTTTGACAAAGTTCCTCACCAGAGACTGTTGAGAAACTCAGCAAATGAAGGAATAAGAGGGGAAGTCCTCCCATGGATTAAAAAAACTGGTTGAGAAACAAAGAGTGGGTGTAAATGGAAGTTCTCACACAATGGAGAGATGTCGGAGTGGTGTCCTCCCCATGATCCGCTTTTGGGACCAGTGCTCTTTAACCCATTCATAAATGACCTGGAAGTAGGGGTGGGCCATGGTGGCCAAGTTTGCAGATGATACCAAATTATGTAGGGTGGTGAGAACCACAAAGGATCATAAGAGCTCCAAGCCGACCTTGATAAATTAGGTGAGTGGCCTCAGAAATGGCAAATGCAGTTCAATGTAGCAAATGTGTATGATGCACATAGGGCAAAAATCCAAACTTCACATTACACACTACAGGGGTCAGTGCTATCAGTCACATGACCAGGTGGGATTTAGGCGCCTTAGTTGATAGTTCCATGGAATGTCAACTCAATGCATGGCAGCTGTGAAAAAGGCAAACTCTATGCTGGGGATCATTAGAAAAGGAATTGATAATAAAATGCAAAGATTGTCATGCCCTTATATAAAGCAGTGGTGCTACCCACTTGGAGTACTCAAACATCTCAAAAAGGATATTGAGGAGATAGAAAAAGTGCAGAGAAGGGCAACAAGGTTGATTGAGGGACTGGAGCACCTTCCCTATGAGGAGAGGCTGCAGCGTTTGGGACTCTTTAGTTTGGAGAGGAGGCGGCTGAGGGGGGATATGATTGAAGTCTACAAAATTATGCATGGGGTAGAAAATGTTGACAGAGAGAAATTTTTCTCTCTTTCTCACAATACTAGAACCAGGGGGCATTCATTGAAAATGCTGGGGGGAAGAATTAGGACTAATAAAAGGAAACACTTCTTCATGCAACGTGTGATTGGTGTTTGGAATATGCTGCCACAGGAGGTGGTGATGGCCACTAACCTGGATAGCTTTAAAAGGGGCTTGGACAGATTTATGGAGGAGAAGTCGATTTATGGCTACCAATCTTGATCCTCTTTGATCTGAGATTTCAAATGCCTTAACAGACCAGGTGATCGGGAGCAACAGCCGCAGAAGGCCATTGCGTTCACATCCTACATGTGAGCTCCCAAAGGCACCTGGTGGGCCACTGCGAGTAGCAGAGAGCTGGACTAGATGGACTTTGGTCTGATCCAGCTGGCTTGTTCTTATGTTCTTCTTATGTTCTTATGAGATAGCCAAGCTGAGTTTTAAGATGGGCATCATCCAACCCAAGTCTTTCCCTTTAATCCAGTGGCAGGTAAAATAATGTAAGCAGGCAAGTCAACAATACAGCTGAAGTTTTTTTTGTAAAAGACTTTTGGGTTCCTAACAATACATACCTTTGTACTGCAAGCCTTCTCAGGAAGAAAGTGGAAATACTGGCCCTTTCTGTACAAACCTTTTAAAACATTTTGAGGCAGGAAATAAAACATTTCCTCCACATTGTTCACCCCCCCCCCCTTGGTTCTAAAATGTTTTATTTCCAGACTCAAAATATTTTCAGTGAGTCCCATTTAAAAAAATGATTCTTTAGACTGAAATATTTTCAACATGGCTTCACTGCTGTCTGGTCTCTTTAAAATGTTTTCCACGCCTCTCTGCCGTCCCCAAACTTCCTCCTCAGTGCCATTTTCTGAGCTCACTTTCCATTGCCCCTTGCAGGTGTATTTCATCATTTCTGTGAGTCTTTGTTGTTTGGGAGGGGTGGGGGAGCTAATCTTGAAAACATTGATAATACAAAGTGTGGAGAATTGCAGCATGAAACTGTGAAGCATGGAAGCATCAATTCTTCAACTAAGTAAAAAAAAAGTGGGGGGGGGGACACATAATGGCAGCCATGAGCCATTTTGAGGATATGGGTGTGGACATACATCATGTTAAAGGGTGGGGAACTGAAACCATTTTCCAAATGTTTTAGGAAATTTGTGCGGAAAGGACCTTTGAGTATTAAAAAAAAGCAATGAGTTATACATAAGTGTATTTGTAAAACAAGCCTCCCTTCCAAGCTTCGCTGTAACAAGGTTCTTAGAGAAACTTCTGGAATTCTTCTTGATGGCATTTCCCTTCTGATTCAGAAGCTCCTAGTTGCCTGATTTTGAAAGTAAAATGGATGCATGAGGAATTTTCCATTGCGGCCCCAAAGAATAGGGAGGAGCCAAGGAAGGAAGAAGAGGAAACAGATGCACACAGAAACCCACTTGGGGTAAAACAGCCACAGCTTTATTGATTATAAAGCACCAGACCATTATAGTCACCGGAGCCCTAATGACAGCTACCAAAGCAGTGGATCCAGAAATTGGAGAAGTCACCTGTCAGCCTGTGGAACCAGTGGTGGGATTCAGCAGGTTCGCACCACTTCGGCAGAACCGGTTGTTAAAATGGTACTTGTATGCAATCAGTTGTCAAATTATTTGAATCCCACCACCGGAACTGGGTGTTAAATTATTTGAATCCCACCACTGAGTGGAACCCATCTTCAAACTGTTTGCTGTGGGTAAATGTGGGATGGCAAGTCACGTGGTCCCACATGGACACAAGCCTCCAAGTGTTTCCCTTGCCACCTGTGAGTGGAGCCAAACAACAGCTCTGGAGCTGGTCATGCTACTGCATGGCTCCACCGCTAAGGCCCCTTAAGAGAGTCCACACCAAGGCAAGGCAGGCATGCAGGTACAGCCTCCTCCCAAACGGATCCAGATTGGTGCTTAAAACTGCCCACAAGCTGTGACAAGAATGAAAAGACAAAATACACAACCTTGCCACAAAACATGAAAATGAGGGAGGGATGGCTGAAGCCAATTTGGCATAGGCCTGGGTAGCCCCATGGCCCTATAAGAAGAAGGGGCAGAATAGAAGAGAAAACCCCACCCCACAGGTACTCCTCTGGTCCATTTCCTGAGCTGATCCAGGAAGCCGGCAATTGGCCAACTGGCCAGATGCTGCCAGGAACCCACCCAGAAGGCTGTAGCTGCCAAGCCCACACTGCAGCCACAGCCAGGGGATAAAACCTCCCTCCTGGCCTTGCTGCAGCTGCAAAGTGGGGCACTGTGTGCATGTCTTGCTACACATCTCAGTTATTTTCGTTCATCTGCCTCTGCTTCTCAGTGTTAATTATGTGCATATGCACACTGATAAAAAACACTGCAAAAATCTGAATGCACTGGCAGTGCAACCAGGAATGTTGTCCGAGGCTGCTGACCTTTCAACTGCCTCTTGCTGTCTCTGCTTTCTGCCTCCACCTGGGGTGGCTGACATTCTGTCCTTCCCCTTCTCCAAGTGTCTTTAAACACCGTGTGACACTCTGCACATGTCTGTAGGTCTTTTCAAACATGACAGTAGGAAGAGGCATTAGCTGTGTAGATCCTGTGTGGGGAGTTGCTGATGCCTGTGCACTCTCATGGGCAACATACAACACCACACAAAAAGAATCTTGATGTGATCCTCGGCATGGTTACATTGCCACCGCTGATCTTATAATGAGGTGAAATGAAAGCCTCAGGTGGAATGTGTTTTTATTTGGGGCGGGGAGGGGTGGGGAGGAAATCACAGCCTTTGCTGCCACCCCTTCTTTGCACTTCCCAATATCACTACCTCCTCTCCTCTGTTATACTCCCTGCCATCCATTTGATCACATCCAGTTGCTTTTTGGCAGTGTTTTATCAGCGCGAGTGTGTGTTCATCTGCAACACAGAGGGAGGAATAAGAAACAAATAAAATGAAGCAAGTAAAAGCTGTTGCAAAACTGCTTATGCTCCCATTCTGTGGAATTCTGTGAAGAGAGACATTTTGGGGTGGAATTCTGTGAAGAGAGACATTTTGGAGCAACAAAGGAACCGAATGGGAAAAATCAGCTCACCTCTAAGTGCTTTTGGTTTAATTGGTGTTTCAGTTTTGCAAACAGTCTCAGGGTGGCTTTGTATGCTGCAGAAAGCGCTTGAATACAAATATATGCATGGTTCACACTCAAATCACTGAACACATGTACATGCCTGTATCCAGTAATTTACAAGTCTTTTAAAACCCACATGAAATCTGATACAGAATGTGAAATGTGTAAAAAGTGAGAGAGATTGATCATGAACTATAACAACTTTTAAAAACACTTTCAGATGACAACCAAAAGGAGACAAAGAGGTGTATTCTGTGTCTTTGAACCCTACTTACTGTGGATATCTCCAGGATTTGAGAGAAGCTGTAAGTATTTTTCCATTACACTATTTTATATATAGTATATTTTAAACATATTTATTTATATATATTCCAAATGAACTTGTTTTTCTATTCTTTTGAATGAAATTTTGTATTGAATGAATTATTTGAGTGGTGATGACATGACGTTTGCATTCTTCTAATTGACATCCTTTTAAGTCCACTGGCTTCAATGGACTTAGAAGGGTAAAGCTCAGCTAGGATGGCACTTGAATTCTTCTAGGAGGAAGCTAAGAATGATTTCCTGGGAGTAAGTCCCATTGACTAGACCTGAGTAGGATTTTGATCAGATGTGATGAAAATAGCACAGCATTTTGCCTGTCCCATGCCTGTCCATTCATCCAATATCTCTTCCTCCAGTACTTCTGACATCACAGTGGACAAAAAGTTATTGGTGTCTTTTTGAGAACTTAGTCCCTGAAAGCCATTCTCTTGTTCACTTGAATGAATGATTTAATCTCTTTCTGTGTCATGGAGAGCCATGGACAGCACTATGTTAGACAGTGCTAAACAGCAGCAGATATCCGTAGCAGAAAAGACAGGTAACTACTTGGTAAAGGGATGAACATTAGAACATGTAGGCGTTTTCTGCACGGACCATATATCCTGGGATAAGGAGGTGAAACATCCCAGTTCGGCCATGACTTTTGCATGGCTTCCGGGTCTAACTCAGGCCCGTCCCACAAGGTTTCCCTTATCCCGCAGCTTTCAAAAATGATAAAAATTCTTTTTTAAAAAAACTGCACTGCTCCCACTCCCATGCAAACACTGTGGGAGATGGACCGGTTTATTTTTCCTGCCTCGCTGCCTGCAGCTACGTCGGAAAAACAGGACAGTTCATGCATGCGTGGCAACACTGGCGAGAAAAATGAAACTAAACTGGTGGCCATGCGTAATCACCTGGAGTTCTTCCTTCCAGCCTGACTGGCTGCCATGTGAAGGAAGAAATTGAGATAGAAACATCCCGGTATGTACAATCCCGGTTTTCCCCCAGGATATTTTGTCCGTCCGGAAAACGCCATATAAACAGCTGTACTGGATCAGATGAAAAGTCCCTGTAGGTTAGCAGCCAGTTGCCTCCAGCAGGCAACCTTATGACCCTGGAACACTGGGCCCATCCTGTTATCGTCCAGCAACTTGTATTCCGATGGATGTTTGATAAGTTTTGATAAGCTTAACCTTCTATGAATTTTTTTAGTCCTTTTTAAAAGAAGAGTTGATTTTTATGCCCTGTTGTTTTCTGCCTTTGATGAGTCTCAAAGGAGCTTACAATCACCTTTCTTTCCCTCCCCACAACTGACACCTTGTGAGGTAGGGGGATTGAGAGGTCATCCAGCAGGTTTCCTGTGGAAGAGTGGGGAATCAACCCTGGTTCTCCAGATTGCAGTCTGCTGCTCTTAACACTTACACCACTCTGGCTCAAAAAAGCGTTCTCATGCAGATAACATCATAACATCTTGGTGGCTATAAAGTCCATGGAATAATTACAATGATAACTCCCATAATGCTAATACCTATTAATCTGTTCTGTTGTAGCATGCGCGCGCACACACACACACACACACACACACACACACACACACACACACACACACACATATACATACATACAAAGGGAAGATGAATGGGTAGTAGCTCTGCATCAGAATCAGCAAAGCTGTAAGTAGATATGGCCAAGCCAAAAGTGATAGAGCACCTTCATATGTTGGAAGGTGGCCTTCCAACTGTGAAAACATATATACAGCAAAGGAATAGAGACTCAGTAGGAACTGTGGGGTTGGCAGAAGGTGACTATAGTTCTTCCAGGAGGAAATCTCAATGTGGAATGCAACCCGGAGAGGTTTCCCTGGATGCTCCATCATAGGTACCTAACAGAGGCAGTCTTCTGGTAGTTATCACCTCATGAAGAAGAAGAAGAAGAGGAAGAGAAAGAGGAAGAGGAGGAGGAGGAGGAGGAGGAGTTACCATAGAAGAAGAAGAGTTTGGATTTATACCCTGCTTTTCTCAACCCTAAGGAGTCTCATAACAGCTTACAAATTCCTTCCCTTCCTCTCCCCACAAAGACACCTTGTGAAATAGGTGGGACTGAGAGAGTTCTGAGAGAACTGTGATTAGCCCAAGGTCACCCAGTAGGCTTCATGGGACCAGGGAAGCAAATCCAGTTCACCAGATAAAAGTCTGCCACACATGTTGAGAAGTGGGGAATCAAACATGGTTCTCCAGATTATTGTCCATCACTCCTAACCACTACACCATTGCAATACACATCTCCAACCATTCCTTTCGTAGACTTGTTTTCTTAGTAGTTTCTTTTCAGGAATGTAACCATGGCATTCAAGTGAGTTATATTGTATGTGATATGGCTGCCATTTTTCCTTTGACTTCCAGACAGCATCAGAAAGGCTTTGCTGGGAACCAGTAATTGAGGGCCATAGGTGATGCAGGATCAGCCTAGAGCACCTTGATCGATGAAGAAACAGCCTATAGCAACCCAGACACGTGTTTGTCCAGCTGCTGTTTAAAGACTGCCAGCTGATACGACTTTTGAGCAACTCTTTCTGTCAAATTTTTCCTAATATCCACACAGAATCTTTCTCCCCATAATTCATACCCATTATTGTGAATCCCATCCTCTGCAGCCAACAGGAACAGCTCCCTCTTCTCAGAGGCAGCCCTTCAAGAAAGCAATCTTGTCCCCTCTCAATCTCCTCTTCTCCAGACTAAACATTCCCAAATCCCTCAACCTTTTCTCATAGGACTTGATCCCCAGGCCCCTGGTCATTCTCAACACTGTCCTCCGCACCCTCTCCTTTTCAATCCAGATCTTTTCCATCACTTGAACTGGAGATGCCAGGCCCAAACCTGGTACCATATTTTAAAGCATTTGCTGTACTACAATGTGCAACAATCTGCACTTCGATTGTCCTTGAGGGAGGCAAACATTTCACTGCATATGCTCACTATGTCCATCTTCCTTCCACTTGCCCTTCTGTTCTGTCTCTTGTTTATTATATGGGCATCTCCCTCCCTTTTCCTCCTCCCACTTCTCCCATAGTGCCCCTAACTGCCGATCTTCAGGCTGAAAGCACCATGGGGACAGAGACCTCTTCTTCCATGCTTGCAAAAGGCCAAATATTTGGATTGCGTTGCCTTTATAATAACCCCTCAGAAGGCATCGAGTTCTCCTTCTATTTACATGAGTTTATTTCTGCCCACATTTCCTTCTGGACATGAGTTTGAACTATTTAATATTGCCAAATAAGCTCGCAATAAAGTGTTAATAGACTTGCCATTGGCATATGTTGTAATCTCCCCCCCAGTCCCCCCTTTCTACCCCCATTAATTGTTCTCTGTTTACTTTGATACTCAAGGATTGCTCTGTTTTACAAGCATATTTCCTAATTGTGTCACCTTGCACTGTAAGTATGTCAGAGGGGAAACATTTGCAAGTGATTAGCTATGGACCTTTGTGTTGCCAAATGTACGAGGTGCCTCGCCTTATAGGATATAATTGTGATCTTTTAATATGTGCCCATTGACCCAGGCTTGTTATTATCTATTATAGTTTATAATAATGTATCTCTTTATGATTAAATGATGAGGCCCGACAGAACACTATGATTAGCATTTCAGTTATTTATAGATTATGTCAGTGCGGTAATAAACATAAAATGCTGTTAATGTGTGGCTAATGAAATCTGGACATGAACAAGTTTATGAATTGATATAATTCATTTGAGTGTTCTAACTGGAGCTGCTAGTTCTTCTCATAATTCAAAAGCTTAGCAGGGTTCACCGATTAGGCGGTAGTCTAATTTGCAACGAAAAGTCAATGGGTTTCCATCGTCTTGGGCTATCATACACAGCATGGCTGATTGCATAAGGACTATACAAAGTAATTCTCATAAATATATTTATTAAGCTTAATATGTTTTGTGGGGGCAGGGAGCGGGAAAGGACCGAGGTGGAATCTGCTTAGAGCACAACATAGGGAGAGACAGAATTGCTGTACGCTAGAAGCTAGTAAAATCAACCCAGAAAGGATCAATGATATTACAGGGTTTTTTAAAAAAATGATTCAGTATCAAACATAAAAAAGGCTGTAAAATAGATTGGTAGTGATTTGTTGAGCAGTTTTAATTTGGGATACTACACGCACACACATGCTACTTTCTGAAGTTCAGAAAAACCTTTCTAGGACTGCTACAGTGGTTTTTTTTTGGGGGGGGGATGTCTGTTTTTGTTTATTATTACAATCTCCGTATAGTCTATTATAAGATATCACCTTGCCAGGTACTATATTCAAGAAGGATGAATGGGTGCCCTTTCCTTGCTATGCTTAACTTTGCACTTGATTTTTCCCCTTAGGAGTATTAATGTATCTGGCCAGCTCACTGATTCTACTCTGTATAGTTATAAACTATAATATTACATGTCACATATTGGTTAGGACTGTAGTTATCCATATCCTAACCAGACCTGGTACATTTTTCAGGAACAGGTGGGCAGTCTTAGTTAGAAAAGTACAACATACTTGCTCAGTTGACCACCCAAAGTCAGAAGACCAGGCTCCTAGCATTTATACTCAAGGCCTGGCCAATCCAGAGTGTTAATACTGTCTGCCAATCAGAAGTGCTTAATGCTGCACATTTGGGTTCTTTCCGCATCTAAATAAAGCTGTGCAGTCTGAGCTCATAGCCACCTTGGTTCCAGCAATTTCAGGCTCTGAGATGTCCAGTACAAGCTCCAGAATCTCTGGCAGTAGGTCAAGCATACACCCCTCCTCTTCTAAGACGCTCATTGCAGTATTTTGTGTGGTATTAAAAAGTATCCATTGCCAGTAGAAATAATCTTTAAATGGATACCACTTCCCAGTATTTCTGAGTCAGAGTTTTTAAAAATATGCAACCAGACAAAAATTCTGCAGTTCTAATAAAAATAAAATCAAAGTTCCAAAAGTACTTAAAAGACAGTGGACAGGTCCGGCTACCAAATCTCAAAAAGGATATTGCGGAGCTGGAAAAAGTGCAGAAGATGGTAACCAAAATGATTAAGGTGTTGGCATGCCATTTGTATGAGGAAAGACGAAAGAGTCTGGGACTTTTCAGTTCAGACACAAGATAACTGAGGGCCTTTCTCCACTTACCTTAAGCCCGGCGCTACTCTCCTCAAGTAGCGCAGGGTCCACCGGCACTCCCAGTTACAGGGGCGGTGACAGTGCAGCCGCCCCGACGCTGCCAATGTCGCGCCCCCTCAGTGTGCGGCATCCCTGGTGCTCTTGTAAACGGCGCCTTTTTATGACCCCGCACAGATCGTGTGGTCATGGGGACGCCTGGGCGCGCGGCATAGGGGGGATCATGGTGAGTGGGGAAACGCCCTGAGAGAAATATGATTTTTGGTTTGTAAAGTTACACATGGGGCAGAGAAAGTGGATAGAGAGAGCAATCCCATAGCACCAGCAGAGCTTGGGGCCACTCAGGAAGATGGTTGCTTTCAGCACTGGGGGCTAGGGATTCACAGCATCCCACTCTTAGGGATGCTTTTATACAGAAACAAATTGGAATTGCCAAAAAAGCTACAAAATAGTTAGAAAACTTGTAGGATTTCTCAGGTGTTTTTGAACAAAAACAAAAAAGTGGACAATACAAAAAATAAAAAAGTTCGACAATACAAAAAAGTGGACATTTTTCAGAAATATAGTCTATGGAACAATGATCTCTGAGTCAAAGCAACTTTGTCATAGCACATAAGATTGTATGTATAAGATGAAGGATTGTGGTATCTCTCTGTGTGTCTGTGTGGGGGGGGGGTTAAAGTTTGTACAAGCCCCCCCCCCCAAATAATCCTTGGGCACTGTGTGAGTCCAACCTACCTCATAGAATTTTTATGAGGGTAAAATGGAGAAAGAGAGTTAGTTATGTACGCAGGTCTAAGCTCCCTGTAAGGAAAGACAGGTTACAATGTGATAATTAAGCAACAGGAGGAAATAGAGGGAAGAAGAAAAAACCCACAACATTAAAAATTCAGAGTAAAAAATGTGTGTAGGATCACGTGGTTGTGTGTATCTTGTCTCTTAAAAGGTTTAAGACTGTGTCTAAATCAGCATCTTCTGGATTTCTTAAGTTACAAGGGAGAAAATGATTCCACTCCAAGAAAAATGAAGGTCACACTTAAGATTCCAGAAAGAGCGTACAGCGAAGTACTTAGCATTCTGCTCTATGTTTTTTTACTCTGCCCCAACATTGGACCCTTCTATGGCCTTGAACTTTAATCTTCCCGATTACGTTTTCTCTGTTGCTTCACAGTATCATTGCACTACACCCATCCCTTCCTTGCTGAACATAAATCTTCTCTTTCCTTGTCTGTGCAATCAACAAGGTTCCTGGAATTAACATGCACAACATCCCACTAACGTGTTTCCTTGTTTCTGTTCAAAGATCTGCTGCAAAATCAAAACATTATGCATTTGAATTACTTATAAGCCTATTTTGTTGATAACTCTGGAGTGCAGTCTTCTTGTCCTTTGCTTCACACGCTTGAAGTTTCAAACCTCTTTCTTATGAGGCAAGAACTTGGAGTCAGCCAGTGAGGTAGATAGGCTGTAGACTAAAGACACATAAAACAGTACTTCTTTATGAAATGAATAATTAACTTAATGGAATTCATTGCCCCATAATGGTAGCGATGGCTGCAAGCTCAGGCCCTGTTCACATATTCAAAGTGTATAAAATGACTAGTAATAGAAGGGGGAATGGGATTGCTGTGGCAAGTTTTGCCTCTGACCTATGCACATACACTTGACTATAAGGTCTGAAAAGAACCTTTGTGCATACAAAGATATGGATATAAAATTATCTTCTGGTGAGTGGAATGTTCCATAGGAGAAACCATATGGCCTGCAGGAACTTGGGAGTCAGGACCCAAATCAAGCTGGACATAGATAAGGACCCAGGTCAAGCTGGACATGACATACATATTTTCTGTACCCAGTTTTTGCCCTGACCTTGCAGCTCTCTTTTCTAGCTCCAGCTCAGAATAGTTTGAGAATAGTTTCTACTGTAAGCACAAAAGTGTCCATTCTGGCAACTCAGTGAGTTGGATCTTAAGAAGTGTGAGTGCAAAGGATATGAAGAAGCAAATTTTCCCTCCAGGTTTCTGCTTCCACAACAACCCTTTTTGAATGATACAGGGGGATGGAGATCTGAAAGGCTGTGATGCTGCAGTGGATTAAGGGGGGTGGGGCATTGAGGAGGAAGAATAAGTGAAATTTTGGTCATGATCAGGGAGCTGAGTTTGGATGGGCAGTTTGGCTGTCCATGAGGAGCTTGACACTGTTCATTAGCAGGTGTGGGGTTTTTTTTGGCATATTAAAACAGCACTGTCTAATGCAACCAGTAGCATTTCACACATTTGTGTTTTCAGACAGACTAGTGGGAGCCAGCATGGTGTAGTGGTTATGAGCAGGTGGACTCTAATCTGGAGAACCAGGTGTGATTCCCCACTACCCTATATGAGCAGTGGACTGTAATCTGGTGAACCATGTTTGTTTCCCCACTACTACACATGAAGGCTTCTGGCTGACCGTGGGCTAGTCACAGTTTTCTCAGAATTCTCTGTGCCCCACCTACCTCACAAGGTGTCTGTTGTGGGGAGGGGAAGAGAAGGTGATTGAGGCTCCTTATGATTTGAGATTTCTAATGATTGAGAAAAGCGAGGTACACATTCAAACGGATCTTTTTCTCTTCTGGGGGTCCTCATGTGTTCCTCTTTCACAAGCTGTTGTCATTGCTTGCAGCTCAGCAGGCAGATGTATAAATAAATATTGAGCAAATTAATCAGTCAGCTAACAAGTATAAATAAATATCTGTGTTTTTAAAAAATCATACTACTACATGTAAATGTTTGTTATTGGCAAGGTTACTTCGTGTATGCATGTTGTTGTATAACCTGATGGGAGTCAGAATAACCCACAGCCATGCTATTTAATTACCTGATTTTACCTTCTATGACACTGAGAAAGAATTGATTACATGTATTATGTAAAATGCAGAGGCCACTTTCAAGGAGAAGGACATGAAACTAAAACATGATGGCTACTGCATGGTCACGCTGTTGCTGCACAATCACTTGAGGAAAGAGCAGTGAGGTGAACAGGTCTAGACTTCACTCACAAGAGATCATCGTTCTCATATAAAGTGTTTTCACTTGCCAAACTTATTTACAGTGAATTTTGTGGCATCGCTGGGTAAAATCACCCTTCTTAGCTTTACTCTCAGGTGTACGTCCACTGGTGCGTACAGTCTACTTTTTCCATTAGAAAAATAAATAATTTTTCAACATTAATAGTTATATGTAAATGGCAAAAAGTAGCAACAAAAAAAGAAATGCAAAAATATGATAATAACATACGAAAGCAACGTGAAATGAAAACAGTCAAATTGGCTTATCCCTACTGCAAAGTGAGGTAGAACTCGTCAGCAAAATAGTGGGGCTGATATGAAGTAAACATTTAAAAAATTGCTGTTGTTGAGTGCAATGGCTAATTCTTCAGTGTCCTTTGGATTGGAATATCTCATAGTTCACAACTAAAGGTTGAGAAGATAAATCTGTTTTCTCTTTCTGTGAGTTTGATCGAACGACTATTGAGTGTAAGAAAGCGATTTTGCCACCCAACGTGAATGGTTGAAACCCTGATGAAACGTTCAAGGAAGTAGTTTATCAGCATTTGTTTAGCTCTGGAAAAATAAAATATGTGAGCTACATTTGAATGGGACACTAAATCCACGGGAACCGTGTGCTCCATCAATCCGACAAAGCTAGAATGCTTACTGCAGATAATATATAAAAGATGTATTGTATTGTGGCAATATCTGCATGTTGCTTAGCAGTAGGTGGTCCGGTATTTTTTCAGATACATTATTGATTCAGTATAGCAAAGCCCTTCATTCAGCTCGTCTGCAATTTGGTCTCTGTTGTGCTGTAACATCCAATATAAAACATCCCTCCTATATAAAACTTGCTGTCAGAAAATGTAATGGGGGCCACTAGCTTAGATTTCTTTTCAAAAGGTCATTAGACAAATTAGCAGAAGATAACAACTAGTGGCCATGGTAGCGAAGGTCAGAGGCCATACTGAATTATCAGCTACTGATAGCCAAAAGCAGGAGCTGGTTCTTCATGTTTTTTGGGCTTTTCTGTTTGATGGCTGTGGCAAAAGGCAATACTAGAGTAGATGGACCCTTGGTATGATGTAGAAGACCTGTTCTTACTTTCCTCATCGTTCAACTCTTGCCTTATGCTTCCAACATTACATTTCTGTTTCCCAAAATTATTCAAGCCACTGGAAGAGGATTGAAGGTTAACTATATGGATAATAGCAAGTTCAGGTAGAAATCTATTTTATTGTGACTCACCCTGAGACTGTGGTAAAGGACAGGTAATAAATTCGAATAGAATAGAATCTGCTTGGTATGTAGAAGGTCCCAGTTTTAGTCCCTGGTATCTGTTATGAAAGACCCCTACTTAAAGGCAATTACTGTGTAGGTAAGGACATATATGCATAGAAGAGGGCTTCTAAGGCAATGATATTTTTTAAAATCCTGGAAGTAATAAAATGGATTTTGTTTTCATTGTATTGGCTGTAGCAGTCTGGTTAACATGAGGGTTGGTCGAGGAATACTTTTTCACAGCCTGTCTGTTAGCCTTGGGGTGACATTCAGTATACTTCCACTCAGCCTGTCTGTGAATTTCGGGGTGACAGTCCACATACTTCATCACAGCCTCTCTATGAATTTCGGGGTGACATTCAGCATTCAGTAGACCTGTCCGTGCATTTTGAATGTTGGCATGAAATTGCTCTCTTTCACCTGGTGGGCTCCAAAAGACGTCATTTGGAAGCAGCCGTTGTATTTTCGGGATGCAGAAAGGAATTGTTCTGCAATTGGATGCTGATGAGTGAGAAGGCTGTGAAGAGGTTCAGGGTAGGGTTGAAGGGCAGGGAGCTGGACTGTACCGCCACTGCAGCACATTCCTGGGGACTCATCCTGCCACTTCAGAGCACGACACCAAGCACAGGGTGATCGGAGGCCGAGAGCAATAAACTTGTCTCCACAGTAAGCAGTTGTTAAGTGGTGTTGTTAACATGAGGATGGGTGGAGGAGTACTTTTTCACAGCCTGTCTGTTAACTTCGGGGTGACATTCAGTATACCTTTTTGCAGCCTGTTTGTGAACTTTGGGGTGACATGCAGCATATTCCCTCACAGCCTGTCTGTGGACTGATGGGTTTGTTTTCAAATAGGTTCACGTGTGTAGTGGAGGGCGGTAATAGAGTGCAGTTTGTGAAGGACATGAAGCTGGTGATGTTGAACTGTCACCCTTAGAATGTTCATGCAGCATGTCTGTGGACTGAGCGGTTGGTTTGCCCTTAGAATGTTCGCGCAGATGGCTAGAGATGAGCAGTGAAAACAGTAAACAGGTAATAAATTGAGTGAAAGTGAATATTTTGGGAAATCCTTTCTTAGTGAGCACCTGGAGTATGCAAAAAACAGGTGTGCCAAATTTCATGTGTGTGGCTTCAGTGGTTTTTGAGTTCTGTTGATGAGTCAGTCAGTCAGTCAGTCAGTCAGTCAGTCAGTGGTATTTTGCGTTTATATATATAGATTGCAGGTGTGTGGCCTTAAAAACTCAATTCAAGGGCCAGGGTCACCAGTTCAGGGGCAAGATATGCATGTAGTGGGGAACTGAAACCAGTTTTCCAATCTGCCCAAACAAGTGATCCATACACCAGTTCAAACAGTTCAGCTTTCCTTCCTCATGGGGCTTTTCACCCTGGGGGAATCCAGCATTCCACTGAAGGGCATACTTGTATTTGGGTTGGACAATGAAATGAATATTTGGTGAAATTGTTGGGAACTTTACCAGGTAGTGTGGATTTCATATCAAATAATAGATTTATGCGTGTATTCACTAGCTGAACATTGAGAAAGTCATTGCTTCTGGGTGATTTTCACTTCTTAACTGTAAAAAAAAAGGTCTTTGTGGCCTGTGCCCTGATATATAGTTTTATCCTTCTGAGTGTATTTTATGTATGGTTTTAAGTTGTAAACCGCCCAGGGCCCTTAGGGGGTGGGCGGTATAGCAAATATGAAAATAAATAAATAAAATTGGAATAGTCATAAATGGTGTCACACATAGAGGCATTCACATGTAGGATGACATGTATCAGGACTGCAGCTATTTTGGATGGGAGTGGGGTTGAAGAAATGTTCTCGTTCGCTTTCAGTTTGTTGGAAACATTCTTTTGAGCTATACTTGAAGATTTAAGCAGGATCATTTCTAAAATTATTTCTGGAATTGCAGCATTCTGGAATTGCAGAGCCCTTCGGAATTGCAGAGCCCTTCGGGGGTGGGCGGTTTATAAATTTGATAAATAAATAAATAAATAAATAAATAAATAAATAAATAAATAAATAAATAAATAAATAAATAAATTCTGTTTACTTCATGATTGTACAGGGGCACATTGCTAAAACACTAGCCTTTCCATACACACCTTTTAAAATGTTTCCAGGCAGAAAATGCAACGTTTCCTTTGGGGAGTTCCACATTGTTTTTTTCCTCTTAGGTTTTGGAAACATTTTGTTTCTCTGAAATCCCTTTTACAACTGTCCACCACTTGCTGCTGCTTTCTGATTTGCTCAGTTTTCCTCTGCCAGAAAGGCTTTCTGCCATTTCCCTCACTTAGCTACAGTAATCCCATTCAGTATTGCCTGCCTATAAAATAAATGTTGCAATCAATTTGCCTTCCACCCTTTTAAAAAATAATTTCTTAGTGGGATTGCTGATTTGTAGATTCTATGGAATTACACCTCCAATATCCAATCAAAAATCAGCATGTCTTCAAATTTACAGATCGTTGAAGCACTGAATTTACACATGCATAAGAAAAAATAAATTAGAAATTAAATTAAAATTAATTTTTTAAAAAATGGTTGACATTGCTAAACAGGAACTGGAAAACATTTTCTGTATGAATGAGCTGAAACATATATTGATGAAATAAAAAATCTGCAGAACTTTTTAAAAGACAGCATGCGGACAAAAATCAATTGAAAAACATAAAATTGAAAACATTCTATAAACGCTTTAATTGCTTTGTATGGAAAGAGTCTCAAAGCGGCTTACAAACTCCATTCCCTTTCAGTTCTCACAACAAACTTTTTGTGAGGTAGATGGGGCTGAGAGAATTGGAAAGAACTGTGACTGGTCCAAGATCACCCAGTGGGCTTCATGTGTAAGAGCAGGGAAACAAATCCAGTTCATCAGATAAAAGTCTTCCACTTGTGTGGAGGAGTAGGGAATCAAACCTGGTTCTCTAGATTAGAGTCCACTCCTCTTAACCACTACCCCATGCTGGCTCTGAAAACTGCAGCAAAATTAAAGAAAAAAAAACACGGGACAATGGAGGACTCTAATGTAGTGGTTCCAGTTTGGAAACATATGACTATTTGACATTAGAGAAGCAAGGCATACAAAGAAAGAGGTGGAAGAAGTGAACTAGTCCCACATGTTTTCTCATCGTGTTTGCTGACTCTATTTGCATGTGTACATAGGCTCCATCCCTGTGACCAGGAACTATGGCCAGGAACAAATGTGTCTGTAAGCTGTGAATGAGTATAGGAAGGGCAGGGCCAAGAGTGAGATCAAAGCTAGAATACCTGCTCCCATAGCCCCCTTATGCATGCTGACTCTGTTACAGCAAAATATCATCTTTACAGTGTTTAGTTAATTCAGAATTCCAAAGTCCAGGGAGAAATCTAAGTGAGAATTCTTGAAATATTCCTAGATGGCAGCTATTCTAGTATAATGAGTAAGAGAGTGACAGGAAGGCTATGACTCAGAGTTCACCTCTGCTGCAAAACTGGTAGGTGGCCTTCGGCAAACCACTGTTCTCTCACTCCTTCTCCTATGTGCAATCCAGGCCTAATAATACCATCTTCCCTTACAGAGTTGTAAGGGTTACTGAACAAAGGTGTATGAAACCCTTTGAAAACTCCAGTGTGTTATATAGATGCTAATATTAGTAAAGCACTTGCGCAGAGGAAACTGCTATGAAATTAATAATACTAAAGTGTTTGCCTCGAAGTTGGCAAGATCCAGTTTTATGTCTCTATGTGCAACACAGTTCCTTCAGCCCAGCGTGCTTGCAGCTCTACTATTAATCCTTGAACTGTGGTGCCCGGAACTGAATGCATCACTCCTAATTGTAATTAATTAATTTAAATCTATGCAAATTGAAATTGCCTAGCACTGAGGATGAGATAAAAGAAAATCGGCCATGTGGCAATTTGAGATGCAGCATTCTTGATGATGTAATTGGAGATGCGGGCTCAGGAGCAACAACAGGCAAGCCAAGGAAAGAAATAGCCAAAATGACAGAGAAGTGTTAATTCAGGGAGTTTGTGAACAGCCGTTCAGCATTTCTGCACCATTGCCAGGATGTGTGGTTTCAGAAGAGAAGGCCGACACCAGTACAGAAGGACTTGAGAACCCTGGGAAACAGGCAGATGATGGTTGGATGAGGAGCTGAGGTACGATTATCTGCACCTGTGTAGCTATGTGGATGTAAGCCACAAGTTTTTTTAAAAGGAAAATGGAGGCAAATAAAGTGCCTCCTACCTGGCCGTTTGTGAGTGAGTGGCTGCAACCTGGAATTTTTGAAAAGACGCGCTAATAGTGCAATTCTTTAAAAAAACGATTTGGGGGAAATAACATGGGCAGACTTGTTTTAGGGGTGGTATCTGTGCACAGTTCTCCCCCAAAAACATTTTAAAAACTGTCCTACGCCCGTGTTTATTGGCCTATGTGGAATGGTCCTAAGTTCCTTCTTATAAATGACTTTGCTTACAGATTTCCCTGTCTGAGCCTGCTGGTGTCTTAGGCATCACAATCTAAGCAACAGCACAGTTGTGCAGTTCCTAGAGAACCAGGTCTTGTAATCCTTTTCCTCATAAAAGAGCCATTTGTATGTTCCCTGCCACAAATCCACAAAAACTTTGAGTGGGGCTTGCTTCTTCTTTGTGAATGCCTGTCCATTCACCCATGTCATCATTCACCAAAGTTCCAATAGTTCTGATAGTTTAGCATGCTAATTTTCTGAATTAAACCTAGATATACAGAGGTTTACTGGCCCTTTAAAAGGGCTGCCATTCCATCTCTGAGTGAGCCATTTGTCTTGGCATTGCCTTACTAAAAGGATAAAAATCCAAAACAGTGACTCATGCAGAGCCATGATGGGCTGCCTCTTATGAAGGCCAATCGTTTTGCACTCTCTTGATTGACCGTGAACAATCCAATCACATGCAATGTATTAATATAATTACCTGCCCTCCGTACCAGAAGCTGATTGGAAAGAATCAACACCAGAACAGAAAATCAGCCAGAGAGACTGAGTGGCCCACCCTGTGGGAGGGTGCTATAGATTTTCATTATTTAATTGCATGTATTTCTCACAAAGCAATAGAATGGCTTGGTGTGCAGTTTGGGAATTATTGATCTAAATGCATGGTTACAGTAGCTAGACTATATGAGAATTAAAAAAGAGAGTTCCAATTTCATCATCATTTGTCATGATCATTGAAAAAAACTAATTGTATTTAGTCATTTTATTCACTCCGTTTTGACTCTCTGAATCCCTGTCACTCTATTTAACCTTCTGCTGGTTTGCAAATATCTGTGGCCACGTTACAAGCTCCTTCTCCATCACGGCTCTTCTCCATCCTACTCTAATTAAATTAACTCCCCCAAAATGCACCATATTGCATAGAAGAGAAGTAAGGTGGGGGGGGGGGAGGGGAGAGAAGTTATCCCATTTTTTAAATACAAGACTGATTTTTATTATATTATTGGAGAAATAAGATTGCGCTTGCTGGCTCAATAAATCACCCATGAAGCCTTCTTCTCTCTCCTCCCCTCCCCTAGATTAAAATTTTATTTAAATAAAAGTGTTATGTTTGTATTTGAACTGACAGCTAAATCTGATAATTAGAGTGCATGAAGTTAGCTTTGATTGGCATTGTAATTGGATTGTCATTGGGCTGAAAACCTATTATCTTTGGATCATGCCCCATGAAATCTGTTGAAGTAACTTTGCTGCCAGTCATTAAAGCCACCATCTTGGCTTACAAATGAGGTTTGAAAGGCTTATTTTTTAACCACTGGGAATGTAATTTCAACTGCCGCAATTGCACTCCCATTAATTAAAATTATATTAAAATGATGGTTTGTTTTCTAAATATTTTTTCCATATTTTATCAGACATCCTCATTATGAAATGCTTCAAAAAATTACACGGTGCTGGTAGTAACATTCTATTTGGAGATAATCCGTCTGAAGAATACATGCCCCTCATCACTGGCAGGAGGGCAGAGATTAGTCTATATATGTGGATCATTAAAGGATACACTGTTGCCACTTGGTTTGATTAGCAAGTTTCCAGAGCAAAAAAACGAAATTAAATAAAATATATTCTTTATATATGCTCCTGTTTTTGCTGGAAATTACAAGCCAGTCCAATGATAAAGAAAGAGGGTTAAAGCCCATTTCTGAAACTGGACATAGACTATTAAACTCTTAATCATTCTTTATACTTTTAAAAAGGACTATTAGGTACATTAGAACATTGTGGATCACTTTAAAACACAGGGCTCATAATAATTCTTTTTACTGGGGATGCTTGTGAAATGTTTCTCATCTGAATTCCTTTCCCAATTTTTGCATTTTGAATTCCCAATTTTTGTTCCAAAATGGAACAGAAGCATTAAGAATTACCACACACACCACAGTTTCCCATAAACCACTGTATAGGTGCTATTTGCCATGGGAACCTTTATCTCCTACATTTCTTGTTCCTTCTCTATATATTGATGCACATGTTAGCATTAATAAAACACTCCAGAAGGAGAGAGAGAAAGCAAGATTCTTTTCGTGTGGTGTTTTACCAATGTGCAGAATTGGCAGCACAGGTACACATGAGTGCAACACCACACCAAAGAATCCAGATGCAACCATATCTATGCTTAACTTATGTGTTTTGCCAATAAAGACGTACAAATTGGTGGCACAGTAGTAGTAGACTTTATTTACAGTCAATGACCAAATATAATTGGTGGCACAGAGGGAGAAAGATGAAAGTGACTTGAAACTTAAAGCTGCGGCAAATTGCATATGCTCTAGTTCCTGAAGTCATTTTAATAATTCTCTTAGTTCAACTGGAACTGAAAAAAGAATGGAACACAAGATGCAGAACTAGCCACTGACTGCCAGTCTCCCTGTACTTGCCCTGTGTCTGAATGCAGTAGTCAAGAGGGAGAACAAAATGAATGAGAATCCAGATAAGATGGAGGAGATGCTGGCTGGAAAGAGCCACTGCTTTTGATGTGATTGTTCTGCCTACCATTAATGGTATAGACAGGTACAAAAAAGTGACCATAATTGACATAGCAGTACCCGGTGACAGCAGGGTCATTGAAAAAGAACACGAGAAGGTCACTAGATACTACGATTTGAAAATTGAACTTCAGCATCTATGGCACAAACCAGCTGAGGTCATCCCAGTGGTCATAGACACACTGGGCACCATCCCGAAAACACTAGGGCAGCACTTGAAACATCTTCAAATTGACAAAATTAACATCTGTCAGATTCAGAAGGCAGCCCTACTGGGACCCGCATGAATACTAGGTCAATACATTACAACTTCCTAGGCCTCTGGGTGAGGCTCGAATTGAAATGGAAGGCCAACAACTAGCTAAAGATCTGGCAGCTGTGAAATCTACAATAATAATAATAATAATAATAATAATAATAATAATAATAATAATAATAATAACAACAACAACAGAGAAGGAAGAGGAGGAAGAAACAACAATCATCACACCTCCAAAGGAGCCAACCCAAACAACCCAAAGTTCCCAATTGACAAAAAAGCAAGAAGAACTGATGCAGAAGATCCTAGAACACATGAGCAATACAAACGAACGTACAAGATTGCCACCATTGAAGATTGTTCCAAGGAAGGATCTGCTCAATTCACTGAAGGATGCAAACAAGGTCATTGCTGGAATCCAAACAATGTCACTGCATGAAACAAACCAGCTTATGTACAGCACTGCAGTAGTGATTACTAAAGAGCTAGGGGTAAAGATTCATCACCCAGAAAGAAGGCCGGGTGTAAATAGGTACTTCCAAAGTGGAAAAAATCAGACTGGGAAGAAAAACTCAGCAAACTACGCATCGGATGCCAGCAAACTGAAAAGCATGAAGGAGAAGAAGTTGAAAAATGACAAAAATCAAAGCAGGACCTAGTGCTTAAGACGTACTCACCTGGACAAGAGGAAACTCAATGAGGCAATAGAGGTGGTCAAACAACAGATGGTGGCAGTTTCAAAGAAGATTGCAAGATTCGAAGCAAGGGTTGCCTCAATTCAAGCAGAATCAACTTTTCTACTCCTAAATCCAGAAACGAGATTCTACCAGAATGTAAGTGGAGATGTGAAAATCTAAACACAGAGAGAGCCAGACAGAGAACAAACGCATTGAGTTCTTGGAGAAACATTTTGGGACAAGCCTGACCAAAGAAGAACTACAAACTAAAATGCAAGTTGGGCCAAAGCTGTGGGAGGCTGAACTGAGCAGCAAATAAACATTGGACAACCCTGGTAATAACAACTCAAAATGGTTGGGGAAACGAGCAAGCAAAAGGTGAAGAACTGGACTGCCCCATAAGCAGTGATGAACTACATGGATTCTGGGCTTGGAAGAAACTGACCAACTTGCATGAAAGAATTGCCCAACATGTTGAATCAGGGCATGTGCTGCAAACAGGCCAAATTGAAGAATGGGATGACAACAGGGAAAACGCTGGGATAATGAGAAAGCACTGGCGGAGCAATTCCTGAAGTAAATTGGCAGGCCAATCACTTGCCCTACCAACAACCTTTTTAAGCTTTTTACTGGCATGCATATTAGCTGATGCAATACAAGACCACCTGGAAGGAAAGAAACTTGCTGCCCCCAGAACAAAAAAAGGGAACAAAACGAAACAGTAGGGGGGGAACAAAAGATCAACTGCTCATAGATAAAATGATCCTCTTGAAAGAATTCGCAAAAGAAGGAAAACCAATCCTGCATGAAGCTTGGATTGATTATGGTGAGCATTTGATTCACTGCCACACAGTTGGATACTTCATTGCCTGGAGATAATTGGAGTCAGTGAAAACATCAAGAAATTGGTCAAGAATGCAATGCACACTTGGAAAACAGAATTAATAATCAATGGAGCAGGAATAGGGGAAATCAATATCCAAAGGGGAATATTCCAAGGAGACTCCCTGTCCCCACTACTCTTCATCATTGCTATGATTCCGCTCTCTTGGCACCTGAAGAAAACAGGTCAAGGATATCAGACAGCAAGAAACTCACCAAAAATTTCTACACCTTCTATACATGGATGACCTAAAAGCTCCATGGAAAATCAAAAGCAGAGATTGAGTCACTACTGAACACAGTGAGAGTCTTTAGCACTGATACATTGCAATGGATTTTGGACTTGACAAGTGTGCAACTTTGGAACTCAGTAAAGGTAAACTTGCAACATGCGAAGGTGTGAATATGCCAAATGACATAGAAATAAAGAGCTTACCAGCAGAATGAAAGCTACAAATATTTGGGGATACTCGTAAAAGCAGAGAACATCTCATGCAGAAGTCAAAGGCGCAATTAGGAAGGGGAATATCTTAGAAGGCAAGAAAAATTTTAAAATCAAAGCAATGGAGGAAATACAATAAAGGCAATTAATACTTGGGCTGTGCCTGTAGCACGCTACACTGCTGGCATAATTAACTGGACACAAGCTTCTAATTGGACATCCTGGACAGAAAAACAAGGAAAATTATGACCATCAATCGAGCACTGCATCCAAGAAGTGATGTAGACGACTCTACCTAGCAAGGTCAGAAGGAGGAAGAGGACTGCTCCACAGCAAGCAATCAGTAGAGGAAGAGAAAAGAGGCCTGAAAGAATACATCCAAGAAAGTCAAGAGCCAGCATTGAAAGAAGTCCACAAGGCTGAGATGCTGAAAGCCAAAGAACGCTAAAGAGTATAGAGTCCAACAGCTTAAATGTCGAGCGAGCAGTGGCTAAAACAAGCCACTCCATGGGCAGTACTTTTGTGAACATTGAAGGGAAGGTTGACAGCAAGAAAAACATGGCGGCTCAGAAGGGGAACTCTAAGGGAGGAAACTGAAGGCATGATTGTTGCTGGCGAGGAGCAAGCACACGGACAAATGCAATAAAGACATCGAATCGAAAAGTCTTACAATGACTCAAAGTGCCGTCTCTGCATAGAGGGTGATGAAACCGTGGAGCACATCATCTGCTGTTGTAAGAAAATAGCCCAAACTGACTATCTTGAACGACACAATAGGCTAGCAGCACAATGGTGCACTGGAACCTTTGCAAAAAGTGCACGGCCTGCCCTGTAGCAAGACCTGGTACGAGCACAAGCTTCGGTAGAGAAGACCACAGAAAATGAAGAAGCAAAAATACTCTGGGACTTTAGAATACAAACATATTGAGACACCTGGCACACAACACCCCAGACATAACAGTGATAGAGAAAAAACATGTTTGGATCATAGATGCTGCTGTGCCAGCGACAGCAGGGTAGAGGACAAAGAGCTGGAAAAGATCACAAAATACAAGGACCTACAAATTGAAGTTGAACGATTGTGGCAAAAAAGAACAACAGTAATCCCACTAGTAGTCGGTGTTCTAGGAGGAATCCCAAGAAATCTTGAAAAACATCTGGAAAGCCTAAACTTGGACAGAACATCAGTCCACATGCTGCAGAAAGCAGCACTTCTAGGAACTGGCTACTATCTTCTACGCGAAATAATTCTTAATATTCTAGGTCCTTGTGAAGGACTCGATATTCAGAGATGAATTCCAGACACTTGTGCTGTGTTGTTATGTGTATAATAATAATAATAATAATGAATGAATGAATGAATGAATGAATGAATAAATGAATGAATGAATGAATGCTGTGGCCAGAGGGCAGGAAACGTGATATGGGGGAAATAAATAAGCAGGTTTGAATAACCTCTTTGTTGACTTGTAGCGATAGACATTTGGTGGATTTTTTTTACTACTGGAACTGCATTAGAGGTAGTTACGGTATGATTCTCACACCCTTTTGTCACTATAGCTGAGCACCAGTTATCCTGGGTAGATTGTCATTCTCACACTTTCTCTCTGGCTATTGCTTAAAACTCTAAGCTTGGTACAAGCAGGAAAGGGCAGGAAGAGGAGGGAGTTTATGGTCCTGTGGTGATGATCACATTACTGGCAGATCGTTATATCAGTTCGCGCTTCATTGGAGTCTCCTTTATCAGATCATCATGACTTTTCTCAAGCGCCTATTAAAAATTTTATGGTAACTGTTAAGCAGAAAATGAATCTTCTTTGCAGTCATTCTGAAACTTTTCCTTAAGGACTGAAAACCCGAGGTCTTAAATATACAAAGACACCATGAATGTGTTTACAGCACTATCTTAGTTTATTTACTTATTTATTGTAGGATTTGCTCCGTTTCTTACACAAAATGCTTAGTTGTGGGATTTCAAAGTGATACGAGCACACTGCAGTTCTCAAAGGCTGCTGAGCAATCTGAGAACTCTTGGAGTTGTGGAAGCTGAAGTTTTCTTTAGAAAGACTTTCCCCTCCTTGCAAAATTGGATGCATGTCAGTTATTTATTAAAAACATTTGTAGAACATTTTTCCATACAGGCTCAAGGTGGTTTCTGTACAATATGGGAAAAATACATAAGCAACAGTAAAATTCATTTAAAAACCAATCGAAATCTGAAATTGATCCAGATTGATTAATCCAGGGGATTGATTCGTTGATTAATCCATAGGATTAATCCAAGGAGAGGAGCCATGGCTCAGCGGTAGAGCATTTCGTTTGTAGGCAGAAGGTCCCAGGTTTAATCTCTAGCAACTCCAGCTAAAAGGATTAAGTGGTAGGTAATGTGAAAGAACTCTGCCTGAGATTCTGCAGAGCTGCTGCAGGTCTGAGGAGACATTACTGACCTTGATGGATTGATAATCTGATTCAGGTTAAGGTAACGTAAGGTAAGGTAAGGAGCAGTAGTGGCATAGTGGTTAAGAGCAGGCGTACTCTAATTTGGAGGAACTGGGTTTGATTCTCTGCTCTGCTACTTGAGCAGTGGAGGTTTATCTGGGGAATTCAGATTAGCCTGTACACTCCCACACACGCCAGCTGGGTGACCTTGGGCGAGTCACAGTTCTTCTGAGCTCTCTCAGTCCCACCTACCTCACAGGGTGTTTGTTGTGAGGAGGGAAGGAGTTTGTAAGCCCCTTTGAGTCTCCTTGCAGGAGAGAAAGGGGGGATATAAATCCAACTCTTCTTGTTCTTGTTCTTCTTCTACTACTACTTCTTCTTCTTCCTCTTCTTCATGTGTTTACAAATTTGTAGAGTCCCAAGTCTTCTGTTAACAGAGGGAGGAAAGCTTGATGTAATTTGAGGGAGGGAGTTTATGGTCCTTCAGATGAGGCCTTCTGTGAATTCAGTTGATCCATCTATAGCTGGCCTCCCTTACCTAGCGCATTGCCATCTTGCATATCTTACATGTTTCCTCCCTGATGAATAGAAATGGCCCAATCTGGATGGGGGGGTATGTGTATGATCTTTTAGGGTAGAATTC
This sequence comes from Sphaerodactylus townsendi, assembly GCF_021028975.2. NCBI lineage: Eukaryota > Metazoa > Chordata > Lepidosauria > Squamata > Sphaerodactylidae > Sphaerodactylus > Sphaerodactylus townsendi. Next base: position 36,645,815 of record NC_059425.1, on the reverse strand, counting down.
AGTGTATAGTGCAACATCTTAATTGTTATATTTTAAATGTTATAGTTGTTTATGATAATATGTGATGTGATGATTTTAATTCTAATTTATTGTAAGCAGCCCTGAGCCCAGCCTTCAGCTGGGAATGGGTGAGATAGAGATATAATAAAATGAATGAATAAATAAGAATCACAACACCCTCTCACCTTGCAACCTACACTCAGCCTATATGCACAGGCTTCTAAGGGACTAATACAGGAACACCCAAAGCTAGAGCATTTCTGACTGATGACTGGCAACCAGAGGTGTAGCAAGGGGGAAAGTGCCTGGTGCACTGGTGCATCCTCCGCCCTGTCCCACCACGGAACGCCCCCATCCTGCCACGGAATGCCCCCACACCCACGGAACGCCCCCCCACACCCTCGCCACACCCCCACAGGGGCTTGTGCCCGGTGCATCATGCACCCCTATCCCCGCCCCCTGGAGCTACTCCTCTGCTGGCAACCCTGTTCTTGGCAAACCTCTGCTGGTAACCCTTCAGCAAGGGAGAGCTTGCACCTATCTAATTGGTGCCACTGTTAAAGCTCTGATACCAGTAAGAGGTTTTTGCTCAGGTTTAACTGAAATCTATCCTCCTGCACTTAAGACCATTAGATCCCATCTTCCCTTTCTACAACAGCAGAGTACAAGTCTTTGCCCTCTTCTGTATGACAGCCCTTGAAGTATTTGATAAACCTGATCATGTCTCTGAGTCTTCTCCAGGCTAATCGTAGGCTCATTCCGCACATGCAGAATAATGCACTTTCAAACTGCTTTCAGTGCTCTTTGAAGCTGTGGGGAATGGCAAGATCCACTTGCAAACAGTTGTGAAAGTGGTTTGAAAACGCATTTGCGTGTGCGGAAGGGGCCGTAGAAAGGAGTCTCTCCAGTATGTCCCGCTCAGATGTGGGGGTCGTTATTTATTTTTAATTGATTGATTTGCAATTGCTGATGTGTATTTTCCCCCTCCCCCCATTGTTTTTTTCCCCCAGTGGGTCGGCTCCCCATGTGGTTTACATGGACCTTACATTTTCTACAAGGCTTTTCAATTCCACCTTGAAGGCAGGCCAATAATGTTGTCTCTTGGCAATTTTTTTTCTTTGTATGCCATAAGCAAGAGGTTCTGATGAGCATGGCCCTGTATGTAACTTTGGCCCCTTCCGCACACGCAAAATAATGCATTTTCAAACCACTTTCACAACTGTTTGCAAGTGGATTTTGCTGTTCCGCACAGCTTCAAAGAGCACTGAAAGCAGTTTGAAAGTGCATTAATCTGCATGTGCGGAATGAGCAATAGTTCCTTCAACCTTTTCTTGTAGGGTTTCTTTTCCCAATACCCATCTATCTTTGTTGCCTTTTCTCTAGACTTATTCCACTTTGTTGATACCTTTCCTTAAGTGTGGCACACAAAATTGGGCACAGTATTTCAGATGAAGGTGGATTCCATACAGCATAACTATGTCTTTAGGATGATATAAAAAAGATCTGTTTTGGCATTGTCAGTCAAAACAGTTCTTTTTTCCCGCCTGTTGCACGGAGCTCTTGCCAGTTTCCCAGTGGTGCCCACCATTTTGTGTGCTGCAGTAGATTCTCCATGAGGATTCCCATGGAGATTTCCTCTGCTTGCAGCTCATTTGTTTTACCTAGCAATTCGTTTTATCTAGCATGTCTCGTCTTTCCTTTTTTTTTATATTTAGGGGGATGTCTGCAAAGCTATGGTGACACAAATATGTGCATATTTCAGATTCTGTAATAGTATTGCCATAGCTTTGCAAACATCCTTCTGAAAACCAAAACCAAAACCAAAAAGGAAGAACAACACGTGCACAGGATCACTAGGCAAGACAAACTTTATTCATCTATTTTTTACAGTGAAAAAGCAAATGGATGAGTTGCAAGCAGAGGAAACCCCCATGAGGGATCTCCATGGAAAATCTGCTGCAGCAGACTAAATAGCAGGTGCAAGCATTAGAAACAAAAGTCAGAGGTTTGGGCAAAAGAAATAAAGCGTTTCCTGCCTGATGGCATTCGTTCAGCAGGCAGGAATTATCTTCAACCCAGGTTGTGGGGAAAAGAACACTAGCGATTTTTGAAAAACCTGGATTGTGAGGAAAATAACGGGATGAACTCATTTTGGGGGAGACAGCTGTGCAAAGTTCTTCCCCAAAGCACTATTTATAACATCCTGAAGAAGTTATATTTGTGCTGTGCAGAATCCACCAAAGTTTATCTAGTGCAGAGTAGAGTGGAACTATTATTTCTTAAGACTTGAATATGACTTGGAACTCTGAAAATCTGCTTCATGATTATGCTAGAACCGTGGTGGCGAACCTTTGGCACTCCAGATGTTATGGACTACAATTCCCATCAGCCCCTGCCAGCATGGTCAATTGACCATGCTGGCAGGGGCTGATGGGAACCAACAATCCCTGTATCTGGAGCGCCAAAGGTTCGGCCACCATGCTAGAAACATCTAATTAAAGTCATACTAATGTCACTAGAATGTGGGGATACACAGCTCAACATCACTCAGTAATGATAGAATATGTTGGAAACAGGATTATAAACATTATTGTTGTTATGTGGCTGGATGGAGTAGTATGGTCTAACACAGTGTAATGCAATTCTTTATATCCTTATTTACTTGCTCTTCCATCTCCCTGGGTATTATTGTGAAAGTTCCCAGAAAGTAAGATAATTTTTTTTGCCAGTCTTGTATTTTGTAATGCATGAATATGATTTGTCAATTTTAATCAGAAATGTAAGAAGACCTATAAGATTCGATGCTTAAGGCTTATGCTTTCTTGTTAAAGTATGCAAAGGAATTCCAGGTGAGCTAAATCTAACTAACTGAAAATTCAAGAGTGTTTGTCTCAAAACATTGCCCACTTTTGTGATCTCTGATGTGCATCATTATACTTGCAGCCGGAGATATACTCTTCCTTGGAAATGCCTTCCTAAGACATGCAGGCACTAGGCATGCAGACTCCCATGTAGCTTTGAAAATGTGACCTTTTAATGATGTTCCTCACTATTAACTTTATTGTTAATCTTTAAATAACGATGTGGGAGGCATGCCGTGCTGTTCTTTACTTGGTTTGTAAATTCATTGTTCTTCCTTCGGAATCTCTCTGGCAAAGAGGATAACTTGCTGTCACAACTTTCCTTAGATAGGAAATTAGGTTTTCAAGTTCTATGGTAGAACATATTCACAAACCCTCTTTCCTACTCCACTGCCTGGCGATCCTTGATGCTTAAGGCAGGGAACGTAGGTATAGATTTTTATGGGGGGGGGTCGGGGGGCCACACCCCCACCCGCCCCTAGGGCATGGCCATGCCTCCCCAAGCCCTGCTCCCACCCTAGCGCTTATAAAAGCAGCTCTCTGAGGCCGGGGCGGCAGACTCCCCTGCCCTGCCCTCCCCTGCCCCCCTGGGCTCCCAGCTGGCAGCCAGCAGTTCCTTCTGCCCTCCCCTCTGGGCAGAAGCATAGAAGGAAAATGGAGCCTGGTGCAAAATCTGAGTTTTGCGCCCCTCCCCGGCAGCTGCTATGATGCTGGAATCCACCCCCAAACAGCATCACTTTCAATGGTGTTTAAACTAGAGAGCCAAATTCTCCTTTTAAATCCACCTTAAAGGGAGAATCTGGGGTCTCCAGTTAAACAACATTGAAAGTGATGCTGTTTTGGGGTGGATTATCCCCCACCCTGAAACAGCATCACTTTCAATGTGGCGTAGTGGTTAACAGCAGGTGCATTCTAATCTGTAGGAACCGGGTTTGATTCCCTGCTCTGCCGCTTGAGCTGTGGAGGCATATCTGGGGAATTCAGATTAGCATGTGCACTCCCACACCCACCAGCTGGGTGACCTTGGGCCAGTCACAGCTTTTTGGAGCTCTCTCAGCCCCAACCACCTCACAAGGTGTTTGTTGTGAGAGGGGAAGGGCAAAGAGATTGTAAGCTCCTTTGAGTCTCCTACAGGAGAGAAGGGGGGATATAAATCCAAACTCTTCATCTTCTTCTAAACTGAGGACCTCAGATTCTCCCTTTAAAGGGGTGGATTTAAAAGGAGAATCTGGGGAAATTTGGGGGGGGTGCCAGCTGTCAGGGGTGCAATTGTTAAGCTAGAAGCACCAAACTTTCAGGGTATCTTTAGGAGACTCTCCTAATGATACCACCAAGGTTTGGTGAAGTTTGCTTCAGGGGGTCCAAAGTTATGGACCCTCAAAGGTGCAGCCCCCATCTTCTATTAGCTCCCATTGGAAATAATGGAGGATGGGGGCACCCCTTTTGGGAGTCCATAGCTTTGGACCCCATGGACCAAACTTCACAAAACCTGGGTGGTGAGACTCTCCTGATGAAACCTCCCAGGTTTGGTGAAGTTTGGTTCAGGATGTCCAAAGCAGGGGTCTTCAAACTATGGCCCTCCAGATGTTCATTGACTACAATTCCCATGAGCCCTACCACTTGGCCATCCTGGCAGGGGCTGATGGGAACTGTAGTCCATGAACATCTGGAGGGCCATAGTTTGAAGACCCCTGGTCCAAAGTTATGGACCCTCAAAGTTGGAGCCCCCATCTTCTATTAGCTCCCATTGGAAACAATGGAGGATGGTGGCACCCCCTTTTGGAGTCCATAACTTTTGACCCCCTAAACCAAACCTCACCAAACCTGGATAGTATCATCAGGAGAGTCCCCCAAACAATCCCTGAAAGTTTGGTGCTGCTAGCCCAGGGGTAGGGAACCTGCGGCTCTCCAGATGTTCAAATTCCCATCAGCCCCTACCAGCATGGCCCATGCTGACAGAGGCTGATGGGAATTGTAGTTCCTGAACATCTGGAGAGCCGCAGGTTCCCTACCCCTGCGCTAGCCTAAACAATGCGCCCCCTGCAGACCAAAAACCAAAAATACACTAAATGTTTTAAAAACCCACAAACGGGGGGGGGGGGGGGGGGGGGCTTCGGACATGAATGGGGGGGTTGAACCCAAGGAAAAAACCCCCTCCTTACCTACGTCCTTGGTGAGATGTCAAATGGAACAGAGCCTTCCAGCAACTTTAGAGGTGTCTCTAAAGATTATTCTTTATGTCCACTTTTTACCCTACTGAGGTTTGAACAAAGTGAAAGTTGCTACTGATGTTTATCTCACAGAAGTAAACTACACTGGGCTGTGTTCAACTGCATCAGTCACCAATTGTGGAGATCTAGGCAAAAGTTAATGGCAACTCAAACCAACTCCCCAGCTTTCAAACCACAGCAGAAACCTATCTGGCCCAACCTCCCCCTGTTGACATCCACCATCAGAAGCATTTGGGAGGTATTCTGCCTCTGAACATAGCAGTTCTGTTTAGCCTTCGTGGATGGCCCAGACCTCTATGAATTTGATTACCCCTTCTCTTTTAAATAGCTCTCATTACATCTTATGACAATGAATTCCTTAAATTAATTACTGAACACCTTTTTAAAAAACTGATGTAACATTTGCTACTCTCCAGTCTTCTGGTACAATTGCTGATTTTAACAAGTTACATATACTGGTTAGTAAATCAACAATTTCAGATTTGAGTTCCCTAAGAACTTTTAGGCATTGACAATTCTCAGCCAAAAAACAAGGGCAACTGTGACTGCCCAGGTGCTCGTGAGCCTCTCTGTACTTTTTGCCTCTTGTTATATGCACCGCGATGCTATGTATATTTGCTCAGAATCAAGACTCATTGAATTCAATGCTTTTTATTCCCAAATATGTGTGCATAGAATCAAAGTCTTACTCATTTATGTTGCGCAAGCAAAACATAAGGCAGTTCAATTAAAATGCTGTCAAATGCTGATTTTGGAAAGTTATTTTGCACATGTTGTGGGGGATGGGGGAATCGGAAAAGCTGAGATCATCTCAAGAAAGCTCCCCTGGTAGCCCAGGTGTGCATTCCCCCTGGCAATCCACCTTCCTCATTTTTGCATCTTATTGCAAGCTCTGGCCTTAATGTCCAGTGTGGTATAATGGATAGAACGGTAGGTAATGATTAGGGAAATCTTACAGGCTGAAATCCCTGTTCATTCAGCAGCTCATGGACTGGAGCTTATACATTCTTTCTTTGCCAGCCTACCTTATAGGGTTGTTTGGATATCTTTGTTTCCCTAAGTTATTTCCAGCTACTATGTAATACACAAAGTACACCACCCTGAGCCCCTCAAGGATAGATAGATAAATAAATAAATAAATAAATAAATAAATATTAGTTATACACATAATCAAACCCAAGTAATCAGAGGTGGGATCCAGCAGGTTCTCACAGGTAACCCAGAGTAGGTTACTAATTATTTGTGTGTGATGAGAGGGGGTTACTAATTGGTGATTTTGCCACGTGATTTTTGCCTAAGTTACACCCCTCCTCTCAGCAGTAGCGCGCAGAACTTGAAGCAGTCTAGCAGGAGGTGCACCGGTGTGCGTGGCAGCCTGCACCTGCGTGCATTCGTTTCCCGTCCAAGGACCGGCACAGCGGCTGCGTCCTTGCCACAGCCCCGTCCAGGAAGGCCCCACCCCCAGAATGCCCGGCCACGCCCCCGCCGTGCCCCGCCCAGCCCCATTGGCGCTACGCCACAGTTTGAATCCCACCACCATGGGAACCTGTTACTAAAAATTTTGGATCCCACCACTGCAAGTAATATGCAATTCAAAAATGATTCTTTTATGAGTTTGCTATAGTGTGGCTCTTTACTGTTTTTACAGTTCTTCCATCTCCTTTCTGCACAATTCACCATATACTGCCATGAAAGGTCCCAGCTGGTCAGTTCCAATAGAAATGGTTAAATCCATCTCTCCTGAATTCTATCTCCCCTGCCCAGTTGTTGTTTTTTAAGTTTAATTATTTATTGGACTCTGCTAGAATGTCCCGGTAGTTAGCTAAATTAATAAACAAAATTTGGCAAGCTACAAGTGAATGGTGTGCATCCTCCAGAAAGGAAGGAATGAATGTGAAAGGGAAGGGGAAGTGGGGGGAGGGAGCTTCTTATCTGATCTTCAATCAATAATTAGATAATTTTTAATATTCACAGACCTATCACCAATACTTGCAGCTGCCCACTCCAGTGGCAGATATGGCCCAGTCATCCTGCTGCTGTAGTAATATTTGTTTAAAATGTTTTCAAATATTCCAATTTTTAGTATTTCCAATGGTCAGTTCATTAGACCAAGCCAGCTAAACAACATACCAACTTGTCATTACAATTTTCACACTTCCCCCCCCCCCCCCCCCCCGAGGAAGGGAGAAAAGCTATATCTCCTTGGAACACTGCTAGTATGTTAGAAACCAACCTTTGGTTTTTGCCTTTAAATGAATTGGGATTTGTGAATTAGGGAGACAGAAATTGCGGTATATGGGGTGCAATCCTAATCTTGTAAAACACATCAGTGAGAGCTGCTGTATTATTTTAACTGTTGATGTGACGACCTTTTGTACATTTCATATCATATGTTTGAGATGCTTTTAACTGTACACCTAAAAATGTAACGTATGACTGTAACATACAAGTGGTTTAAAACACATCTGTCATATGAGTACATGAAGGATCTTAAAGCTGAGATTCTTTGTAGTGCTCCAGGTGTATACATGTATATATATTTGACACTCTGATCTAATGTTTAGTGTGGATAATGGGTTATGAAAACCAAAAAGCTGAAGATCCATTCAGATTAAATAAAGGAATGGTTGGTTAGTAATACTACTAATTAAAAACTAAGGGGCCAGCCTGTTTTGGTTGGGACTGCACCCTAACCCCTGCCCCCCCCCCCTTTGATCAAGAAAGCAGTTAAGAACATAAGAATCCTGCTGGTTCAGATTGGAGGTTCACTTAGTCCAACATCCTGTTTCACACCATGGACAACTAGTTGATCAGTGGGTGATGGTGCCTCACAGCACTGGTACTGAGAGGTTTAATGCCTCTGAATATGGCACTGATGGACTTATCTTCTTGATAGACTTATCTAGTAGCCAGTGATGGACTAATCTTCCACCAGCCAGTTCTTAAGAAAGGACATGTTTTTATCTCTAAACCAGAGCTATGCTAGTCTGAGAAAGCCATGGTTCAGACTTTCTGATAGTACCTTAGTGTGGCATAGTGGTTAAGAGCAGCAGCTTCTAATCTGGAGAAACAAGTGGAGTATAAAAGCCAACTCTTCTTCTTTAGGGGCATGGGAAAGGACTGTGCTAAAGTTATGCCACTGGGGTATTATCAAAACATGTTCTCAGTGACAATTCCTTGATTATCAGCCATAGTATACTTTGGAATATCACAATACCCTCCCTTGTTCCCCATTTTTTACTGTTCAGTCCCTCCCTTGAATATTATTTTCTCTGCAGACTTTTTATCTAAAGGCTGTTGATCACAGAGCAAAAAACAAAACAAAACTGTCATCATGTTTGCATTTTCTGGCTTCATCATTATTCACAACATTCTGATGTCCATAAAACACATTAAAAACTATTTCCTTGAGCAACAAAAAAGGAAGAAATAAAGCAGCTCTCTGTTGTACATATCATTTGTATTCTTGAATTGTAAAATGTAAATTGATATATAAGAAAATGGCCCATTAACTTTTTCATTAATGACAATAATACATTTTGTGCCGCAACTGGAGGAGGATCTTGCATCCAGTCAAGGGAAGCTGAATGAAGGATGAATGGCGAGTTCTTTTGAACATCATAAAAATGAAGGCTGTCATCCAACATATTTTGAGAGCATAAATGGAAGGCAATTACTTTATTTTTTCCTGCATGAATTCTTTATAGCAAGATCCAGACAAGAACTCCTGTGCTTGCATAGAGCTTTTGCATGTGGGGGTTACAGGGTTACTCTAGATGGCAACAAATTTAACATTTGCCAGTTCCTCCAAACTTGAATGTACCACGCTTGAGACCTCCTCCCTAAAATCCTGAACTGGGAGCTGCCCAGTTTGTATCAATAAAAAGAACACACCTGTATGCCTTAGAGAATGCATGAGCAGATGAACTGCCTTTTGTTGAACCCATCTGAGAAGAGAATGTGTCTGCATTTAGCACTGCTGCTTTTAGATGTGATGTAATTGAAATTATGGTGTTTCACCAAGTCTTGAAGTTGTGGCTGGCTGGTTAAGAGCAAGCAGGTTGAAACTGAGTGCAGCAAAGACGGAGGTTCTGTGGGTGGGCCAGGGGGGAATGCTGGCCAACTTCAGTTTGCCTTTGCTGGATGGGAAGGCTTTACATCTGGCCTTGTCCGTTAGCAGTCTGGGGGTGATCCTGGACACCAAGATTTCCTTGGCAGTGCAGGTCACCAAAACGTCCCAGACTGCTTTTTACCATCTTCACCAGGCTCAACAGGTGGCCCCATATCATTCCCATTCTGACCTTGCCACAGTAATCCATGCAACGGTCACCTCCAGATTAGACTACTGTAACTCGCTTTACGTGGGCCTGCCCTTGAAACTAATCTGGAAATTAAAACTCATTCAACATGCAGCCACTAGGTTCCTGGCTGGAGTTTCTAGCAGGGACCACATAACACCTGTCCTGTACTACCTTCATTGGCTGCCTATCGAGTTTCAAGTCATTTTCAAGGTACTGGATTTGACCCTTAAGGCTGTTAGCGGTCTTGGACCCACATATCTTAGGGACCGCCTTTCCCCATATCCATTCTTCGGAGGAGAACCTGCTGGTAATCCCCGACCCAAACAATACCCGGCTGGCCTCGATGGGGATCAGGGCCTTTTTGGTCCTGGCCCCCATCTGGTGGAATGGGCTCCTGAGCGAGATCAGGGCCCTGCAAGATCTGAGTTCTTTCCGCAGGGCCTGCAAGACAGAGCTCTTCCACCAGGCATTTTCTAGGGGCCGACCAGGCTAACATCTATTATTATTGGCCTCCCTGGGGATAGTTGGGGTTAAGTCGCCACCATGAATGATGTTGCTGAATTTGTTGTATTGATGTATTTTAAATATTTATTGCTATTTTAACTGTATTCTGTTTTATTGTTGTATAGCTGCCTGAGCCCTTCAAGGATGGGCAGGTATAAATTAAAAAATAAAATAAATAAATAATAAATAAATTATGGTGTTTAACCAAGTCTATTTTCATATGTATTTATCATACACCCTGCTATCAGCTGCCCTGAGCCCTGCTAAGCAGGGGGAGTGCAGAATATGAGTGTTATGAATGAATGAATGAATGAATGAATGAATGAATGAATGAATGAATGAATGAATGAGAATTACCTGGCTCAGAACATCATGATTTTTGTACCCTAAATGATTTTTGTACTTACACTTTTCAGGTTCATCCAGCCCAGATAAGGCCCTCAACCCTCAAAATAAAACATGCTCTCTACTGAGGTAAACCAAAGCAAATCCCAGTACCCTAGACACACTGGTATACAGGAATCCTTCTTTCATTAGAAAATATTCCAATCCTGGTGTATTACAGCCCTAAAGCTTGGCCCTCCAATAAACCCTTCCACCAGTCTACTTTGTGTATATATTTACTTTCACCCAGTGCTCAGGCTGATAACAGTAGCAATTCCACACTGACTACTTACCTCAGGGAGGTTTTGTTTTTCACACACAAGTAAGTCAGGCAGCACTTAACTGTGGGAACACTCCAGACCAAAAAGCCTCACAGTTTCTTCTGATAGGGAGTTAACCTCCTCTCCCCTTTGCATCACACAGCTACTTGGGCAGAGTGCAGAAGGCCACAGCTAATCAGGTGGCTCCCCTATTTCTAGGTCTTTCTGCCTCACTCTGACTGTAAACAGTAAGTTGTTTTAGACAAAACTGTACTTTTAAAAATCATATTTCCTTGCAGTTTGTCACAACAACAGATTCTAATCCGGTGAACTGGATTTGTTTCCCTGCTTCTACACATGAAGCCAGTAACAATTCTCTCAGAAATCTCTCAGCCCACCTACCTCACAAGGTGTCTATTGTGGGGAGAGGAAGGGAAGGAGTTGTAAACTGCTTTGAGACTCCTTGCTGTAGAGAAAAGCAGGATGTAAAAACCAAATCTTCTTCAGAAGAAAGCAAAGGCTTGGAACTCCCTCTGTACAGGGAAGGGTTTAACTATCTAAGGCTTCTCAATTTAAAAAAAAATGAAGTGTAGGCATCAGAGGTGTAGCTAGGGAAAATGGAGCTTGGGGCAAAATCTGAGTTTTCTGCCCCCCTCCCAATAGGGGCAGCCACCCTCCCCCATCACGACCAAACAAAGTTTTTTTTTGCATTAGGTCATCTCAGAGTCACCATCACATCACATCACAACTGAGCCCTTCGGGGGAGGGTGGTATATAAATGTAATTAATAAATACAAATAAATAAACTCCAGCCATTAGCCACATGTCTGAACACAACAGTAACATACCCTGCTTGAAAAACATGGATCCTTGTGATTTTTCCACTTGGTCACCCAAAATCACCTGCACATCACATCTCATACCCCCCTAGACCAGGGGTAGGGAACCTGCGGCTCTCCAGATGTTCAGGAACTACAATTCCCATCAGCCCCTACCAGCATAGCCAATTGGCCATGCTGGTAGGGGCTGATGGGAATTGTAGTTCTTGAACATCTGGAGAGCCGCAGGTTCCCTACCCCTGCCCTAGACACATGTCTGAACACAAAGATCATGCATCCCATACTCCATGGCACCACAGTGGCACAAAAACCTGCTTGGAAATCAAGGATCCTCATAGATCCTCAAGATTGTTGCACTAAGTCCCCCCCATCAGCATCAAATCATAGCCCAAGCTATGAATAAGGGAAGGTTTCTGCTGGCCCCCACAGGCCCCACTGGCCTTTTATGGTGGCATTGGGGTGAGGGAATGCCTATGCAGGGCCCCCGCAGGACTGGCTGGCCTTTTGGGGTGGTGTGGGAAGGAGCAAAGGCCTCTGCCAGGCCCCCACTGGCCCTGCTGGCCTTTTGGGGTGGCATGGGGGAAAGGGAAGGCCCCTGCTGGGCCCTTGCGAGCCCAGGCCGTGCCCCCACCCCTTGCATCCCACCTACCTTAGGCGATGAGGTGGTGGTCTGGGGCCACCTGACAGGGTCAGGCCTGAGGGATCCAAGGGGCACCAGATGGCAGCGTCATCAGGCTGCTCTTTCTGGAGTGGTCTGGTGCAGCTGGGCCAGCAAGAAGGAGGGGTGTGGGGTGATTTTCCGCTCTACTACATGACCCAACAGCTGCCCACCCAAGGCATTTGTCCCCACCCCTCCTCGTTATAGCTATGCCTCTGGTAGGCATGACCAGTGTATAATGTTGCACATGGTACAGATGGTATAACATTGCACATGGTACAGACAAACCACGCGTCTGACCCAGCTTTGCTCTTCTGCCTTTATGCCTTGAAGTCTGATCCTGGCAACTTGGGAATAGTAATTTTTATTGGGGAAAAGGCATGAAAGGAAAGAGTTAAACCATTCTTCTTCCAACATGCTAGTCCAGGTGTTTAAGCCACAGCATCCATAGACACCTATCAAAACCACAGGGAAAATAGGCATATAACTACATGAACAGTTCGTTTCAGCCTAATGCAGGTGTCCCCTACAAAAGTGGTCTATGAATTATGTAAATAATATATTTAAAGCACTACAAATACTTGAAATAAGGGCCTCTTTTAGATTACCATTCTAAACTGGATGTCATCCATTGTTGGCCTGTTTCAAGTAAAGTGATACAGAGACAGGTGTTTCCTGCAGCTCATTTCAATCCATCTATGAGCTGTCTCTAAAGCATGCTAACAGCCCATCTAAAGTGTGTGTGTGTGTGTGTGTGTGTGTGTGAATCAGCTGGTAGGAGTGGTGTAAGGCCACGCTGGCAGATTTGCCCTCCCCAGGGCACTTGCCCTGGCAGAGGGGCAAATCTACCTGTGTACAGCTGCCACAGCCCTTCCCAGTGGTGGGATGCAGTGCTAAACACTGTGTCCAGAATAGCCAGAATAGCAGGAGTGGTCTGGGGGCATGACCGGGGGAGGAGCTGACACTAGTCGGTATCCTCCTGGCCATTGTTCCCACTGTGGTGACTGCCAAAGCTTTGGACTTATGCCACCAAAAAGATAGTGTAAGTCTATTAAGCCCAATGGGGGCTTTCTGGTGCTGGCAAGACATATTTGGGTTTTCAATCTCTCCACATCACTGGAATGGGAATGGCGGGCTGTGCATCTGCAGCACTGCATCCGGGTGCCCCACCATTTGGATGGGGCTGCCCATCTCAGAATATTTTTAAAAACCAAAAAAGAATCCACTATGGGAAAACGGGGCAGGGAGTGGTCCTTTTGCAAGTGCTCCAGATATTTTAAACAGCACATTGCAAAAATTTGGAAATGCAAGGAAAAACTGAAAATGGGAAAAAACAGTTTTAATTAAAATAAACAGCTGAGTCCCGGGATGCCAACAGACACAAACAGCTTTTTCTGAACTTGTGTAAAAATCCATTAGCTAAGACAGTTGTATCTGAAAAACACAAAAAATCTATTAACAAGCAGCTACTAAAATGGATGATAAGGGTAGTTTGAAAAGGGCCAAGCAATGAAAGTGGTAGGTATTTTTTAAAAATTTATTATACACAACTTCATCCACAACTCACCCAAGAGGGACTTATTACTTTCAAGCAAAACCCATGGAAACCAAAGATTACTAGCTACCTTAAACCCTAACTGAGGTTTGGTTTAACTGTGGTATAGATGGCAGTTGCAGATCTTTTCTTCCAAGGTGCCAGTAACTCTTCTTTTCATTCCATTTTCAAAAAATCGCATACCACAATTAGATTATAACTGTTTATTATCAGATACAGTAGACATTGCCAACTTCTTTGTGTTTATATGCCTGACTTGTGTTTGGGAGCACTGTGACTTCCTTAATGTATAATTGAATCACCCACATTGTGCCTTTTCAGGTGATAACAGCAGCCAGATCCATCCCGTTCCTAGGAATTAACTCATCCCTGTCGCTAGATGACGGACTGTCAGATCACTGTATCTATCGCCTTCCATTTGATTAAAAACAAGATTAATAATTTGCCTATAACTGATGCATCATGCACTGTGAGATAAAAGAGCATCTGATATTAAGCGGGTGAGAAATAAAAAAAAATCTGCCTTCAGTAAATTGCATAGAAAAATTACACAGTACATTTAAATTACCATTTGCTTAGCAACATGCCCTGGCTGACATTCCAGTGGGGCTATAAAATGATCGATTTACTTTAATTTTCTACTGAATCCCAAAGAAAAAATATATATATACATGGCTATCAGTAACCTATCCCTTCATCATGGCATGCTGATTCACTCCGTGTATTAAATTTGCTGGCAAGGAGCAAGGCGTTAACAAAAAGTAACAGATAATGTGAACATTTCATGCATAATCTGTAATATGAGATATGTATTAATAGGGAAATTATGATGCATTCAATTATTCTGAAATGCCTTCCAGAGATGTTTTGATTTGGCTGCACACTGATAGCAGAAGCACAGCAGGGAACATCTAGAGTGATGAATAACCTAATCTGGTAATCTTAAAATGGGCACTATTCACAGTTAGCCTGGGAACAGGCTGGGGTGGAAACAGCTACACTTTACAGATAGAGCTCTGTTTTTTTAAAAAAGACCCTCAAGTCTCTTTACAGCATGCACACTACTAATTAATAATACATTGACACCTCTGATTCGACAAGTTGTGATGCTTATCTGAAAGGGGAGGACAGCTTTGTCCATTTTTTAATTATTATTGCAAGGCTTCAAGGCAAAAAAATTTTTTCAAACATATCTGCCTCAGTGTTACTCTCCCTTCTGACTAAGGTATGTGCTCAACCACTTGCAAACAGGGACTGTGGCTCTGAGGTAGAGCATCTGAGTCCCCAGGTTCAAACCTTGGCATTTCCAACTGAGAGTTAGTGGGTGATGTGACGTGAAAGACTTTTGTTTAACAGCTGCTGCCTGTCAGACTAGACCAGAGGTAGGGAACCTGCGGCTCTCCAGATGTTCAGGAACTACAATTCCCATCAGCCCCTACCAGCATGGCCAATTGGCCATGCTGACAGAGGCTGATGGGAATTGTAGTTCCTGAACATCTGGAGAGCCGCAGGTTCCCTACCCCTGGACTAGACAATAGTGACCCAGGCAGACCAATGTTCTGACTTGAAGCATAATTCTATGCAGAGTTACTCCAATCTAAACCCATTGAAATTAATTGATTTAGACTGAAGTAACTTTGCATATTTAAGGCAGTTACATGGTTTGCCTGATGGTCTGCCCCTCCCCCATTGAAAAGCATTGGGTTGACTCCACAGACCAACTTGGGTCAAATCAATGCTGTCCAGGGGGTGGCAGACCCCTCTTCCAAGTGGCTAAGATTCTCTTATGTGTGTCTGTGTAGCTGTGAAGATAGCTCCTGGAAAACTGGGTGGGGGGGGAAGAGAAAACTATATATTGATGGAATCGGCAGGAACAGCTGAGTACAACTATGTACTTTTGGGGCTGAAAAGGCCCCCAGGTTCCGAGCCTATAAAGCAAACACCCTCGAGCAACCTTCAGCAAATGGCAGCAGGAAGAATCCCTTCAGCTGCACAACAAATGTTGGGCGCAAGCTGAAGAGGAAACTGACCATAGAGCAAAACAGTCAGGCGCCTGACATCTTTGCTGTCTGGAAAGCACCCAGAAGCTGCCTCGTTTTAAAACATCCCTCAGGCATCTTATTTTGGGTGTGCAGAGCGAAAAAAGGTAGTTGCCTCTTTTTAAGACATCCCACAGATGTCTTTTTTTGGGTTGTGCGGAATGCACCAAAGTTGCCTTATACTGAGTCAGAGCCCCGGCAGCATTGATTACTTTGAACGGCAACAGCTTTTCAAGTTACAGAGGAAGAAAGGTCTTGCCTTGTTTAGATATCCTCCAACTGGGCATTTGAAGTATCAGAACAGTTTGCTCCACCCAATATTTGTGGAAGTTGGTTTAGACTGACAGGAGGAGTCGCTGCTTAGTGACCTTGTAGCAGTTGCCAGCCTCCCAAAGCTCCAGGAATTTTCCCATTCAGAACTGGCAACTGTGCAACAAGAAGTAGCTTGTTAGGTAGATGTATAGACTACATGAGCCCTCTTGTTCTGAAGCTGGCTGCTTGTGTCCCTGTATCTCCTTAATAAATATATGTGGTTTTGAGCACCCTGTGATCACCTGGAAGTGATATCAGTGCATCCATGATGTTCTAGGAACTCCCCTGTTTCCTGTGGTCCAAAAATAGAGATTGTGGAAATGTAGGTGGAAGAGATGTTGCCTCATCACACTCCCTGTTCTCCCACCACTCGATTGCCTGAGTGTGGGTGGGGGTGGGAGGTTGCCAACTGGGGGCAATGTATTTCATTGCTTTGAAGTCACAGCATCTCCTCCCCAGTTTTCTGAGTGCAAGGAATTTATTTCATATGGAGGAGCATTCAGTCATGTGAGCAGTCTGTACTAGTTTAGTCCAAACACAGGTTACTGCCTCACAGGGAACTAGGCCTGAATGACAATGGGCAAACAAATGCTTCCTAATATGCTGGACTGACTGCATTCCTGTAAAGATCGTTGTCATACAGGCAAGAAATTCTTTTCCCCATCCAAAGTATCCCAGTGGAATTCTCTTCATCTTTCTGCAACACAAGTGAAGCACAGAGCACACACTGCTTGCATGTGATGGAGTGGACATGTTTTCTCCTACTTATCTTGTAAAAGCTTGGATTCTCAGTGCTGGATTAATTTTATTGCACAAGTATTCTGAGCAGTCAAAGTAATTCTCATGGCAGGATCCCTCTGTCCCATGTCTGCTGTTCAACATCCATTTTATCCAAATGTAATTTAACATCTCACCTTCCTAACTGGGAATTATAGGGGGAGGAGCAGAAATTACATTTTAAAAAAAGCAAATTAAACACTGGAAACTACAAACAAATATTAAGCAGAGAAGCTGGGCAAAGCTTTGGGAGAAGGGTATAAAACATTGATGAATTGATTGCTGCAGTTTATCATTCTTGATGTAACTTGGCAACAAGAAATGTTGTAATTTCTTGCAGAAGAAACGCAGTACAACTAAGATGTGGACTAGCTCAGCCTCATTAAAATAAATAAAATACCTTTTGTTTATAGATTCCAGAGGGCTAGCTATGTTAGTCTATTGCAGAAAAACTAAGAGTATTGTGGTATCTTAAAGATGAACTCATTATTACAGTGTTAGGTTTTTATGGACCTGTTTTGATAGATGTGTAAATACATGAGTATAAATGTTTATGTAACAAAAGTTAAGCAATGAAAGAAAAACAACAACCCTTCATTGATAACAGCTCTGTTTCCAAACCTAATGTGGTCTGCAGCTTGGGCTGCCAGGTGGGGGCATGAGTTTTCTTGGAGTTACCACTGATCTCCAGACAACATAGATCAGTTCCCCTGGAGAAAATGGGAGCTTTGAAAGGAAGGCACTACTATGGCATACCATAGCTAGAATTGCATTCAGGAGATCCAGAAGAGACCAACAAGATTGTCGAGGAATACACATTCTTTGTCTATGATATACCATGGAGTCTAGGAGAAACAGAAGTCCCTCCCTAGGTACTGCCCACAAATCTTCAGCAATTTTCCAAAGCAGAAGTGGTAAGTGGCAACCCTTTTCTCAGCTCCTCCACCATAAATCGTTAGTCCATCTTTAGGGCTTAACAGCTGATACCCTTAGAACAAAGGAACCGACTCTCCACTCACTGCTATTGCATACCTAAGTATCAGATTCTTCCTTTGAGTAGCACAAGGATAAGCTTTGGGTGTAGGCTTGCCAGCCTCCAGGTGGGGTCTGGAGAGCTCCTGGAATTACAACTGGTCAGCTTCCTTAAAGTCTAGTATGCTTGCCAAGCATGGGAGGGTTTTATTGTGGATTTTAATGGACACTGATAATTCTGTACTGTACGCTGTATTTTAAAGGGTTTTGTTTTACAGTTAATATTTAATGTATATTTTGTATTTTGTGTGTTTTTATTGTTTGTTGTTTTGTTCTGCACTGCCCAGAGCCCTTTGGGGGAGGGGCAGTATTAACTATAATTTAACTATAAATAAATAAACAAACAAATAAGATGGAACAAACTTGTTTTCTACTGCTCCTGAGACTAGGACACGGAGTAATGGATTCAAGGTGCAGGAAAAGAGATTCCATCTAAACATTAGGAAGAACTGCCTGACCATTAAGGCTGTTCGACAGTGGAATTCACTGATAATCTTCCAGAATTCAACTGATCTCCTGACTATTGACATAATTTTCACTGGAAAAAATGGCTGTTTTGGAAAATAGACTCATTATGCCCTGTTGAGGTCTGTCCCTTCCCCAACCACAGCTCTTTCCAGGCCCCACCCCCAAATCTCCAGGAATTTTGCAACCTGAAGTTGGCAATCCAACATACAGGTAAGTCCCAGTGTTATGGCATGGCCTTTAGGAATGCTGAAGCCAATTTGACTGTGACATTTCCTTTTTAGAGTCTTCAAAGCACTTAATACCTAGGCCAATATTCTTGGACCCTTCTTGCTGATGAGGAGGTTTCGTTAAGGGACATGTTTCTAAGGAATTAATTTCAAGGAACAGATCCGAGCTGAGGACTTCCTGGTTCATGGTTTAGCTGCTAAATCTCTGCCCACATGAGCTCCCATTGATACTACAGCCCATTGGCCTTACTGGAGTGTCAATCATATCTGAAAGAATCTTCACCCTACCCGGGTATGAATCCCCTTCCTTTAAAATCTGAGCAGTCAAATGAATTTTTCTAATCTTCATCAATTATTTTGCCTGAGGAATAACAGATGTTCTTTTCCAGACATCTTAATGTGATTTTTTTAAAAACTGCTGCCACTGTGGCATGCAAAAAGAAAAAAAAGCCCCCCCCCCCCAGTGAACTGGATGACATACTCTGAGCAGGGCTACTGACTTTAAAAAAAATTGTCTAGTTAGTCATGTGGTATTGCAAGCCATTAGTCAATTAAAATTGCGTATCCTTCCATTATTAGAAGGGGAAGCTTTTCAGTTTTTCAGTAAATGTAATTTTCAATTAAAGATATTTGTTTGCAGAAATTAATGAATGCATTTCTTTTTTGTTACTCAACTGACATGCTGCAAGAAAGACTGTAAATCCATCAGTTTCTTAACATTTACAAAATTGGGCAACCACTATTTTCTCCAAGGGAACAAGACTGAAGAGATAGCCAGTGGATGCTATCTGAGCTCCCCTCCCATTAGTTATGGCAGAAGGGGTGTATATTCCACCACCTAAATACCCAATTAAGTTTTTTTAAAAAAAATGTATGTACCACCTTCTAAGGAGCTCAGACCAGTATGCATGGTTCTGCCCCACTTCCTTTTAGCATCAAAAACCCCTGTAAGGTAGGTTAGGCTGAAATTTGTTCAAGGCTGATAGCTATTTTCCTGGTTGAGAGAAATTTGAACCTAGTTCTCTAACCTAACATGCTTTTGCCTCTTTAGCTCCTGTAAATTATATTACATGTTATCATGTATTTTGTTGTCCCCAGATTTGCTGCCATTAATTTGGACTGGTTGTTTTTACTAGCATTTATCATTTCATTTGTTGTGTCTGTCTATTGTATTTCATATTTTTATAATCCGTCCACACTGAGCTAAACTGACTAATATTCTTGGAGGCAGATGGATGGAATGAATGAATGACATTGGCTCCACCCACCATCCCCTCCTCCTTGCATCTCCTCCCCAGCAGCAGATGATTCCCTTTACTCATTGTATCTCTTCGCTCCCTTTTGGCTTGCAGGTGGGAGTTAGCTCTCAGGTTAGAGGAAACTCTGCCAAAACTCCTGATGCTTCTGTTGGAGAGAAGGGGATTAAAAAGCCCACTGCCCACCCTCTGTTAGAGATACTTCCAAAAGTCTCCTACAAAGCTAGAGATAACCAGATTTTGAAGAACAAATTCATTAGGATTTTCCCGCTGCATTGTTTGTTATAACTGAACCATTGTGTGCTATTACTTTTAGTTCCTTACAGCCCAAATCCCATGCATGTCAACTCTGATGTTACTCACATGACGCTCAATGGTATTTGCTACAGGTAAATAGGATTGCCCCTTTTGCAGGTTTCCCTCTCTTCTAAATACCAACATGCATGAGTTCATTTGCAAAAGTTAAAAAAAGCAAACTTGATGTGATCACTTTTGTGTCATGTTTTTACAGGTACATAAGTGCACTTCTGTGTATCAATAGAATACTGCAGAAGAAGAAGATACAAACTAGATTTGTACGTGCAGACATAAAGTATGTTTGTGTGGTGTTTTACCCATGTGCAATAATGGATGTGCATATCAGTAAGACACAGTACAAAAAGAATCTTTTTGATCAAGGCGGGGTTTTTTTGCAGCGTTTTACGTATGAGTATGTAAACATTCGTATTAAAGGGAGGGGTGGCAGTGAAATGCCAACTGGCCAAGGAACTGAAAGCTGTGACCAAGTGTATCTGCACCAACTCTGAAATTCATTTTAGAAATTATCCTCGCTAATCCGTATTGAAGGAGGAATGGAGCACAGGGCAAAACGAAACTGAACAGGGGGAGAAATCTCACCCTTAGTTAATGTACATGCTTGGCTATTTTGAATTTGACATTGCTGCAGTTTTAAAGATGACAATGGTGTTTTTAATTGCTTTGTCTGTATATTATTAGGCCTCTTTGTGAATCCTGAATGTTGGAAAGATAAGGCATGAAGATTTTAAATGAATGCATAAAGGGAGATGCTGTACATGGCATCACAAGGAAGGCCCTGGACCACCAGTTGCTTATGTCTTATGTACAAAGCCTAGGATTGATATAGGGGTAGAATCCTGCGGCTCAGATACTGACCATCTCCACCAGCATGGCCAATTGGCCATGCTGACAGAGGCTGATGGGAATTGTAGTTCCTGAACATCTGGAGAGCCGCAGGTTCCCTACCCCTGAGCTAGTACATCCATGTGTTATATGAAATCCCTTCTTATTCTCACCCTTCTCCCTTTTTGCTCATTCTCCCGCACATTAAAATGTTATACTGTCGATAGTTGATTAACTATTTCACCAGTTAAACCAAATACCCCTTATTCTAGCAAGCATATTTTGCCATTTTTATGCCAAAATATTATTTTTCTGCTCTGAGAGGGCATTTTCAGTTGCCTAATATCTCTGATGAGCTGTCTTTCAGTGACAGTCCTCAAGAAAATGTTAGATCCTTTTGCTTGAAAGAAGTTGATTTTCTCTTTGATCCGTTTCGAAAGAACGCCAGACAGTGAAATACAGTCAGAATTAGACACTTTTAAACAAACCTGGTCTGGAGAGGCTTCATGGCCACTGGGCTCCACGGCTTTTTTTCTGGAGTGTGCACTTTACCCCATATGTTCATCACAAAGCATGCTTTGGCAAACAAGGAAGAGAGGAGGCCCCATTTTGTGAAAACTTTCCACTGGGGTGATTTCCAGCTGATAGCCTTCTTTCGTGTCTTCGAATTGTACAATTGCTCTGAAGATAAATAAAAGATTCGGCTGGATGCCGCTGGAGAGCGTAGCAGCATGTCTTTGGCACTGCTCGAGTCTTATCTGATTTGGGCTTGTGTACCTCATGGGGAATGGCAAAATATTACAACAGACGGCATGATATTTCTGAAGAATACAGTGGGCTTTATTAGCACTGATTTCACTCCCTGACTGACGGCTTTTTCCCCGTTTCTCTCCCCTCCTCTTATTAATCCATGCTACTGTATGTAAATGTTATTCTTCTCCCTCCATAAGGGAGGCAACCAACGATTTGTAATAAATGCTTATGAGTGCCTGAGGCAACACTTAAACTTTAAAACATCTATTATTAAGTTGCAAAAAAAAAAGGAGAGAGACAAACTCCCATCATAATGACCAACAGTGACCTTGGAGGAATTTTAAATGGCCCTTAGTTGTTCTGCATGAAAAACAATATATATATATATAATGCACATGCACGCGCGCGCGCACACATACACACACACTCGTGTCCACATACTCAGAGGTCTGAAGGCAGAATGATGGCTTGCACTATTTAGATTCTTAAAATGCATTTTACAACTTGCATTATAATGCCTTTCATGGACTGAGAAAGCAGAATAGTTACCCAGAGTAATTTTGCCATGATACGTGGAGCGGTAGAGGATGCACCCTGGCCCATGGATTCAGTGTCGCCACACACACAGGGGTTTAAAATAAGAGAAGGAAGGATTTTTAAAAAACTGCTTACCTATTTGGCTTGCGAGAGAGCTTTCAGGTGTTTTGACAGTTGGCAGTCCAAGGAGCTGCCTCATAATTATTTTATTAATGTGACAAGAAGCCCTACAGATTTCCTGTGTCACCAAGATGCATTTGTCCCAGAAATAATTAAAACTGCCACCCTACAGCAACAAGGCAGCAGAAAAACACTCCTGGCAAATCAATGTTGAGAAATGTATCCCTTGTACCAGAGCCAAATATTTGCTTCTCGTCCCGTTCTGTATTTTTTTTTAAAAAAATCATCTGTCCGTGTTGACCTGTTGGGAACTCATTTTGCAAAATGCAAAAGCAAAACACAGACACACACCAAAAAGCGTTCTGAACTAATTTTTCATTGCACCATATGTTGGAGGCAGTATTTACATATTTGATGAACAAAATGTGCAGCAAAAAAGCAGCATTTCAGACTTCCCCTCCCAGTCAGTTACACATCTCCCCTTCCACTGAACTTTTCCCCATTTTGTTCCCCCTCCTTTCTGTTTAGGTGTTAAAATGTGTACAATTCAATGCCCGTGGATTGCTCCTGGCATTATCTCAGCAAAGAACTGGACTACAATACTCGAATATGGGGATTCTGAGTGGTTGTGTGTTAATAAATGCAAAGGGAGGAGGGGAGAAAGAAGATAAGTACAGAACACTCCAAATGTTTGACAAAATGTCACAAAGGATTGTATTTGTATGTAGTACAGCGAGCAGGACGTAATGATTAGTGTGCCATAAGTCTTTTACCGGCACTACTTCTAGCTCATTTTGATAACGCAGCGGCTCATAGCTTTGAATATTGCATATGTACTTTGAACATATCTGTGACTGGCTGCACTGTCGTTTGCTTGAAAAATGAGGCTTTGGTGAATGTCAATCCTGCTCTAATTTCCCCCCTCTCCTTTTAAAGAAGGACAGCATCACAAAATAATTATTATCATGCTAATAACATTTGTATCCTTTTGTGTATAATTAAGATCTGCCCATCTGAGCATGAAATGGGGTTGAAATCTCAGGGTGAAAAAAAAAACCGGGCTACAACCTATTTAGTAAATCAGTTCTCCTTTTGCATTTCTTCGTGTTCAAAATCATCCTAACAGATGTGGCGATGCCGATATTCACAATCCCTGCCTGCTAAACTCTCCGGAACCCTTTAAGAATAAAACTTGAATGATGTATGATTTTTTAAAAATAATAATTTTATTAAAAGGTGCTACTTAACTCCTTAATTGCCATATTATATGAAACAATTCAACACATTGAGGATTAACTCTCTAATGTCCGGTAACAATTTAAAAAATGATTTCAATTTTATCCTCTTTAGATACTGCAGCATTTGTATAAGACTCCTGATAATATTGTGTAAGTAGTTTTTTCGTACCCTGTTCTTCAAATGGTTTCTTTGTTGCTACATTTTGGGAATAGCGTATTTTTCAATCACATCTAATTTAGCCTTGAATACATTGTGCAACCATTTTCCTCCCTTTTCCTTTCTTATTTATATTTTTGCATTCTTTTGTAAGGATAGTTGTGTGTCCTCATTATTGGCAGGTGGTTATGCTTGCTGCTCGAACATCAAATGGGCTCCCGCAAGTGAAGGGATGCGCCTATTTGCATGACGTGATTTATAAGGTTATCGGGAAACTCCTCCATTTATCAATTACGGAAACACACGAAGCTGCTCGTGAGCAAATCAAACAATATCACCTCTTGGCAAGAAAATATCTAAACAGGGTGGGAGGGATGGGAGAAATGGCTGTTTGCATAATGTGTGGTCACTGATGCTTGGCTCCTGGTAGGCACCCACTGCTAGCTGTGTTTTAGAACAGCCATGCGGAAAGATTTGAAAGAAGGCTGCGTTTAGGTTTACATATCCCTGATTTCTTGGCACCAGTGTGCCTATAGATGTGCACCCCCCCCCCTCAAATTTATAAGTCCCAGTCTGAAATTGCAACAGAAAGCTTGCCTAGATAATAAGAGGAAGTCCTTGCAAAATTTATCAGGACTTTGACAACAGTCCTAATTGTTCTGACTTTAACTACCACCACCCCTGATGCTGCAGGGTCTAGGCCAGTGTTTCCCAACCTTTTCGAGGTCAGGGTACCCTTGACCTCACTCTTCATATCTCACGGTACCCCTGCCGCCACCCTCCACCTTCCCCTCCCATTGCCCCTGCTTGCCACACACCCCACCTTCCCCTCCCAGGGTGAAGGGAAGCACTGGGGGTGGGGGTGGCTGCTGACCTTGTGGCAGGCCCTGCCCCATGGGCCAGCTCCATGTCCTTGCTGGTGCCGGTGGGAGACACTACAAAAATGAGCGGGGGCAGTAGTGTTGCAGCGGTACCCCTGGGACATGCTCATGGCACCCCAGGGTACCACGGAATCCTGGTTGAGAATGGCTGGTCTAGGCACTGTGCTACTCGCTTTCCTGTCTCCTCCCCATTCCTGTCATTTTCTACCTACATCACCTGCCATCTACTGTACTGAAGAGGCCTCCAAGTTTGCTGCATAAGCTATAGGGATTGAGGGTTAAAGGATACTTTTGGAACCTTCTTCATCTGAATTTTTCCCTGTGTCCCTGATTTCTTGGGGCCTAACTACATCTGAGATGGGCCTTACAGTGTGTCCTAGTTTACCCCAAGGGCTTTCTATCAGATGTGTACTTCAACTCCCTGGCATGTGGGGGCTCAACTCTGTCGAATGATGGTTGCAATGAAATAAGTTCCCTCAGAGCTGACTTTCAGGTATGGAATTGCTGGAGAAAGAAAACCCGGCCAAGCCACATCAGTATGCATGGAGCCTAAAACAGGGCAAATAGTGGTTCCCTAGGGCCATTTCAGGTTGAGAAAATGTCATGGGGAAATGCCCACTCCCATACACTATGCGTTGAAGCCAAGTTAGGTCCCTGCATGCTTGAGACCAGCAGAAAATTCACAGTACATGGCTATTAGGAAGCCCAAATGGGCATAAAGCAAGGACAGTATAATTTGTAGTTGGTATCAAAGTCTAGTTTTCAAAGTGGAACTAATGCATTAGGAATTTTCCAATAAAACTATTCTTAAAATGAATGATTTTTAAAAAAATAGAACATGTACAATTGGCTGGAACTTTCAGTTCATTCTATCTATATCCATCTTCCCCTTTTGTGTTATCAATGTGCAAATACATATGCCTAAGCTAGGCGGAGCACGCATACTACTCCTATTCCCAAGTATATTTAGTCCATTGTTTGTACAAGCCAGTCCTTTCCTTGTTTCACGAATATGCAGAAGAACACAGAGCAACCATCACTAAAACATTACACCTTGATGCAAACATTCACAGGATTAAATCTTGCTTGTCTCTCTCCCCTCCTCCTATTTTAAAAAAATGAGCATGCAAGCCTGTATCAGTAAAGCAGAGAAGGAAAAGATTAACTGAAGGAACTGACAGCTGTGGCAAACAGTATATGAGCCAATTGCAGAATTAGTTTTAGAAATTCTCCTTGTTAAAGCAGAATTAAGAAATGAAAATCAATGAAGAGAAAAATCCCACCACAAGAAATAACCAATTTTTATGGAGTGTGTGTGTGTGGGGGGGGGGGGGATTTGCTTATTTCTAGTGAAGGTGGAAAATAGGACTGGAAAAAACAATGGGTTTGAGTTATAATTGTCTCCTCTTCCTACAACAGTGAGAAAAGAAGAAGAGTGTGGATTTATACCCCACTTTTCTCAACTGAAAGAAGTCCCAAAGCATCTTACAAACTGCTTCCCTTCCCCTCCCCACACCTGTGATGTGGATGGAGCTGAGAGAGGTCTGAGAGAACTGTGACTGGCCCAAGGTCACCCAGCAGGCTTCATGTGGAGGAATGGGGAAACAAACCTGGTATACCAGATTAGAGTCTGCCTCTCATGTGGAAGAGTAGAGAATCAAACTTGTTTCTCCAAATTAGAGTCCACCACTCTTAACCACTACACCATGATGGATTTGAAAGGTTCTGTTTGGCAACAGGCTGCAAAAGGGTCATAATTTAATTTTGCTTCTCTATTGTGAAAATTAAATTTACCCGTAGACTTGTTCAAACACCTGCCAGTTCAGTTCACATATTGTTATAGAGCTCATTGACAAATTGAATCACTTGTTCCTGAACAGGTGAGCCTAGGCCTTCCTTATCTGTGCATGTGCAGTCAGTGGAATCTATTGGTGAAGTGAATTGCCTTCCTCTTGCAGCTTCCTGCATGCTGCCACCAGTTGTTTAAAGGATTGTGTTTAAAGGAAGATTTGTAATCATGGAGAATCTTTTTTTCCTGTGTCTTACCATTTGGGGATTACCTGGGTTAGTGGGGTGCAATAACATTAATGGCTGACTGTCTGCCTGGATCTACAATAGGGTGGGTATGCACATGATCACACAGCCTTGTGCAAACCATAGTTTGTTCCCTCTCCAACATAATTTAAAAAACTACATTTAAATCAAACAAAGAGATATCTTTATTGTATTTCCCATCAGTGGTGGGATTCAAAAATTTTAGTAACAGGTTCAGATGGTGGTGGGATTCAAATAGTGGCGTAACGCCAATGGGGCTGGGCAGGGCACGGCAGGGGCGTGGCCAGGCATTCTAGGGGCGGGGCATTCCTGGGTGGGGCAATCCTGGGCGGGGCTGTGGGAAGGACGCAGGGCGTGCATGCCCCAGGTGCAGTTCCCCTTTGTCCCACCTCTAGATTCAAATAATGACTATTTAAAGTATTAAAAAAGCAATATACCGAAAGGTAGTGTATTATTTCTTTTTTATATAATTATATTGATTGATTTTAAATAATAACATAAGTAAAGAGAGAAACCAAAAACTGTTTACAATTGTTAACATATTACAAACATATCTAATTGTCTACCTTTCTCAACCCCACAACTAAAACATCCTTTATTGCCTCCCTCCTTCCCATATTTCCCTCCCTCCCTACTTTCTACTTCCCCTTCAGATTCCTATAACTACTTTATCTATTCCACTTGAAAGAAAACTAACAGAGGGAGGATCCAAAATCCTTAATCTAAAAGAGTAGTTTAAACTCTTCTCTTTCCAATATAAATTTCAAGGGAAAAAAAGAAAATGGAAAATCTTTACCTATAATACTTTCCCAACCTTTATACCAATGAACAAAAAATAGAATTACTGTATACTGTATTATTTCATACAGTTCATACACAGGTGGGGGGTGCCATGGGGGGCAGGGGGCCCTGGGGGGCGATTTTGCATCTCCCACTTGACGAGATTTGTTGTATCCAGGGACAGAGATTACCCCCCTGTCCCTAATGGAGTTAATCATTAATAACCTGTTCTCTGAACTGAGAAAATTTTAGTAACCGGTTCTACTGAATAGGTGCGAATAGGCTGCATCCCACCTCTGTTCCCCATGCCAGAGCTGACAACCCTACTTCCCACTCTTTCTTTAGGAAATAGACACAGAAAACCAGGCGAGAGGGTGAGATTACCAAGGTGCCCAGAAAAGAACTAACTGGTGTGGAGAAAGCAAAATGAAACTGCCACCATTACCCCAACCATGGCCAAATTGCTCTTTTCTTGAATAGCTGCTGTGGTGTTTTTTTACTCTCTTTCATCTGTAAGAATGCACTCCTCTGGACAGTGTTCCCAGTGCTGGAATGAGAGCACAGCACAGGTGCTGGAGGAAGAGGTGTTGGAGTATACCGGCCCATTACTTCTATCCCTGGAAAGAGAGGGAGGCTAATAGCCTATGTGTCCTCCAGTCTATCCAGCAGTGGCTGTTTTAGGATGGAAACTACCTGACAACCATAATGCCTACTTGGAAACAACTTGCCCACTTTTTATGCAGCATGAGAGTTGTGCCATATTGGAGAAGAGCTGCAATAATATAGAGAATAGAGAATTTCACATGGTTCCTGAATCACTGACGGAATGCTACAATATTATAGTATTATAACTATAATACTACGTCAAAATTTCTGCCCAAGCTAATCATATACTGCGGTAAAAGTGACATGATTCCTCAGCTCGTATCTTTATGAGTCATTAACAAGCAACAGAAAATATACACATACATTACATGCGTGCATGTGTGCATGTCTCAGAAGACAAACATGTCTTAGGCAACAATGAAAACAACCTTGTGCCATTCAGAAAATACAGTCAAAGAGACGGCATCAGGCTGTGTGGACTGCAGTCCTATCCTGCACTCTTCAGCTGGTCCTGTGGCATGTCAAACGAGTCAAACATGCTGTTTAAATGAGACAAAAATGTTCCATGCTCGCGAATGAATTGCAGATGCTAATTCCATTCCTTTGCAGTTCTCCCTACATTCTTCACTACTGAATGTATTCATGAGGTTTGGTCTGAAGGGATCTCTCCTTCCACCCACCCCCCTTATCTACTTACTGTCTTTTGCTAGTAAGCCTCAGCTGTCATAATAAAGTGCTCTAAACTACTTTGCCAAAGCACAGTAGCTCAGGTTGGCTTGGACCTGTAGTGTGGTTGGAACAAACATTGCAGATAGAGTCACAAACATCCTGTAATTAACTGGTAAAGAGAAGATGTCAGGAATTCCAGCCGGAGGGTGAGTGCAGTGTAAATGGCTAGGGGTCAGATTAGACAGAATGCTGGGAGACTCTGAATGGATCTCTGGCACCGTTTTAAAATTGCTAATATCAGCTTGGAGGTAGAGGCAAATTGGATTTTTTTTATTTTTCAAATAGTTTTTAAAAATTATTTTGCCAATAGAAAAGATACAGAAAAAAGAAATTAAAAACAAGCAAATATAGCAATCATGACTCTTCATAATTGAAATTAATTATAATTACAATAAACACATAATCTTATATAATTAAAATCAAACATAATCCATATCATAATTTATTTATTTATTTATTTATTTATTTATTTATTTATTTATTGTTTCGATTTCTATACTGCCCGAACCCCGAAGAGTATTGAGTATAGTGTGGAGCTGCATTCAAAATTTTATTAGTGAAAAGATGCTAACATTAATTGCCCAATCCAGAAGGGGAGGGGATTAACCTCTGTAACTGACACAGCCTTGAGCAAGCGTGACTAACCATCCTACCAGTGCAAGGGGCAAATGAACTGGCAGAAGGGCCAGATACGTGGGTGCTTGGGAGCTGCTTGGTTCCTCAGTGCCTGGCCCTGGAAGTGGCTGCCATTTCCCAGTCCCATTGCCACTGGATGCTACGTTGATGTGGCCGAGGGCAGTTCGGAGGGTTGGTCAGGGGTGGAGCCAACCTTAGTTGACTTCCACCCAGGCTTGGCCTCCTCCGATTCTGGCACTGAGGGCATGGATGGCCTAAACCCATTGAGCCCAGTGGAGGGCTTTTTGCCAGCAGGAAAGTTTTTTGTATGTTTTGCCTCCTCGTGCCAACCAAAAGCCCTTTGGAGGTGGCAGGGTGGTGCTGTCCCTGGCTACCCAAGGCTCTTGATTAGGCTGCCACTGATATACTGAACAGAAATAGTTTTAACCATCAATCATTTGGATATCCTAACTGATTCTAACTATAATGTTGTGTGTGTGTGTGTGTGTGTGTGTGTATACATATATATAAAATTGATAGACAAATACATATACAAGAAGGAGAAAAGAAAAAAATCTATTACAATAATCTAAAAAATTGCTCTTGTCTAGTCTTTCATGACCTATGATGTCTAGTCTTTCATGATCTATAATAGTGGAGAAACATACAGGTTGTCTATGCATGATCTTTGTTCGAGCAGCAGGGCAAATAGCATTTGATTGAAGCATTTGAGGTTGAGGCATTTGAGGTCTTGAAAATTGATCTTCCTTGCACCATCCAGTTTCCCATAGTGGCTATTTACCTGTAAGAATGTGTAGGAAACCCATTTATAGCTATCCCAGAATATCAACTAGTTTGGTTAGCCCAAATGTGAGCCAGCAATTTTAAGTTCAAATTTTTCCTGTGCCATGAACTTCTCTGTGACTCCTTTATAACCTTCTAATAAAAACTACATGACGTGATGTGCACCCGAGCGCAATGATTAAATCACAGCTAAAAAAAAAATCATGCTGTATTTGTGCAATCCTACAGAGATTCCTTTTTACGCAGTGATTTAATTGATGCACATGCGTGCTGATGCACATTAGTGACCTCCAAGGGAAGGAGGATATGTACTAAAAACTGTAGCAAGCAGCAGCAGACTGAGGAAAGTCTCAAAACCAAAAACTGAAGAACAGCAGATTGCTAACAAATGTATGCAATTCCAGAAGCACGATAAGGTAATTCACAACTCTCACAAATCATGGGAGAAATTCAAATGGGGAGTATTTGGTACGCATTTTTAACTTCAGATTGCAGAACAGAATTTCTCCCTATAACATAAGCCCTTACAAAAGTTGCCAGTTAATTAGCAATTTCTACTGTGGCTCTACCAGCTTTGTGGAAGTTTTTCTAAATGGCCATTTCATTTTGTGCTGGGGTAGTCAGATGACCACCTGACCATAGTAAAATTGCAGGAAAATTAAGCTGAGGATGAGTTGTGGCAAGCAGAATCAGGCTTGCAACTAATCTGTACAGATAACATTTCCCTAAACTTGGGGCTGTCCCAGCCATTAGAGCAGATTGAAAGATAGTGGGGAAGGCTGTAGGGAATACAGGTTCACTAGCAAACTCAGTGGCCCTGTGCATCCTTATGACATCACATTACTAGCCAGAAAACCCTCAGTAAACATTTTCTTAAGCAGTTCTTTGGATAGAAATGCACCCATCCAGTTTGTAATGTCGTGAATAGGCTGGGCAGCTCGTGACTCATCAACAAACGATTGTCATATATCTGCCTGATCATTGTGTTCTGATGTCAAACCGGCTGAAACTATGGAGATTATCTAACTTTTGGGGTATCTTTAATTCTTCTTCTACATTCTCAAATATAACTTCTACAACATCCTTAGAAAGTTTCCAGTGACTTTCCTAGGATATGGAATGTCCTGAGTTCTGAAAGGGCATAGTGATGGAAAGTGGGAAGAAAGCATAGCGATGGAAATACTTTTTTTTACAAAAAGGGAAATCATTTAAACCCACGAAGAATAAGATATTCCATTGGGTTCCTTAAGACTATGCAGTACTCTGATTGGTTCAAAACCATAAATGAATCTTCCTAGACTACTCGGGCCATTCCTAGTTTAAATCATATTACCATATCCTTTGTAGTATATTTTTAAGAGCAGGAAGAAAATTACAGATATATTGCACTGAGCCCAAACAAAATAGTAAATCGTGAGGAAAGTCCAAAAGAGAAAAACTCACACCCTCTTCAGTGTGATTGTCAGTAGTCCATTATTCCCTTGGAAGAGCTAGAAACAGAGTCATTACTATATCAGTTAGATTTTAGCAATGACTTGAGTGGGAGCCAAGTTCCCTCAGGCTTAATTCAAAATTTAGTGCCTCTGGAAATACCAAAGAGTGAAGTGAAACATGTCGTCTCTCTCTCTCTTTTGTACTTGTAAGCAATGAAGCTCTTTGAGCGTCCTACAAGGAGGAGAGGTGGTTTCTCTACTTCTGTGCTCAGCTGCTGATAATAACAAGAAAAGGAGAGGATTACAAGCCTGTATAAAACAATTTTGTTACAAGTTCTTGTTTCTGATGCTGGTTCTTCACATTCTGATTATTCTGTTTTCTGCAGATGAATGTTCAAACCAGAAAATGACATTTTGCAAGTCTCTAAAAGTATGCTCTCTAAATTTAGTGTGCTGTCAAAATTTAATAATATGCTGATTTAAGTTGTGTCTTTTCTTAACCCTAACACCCTTCCCCAACTGGGCATCGTCACCAAAAATAGGTGAACTGAAGGCGCTGAATTACAATAAATGAAAATCCAAAGAATAAAACAAGGGCATTTATGTGCCTCCGTAAGT
Source organism: Sphaerodactylus townsendi (assembly GCF_021028975.2). Taxonomy (NCBI): domain Eukaryota; kingdom Metazoa; phylum Chordata; class Lepidosauria; order Squamata; family Sphaerodactylidae; genus Sphaerodactylus; species Sphaerodactylus townsendi. The sequence goes on along the minus strand of NC_059425.1, from coordinate 36,613,645 downwards.
AATATCTAATACTGTGTCAAACGATTTCCATAGACTCTAGCCCACTCTGCACAGGCCCGGGGAGTGGCAGGGCATGTCTGGCCCGTGTGGTGTGGGCCTGGGCCTCCTTTTGTTTATTAGTAGTTTCTGTCATTTGATCTTGTGTGCAGACAGCATTTTTAAAATGCACAGCGGAACTACTGACATCTTCAACTGCATTCCATGGCATCTCAGCCACTGGCATGGGGAAATGGTGATGAGTACTAACTTCAGGCTGGGGTGCTGAGACTAAATCCATGGGGGAGGGGAGGCAGAGAACTCTGGCTGCTAGAAATCTGCCATCTCATAAAGGCGATCTCTAATCTCAGGCTTTACAGTGAATTCAAACATTTCTATAACAATGCTATCTTGAATTAACTGGGTTTAAAAATGAAAGCCATAATAACGCTGGAACCTGATGTTTTTATTAGTTCCCACAGTGTCCAAAACAGGATTTTTCAGCTTTTAATTTTGTTTAAATTCTCTACTAGGGCTGCCATAAACCTGTACAACTGTGTTGAATGGAGGATTTTTCAAGAACAAGCCAGCACACATGTGAGTGATGTCTAATGGTGGCAGGCAATGGGTTTCTGAATAGATTAGTAGGTGACGTCATGAAAAAGAGCCTATTTATCACCATAATTTAGTGCAAGATACAACACGAGGGCTTGATGGATGCATTTTATGGTTTTCAGCCAATCATAATAATGGATCTATTGACTAGAGTTTTAGATGCCCTTTACTCACCCTTCACAACCATACAAGAACAACAAGATGAGGGAAGGCTCTGGCTGGGAATAAGTCAGAAAGTTCCTGTGAGACGCAAGTTACCTTCCCACTGAGTTTTGAGAGAGAGAAAGCTGACAGTTAAAAATATTTCTGCAGAACTATACCACTGCTGCACTTGTCCCCTGAGGCAAAGTAATTCAAAATGTACTCCTGTTAAAGAGACAGTGCAGCTTGGTGATTAAAGAGGCAGTGCAACTTGTGAACAGCATGTATTGACCCAGAAAGGTCCCAGTTCAAACTCGGCCTGAGTCATGACCTCTCCAAGTAGCCTCATACAAATAGATTCCTCTCACAGCCCTACAGGCAATAGGGGATGTGATGATCATAAATTGGTCAATCTTACAAAGATGTTGTGAGAATCTCTTAGTTAACATCTGGGAAACATTTGGAACATTTTACTCTAAGTCACATTTCTTCTGGCGAAATACTACATGCCACTTCTTCAGCTCATGGAGATGGTACTTATTTAAATCAGAATAAACTAGGCTCAAAAGGGACTTCAAGCTGAGGAGGATTTGATTTTCAGCCTCAGCCTACAATTAATATGTAACTTTTTTGGCACTCAGATTTCTGGAGATGGCTTTAATTATATTGAGTTCTCCTCTCCAAACTCAGCTGCTTTTTCAGATAGTATTCTTGATGAGCATTTATAAGCCTAGAAATCAGCAATGGCACATTCGTGGGCAGTAAGGATGAATACTCAAACAGGGTAGATTGACAGATGGAATGAAAACTAAAATTACTGCACATATTCGTTGGATATTTGCCAGTTGCAAGTGGGACAGCTCACCCTCTTGTTCTAGAGCAGTGTGTAGACTCTTTCGGAACCCACCCTTGCAAATGCTCCTTTGCTGCAGCATTGCCAATAACACTGACGGCACAATGCTGTAGTTGGCTGTGCAGAAATGGCCTAAGACAGTGTTCCTATGAAAGAATGCAGCAGACTTCAGTCATTCCACTATGTGATTATGTTTATTTTGCATGTCTTTGCAAACAAATGCAATAATAAAAACTTTTCCCTTATTCCAGCTGGTCTTTGGGGCTAGGTCCTTCTGCATCCTTTATGAAAAAAGAACCTTCCACAGCCTGAAGCACTATGAGTTCAATGGAATCACAGAGCTGTAAAACTGAGGTAAAGCCATTCTAAAATCTTCCAAAAATCTAGCAAGAAACAGTCAATGGAGTGTCTAAACCAGGTCTATGAAGTTTACGGAAGGTGGTGTGAGGCATGCAACAAGAGAAAATTGTTCAGTAGTCCTAAAAACTTGTTGATTATAGTGTGGTAAGTAAGTGTTTCCCACGCTGAGCTCTTGTGGAAAAATGAAATTTACCCAAGGCTTTTAGTTTTAAGGGAAAGCAATTTAGGTGAAATGTATTTATGGTAATTTTCCAGTAAGTGTATTTTCAACTGAACAACAGCCAAAATCTTCATTTCCCCCTCCTCTCTCTCTCTCTCTTCTCTCTCTCTCTCTCATGTTGAGACATCTTCACTTTGCAGCCTGACTTATTTTCATAACCACTCAGCTCTCTGCCTCTTGTTTCCCAGACTGTTATTCAAATTACACATATTCCAGTTATTATTTCCATCATTTAGTATGCGTTTGACAGAGATCTTATTTTTATGCTCTCCTGCCCTGCCAAATGTGCTAAACTGTTCCTTTTTGTGGGGGAAAAACAATTACATACCTTTAAAAAGATCACCTAGTAAAATAAAATAAAACTTGCAAGAGTTTTTCCCCCCATAGTGCTTTATAAAATTAAATGCCAAGAAATATGATAAAGCTTGATCTGTTGACTTTAATAGCTAGTTATTTTAAATGTTATACTCCTAGATCATAATTTATAGCAAGTCAAACACTGGAATTCAGCTACGCTGAGAAATACTAACTAGCTATAAATGCAAACGATAATTTCCAACTTGAAAGGGAGACAGTGCATGAAATAAATCTTTGCATTTTTACTGTGGATAAGTAGCCAATCAGTTGCTCACAGGAAATGATGCAATTGTGCTGAAGTTTGGGATATATAAAATACAAGGGATCACTCTGAGCCAGAAAGGACTATTCTCTGGCTTGTGTTCTTCTGCGTATATGTGGATACAGTCAAGACACAAAAGGTAAGAGAGTGGCAACCATCTTGATAGGCTATTGTATTAGCCACTGAGAGAGGCTTATACGTCTTGTTTGTTAAGTGGCAATCTCTGTACAGTGCATTTATTGGCAAACAGTGGTATCATTCTGGTGTGATCATTTCCTCTTGAAAAAATAAAATGTTTTCTGAAGAAATAAATTCAGAATAGCAAATGAATGCTTAGTGTTCTAGAAATTGGGGTGGACTTGAAAATAATTCATGCTGGGATCTTCAGAAGGGATGGACATGCTGCATGCAAAATTAAACTAAGTGTGCTTTTGACTGCAGAGGAAGGCAATGGCAAACCACCTCTACTTCTCACTTGCCTTGAAAACTGCTTGCTGGGGTTGCTGTAAGTCAGTTGTGACTTCACAGTGCTTTATATACACACACACACCTTGGCTTAGGAATGTACATCTTAAATTTTCAACCTTAGCAAAACATTACCTCCCTATGCTTTTTGTGTGTGTCTCTGTATATGTGTCATGAAGTCATAGCTGATTTATGGTGACCCTGTAGGGTTTTCAAGGCAAGAGACATTCAAAGGATGTTTGCCATTGCCAGTCTCTAGGTGGGTTGAGAGAGTTCTGAGAGAACTGTAACCGGCCCAAAGTCACTCAGCAGGCTTTGTGTGGTGGAGTTGGGGATCCAACCCAGTTCTCCAGACTGTAGTCCACCATTCTTTATACAACCCATTGGCTCTTTTCATAGGGAACACAAATATTATAATGCAACTCACTTTCCGTTACAGCTTTCTGTGATACCAGGTTTCTTTTTATCATTTGGAATCACCTTTGGGGAGGCAGGCCTTCACTATTCTTACCCCATTTATTGTCTGTGTAAAATGATCACTACGGATGCTTTTTTAAAATAATCAGCTTCCTTGAAAATGGGGTTGAGACCAATGGAACAATTCCAGTAATGGGAGGAGGGACAATTCATGAATCAACAACAACAAAAATACATTAATTTTCAGCTGCATAACTAAACAAATGTGGCAAAAAAAAACCCATCCCTTTTGTAAACCAAGAATAAGACGGCCAGGTAGATCTTTCTGAAATTTTTAAAACAAGGATAGAATCTAGCTCCCAAAATTCTTCAGATAGTGTTCATGTTTGCTAACCCTGTGCCAGCAACTCTTGGAAGTTTTTGTGGGCGGGGGGGGGGGGGGGGGGGGTGGGAAGCTTTGTTGACATGCTGGCATTACTTCTGGGTGATCATTTGAGAATTATGTCACTGCATCACTGATCATCTCGGAATTTCCCCAGTCTCTATAATAATTTCCCCCCTATCTCCCCAGGTTTGGGTGAGAGCGGGTAGGGGGAAAAGGTTACCTACTGTTGGTAGTCTAAAAATAGCCCCAAAATAGAAAGTGGCAGTCCAAAAATAGAAAACAGTGGTGTATATCTCTACCACTCCACTGAGCAAAGTTTGAAGCCTTCAGAAAGAGCTGAGTCAGAGCTTCAAGAATTTAAACAGCTGTCTTATGTTGAAACAATCTAGTAACCCAGTACTTCCATCTCCCATGCACTCTCGCAATGATCTCTAGCTGTATTACCTTTTAACTGGAGATGCTAGAGACAGAATATCAGACTTCATGTATGCCCCAAATTCTTTTTCTATTCAACTCTGCCTTAGGAATGTGCCTCCCTGGTTCTTTTTCCTGCACTCATTTCTCTTTGCATTTCACCCTACAACCATTCATCAGACAACTTTGCTTAAACAAACCAAAGCAATTATAAAAAGAACAAAAGCAGAACAAAAAGAGAGAGAGAAGGAGACAAAAGGGACAGTAGGTTTGTCAGCCAAATTACTCTTCCTAAGTTGTTGCTGATAACACCAGAGGCTCCATTTTGTGGCTCCATTTGACCTTGTTTAGGCCGAGGCTCTGTTTGACCTTGTTTAGTTCAACCGGCATCAAATCAACAGACCTCCCTAGCAATTTCCCCACCCATAATAGAATGCTCATACCCCACCAAGTGTATCCCACTGGAGATGTGCCAATGGAAGTTATTATGTGATGAAACTATTTAACGTTGACTAAAATACTCTCCCTGGGTTCTTTCAGACCCTGTGTCTTATATCTTGTTGAAGCAATTTTATGTCATGCCTTTCAAGCACTGTAATGGCCACTTGCATTGACAGAATCCTCGTAAAAAAGAAGACCGAGACCTTGCTCATGAAGTGCTATTGATTTTTCCTTTCCTTTCTCCCCCCTCCTCTCTGAGTCCCTTCTTGAGTTGCCAAAGATACTACACTGTTGTTAAGGAGAGGTACTTTGCCCTTCAGTATTTCAGGAGGGTTCCTGTGTGACCAAGGCATCCATGGGTGGTTGGTGATAAATAATGTATTTGGGTGATAACTGCCCATATTCATTTTTGTCAGTTTTATGTGACTCAGCACTTGCCCTTGCCAATTTTTTTTATATCTACCAGGGACTGCAGAAAATAGTTGCAAATATAAGTGCCATGTATAAACCAAGCAGTTACATGGTAAAGTCAAAAATCAAACAGCCACAACAAAATAAACACTGAGCATTACTTTCAGTTGATATCTGTGATCATCATCATAAACTTAATTCTTGACATACTGCATGTTGTAGCTATAAATCAATGGTACTGTTGGTGATGGGGCTCTCCCATTGTCAGCAACAGTGGGGAAAGTGTTTCATGTGCTTAGAGAGACCAATTGACCATAATCACCAGTTCCTGTGAACCTGTGTGATGCTTTTACATTATGCTAACATCTATATTTTATGTCTAAGTAATCTAATTTCTTCAATTAGGCAAATTTGCAATGATTTTTCTGTTTTACATAAGTTTATTGTGAATACACAATTCTACCTAGCATGCTGCTGGTCTGCGTTACACAATATTATCTGCTCCATAATCCACCACTGGAGTACTAGTCAATTTCAGTCAACATTTCTATGTATTCCTTGAATTCTTGCACAGAATATTGGAAGATATGGACTTTGGGTATTGCTGTCAGACATTTTATGTGTGCTTAAACTAGAAAACACATTCAGGATCAATGAACTAATATGGATTAGTGATGATTTAACTGATGCATTTATTATTTTTGATTTATCAATTTTTATTTTTACTATATCTATAGATATATAGATCTATAAGAAAATAAGCCCAAGAAATAATCAAGTACCAGAGACAAAGAGGAGAGGAACATGTCCTAATGATTTTACCATTTTTGAAAACCAGATTTTCCCTTCTACCAGAGAATGGGCAAGGGGGCAAGAATGGACAAAACAGTTGCAGCCAAAACAGATTAAAAGATACAATGTCACCATTAGACAGAATTGTCACACAACTAAATCAGGCTGCCATTAACCTTGTCCTCTTTAAAAGTACCAATTTGCAGCCTTTTTAAAAGACAGAAAGGGTGTTCCAGCGTTCCAGGGGCGGAGTGGACCTTAGTGAAGCACCCATCTGCCCTGCTGATCATTTTCTGGAGAGAAGAGAACCTACCTTTCCAAACTTTCCCAACTTAAGCAATGAAAACCGCGAAGTTACCCCAAATCACTAATCAATCTGCAAAAATCGCATACTCTCAGACTAACCTACCTCATAGGGTTATTGTAATGAAAAAATGGAAGTATGGATGATGATGTAAGCGGCTTTGAGTTCTCATCAGAGAGAAAGGCAGGGTATAAATGATGAAAGTAATAATATATGTATTATTTTGGGATGCCAAAACCATTCCTTTGGTCAGGTAAACTAACTTGCCTGGTTTTCTTTTCCAGGGCACAAGAAGATGGAACCAAATCCTGGCAATTCCTCTCTCAAGTTTGCTCTGCTTCTTTCTTCTCCTTCCTTTTTGCCCTGTTCTGCTGCCTTCTTTCTGGATAACCCAGCAGGCTGTGAAATCAGATTAGTCAGTCCAAAACCACTGGGCACATCTACATTATTAATTTTAATTCCTTGAAATAGGTTTTGTTATTCACAGATTCAGGTTTATTGGAGTCATTTTTTTACAGAAAAGCTGAAAAAATCTGAACGCCCATACCAGTAAAAAGTTTTTTCTGGCATTTTTCCAGATATCCAACTGTATTAGACTTCATTAAAGGAACTTTTTATTGGGATTTTTTTTCGAGGCTCTGGGGGGAGGTATGATGAAGTTTGGGTGTGGGGGGTCCAATTCCATAAGCATTCAGTTTTCCTCCATTTGGGTGCGCATATAATTGGATCCTTTTTGAGCAAACTTAGACAGTGTCTCTGTGCAGAAACGCAGCTTGAACATCAGTCGGGTTTGTGGCCAATGATACCACAGCTGAACAGACAGTGGGAAATTCTTAATTCCTTTAAAGATGCTTACAATCATCTCCCCATCCAGACATTTCCTTGGATTTTGGAATTCTGAATTACTTGTTCCTAAAGCAGCACTAGTCCATTAAATAATGTACAGTTTTAAAATTTCCAGGCTTTGTTCAGACTTTTGTGCATACACAATTTGCCACATTTCTCAGCTGACATCTTTTTCACACAGACTACTGATACGCAAGACTACACCTGCACAATAATTTGGTCACAGGGCAAAAGAGAGTCTTATTGTAATTGTATAATTGCATGAGGATTACTTCCTGAGCAATTTAATCAGTGCACATATGAGCTGGTACATAGCAGTAACCAGCAGAAAAAAAACCGTGAACAGTGAACTGAAAACTGGCAAACTGCACATATTCTAATTCAGAAATTAATTTTAGAAAGTTTTCAAGCTGAATCAGAGTGAAGCAGCATCAAGTGCAACAATAACGAAGTAAGAGAAATCCATTCATTCCCCAGCTCTTCCTTGAGAGTTGTAATCCAGATTTCTGCACCAGGAAAATCCTGTTGCATTTTTGTGGATTCTTCCTCAGGAAAAAAGATTAATGGAATTGTGAGGAAAGCGCAAAACATTTTGATCAGACCTGTTAAATTTCTGGGGCGAGCAGATCCTTCATATGTCAAACTAGTCACAAGATCTTGTCTAAAATGTGAAGAATGGTGGGTGAAGATATTAGAGCTGACCCAGATGGCCAAGTTAACTTTGCTACTTAAAGAAAAGAGTTTAATTAAATTCATGGACAATGGGAAACTCCTGATAGAATATTTAGACAAAACAGAAAAAAATAAATTGATGACTAGTGGTTTTGAAGGTTAAAGACTGTTATAATAAGGTCCAATAAAGTGAGACTTTTTAATAATAATGACCCTAAAGGTTTAATTTCATTTTGATGCTTAATGGCCAAGTGCTGCAAGATTAGGGTTTAAAGGTTAATATTCAGTGCAGAAGAAACTAGAAGTCTCTATGAAATAGGTACTTTATAATGTGGTGAATTTTTGTCTTCGCCTACATGTTCAACTTTGATTTTGAAGTACAAATTTAAAAAAATTTAGCAAAAAATAAGGCTCTGCTCTAAAATAAATCTCAAATGTGGTGGACTGAAAATTTTTGAGGCCAGACAAGCAAGAATTTTTAGGGGAGTTTCCATGCATCCCAACTTCTATTCACAGGAATACCAAAAGCTATCAGAGGCAAGGAATTCATTTTCTTTGTTTTGCAGCTTTTATGAACTTTCTTCATACAATCCAGCCTTTACATTTTGATTTTTAAACTTTACAGAATAGAAAACAGATCACTCTTTGTACTTGACTGTCAAAGTCTTATGGCATTTCTAATTTTTGGACCAGTATTATTCTAATTAGATCACTTCTTAATATTTTTTTGTGATCAGTAAAAATAAAAGATTTTGTATCAAGTGTTTCCCTTCCACATTTCATCTATACCTAGGAAAAAAAATGACTGTCTAGGGGAAGGAAAGAGAAAATTCCAAAGTCAAATCTGCCCTTCCCCTTCATTAGAGATAGTTTAAACTGTCCGTTGGGTGCCTTTCAGCCTCATTTTGCTTGTTTTTCTCTTCCCAGGGAGTATCTTGTATCCTGCAACATTCACCCTGAGTGTACAAGAGTGCTGAGTTGTTGTGTAGGATTTTTACCTCACACTGGGGAGGTATTAGTTGATAACATCCACCTTGTTTTGGATTTACTGCTTTAGCATATTTCATGATGGAAGTATTTTTTTTCCCTACCATCTGCTAAGATTAGCACTCTAGCGGTGTAATAAATTTACCTCTTCAGCTCCCATAGTGTAATCTGGAACTGTCTTACACTTTACTCGGCCTAATTGAAAATAGGCGAAGATAAATGACGCACTTTGAATTTCTCTCTCAGATGTACCATTGTTCATTACTACAACAAGGGAATGAGCAGATCTGATAAGAAGATCAATTGTTCAGTAAAACAAAAGTTTCCATGGTGAGACTGTGGTACCGACAGCTGTAATTGTCTATGGGTAACGTGTTTAAAAAATATCTCAATATTGTCATCGTAGGGAATACAAAATTGTTTTTTCTGATCAGCACCCTTGTTTGTCTTCTGTTCATTTTGGGAAAAAGAGGTGGAGCCAACTGCCTAGCAGAAAAACCAAATTTCTATGTTCCTGTGCCTTTAAAAGAGCTCTGATGAATGGAGGAGGGAATGATCTGTGCTTTGTTTCCTTTTATATAATTTATTTTATACTTATATTTTATACTTATTCATTTTATACCCATTTATTTGTTGGTCTGTGATTTTAGTTCTGCACTTTTACTGTTGGTTTCATAGATCTGTTCAGTTTTTATTCTCAATTTGTACAGTATAACATGTATACATAGCAATATATCCAAATATCAGCATTGCCAAAGCTGTGGATGCTTAAATCCAGACACTGGAGCCATATATACACAATTGTGCAACAACCCTACATTGGATATAGAGTTTTAAAAACTCCAAAACAGGTTGCGGGTGCTAGGCAACTACAACACTATTGTCAGCTGAAGCCTTGGTTTCCATCAATATAAGGCAGAGCCCTTTCCAGGGCTTTTTTGGCCACCGAGGGAGGACTCATTAGATCAGACTGGGCAACCTGGCTGCTACCATGTGATTTGCATGACTCACCTAGGCCCAGAGGCTACTTGCTGTGCAACAGCATCCACCCACAGAAGCCAACGTGTTCTAGTGGTTAAAGTGTTGGACTAGAATGGGGGGGGGGGGGCGGCTTGGGCTTAAATCCCCATTCTGCCATGGAAATCAGTATTGTCTACTCAGACTGGCAGCTGCTCTCTCAGGCAGAGGTCTTTCATAGCACCTTCACTCTAATCCTTCTTAAACCAGATATGGCATGGATTGAACCTGAGGCATCTGCAAACTAGACAGATGGCCACTTAACAAGGACCACTTGCCTTAATCCTCCAAAGCAACAATACTTCAATGTATTGTCAAAGACTGATCAGAACATCAGAAAAACAGGAATGTCCATGCATGTGCAGAAACGTTGGCATGAAAAATGAAAATAAACTGGGGACTCGTGCATAATTACCTGGAGTTCTTCCTCTCTGTTTTAATGTGATAACGGGCAGCCGTGTGAAGGGAGAAACTGAGATAGAAACAAGCTGGTATATAGGATCCCAGTTTCCCCCCAGGATATTATGTCCATCCAGAAAATGCCCATGACCACACAACCCAGAAATCTCACAACAGCCAACCATACTTCCCTTCAAGCCTTCAGAGGAACTCTGGCTAACTGCCTTTCAGCCATTGGCAATGTTCCACCACCACCAGAGCTTTAGGACTTCCCTCTAAAGTAGTATTTTTGTCTCTCGACTTGCTTGTGCAGTTTTAACACACACACCTGTGCTCCAGCACTGTGCATGGCCACAGTTATGACCTTTGCTGTTATCCCTTTTCTGGGGTCTGTTAACAGAAATTGGTATTGTATCTAAAACAATTGCTGTTATTAACAGGTTAAGCTGCTGGGATGTTAAGAGAGAAACTGCCCGGCTTTTAGTGCATTTTGTTGTAATCATCTCCCAGATGCCTTGTCAGAAATCAATTCAGGTTCAAAACTGGCTAGAATTGGGAGGTCAAGGCTTTGGCAGACTAAATATTTTATCTTCTTCTCATGTCTGGAGCTTTTAAAGAAGCAAATCAGGGGCTTTTTTCTCATCTCTCATCTGGACAAAGATGATCAGCCTAGCCATTCTGCCCAGGTTAGGACAAGGTTAAAATCAATTATAATCAATTATTAAGAGTCTTCTGTGGCTGCACAGCTTAAAAGAGTTTTTTTTTTTAAGGAGCATTGCTGGGTTCTGAAACATGAATGTCTAAGTTGCCAGCCAAACACGTTTGTTATTCGAGAGCGACCACTGCTCCAGCAAATAATTTTTGCAATGGTAATAAATTCATGGGAGCTCTATGGCATTATCTTCCAGATTCTCATGTTTTGGCACACATAGAAAGACCTCAAAGAGAGACAGAAAAAGAGCTAAGAGGGGTGGAGAGAGCAGGGTTGGGGAAATAATTTTTGGTCCTTGCATGAAAAAAGAAATCTTGTTATTGTGTCTGAACCATTAGACACTGGGGAGCGATTTATAATTTGGCAAGCCCAGTTAGTTTTTCAAGATTTTATGCCAATTTTACTCCCTTGCTCACTATCTAAATGCTAATTTTACAATATGGTAGTGTGTTCTTTTTCCTCCCCTCTTGCTCTCCTCTCTTGGAGTTCCGTACTTGAGTCCTAAAATATATTTTTAAAAAATGCATACATGCATACATCTTCCAGTCCACAGTGTTTTCCTAAGGCTGTTAAAAATATCTTAAGTCGTTTCCTATTAAATTAGGGACGGATGAGTTCCTCGACATTATATCTTCGGCACTGGTGTGCAAGCTGCAAACCAGCCCCCTTCCCCTCTCGTCTGACAATTGCTGCCACTGCTTCTTTTATGGTGTTTCAATTGATTGCTTTGCCCTTCTTGGGAAGGGCTCTTCTTTAAGCTTCCCTTGGGCCGCCCTCATTTTCTCCTGACACTCGCTTTCCACTTAACAACTTCGTGAAGCACCTCATGTGCTAAGATCCGAACAACCTCTCCCCAATGTATCTACTGCTTCCTTCTTGGGCTGCCGAGTGTCATTTTCAAATCACTCAACAAGTATTTATTTATTTAGACATTTATACCCTACTTTTCTCTCCACTGTGGACTCAAAGCAGCTTGCCACAGTGTTCCATTTAATCTCACAACCATAACCATGAGAGGTAGGTTAAGAGGAGAGAGAATGATTGGTTCAAGGTCTCCTGGCAAACTTCTATGGCAATGCAGTGATTTGAAACTGGGCTCCCAGAACCTAATTGGGTGCTGTATCATGCTGGCTCTCAAGTATGTTTGCCCGCATATGTGCAACTTGCCATGTTTCAGAAAGGAATAATGCTTTTCCAGAAAAATAATAAAGTACCTTTGGCCTTGTGGTGAGCCAGCACGGTGTACTGGTTAAGAACAGGTGACTCTAATCTGGCTTGATTCCCCACTCCTCCACATGAGTGGTGGAGTCTTATCTGGTGAACCAGATTTGTTTCCCCACTCATATATTCCTGATGGGTGATCGGGGGCATAATGCCCATTGGGAAAAGTGGGCAGCTGCCCAGGGCGCACCCTTGTGCTGGGCGCCAAACATGCAGGGTTCGTTTGTGGGTTTTTTAGTATTTTAGTGGGTTTTCTGTTTTTGGCCTGCAGGGGGCGTAGTTTTTATGCTAGCAGCACCAAAATTTCAGGGCTGTTTAGGGAGAGTCTTCTGATGCTATCACCCACGTTTGGTGAGGTTTGGTTCAGGGAGTACAAGGTTATGGTCTCCCAAAAGGGTGCCCCATTCCCCATTGTTTCCAATGGGAGCTAATAGGAGATGGGGGCTACACCTTTGAGAGTCGATAACTTTGGACCCCCTGAACCAAACTTCACCAAACCTGGGAGGTATCATCAGGAGAGTCTCTTACTGATACATCCCAGGTTTTATGAAGTTTGGTCTAGGGGGTCCAAAGCTATGGAATCCCAAAGGGGGTGCCCCATCACCATTGTTACCAATGGGAGCTAATAGAAGGGAAGCTACACCTTTGAAGGTCCATAACTTTGGGATCCCCCGAACCAAACTTCACCAAACCTGGGTGGTATCATTAGGAGAGTCTCCTAAAGCTACCCTGAAAGTTTGGTGCTGCTAGCTTAACAATTGCACCCCTGACAGCAGGCACCCCCCCCCCCCAAATTCCCCCAGATTTTCCTTTTAAATCTCCCCGCCCCCCTTTGGCATGGATTTAAAGGGGAGAAATCCTTGGAGGAGTCCCCAGTTCCCCAACACATTGAGAAGGGATGCTGTTTCAGGGTGGGGGAGAATCAACCCCAAAGTAGCATCACTTTCAATGTTGTTTAAAATGGGAACCCCAGCTTCTCCCTTTAAGGTGGATTTAAAAGGAGAATCTGGGCTCCCTAGTTTAAACACCATTGAAAATAATGCTGTTTGGGGATGGATTCCAGCATCACTTGTTTAAACTAGGGAGCCCAGATTCTCCTTTTAAATCCACCTTAAAGGGAGAAGCTGGGCTTCCCAGTTGAAAGTGATGCTGTTTCCACCAATTGGGGGGACTGGATACAACACCATAAAATGTTTTCATAGCAGTAATAAAACATTTTGAAAGCATTTTGAAAATTTTTTCCAAAGAAAATTATTTCTGCTGTGTGGCATGGCCTATTGCTGTGTTCAGATTTGTGAGTTGGGGGATGTTCTATAATGTCATGGTGACTTTGAAATGACCTGGTGTAATCATTGCTTGGTCATGGTTGGGGAGGGCGGTTGCCCATGGGAGGCGCCAAACTACAGTTTGCCTATATATGCCACTGGGCATAGCTACAAGGGGGCCAAGGGTGCGCGCGTTGCACCGGGCACGCGCCTGGGGGGGCATCAAACTCAGGTTTTGCCCAGGGCTCCAGTTTGCCTAGTTACACCACTGTGGGTGACCTTGGGCTAGTCACAGTTGTTTGGAACTCTCTCAGCCCTGCCTGCTTCACAAGGTGTCTATTATGAGGAGAGGAAAGAAAGGAGTTTGTAAGCCTGTTTGAGTCTCCTTACAGAAGAGAAAGGCGGGGTATAAATCCAAACTCTTCAACTTTTTCTTGTGCAGAAACCCTTTCCTGTATGAAGGGAATGTTACTTTTTAAAAAGTAGCACCGTACACAGTAATAAGCTTGCACAATTGTGAGCAGTTACCATCTCTCACTTCAAAACCCCATTCTATAACTGTAATGTTAAATTAAAAAGTAACACTAAAAAAAATTACAGCCCAATCCCGAGCCGAGAGGTGGCTAGGGATGGCACTGCTGCAGCATTGCTCTGCTGTCTCCAGAGGGCTTTTCAGTGGTGTGGGGAAGCAAAAAACACAAAAAGCCTCCCCAATGCTGAAAAGCCCTTCGTGGGGCTCAACGGGCTTACACCACCCAAAAAGGTGACATAAGTCCATGCCCCAGGCTGGAAGGGAAGTCTGGTTGGCTGTTGTGGCCATAGTCTGGTAGTTTTTGCTCCCTATATTTCAACCATATGTATGAGTGGCATTTTTGGAGGCATGTCATGGTAAGATGTGATTCTCTTTGTGACTGGGGAGAAATGCATCTTATTGTGATAAACCTCTGAAGAACCCTCCCGGGATGCTGGCACCTGGGGCATGGACTCATGTCACCTTTTTGGGTGGTGTAAGCCCGTTGAGCCCCACAAAGGGCTTTTCAGCAATGGGGAGGCTTTTTGTGTTTTTAATAAAACCATTGGCAAATATCTATATTTATTTATCTATAGATAGATATAGATTAGGTAGAAATATTACAAACTTCCTTCTAGTAAAGATTGCTGCATAATCTTACTGGGCTGTGATCATCCAGACTCAGGGTAGGCAAACTCAGCTCTTGTGCTGACAGCAGCACAACAAGCTGTTCTACTGGGCACCCAGCACCAAGACTGTGCCCAAGCAACCAAGGCTCCAGCAACAACAACAAACATGGCTCATAAGAACAAGCAAGCTGGATCAGACCAGAGTCCATCTAGTCCAGCTCTCTGCTACTCACAGTGGCCCACCAGGTGTCTTTGGGAGCTCACCTGCAGGATGTGAAAGCAATGGCCTTCTGTTGCTGTTGCTCCTGAGCACCTGGTCTGCTAAGGCATTTGCAATCTCAGATCAAAGAGGATCAAGATTGGTAGCCATAAATTGACTTCTCCTCCATAAATCTATCCAAGCCCCCTTTAAAGCTATCCAGGTTAGTGGCCATCACCACCTCCTGTGGCAGCACAATCACATGTTGTGTGAAGAAGTGTTTCCTTTTATTAGTCCTAATTCTTCCCCCCAGCATTTTCAATGTATGCCCCCTGGTTCTAGTATAGTATGATGGATCAAAACCATCATCATCAGCTTCCAGAGCTGTGCAGCCACCAGCCGATTCCAAAGTCAATCCCTGAGATGATGTTAGCACCACTGGGGCTTGGCTTGATCCAAGCATGTAATCTGGCCCCCTCCAATTTTGTTTGCAAACATCTTCACAGGTAGACATTGTATTTTTTCAGCACAGATAAACGAGATTGCTTATCTCAGTCCATAACATGTAATATGTTGAGGCTCTCAGAAAGATATGTCTCATAGGATGACCAGATGGATACATGTAAGCGAAATCACAGCCAACAGGCTTTTCTGGCAGTTTGGGCAAATGAGCACAAGCCCAGGAGAACAAGGGACAAGATGCAGAGAACTGCATCAGAACAGTGGGAATCATGAGTGCTGACAATCCGTCAAAGCAAGGAGATGCTGTCACCGCAATGCACAGGAAATGAAATCGGTCATTTGGGCTCAGCCCCTCATATACATGATAAGGTGAACTCTAATCCACATTGGTGACCGTAAGTTAATTAAGGTGGAGGAGAAGGGTATGTTCTTGTATCTGCAGTATTAAGGAATCAAAGAAATGCACACCTGCAATGATTTCCCTAATGTTCTGGAAAACAGAGTACAGTTCCTCTGCATTCCATTATCAGCACGAAATCTGAACCAATTACACTGTTCTCAAAAGAGTATTTTCTTTTTTAAAAGGAATTGTTATTTTCTTTGTTAGTGTCTAGCTCATTAAGCAGGGTGTTCAAGTTCCTGGTAACAGGATTACTATTGACAATTTCATTAGAACCATAATTCAACCACAAGTAAGCTGTCCAAAGAGGCCTGTCATCATCCTGAGCTACAACATGCCTACCTGCTAGAGAACACATCAATGCTGCTTTTCTAGATATATCACTGCTCCAGCTTCTGCACTGGTTTCCTTTATTTTCTAGGAACAAGACTGCATTTTGACTTGTGAAATATTTAAACAGATTGCTTACATTTGGGACTATTTCGTTCCCCTACTTTCCATCAAATTACCTAAGCAGTTGTCTAAATTAGTGTGTGATGGGGAGGGATTTTTTTTAAAAAGAAAAAAAAGTCAGAATCATCCCCAACAATTGATGTGGAGGGGTGAGGGGAGGAAAGGGAAGACGGCTGGAGAGGACAGAGAAAAAGCTAGGTCCTGACTAAAATAAAATTAATTTTGTGTTAGTTGCATCGGCATTTAATCTGATTGGTTATTGGTTTTTTCTGAGTTGCTAGGATTGCCCATCTCTCTCTCTCTCTCTCTCTCTCTCTCACTCACTCACTCTCTCTGATCCTCTGTTTAAAGAGCAAGGCCTTGAACAATAAAGACATAACACTTAAATAAGATGCAGATGTAAGAATTCCTCTCATCAACTTTTCTCTGCAGCCTCTAAAAAATAAGCAACAAAATAAGTACGATGAGTGTCAGAGACCTCTAAGAGTCAAGGAACCTTTTGCTCTAAATTTACTCAAGAAAACATGGACTATTTATTAAAATAGGGTACAATCCATTTTAGCCTCAGTTGGGACACATAAGGGCATTGCCAAAAGATATGTACTAAAGATTCCACTAAATCAGGGGTAGGGAACCTGCGGCTCTCCAGATGTTCAGGAACTACAATTCCCATCAGCCCCTACCAGCATGGCCAATTGGCCATGCTGGTAGGGGCTGATGGGAATTGTAGTTCCTGAACATCTGGAGAGCCGCAGGTTCCCTACCCCTGCACTAAATGAAAAGGATAGGGACATCGCCTGTCTGAAAAAGGCATCCTTAGCAGACAACTCAGCAAAACCATTGAAAAGATGCAATGAAATCTTGCCTGCATAAAGGTTCTACATAACTTTAAACTGGCCAGACAATTCAAATAGGAAGGAAGATTACCTTTAGATAGAAGACCCAGGGCAAGCAGTGAACATGTCCTCCAAGCATCAAAACGAGTGAAACTCTTATCTCTAGCACAGATCAATTTGGCCACATTTTAAAAATATTTTCTATAGAAAAAGAGAAAAGGTCCTCCACCTTCAGATTTACAAGTGATCACTTGTGTTCGAAAATCAGGAGCCAGGGAGACTTATAAGAATCCCTGAGGGTTAAGCTTCCCAAGCTTCCCACTGGGGCCTCACAGAATAGATGGAACCAGAATTTAACGGGACATACCCAAGTGCAATCTTATATTGAGCTAAGACCAAACTTATAATGAAGGGCTGAGGATGAAATGTACCTGGGAAGCCCCCAGTTGCTTGAAGGAACTAGCTTCACTCTATAGAGTTGTCTACAGTAGAAATCCATATAGGGGCACTGTACAAAATTTGTGAAATCACTATTGAAGATTGCCCATGAGATCTAAACAGAAAGCATGGCCCCTGCTTTATTATTTGATTTGGTACTTTTGTCCTGATCTGGATGCCCCTGGCTAGCCTGATCTTGTTGCATCTAAGAAGCTAAAAAGGTTTGGCCCAGGTTTGGATGGGAGACCAAGGAATACCAGGGTTGTAATGTTGAAGGCTTTCATGGCCGGAATCATTGGGGTGTTGTGGGGTTTCCGGGCTGTATGGCTGTGTTCTAGTAGCATTTTCTCCTGACATTTCACTTGCATCTGTGGCTGGCATCTTCAAAGGATCTGATGGTCATAAAACAAGTGGAGTATATATATCTGTGGAGTGTCCAGGGTGGGAGAAAGAACCATTTGCATTGGTTAACAAGTGTAAATTAACAAGTGTGATTTGCATATGTTGAGTGGATGTCAGGCAACTACAATGCCTTTGCCCTCACTAATTGATTATGCAACTTCATTGTTACTTACATATGCTAAAGTGGGTGGATCCCACTCAACACATGCAAATCACACATGCTAATTGCATCCTTTACACTTGTTAACCAATGTAAGTGGTTCTTTCTCCCACCCTGGACATTCCACATATATATATACTATACTTGCTTTACTACTATCAGATCCTCTGAAGATGCCAGCCACAGATGCAAGCGAAACGTCAGGAAAAAATGCTACTGGAACACAGCCATACAGCCCGGAAACCCCACAACACCTCAATATCAGGGTTTTTATGCAGACAAAGACAACCACGTCTGTTAGTCTCTTGCCTTGAAAGCCCCACAGGGTTGTCATGTCAGCTGTCACTTGATGGTACTTTACACACACATTTACTTTCTCACGTGTTTCAAATTACTCTCTCAAAACTTTCCAGAAAACCAACCAATTGTATTAGGAGAAGTATCCTTTCAAAACGGTCCAGTTAGAGAAAAGTGGAGTTTCTTATATCTTCAACAAGTGGTGTTCTTCATTGCAAGAAACTGTGGCATGCTTCACTGATCAAAACAGAAACACCTGAGTAGGCCTGGGGGCACGCTTGTCTATTTCAGCATGCAATTTCAATTTACAGCTTTTCCAAACTGTGATTAGTTATTTAATTGTGCATCCAAATTTGGTTGATGCATTTGCTCATGTAATTAATTATGATTTATTTAAAACCACTTGGCAAAGCTTTGTTCGTCAATTTTCTACAAATCAAATTATAGAAGGATAAATTTGATTTTCGCCATTTCAAATGTTCACAAATTGTTTTGATTTAGTCTTTAAATGGCTGCCCAAGGGTAAAAAAAGTCCTTCAGCTATGAAAGGGAGGACCCTAAAAGCACTGAGAAAAGTCTAAGAAAACTGTGGAGCATTTGGTACCCATCATAGTACTTAATACTTTGATTCAGAAAAGGAGATCCATATATGGATGTCAGGTTTCTGCATGTAATCTCCATTCCCTGAATCAAGAAACATGAGTGTAAATCATAAATACATTATCATCCATATCGCTTTGCTTTCACTTGCATCTCTTCATGTAAGTAAGCCTTTTCTTTGCATTGGGCTAGAGATAGGGTTACCACTCCCCACCCCCACCCCCTGAAGCCACCCACAGAGGATAGGGGGTAGGGTTGCCAGATCAAGGCTGGGAAACTACTGGAGATTTGGGGTAGAGCCTGGGGAAGAGGGGGACTTCACTGGGGTATATTATAAAGTTCACCCTCCGAAAGCATCAATTTTCTTCAGAACTGATCTTTAGTCTGGAGATAAGCTGTAATTCTGAGGGATCCCCAGATCTGACTGAAGGCTAGCATCCCTAGCATGAGAGGTGAAAAGAAGGACAGTGTCCTTGCCCAGTCTTTTGTAGGCGGTTATGAACCAGGGTCCCTGGAAGGATCCTTCATTTGCCACAACTTAGTTTTCCCATTCAACACAATTCAAATTAGAGAGCCAGCATGGTGTGGTGATCAGAGGTGTAGCTAGGGAAAACAGAGCCCGGGACGAAATCTGAGTTTTGCGCCTGCCTCACTGACTCAGAACAACATTTTGGACCAGGTCACCTCAAAGTCACCATCACATTATAGAACATGCCCCAACACACAAATCTGAACACACCCAGGGCTGCCTAGTTTAAACAACATTGAAAAGTGATGCTATTTTTTGAAGGGGGGAATCCACCCTGAAACAGCATCACTTTTAATGTTGTTTAAACTAGAGAGCAGGCGAGGCAGAGACATCCATGGCTAGCCCAAAGTCACAAGCTGCACTTTGGGGCCAAGCAGAAGGGATTTGAACCCAGATCTCCTCCTTGAGGCCACACCCACTAGTACTCCAAGCATTTTAGCATCTTATGCAGGCTCAGTCAGAACTGACTGTCTTGTAAAACAAACTTTCTCTGCCTGATATATGCTTCTTCTTTTTTTTGAGTCAGTGTCCCCAGATGCTTGCAAATCATTCTGCTTTTTTTTGCAATATTACCAAGAATGTCAGGCTAAACATGCACTAAATGAATGAATAAATAATGAGAGTGGACATAAACTGCAATCCTATGCAGAGTTACCTCAGCAGAAGCCAAATGAAATCAATGGGCTGAGACTGGAGTAACTCTGTACAGGACTGTGCTGTGAACTATTCACAATACATTTTACTTCGCTCATTGCATTAGCTCAGTACTATCTTTCCAGGTCTCAGGCAAAGAAAGAACTTGTCTCAATGCCTACTAACTGAGATTCTGTCATTGGAGGTGCCAGGAACTGAGCCTGCATTCTTATTTAGGCAAACAAGGTTGCCATCTCTGGCTTACAAAATTCCTGGATATTTGGTGCAAGGGGTGCCTTGGGAGGGAATTTGGGGAGGGGAAGAAGCTCAGTGCCAATATTATATCACTGTAGGATTTTTGTTTCTATCCTACACCTCCTATGAGTATATCATTAGAGTCTATACCATTTCTGCCAGGGAACTGAGTCTCTGCAGTCTAGAAGCATCTCAGGCTCCCCCCACTTTGAGATTGGTGGTCCCTAAATGCCAGGCAGAGTGCTCTCTCACTGAACAACTGGCCAGAGGTGAGTTTTGTGGCCAAGTTGATGAATCAAATGGATTACTCCAGTCTTGAGTCCAGTCCTAGTCCAAGCATGTTTGTTACTATATCCCATCCCAGGGACTGTGTCCCCTGGACAGAAGGGATAAGGTACCCCATGGAGTCTCTCTCCCCCAAATGGCACTGCTACTCATGTTTAACCTCAGAAAGGACCAACAGAGAGGAAAGGACATCCTCTGGACTTCCTGCCAGCATGATGTAGTGGTTAGAGTGTCAGACCAGGATCAGAGACACTTAGGCTCAAATCCTTGCTCTGCGATAGAACCCCACCTGCTACAGGAAAATGGAGGCCAGTGCTAAATTCTGAGTTTTGCTCCCCCCCCCCACACCCGCAGCTGCCCTCCCTCATTACAACCAAAGTCTGTTTTGCAGACAGAAGGGAGGGAAAGAGAAGGGGGGATTTGCTTTGCATCCCAGAGGGAGGGGAGCAAACTTCTGTGGATTCAGGGTCCCTGGCTGCCTCTGACCCACTGAAACTGAACGCTTGAATCTAGCAAGCTTGAAATCCTAGAGATGCTGCCAGATAAAGGGGTGGGGAGACCCTCTTCTTTCTTCCTCGGAATGCAGCAGCATCCTGAGTGAGTAAAGGGGCGAGCCATTCCCAGGTTTCAGTCTGCAGAGAACATGGCAGCGGCGGCTGTGGCAGGACTGGGGGGCCCTGGTAGGGTGTTTGGGAGCCTCTGTCCTACGCAGCTCCCCCCCCCTTAAGCACTTACCTTGTCTTCTTTCCTTAATCCTTCTCTCCAGAGTCTCTCCTCCGCTGCGTTTGTTCTCTTCCTTATTTACAATACACTTCACTTCCTCTCTCTGCTTTCCCTCTATCAACTTCCTGCCCTTTGTTACCCACCCCCTCGGCCTGGCCTTGCTGCATCTGATTAAGTGCCCTCTAGGCTCCTGACCCTGACCCCGCCCCCAGTCACAGTTGCCGGGTCGTTTGCACACGGCTCGCCTCGCCTGGCTGGCTGGCTGGCTGGCTGCAGAGTCTCTCTGTGAAGGGAGGGGGAGAGAGCGCCTCCTCAGGCCCCCTCCTTTTGTTTAGGACGTTCACAGACGGTCCTGCTGGCTGCTGCAAGTCCGTCTGCCCGCCTGGCGGGGATGCTGAGCTGCTGGTGAGGGGGGAAGGGGGAGGGGTGTTGAAGCGTTTTGGGCCCCCTCGTGACCTGGCAGAGGCGCGCCCGGGACAAGCCGCCCCGGATGTCCCCATTGGCACTTCGCCACTGGTGGTGATTAAGAGCAGGAGACTCTAATCTGTAGAACTGGGTTTGATTCCCCACTTCTCCACATGAAGCCTTTTGGGTAATCTTGGACCAATCACAGTTCCCTCAGAACTCTCTCAGAACCCCGCCTACTTTACAAAGTGTCTGTTGTGGGAAGGAAAGTAAGGTGATTTTTAGCCAGTTTATGAGACTCCTTACAATAGAGAAAATGTGGAGTATAAAAATAACTCTTCTATTCTCAAATAAGTATGTAGTGTAGGGTTGCATCTTTTACATTCTTTCATCCTTTGCAGAATAGGTCATCATCAGATGAATAAAAAATAGAGGTTTGCCATTGCACTGTATGCATGAGAGACACAGTGTTAAAATGGAGAGACACAGGATCATGTTGTAGCTAACAGAGGCAGAGAAGTGAAGATAAAAATAAAACTAATGCAAAGAGAAAATTGAACAAGTGACAATGGTACTAATAAAGCAAAAGAATCTTGTTGAGAATCAGAGACCAAATGTTGTAATAATTGTACCATCTGGTAATAAGGACCATTTTCCAATGTAAAAAAACATTCTTCTTTTCAGCGGAAACCTTGATCTCTAGAGCTGCAAGCTCAGAACTGAATGTATAAATCCTTCATGAGCTCTGACATTTTCCCAAAAGTATGCAGATGAAGTACTGTGACATCAACAGTCCACACTCTAATTAGAAATGTGGGGAAATGTTTAAAATGTATTCTCACCAGCCCAGGCAGCATTTAGCAAAATAAAAAGTTTCAAGGTTTGGTTTCGTCCCAGAATGTGCTCTGTTTAGAACATATAAGCATAACAGAAGAATGAAAGATGTGAGTGGGATTTGAACTCTTGATTTGAGTTTTGAAGTCCTGTCCATTAATCCAAAACCCTAAAATCAAATCCTTTGAGATTTCTGGAGCTGGACCACTCCAAGGTCTTCTGCCCTTGAAGGACACTAAAGGGCCCTCTAACCACCCTTGCTATGTCATCAGATCTGACTAATATACAATTTTGTATTTGTGTAGATTGATAAATCATTTGTATACATCAATTATTTTTGAAACGTCACTCAAGCGACTCAGTTCCGATTGTCTGCCGCAGAACCTTTTAATAGCTGCATAAAACTGTTGTTCTGGGGAAAGAGGAGGAAGAAGTTTTAGTTTTTGCAAGGCACTTTTGAGTCTAAACATTATTTACAGTCAACTGTGAGTATGCCCTAGATCACACCCAGCCCTTCTTTATAGTTCAGCATTGCATACAGGATCAATAGGGGCTAACTGGTTCTGGTGAGTTTTCTGGGCTGTGTGGCCGTGGTCTGGTGGATCTTGTTCCAAATGTTTTGCCTGTAACAGACTTCCCTCTGTGATAACAGACTTCCCTCTGTGATACACCTCTGAAGATGCCAGCCACAGATGCAGGCGAAACGTTAGGAACAAGATCCACCAGACCATGGCCACAAAGCCCGGAAAATCCACCAGAACCAGTTGAATCTGGCCGTGAAAGCCTTCAACAGTACAATAGGGGCTAAGTTTGTCTGCTGATATCTATTGAGGACCTTCCAGCAAACTCCTGAGCTTTCCTAGAAAATGGTTTGGAAACAACTTGGTATGTTGTCTTTCACTGTGGCTGGTGATTGGGATGCTACAGTATTCACTATTGACAGTGCCATTTTGGTGTTTTTATTTGAAAATGTTTGACAGACTATGCAATGGTCAGATAATAACAATTAAAAGTCTTAAGAGATCACATCTTTGAAGCCTGGCAAGCTAACAAGCGACATCAGGATTAAAAACATTCACGTTTGAGTGAATATAAAACTGTAAATTAAAAATCCAAATCCTGAAGTAAGAGCTTTTCACGTGAAATAGAGCACTGCAGTCTCAGGGAGCAAATCACAGCCCTTCCTTCCCTCTTGTCCTCCTCTGCAGTCATGTGTCTGTCTCTCCATCTGTCCATGACACCTTCTGAGCCACTATTCAGCCACAGTGGCAACCATCACAGCTATTTCAAAAAAGTTTAAAACCAGAATGCAAAATGAGAATAAGATAATATGCCTAGTTATGGACAGAAATTTAGTGGTTCCAATAATCAAAACAGAAGTATAATCTATATATGAGAAAGATAGGATGTCACCTGGTGTGTGAATGATATTAACGGAAATGTGAGGTGATCTTTGCCAGCACAAGAATCTCACAACTTTTGTGCAATCACTAGAAAGGGCCTCACTCCAGTCACCACACCTAACTTTGAAGGTGGGGAAACACAGAGAAATAAAGACTGATGGACAAGTCAATGCAAGATCAAGAAGGCATTTATATTGGTCTTTCATGTGGCCAAAACAAAGTTGTAGGAGTATAGTTCTGCAACCCTTGTCGTGGCTAAATATGTGGCATGCTTTTTTTTTAAATGAAGGTTGTTCTGAAATGAGGTTCGTTAAAATTCAGAAAGAGAAAATTACTTAATAAAATTACTAATGGAAGCATTTTAACTGCTAAATTTAATTTACTTGTCAAAGATATCCGGCTACAAAGAGTAGGGAAGAGTGGGGACGCTGCTTTCCATTATGATGGGCTCTATTATAGAATAAATTTGCTTAAAATGAAATATATCACCAAAAGCCATCAATGACATCTTAATTTGGAACAGCCAGTTGAAAAGTAATTAGACTGTGAAGCAATCAGTTCTAGTAAATCAGCGCTTCCCTTTCCATAAACATACATTTCCCCTATGCATCAATAGGAAAGGCATCCAGGTAGTCAAGGCAAAAGAGAGTTGATGATTTTAAATAAATGCTATGAATTTTGGAATGGATGTGATGAATCAAGACTGCAAAACTGAACCGGTGTGGTTCAGCATGATGCGAGCACCTTCAGCCCCGATCAGAGTTCTTCTCATCTTTCCTATCCTTATATATAACTTGCTAAGGATTTGGAATGTCTGATGATGAACCTCCAACCAATGGGTGTGCAGGACTCACAAAGTGTGTGCCCATGTGTTGAAAGTGTGTCCCTCACATTTCAACCATACCGCACCTCCCTTCCCAAGATCTGTGAGCATTGGGAAGCAAAGGGGGGGGGGGGAGGAAGCAGGCCCAATCCTTTGTTCTGGACTCCGAATCCAGCATGGAGGATCGGACCCCCCACCTCCTTTCCCTGTTTCCCAAGCCATGCAGGGTTTGAGAAACAAGGAGGGGGGGGGAACAGTCTGATCCTCTATGCAGGCTTAGCTTGCTCAGCCCCACAGTGAGGATTGGGGCCTCATCCCTGATTCCCAAACTACACAGTGAGTGTCTTCATTACCGATCTGAGTTCTTCTAATCTCTTCTATCCTTATACATAACTTGCTAAGGATTTGGAATGTCCAACAACAAACCTCCAACCAATGGGTGCACAGGATTCTCAAAGTGCTTGGGAATCAAGGAGTGCATGTGGGGGTGGTGGCGGAACAGCCCTATCCTGCCCGCCCTCTCCCCACCCTGTCTAGAGCCCATTTTATTTCATTTTATAATGGGCTTTACTCAAGGACGTAGGTAAGGGGGGTTTCTCGAATTCACCCCCCCCCCCATTGCATGTCTGAAGCTTCGGCCTCCGTTTGTGTTTTTTTGTATTTTTAGTGTTTTTTTGTTTTTGGACTGCAGGGGGCGCATTTTTTCAGTTAGCAGCACCAAACTTTCAGGGATTGTTTGGCAGTCTCTTCTGATGATACTACCCAGGTTCGGTGAGGTTTGGTCCAGGGGGTCCAAATTTATGGACTCCCAAAGGGGGTGCCTCCATCCCCCATTGTTTCCAAGGGGAGCTAATAGAAGATGGGGGCTACACCCTTGAGGGTCCATAACTTTGGACCCCCTGAACCAAACTTTACCAAACCTGGTGGTAACATCAGGAGAGTCTCCTAAAGATGCCCTGGAAATTTGGTGCTGCTAGCTTAGTAATTGTACCCCTGACAGCAGGCACCTCCAAAGTTTCCCCAGATTCTCCTTTTAAATCCACCCCCTTCAGCATAGATTTAAAGGGAGAATGTGAGGTTCCCAGTTTAAACATTGAAAGTGATACTGTTTCAGGGTGGGGACCCCAGATTCTCCCTTTAAGGAGGATTTAAAAGGAGAATGTGGGCTCTCTAGTTTAAACACCATTGCAAGTGATGCTGTTTGGGGGTGGATTCCAGCATCACAGTGGCCGTGGAGGTGGGGGGCAAAACTCAGATTTTGCACCAGGCTCCTTTTGCCCTAGCTATGCCTCTGCCCAGAAGGGGCTGCCAGCTGGGAGCCCAGCTGGTGGGGGGGCGGGGGAGGGCAGGGCAGGGGAGTCTGCTGTCCCTGGCCTCAGAGAGCTGCTTTTATAAGCACTGGGGGCGGGGCTTGGGGAGGCATGGCCAAACCCCAGGCATGGCCCTGCCCCCAACCCCCCCATAAAAAATCTATACCTACGTCCCTGGCTTTACTGCTAGTAGACTTAATATGATAAACTGATGTGAACATGAGGGAGGCAAAGTTCAAGACAGGAGTGGGCTCCAGAGGCATTTGTGGTTGTGAAGAAGAGGTAAATTTCACCCTGCTTTTCCTCCAGTAATTCAAAACCCTGTATTTTATGATGCCTTCTGTCCTTGAAATCCAGATGTTCAAGTTTGGCAGTCAATCCTTCCTATTGTTTGCATAATCTCCTTATGTCCTTTCAGGGGAAGGCTTAATATTTTCTCAGAAGTATCATACTTAGTAATCCGGAGTTTCTAGAGTCATTATTATTAGTTTGCTACCATCAGGTTTGAATTTCAGGCCATGCATCAAATATTTGGCCTTGTCCTTCCAGACCTTCAGAATTTATGTGATGCTCCCCTTTCCCCCCATTTTGTCTTCCACCCCTTTCAGTGAGTGTAGCTTTTCTTACCCTACAAGATGAGTTGCCCTTTTGCCTCACAGGATTTATGGCACCTGACCACCCACGAAACTACCTGATAGCCCCATGCCTGTAGAATAGGGATAGGGATATTTTAGGATTAGAGGATGACTGTCAGTATGAACCCTATGAGGACTATAAAACACTCTGAAAACAACTGCTTCATGTTTCCACATATGTATGATCCCCAGTACTCATGAAACAAAACCAATGCTTGCAATATTTTAAGGTAAGAATTCCCAGCTGGAATGCTGTGGAGCCAAATCTGATTTCCCATAGAGGCCGGCCAACTTGCCCCTTCCAGCTGCCTGCCGCAGAGGCCTGAGAAGGCTGTGGACAGGGTGGTAGGGTTGCCAACTTGACCTGATGGCAATCCACTTTGAGGGACTGGGATGGATCTGGCACTTCATCATGTTTTATGACAGCCTTCATGTAAATGTAAGGTCTATGCGTTATGTTTCCCAGGGTCATCCTCAGATCAAGCAGGGAGGCACGTTCTAGAGTTTCTCAGGCATGTGTGGCCCATACAGACTGAAACCAGTGTGTGTGGTTTCCTCCTGAAGGACAATCTCCTTCCATACATGCCAAATACAACTGTCAGGCAGCATTCTGTTGACTATTTCACTTCTTAGGATGGCCTATCTGGCATTGACTAAAGTCCAGGCTCTGGCTCTGTGCGGAATGGGTTTTCTGAATAAGTGACATCCACCCCTCCTTGGAGATCTTCAGAAGATGCTACAAAGCCCACCTGTTTGTTAGGGGCCTTGAGGGATTTTGAACGGCAAGCATTATAAAGGGGGTGGGGGTGGGGGTGGGAGAGATTTGAGGTTTACTTTTTTTAACCATTACTGTAAGCTACCTTGAAGCACAAGGAAGGGTGGGATATAAGTGTTTAAACAAAAAAAATGGCCTTAGGGAGAGCCCTATCTCGGTCCATTGTGGAAGGATAATGTGTAGCTCATCAGTTTACGTGAAGTCCAAACAGAACCCCTAGAACCATTGTGTTGTTTGAGGTTAGGAAAATGGCACCAGTTTGATCCCCTTCTCTCCACACACTAGAGTCCTAATACAAATTGCTCCCACTTCACTTGTGAATTGTTCCCACACACCTCTCCATCAGATCCAGGGACTTCTGCATAATAATAATAATAATAATAATAATAATAATAATAATAATAATAATAATAATAATAATAATTATTATTATTATTATTATAATTATAATTATAATTATAATGTAGAATTCGGCTGCTAGACCAGGTAACTGCAGCTCTTAAGTCAACATTTTATGTAATTTATGTAATTATGTAATTTATGTATTTATTGATTTTAAATGTGACTGCTATTATTGAATTGAATTGTTTATGATGTTTGCTGTCCACCACCCAGAGCCCTTAGGGGATGGGGCAGTTTACAAATATAATAATAAATAAAATAAAAATAAATAAACATATGCTAGGAAGCATGACTAGGTTACGCACACAGTCTCTCTCAGGAAAAGCTGTCCCTTTCAACATCCTTCTACTCAAGCTGCAGATTGGGATGGCTGATGATTTTTCTCTCCATCCTTCTTACATGCAGCCATCCCAAGCTCGGGGAGGGGAGAGTGTCTTTTTGGTGTTTGTTTGTTACATCTTGAGGCATTTCGATTCCTGGCACATTGTGTATCTGCAATTTACTTCTAATGACAGTTATTGTTTCAAATTCCTTTCAAGATATTTAAAGCAGTTTAAAAATGTTTTGTACTAACTTTTAATAATTTGTAATAATCAGCCCCAGAGAAGGGATTTACTCACTTTCAAGTTGGATTACAACTAGGCGCTGATATTCTCATTGAAAGCAATCAAAATCTGTGCTGGTTTCCAAAAAATATGCCATTGTTCAGAAGGTAAAATTTAGAAGCCTTCTGTCATCACTCTTACAGCTGCTTCTGGGAAGGAAAAAACAGGTCGGACCACCTGCTTCCCCCCTCCCTCCACACACTTGTGTTATTGCAGTAATTCTCAAACTGGATCAGGGTGCATTCCAATGCCAAAAGATAACTTCTTGAATATTGTGACCACAAAAAAAAAAAAATCCAGTTCGTAAAGCAAGTTTACAAGCAACCTCCCTCAAGAGAAGATGCCCACTGCAACTTACTTTGACTCCTTGCTCTGGTTTTGCGTTCTTCCAATCAGCCTGACCTAGCACACCTTTGAATCAATGTAGAGGTTAAATGCAGTCCAACGACCTGCCCTCAAAGGAATCAGCATAATATATCTCTGCATGAGTCACTGATTTAGACCTCTCTCCACAGAGTAACTGGACACACATCGGACATTTAAAAAAGAAATAAGGGCAGCAGAATGATCCATTGAGTCATGCATGAGTCATTGCTTTAGACTTGGCTTCAAGAGTAAATGGACACATGTCAGACAAATACCTAGGACACCAACAGATGTGGTGAAGATCATGGATTTCTCAGTCTGACTGTAAAAAGCAAATTGCACACATGTCTAATGCAATTTCGATCTGACTTGCACAGGGAGAAGTGATGGCAGTTCACATTTCAACCCTTGCTCAGTTATGTTAATGAAAACCAAGTTGCTCACGTTGGCCCATTCCACACAATATAAATAAAACATTTTCAGAATGTTTTAAAAAAGCATTTGGGTTGGAATTCCACCCAGTTCTCCCCGAGATTGTTTGGAAGACATTTTATTTTGGCTCAAAACGGACTTTTCTGAAAATGCTAAACTAATGACTTTCCCCCCTGAAGTTGCTTTGAAAATGTTTTTTGCTTGCTGTGCGGAAAGCAGGAATCATTTTCTTTTTCCTTCCCAACTTGTGACAGCTCTCACTTTTGGTTTGTGCAGCTCGTGCCTGCCATTCTCTGCTGCCTCAGGCTTCTCCATGCCGTGCACCGTTTACAGAAGGTTCCCCATAGACATTTGCTCTGTTTGTAGCTCATCCACCCGCCATTTCCATTTGCAAAGAACATGAATAAAGTTAGTTTTCACTGCCAATTCTGTGCATGTGTCCTTTTTCCTTTTTTTCTTTTTTCTTTCAATGAGGTGACTTCGAAGGTATGAAGACTCACTATGAGAATCATCTGCGATTCTCCAATGCACCTGATGTGGTGAGCTCTGTTTCCAAAAGCTGGTGTGTACCGTAAGATCCATGCCATCCATGGTTTCAAATTCCTTTTGGACACTTGGCTCCCTCCCTCTCTCCCTTTTTGTGGTCAAAATAATGCCAGGTCCAATTTTGAAACCATATCCTCCGCTTCCTGGACACTATCTTACTGTATTTAATTAGGGCTTATGCCAAAAGCACAAAATAAAGATTTAAGCCTTGTTTTTAATCCTTGACCTTTCTGTTACTATTGGGAAACAAATGTAGATGGGGATACTTGAAATACTGTTCATGCGATAATAACAGTGCTTCCTCTTCTATTGTCTTCTAATCATTTTAATTGTTCCCTAGTAGAATGTGGGGGGTGGGGGGAGAGAATTTACATTGTGAACAAGGACATTGTTTCTCTTGTGGGTTTCAGAACACTTTTGTTTCAAGAATGACCATGACTTCTCTATCCATACCTTCAGATCCCTGTTGATTTTGTAGGGTGGTATGTGAAATTCTTTTTCCCCCTTGATGCATTGTTCAATACAAGCTTGTTTATCATCAGCTTGATGAGTGCATTCAAATTAATAATGAAAGAAAGGAAATGTCAAGGCTCCAAGGCTTAAAGGTTTCATCTGGGACATTTACGAGAACATGAATGTGTGTGAGAGTGATGGGGAGATATTCCATTTATTCCAAGCCAGTTTTCCTTAACAGTTTCCCAAATTATTATATTCCTATATTGTTTTAAGATGTTATTTTGATTTTTTTAAAATGTTGTTTTTAGTGATTTCTTTTTGCACTTTCCAAAATACCAATGGTAGTATTTTCTCACCTGGTTTGGAGGTGTGATGCAGAACCCAACCATTATCCCTTGTCCTTTCCTTCTGCTGTGGGGTTCCTGGAGTTCTGTATGAGTTCTGCACTCTGAGCCAAAATGTGTTGGTTCATGTGATTTTGTTCTGCTAACAGCGGCTAAAGGTTAGGGCTGCCAACCTTCAGGTGACACCTAGCAATCACCCACTATTATTGTTGATCTTCAGACACAAGATCAGTCCTCTGGAGAAAATGACTGCATTGGAAAGTGGCAATGTACCCTGCTGAGGCCTGTGCCCCCCCCCCCCCCCGCAGACCTCCCCAAAATCTCCAGGTATTTCCCAACCCATAATTGGCAACTCTAGAAAGGAATGTTTGACAGAAGACCTAGCTTTGCAGAAGAGTGAAAACGAATAATAAGATTCTCTCCCAACAACAGACACCTTGTGAGGTAGGTAAGACTAAGAGAGTTCCAAAGAACTGTGACTAGTCCA
Organism: Sphaerodactylus townsendi; assembly: GCF_021028975.2. Taxonomy (NCBI): domain Eukaryota; kingdom Metazoa; phylum Chordata; class Lepidosauria; order Squamata; family Sphaerodactylidae; genus Sphaerodactylus; species Sphaerodactylus townsendi. The sequence goes on along the minus strand of NC_059425.1, from coordinate 36,582,478 downwards.
AGGTCACCCAGCAAGAATGTAAAAGCAGGGAAACAAATCCGGTTCACTGGATAAGATTTTGCTGCTCATGTGGAGAAGTTTTCCAGATTAGAGTCTGGAGCCTGGGACAGGTACAGTTTTAAACTGCAGGCTCTACCTTCAAACTTGGAGGTGCAGCCAGCATTATAAAGCTGGACCCAACCAGGCCCGGCCCACAGTTTAATGCTAGGCTTGGCCTGGCCAGGCCCAGCATTGAACTGCAGGCTCCACCTGCAAAGTCCACATTCTGCAGACAGTTTAAGACTGGACCCAGCCAGGCTGCTTGGGAGAGGGGAAGGCGTTTTCAGTGCTTGCCCTAAGCACTGTTTTCCATAGTTACGCCCCTGATGGTGGAAGTTTACATTTTGGGATGCTGCCTTAGTCATATTCTGCAAACAGAAAACACAGCAAGCCAAGAGAGGATGCGGGCATTTTTAACACACAGTTTGAATCACCCATCTCACCTGTAGGCTGCTTGGAGAACAGATCTCTCCTTTTTGCTTGTGTCTCTCTGTAATCTACCAGGTAAATTAACAGGCAACTGTGAAATCTGCAATAATAAACTTGTTCACTTTTTCAGTCAGAAGATGGAGGGAAAATAACAATAGTTGATTCTGGCTTCATTGTTCATTATCTAAAATTACATTCATTTTCAGCTTTAGCTTTGTTGTGGGCCACATTAAAACTGAATAATCATAGAAGTTTTATGACCTTTTATATTTAGGAAAGTTTCTTTTTCCATTTTAATTAAAAGCAGTGCTCTCCTTTTACTGGGTTATCTTAAATCTCCATCCTACAGACTATGGGTATTGGGCAAGATACCACAAGAAATACAGCTGTTGCTTAATGCAAACGGTAAAAATCTCTGCGTTTCGAGAGATATGGCTTGGCTTGATTCATGCACTGAGTTAAGTCTGCCTTTTTAAACTAGACATACTTTGTGTATTTAAGCAAGACTACCAGTGGAAAGAGAACCTCGGTTTCCTTAGCGTGCATTCCATGTGACTTGCAAATGGACAAAACTGGGATCAGATGAAAACTGTTTTTGTGAATAAAGTGTCGAATAGCTATCATTGTGATCATGTGGACTTTAAAAAAGAAAGTAACCTCTACAGCACATGTATTGAGGGTTGCAGGTAGAGCGCGTGGCAAAAGGCTTGCTCATTTTCATACGAGTTCCCAAGGGAGCCCTCCAAGCGACACATTTTACTATGAGCCATTCCTTTGTGGCTGCTTGCAATTCGTCAGGACAACCTTTTAAAATATGTATTTGCAAGGAACAGGTTATTGCCTCTGGCATTTCAGAAAGGAAAATGGGGGTGCTTGGGCACTGTTCTACCACCACCTGTGGCTGCAGACCCCCATTGCACAAGGGATTCAAGAACACACCCTTTCCCACTTCTTTGTGTTTTGGTATGTTATAAACTTTTTGCATTGTGCTCATTTTAATTGCTGGTGTTCCCAATCCATTTATTTCTTTATTGCCACTTTCATACCATTGTTATGCCATTTACACCTTTTAAGCCATTTATATGCAAGTGATTTACAGGCACTCGATGCAAAGATAATGTTAAAAATTATGTGAATTTAACAGGAAAAATTGATTTGAGGAGACTGAGAAAGATTAAAAAATGAAGATTCATTAAGTTCAATTTTTAAAAGTGGGAAACAAGATGGAAACAGGAATTTTTCAGATGAAATAGTGAGGTTGTGAAATTTGATAGAATTTCTACCCTTAAGGCCATATTCTGTATTCCCTGAGTTCACTAAAGTTTGCCCTGCACTGGCCATTCAGTCGAGGTGTTTTACCAGACTGATTGTGACAGGTTTCTTCTTTCACAAACAAATGTGTTTTATTTCACATATAATGCAATAATACTAATTCAAACACATTCAGCAACATTAGGCTCTGGATTCTGGTTAGTCCACAGGGTCCAAAGGCAATGACATTGTTGGAGTGCCTGTCTTCTGTAGTAAAGATGCATCCTTCATCTTCCTCTCAGAGAGTGAACTTCTAGAGGTCCATTTGAGGGGCGGGAAGTGGGTGGGGAAGCTAACCTGAGAAAAATTACATCCGTTTGAACAAATGTACAGCTACTTTAAAAGACAACCTCCCACATCTTCCCAAAGGGAAAAACAGGAATTAAAACAGAGATAGCATTTTTGAGGTACCAGAGATATTCTACCTGTCAACATTTTGTCCCCTTCTTCGGTGTCTGTATGTATTATCTCAGCAACACTTATCTCAATATCTATGAGTAAGAACATAAGAACAGAAGAAAGAGCCTGCTGGATCAGACCAGAGTCCATCTAGTCCAGCACTCTGCTACTCGCAGTGGCCCACCAGGTACCTTTGGGAGCTCACATGCAGGATGTGAAAGCAATGGCCTTCTGCGGCTGCTGCTCCTGAGCACCTGGTCTGCTAAGGCATTTGCAATCTCAGATCAAGGAGGATCAAAATTGGTAGCCATACATCGACATCTCCATAAATCTGTCCAAGCCCCTTTTAAAGCTATTTAAAGTATTTGCAGATAGACAACTGTTACAAAGTAAAATCACCCAATGGAGTAATGTTTATGTCAACATTTTCTTCTCACTGTATTTAAATATTTTGGTGCCTGTTAAACCATTATCTCACATCTTACGCCTAATATGTGCCAAGCTACCAGAGAATATAGTAAGGTGTGTTTTACCTTCAAGGATGAATAGTAGCCACAGAATATAAGGGATATATAATCAAGAAAGACATTTGATACGTAGTATAAAATAGTAGTTGCACTAACCATGATTTGGGTAGGTCATTCTTGAGCAGTCTTGAATTGGGTGATGGGATTTTACCCACTCCCCAAGTCTTCACGCATTGATGACGGCATGGTGGAATCTTAATAATAAATTCTGTCCCCCATCGTTTCTACTCCCTGTCATGTATAATGCTGTTTTATTGATGCACAAATTACGTTGAAATATGCATATAATGATTCGGTGCCAGAAAACAAAGCAAAACAAAACAAAGATGCAATAATGAGGCATCATAAGTTGAATTTGTACAGGCAGGAAGCAAATCTAAATGGAGATGGTTAGGCTGAAACAGCAGGGAAGAACATTTGAAATGTAGTGGTGATAACATTTATTGTATATGGCCAAATTTGAAATAATCTATCAGATTTGGGAAAGATTGCAGCAAAGCCAGGGAAATTATGGAAATGGATAAATAGAAGATGTTGTTTTCTGGACACTCCCAGAAACAGCACTGCAATATGAAAACCAACACAGAGCAAGACTTCTGTGAGAAGACAGTCCAGATCACAAAGACTTCCTAAAATTTCCATATGAGGCCGTTAACAGACCATAAAAATTCACAGAATAGAACTAACAAATAACACAATTTGTTATTTGGAAATTTGGAGAGCTCCGTTTCTTCTCCTGTTCCATATATTGAGTACAATCAGATAAAGGTCTGTCAATCAAAGCAGCAGTGATAGCAAGTGATGAGTGACCTTTCTTAGCTCCTCCTTCTGCTAGTGCCAGCTGGTGGTCTTCCATAGCAGCACAGCCATAGTGATGGAAAACCTAAAGCAGTGGCGTAGCTGGGCCAAACTGCGCCTGGTGCGCAGTGTGTTTTTTCTGCCCTCCATGGCCCCTCATGGCCCCCCACCCCCTGCAGCGCCCCCCGCCCCCGCGGCGCGCCCATGCCACACACCCCGCCTCCCTTTTCACACTTACCTATGTTCCTTTTCTATTTCTAGTACTTTTTGAGGCTGCAAAAAGTGGCCTCTTCACAGTTCAGGGAAAAAACTGCCTGATGAACTATACTTCCCAGGAGATCACAAGGCAGAAGAGGAGGAAGAGGAGGAGTTTGGATTTATATTCCACTTTTCTCCACCGGCAGGAGTCTCAAAGCAGTTCACAAACTCCTTCCCTTCGCTTCCCACAACAGACACCTTGTGAGGTAGGAGAGGCTGAGAGAGGGTTCTGTGAGAACTTTGACTAGCCCAAGGTCACCCAGCAGGCTTTATGTGTAGGAGGGGAGAAACAAATCCAGTTCACCAGATAAAAGTCTGCCACTCATGTGGAAGAGAGGGGAAATCAAACCCAGTTCTCTGGATTACTGTTCATCGCTCTTAACCACTGTACCACACTGTGAGATATAATTTTTTAAAAAAAATATTAACGCATTACAGTGGGTGCTTTAGACATTTTGTTGACAAAACAAAATCATAGTTAAAAACTCGCCTAGTTTGGGGAGTGGGCAGAGAAACCATTGAGTGAGACTGTTCTGTCGAAGCAGAGACATTTTACTCCACAAGGAAAGTAAAGATCTTTGGAACAAAAATAACTTCACACATTGCTAGACTTGCAGCATACAATTCCAATCCTTCCTCCTGCTATCATTTTTGTAAAGGATTTTACCCCACCCCCACCTTGTGTTGCAAATAATCTTGGAATCATCCAAGACAGCGCTGTATTGTGTGCAGTGCTGCAGCAAGTTGAGTCATATCTTTATGCCTTACTTTGATTTCAAATTATTTTGAGCCCAGCTTTTATTGTACTCTTTGTTACATACATAAATCTCATAAATCTCAAACGTAATACATTTTATAAGAAATGGTCATAAAAATTTACAGCCAGTAACTTTTCCCCTGTCCCTTACAATGATATTCTACTAAAACCATTAAATGCTTCTCATTAATGCCCTTTAAATGATTGGGTAATGACCCACAATCGCTTGTAAGTGAACAACCATTAAAGAATTACCCATTCTTAGCATGCTTTAAGTACAGTTTAAATACATGGGAGGTAACATAATATATTAGGAAAAGTATTAAATTTGAGAGAGTGAACACAGGATCATTGCAAATGAATGAGCAGGTTTGGAACTCTACCCTGCAATAGTCGGAGCTCTTGGTGTGATGTTATTACTGTATCATATTGCACATACATTACCCATTGTTCTTTGATTCTTGATCAAGTTGTACAGATTTGGCTAGTGGAGTGAAGAATGGGGAATTAACAGCCTGGACTGATGGAGCAGTTTCAGTCTGGGCAACAGAAATATATTTTCACTAACACACAGTGCTCCTTTCTGGTTACTGCTGAAAACTCTCTGATGAGTACAGGAACCATGTGGGATTCAATCAAAGATGTATTTATTCCAGCATGCTGTTACCTGCAGCCAGGGGCAGAGCGAGGTGGAACTGAATCCAATGCACATGTGCGACCTGCGCCCCTGCCACGCCACGCCACGCCACGCCACGCCACGCCATACCACACCCTGGAATGCCAAGTCATCCCCCTGCACTGGTGCGCACCCAGTGAATCGTGCTCCCGGCCCCCTTGGCGCTACGCCACTGCCTGCAGCATCCAGCTGGATGCTTCTTAGAAGCTTACAACAAGGTGCAAAGGAAACTGCTCTCCCGTATAGTTCATCTGCATACACCAAAGGTATCCAAAGGTGTATATAGCTTCTGAGTATGGCAGCTCCATTTAAATATGGCTTAAATCTTTTTTGAGCCATTTAAGCTTACTGCCCTTACCACATCTTGTGGGAGTGGTTTCTGTCACATGAGTTTTGTGAAGGTGCTTCCTATATTTCGTCTGTCATATTACCAGTTGATTTTGTTGGTTGATGCCAAATATGATGAGAAAAAGGGGGACATCTCCCCATCCATTATCCCCACACTCACTTTGCAGCGGTCTTCTTTAGTTAGTCGTTTTCCTAAATGTAACCCTTTAGCCTTTGGGTGACCCTTGGACCCTATTGAGTCAACAGAATTGTATACAGTATTCCAGATGTGGCACCGTTGTGAATTGTGTTACCTTACAAACTCCTTTTTTTTGTCTCCTCACAATCAACATTTTGTGAGGTAAGTAGGGCTGAGAGAGTTCTGTGAGAACTGTGACTAGCCTAAGGTCACCCAGCAGGAATGTAGAAGTGTGCTGATCTCATTGGCATTGAAGAATTCATGCCCCCAAGCTCTTGCCTCCTTCTAGGGGCAAATCAAAACTGTCATCTCCCTATGAGCATTTGATATTGGACAGTAAGATTACCTTGCTAAGCCTTTTTACTGCTGATTCGGATTTTGGGATGATTTTGTGGTGATGTTCATGTTATTTTGTTATTTTTCAATTGTTGCCATTGCTTGTTTTAAACTAAAGATATTTTCTTTCTATTATATAGTGGAACATAAGGTCGCCCAACTTTGAATGGGAAGTTTTAATGGCTTGGATCCATTGTTAACCTCTGTGGATGGAGATGATTTCCATCCACAGAATGTGACTTCCTCAACCTGCCTCTGCTGCTAAAGTGCCAAATTTCCCATCCAAAAGCTGTTTCTAGAAGCTGGAGCATCCCAGTACTAGCAGGAGTGGAGTAGTCAGAGGTGTACTAAGAATGGGTTCTTTCCATCTGCAGAATCCTAGAAGGAATCCAACTAAGAATTAGGATCTTGTTGGATTGTTTTAAGTGAAAATTCCTGAACTTATTCCTGCGGTACTTTTTTCTGTGTGTTCAGTTTGATTTTTAAACTATTTCTTGCAAGTGTCAAGTGTACAATCAAGTCAAAATTGCAACACAACATAAAAATCCCTTTAAACAGCAAGACATTGTTAACTGACAAAATCTGCATCAAAATAAGATTTCTTTTTTTCTACAAGTTCTTTCCCTTCCCTGCAATATATAGTAGTCAAATATACATTATCATAGATGATATTATCCTAAATCTTTAGTCTACTTATCTCTTGAGTGGTTTCCACAAAGTTGAAAGGAGTAATCACCTATATTAGAGATGGTCTCAGAGGGGCTGTAAAAGTCAAATTGGAAACAAGAACACGGCTCATCCTATCAGCCTTGAGGTAATTTGGTTTAATCACAAAAGGAGAAGCCGTCTAAACTCTCAATGATTTCCGGCCCACCAGTGGTGAAGAGGACCTATTCCCTCAGGGTCAGTAGAAGAAAATGAAGAAGACTGCAGCTCTGTGCCAAAACAAACTTTCAACATCTACTGCAGTAAGGAACTAATATTCATACTATTACACATGTATATGCTATTCTGATAGAAATAACCTAGTTGAGAATAATTCAGAATATAATAGCTACTTCTTTCCATCCAAAAAGATATAGTTATGCAACTGAGAGCCACTGTGGTGTAGTGGTTAAGAGCAGGTAGATTCTAATCTGGAGAACCGGGTTTGATTCCCCACTCCTCCACCTGAATGTCAGAGGTGAACCAGATATGTTTCCACATTCCTACATTCCTGCTGGGTGTCCTTGGGCTAGTCCAGGGGTAGGGAACCTGCGGCTCTCCAGATGTTCAGGAACTACAATTCCCATCAGCCTCTGTCAGCATGGCCAATTGGCCATGCTGGTAGGGGCTGATGGGAATTGTAGTTCCTGAACATCTGGAGAGCCGCAGGTTCCCTACCCCTGGGCTAGTCACAGTTCTTCAGAACTCTCTCAATTTTGAAAAGTTGTCTATAAATGTGAAGAAGGAGGAGGAGGAGGAGGAGGAGGAGGTGGAGGCAGAGTTTGGACTCTTGTAAGGAGTCTTAAAGTGGCTTACAAACTCCTTCCCCTCCTTTCTTCACACAGACACCTTGTAAGGTAGATGGGGCTAAGAGAATTTAGAGAGAACTGTGACTAGCCCAAGGTCACCCAGCAGGCTTCATGTGTAGGAGTGGGAAAACAAATCCAGTTCACCAGATTAGAGTACACTGTTCATTTAGAGGAGTGGGGAATCAAACCTGGTTCTCTAGATTAGAGTCCGCTGCTCTTAGCCACCACATCACACTGGCTCTCACTGGCTGCCACGTTTGTTTAAAAAAACCCTTTAAAATTGCCTATTTTAAAAAGAAGCATTTATTCTTTGAATGGAATTGATACAAATTAAAGTGTTTGTTTTTTAAAAAGTTCTAAGGCAGTCTAGGTTGGGCACAATACTCATTTACTAAAATTCCAATCAATATAGATGTGAAACAGAGTTGTGTGTTGGCACCAACCTTATTCAATTTATTAATGATCTTGCCCCCAAACTCAAAGATTCAAGTATGCACTGTTTAAGGATAGGCAAAGTTGCTGTACTAATTCTTCTTTATGCTGATGATGCGAGCCTACTTTCTAGATCTAAAGTAGAACTAAATCGTCTCTTTAACTAAATGTCCTGTATATTGTAAGGAAAATTCTCTTAGTTTAAACTTAGAAAAAAAACAAAAATTATGGTTATTTCCAATGTGTTCCAACCCACTAGATGGACTTTATATGGAGCCGTAATTGAGCAGACCAAAACATTAGGTAACTCGGAGTAATTTTCCATCAGAATTCACACTGGATGACACATAGAGACACAGCAGCTAAAAGAAGCAACACTGTTGGCTATATTAAGGGGTTGTTTTTTTGCTAAAGGTCATGCCTTTATTTCTGCAGTACTGAAAGTATATAATGCGAAAACCACTCAGCAACTACTATATGGGATCCCTCTTTGGATTAACACATGGAATAAAACTGTTGAGAGAGTACAGTCCTGTTTCTTATATAAAATATTTGGAGTTCCACACAGTGTTATGTGTTATGTGTTATTGTGCCTAGAGGCTGGACTCCATTTGTTGGACACTAGAGCATGGCTTTTAAATACTGGGTCAAGCGTTTCTTTAAAACTTTAGATAGTGCTCTAATTTACGTTATACTCCCTGAGCTCCCAAAACTGAATGGTGGAAGCCATTATGTAAAAATTAGCCTATCTAGGCTTACATCCTGATTCTTTATTAATTTTGACTCCTAGAGAGACATTAAGTAAAATAAAAATATGCCTTTTTGATCAGGAACAGCAGTGGCTCTTTAGCCATCCAAATTCGTTCTGTTCACCATTATATTTTGGAATCACTCTTAAACAGGTTCAAATGGCATCCTACCTTCATCTGTTGGTTGAACCCAAACAAAGATGGGCCCTTTCCAAGGCCAGATGTAATGTTTATCCATCAGCTCAATATTACAGTTGATTTACTAAAGCACCATATACTGATAGAGTTTGCACAGCATGTCCATCATCTATTGAATCTCTAGAAACATTTTGTTTTATTGTCCAAAATATGCTTCACTCAGAGAGTGTTGTTCTTCGTTGGTTAAATCCACTCATAATATAAGAGCAATTATGGCGCAAATTCTTAATACTGACGATCCTTTGATTTTGCAAAGCATTGCACAGTTTTTAATAAGGGCATTGAATGGCTGATTAATGAATTTGTATTCCTGTTATTCAATGTTTATGACATGTTTATGCCTAATAAAGGTTTTGAGTGAAATGAAAATACTCATTTGCCCCCAGTTTGGCTACACCAGGAAGACCAGTGTGGAACTGTGGTGAGTGAACTAAATCTCGGTAAGGCAATTGTTTTTTGCCAAACCAAATCACAGTCTTTTTTTGTCTTAAATTCTATTTGATTTTAGTAAAATGAGTACATTTCATCTCAATTGTGTCAGTGTCTCTAGAAACACATCCAAACTTGGGAGGGATGGGTCTCTCTCATTCTGCGTTGTTCCAAAGTATTTGTTTTTGATGCATTCCACTTCTCCAGGATTAACTAGGAGAAATGCTAACATTAATTTTCATAATCGGAGTGTAAACAGTTTCAATTCTTTCTGTTCTTTTGTGTCTTATTTCCCTCTTTGTATTGCAGATGCACACATTGATTAAGCACTGTCAAAAAGCAACCTTAAAAAAATGCTGCTCAGCCCTTTTACGTTGCTGGAAGTGGCTTACAAATTCTAATCCCATTTTAAAACTCAATGAAAAATATACCAACAAACAGTGGCAATAAAACCAACTTATCTGTTGCTCAATAAGTCAGCAGCCCAATATACCAAAATAATGTTTTCTTTTACAAATGAATGTTCCACGACAAGAGAAGGCCTTGAAGAATGTTTGGCAGCTACAATTGTTACAAAATGCTGGGGCTGGAATGCTACCTGGAACAGGTTATATAGGCACCATACCCCTCCAGACTTGTGCCATCTACATTTATTATTTAATAATTCATAGGCTTTTACTTTGCTTCTGGACCCAATTTTAGGTGCTGGTGTTAATCGTTACAGCGCTATATGGCTTGGTGTAAACACAGGTTAAGGACTGCCTCCTCCCATATGAATGTGACCCACCACTCCAGTTATCGTTAGAGGCCATGGTATGGAATTCCTTCTCCAGAGAGATTCATTTCTCCTTGTCTATCACTGTCTTCCACTTTTCTGTTTTGTTTGGTATTCCATCAATGACTGTCATTGACGGTCGTTCCTGGGTTGTTGTTTTTTCTGTCTCGGCATTCCTTAGAACTTCTAAAATCATTTTATATATCTAAAATTTTATATATCTAAAATTTTTAATACTTTGACTGTACACTGCCTAGATGAGGCAGCATTAAAATATTTTAACTCGATCAGTCAATAAGAAGCACTACCATGAATTGTGCTCAGAAACAGTACAGCTGTTGATGCCTTATATCAAGCATGAGATGGGTGCTAAATTTTTCACAAGTTTAAGTGTCCAGGTTACCTTCAACAGCAGCACTGACTACAGTGTATCACAGCAGACTAACCTGAATTATCTAACAGCTTGCACTTATCCTTTCAAGATTCCTTTTGTATGGTATTGATGCACACATATAAGGCTCAACATCAACACAAGAATCTTGAAGCGAGCTTATTTAGGCTTTTGATGAGATTTCTTTTTTGCAGCTACTGATCAATGTGAGTATTTAGATTGATAAAATGGGATGATGGTAGAAATGACTGGAAGGAATAGAAACCTGCAGCAACCCTCCAATTATAAATCTAGCATGATGTAGTGGCTGGAATGTTGGGCTAACATCTGAGGGACCTATATCGAAATCTCAACTCTGCCACAAAGCTCACTGGGTGATCTTGGCCAGTCGCCCTTACCCTAACCTACTTCACAGGGTTATTGTGAGGATTAAATAGGGAACATCTTCAAGAAAGGCTGGAATTAAAATGTACTAGTACTAGACAGGTAAAGAGTCCCCAATATTTTCTCAACAAATGCAATAAGATTTTCAGGGCAGATCCTGGGGAAGATGCTCTAGTCTGCCTGCTCCAGTCTTTATGGTTATTATCAAGAAATTGGGGGGTGAAGGCAGGAAATTCCTTGCCCCAGGTAGGACAATGGGAGGCCTAGAGAGATGTATACTCTTTGTAAAATTAAAACAATGGAGAATTCATAATATACCAGTTCTACTTTGGAAACAAGGCCCAGCAAATAAGAATTTCAGAATCTGAAGAGAATTGTGACAAGGAGAATTTTAAACCTATGAACCTGTACTGAGTCAAAACCAATGTTTGTTATGAAGAAAAATAGCTTTTCTGCTGCACAAGATTCCAAGAATGAAACCTGTGTCCTTTTATAAGTAAAGAAGTCATGCCTTGCCCCTCCCCAAGTGTGAAAGTATCTATCATCACATCCATACAAAGTGGAAAGGGAAACAAAGCTTGGTGATATTCAAGTTTCTGGTGAGAACTGAAAAGCAAAACATCAAAGGAATGTGGAGGAAAGAAAGAAGAGTTTTAATGAGTCAAATCATTTCTGAAACATTACTGTGGGGAGTTCTGCGCTTCTTGTGTGCTCAACCAGTTTCAAAATTTCAGAAAAACGGAAGGGCATTCTGACAAAAAAAAAAAGTTTCTTTCCCCAAACACCACATATTTGCTTTGAATGACAATCGTAATGAATATCTATCCCAAACCCCATTTGTGGCAGGCATTTTCTTTCTCTGCTGTGAATGTGTAGCCAAAGTAAGACAGTCATGTTTGTTTAAAGTACAGGAATGTGTGTGTGATGAAAGCAGGTCTGAACATTTCAAAAGTCCACGGTATGCAGCAAATGGGCTCTTTGCCAAATGGGAATTGAAACGAGTCCTACGTATTACACTATTTGCCGTAGCAGAAATTAATTTTCAGCCAGGAGCAGATAGGCTTATTTAATATTTATCTTTAGCTGCAGGAAGATGAATCTATTATTTTATAAGTTTATTTTGGGTTTCCCCCCCTCTCCACATGGCTCTCACAGTTGCAGGATTCCGGTAGGAGGCGCTGAAGTATTCTTAGCAGGCCTGGGCCAGGGTTTTTTAAAAACTGGAATTTTGTAACTAATGCCTACTACAATCATTATACCAGCATTAATTTCCAATTCCCTGCATCTTTTTTTCTTTTTAAAAAAGAATTATACCAGTTTAAGACTCCAAGGTGACTGATAGTTTAATAAATGTGGTTTGGGGTAGACTGGAAGGACAGTGAAATATCCCTAACACCCTGCTGTTCTCAATGTTATTAGCCACAGAGTTACAATATTTACAGTGCTGAGATTAAGCAAAGAACAGTGAACACAGCTTTTCAGGAGCAAGTCGACTAGAGTGTAGAAAAGTACCGCGTAGAGGGAAGTGAGTGTTGCTACCTTTTACAGTCCAAGCCTAAGTAGAATTGATGGTGGAAGGTGCCCTGAAGCCACAGCCTATTTGTAGAAACCCCACAGAATCTTCAAGACAAGAGCTGAATGGAGGTAGTTTGCCTGGACTTCCTTGGAAGTCTTCCATCCAAGTATTAACCAGGGTCTAACTACCAGGGTCTGCTTAGCTTCTGAAATCTGATGAAATCAGGTTGGCCTGGGCCATCCAGGTCACACTTTTAAATCAGTGAGTGGAGTAGAGCTACCAGTATTTAAGATTGCAGTCTTAACCTCACAAAGTATACATAGTCTAGCCATTCACAGTGTGGGTCTGAGATCAATGGCTTGGCAGCAGCAGCAGCAGCAGCAGCAGCAGCAGCAGCAGCACCAGCACCACCACCACCAACAACAACAACAACAACAACATCAACAACAGACAACAACAGCAGCAGCAGCAGCAACAAAAACAACAACAACAACAACCTTGGAGCAGCCCCCTTCAAAAACATAGGTTCATGCCAGTCTGCCCCACTGCCCCACCACCACCTGTTCTAGTCTGGGCAATTCACATAGCCAGAAATTTGAATGCTAAAGTGGATCGATTGAGCAGAGTATTCACAACAAAGCAGACAGGAAATTGTGGATAGGATTTTTTTTTTTAAAAATTAGGGACTTGGGAGAACACAAGAGTCTCACAGTTTTGCTCAATGGCAGGGTCAGATCCAAGATCTTTAGGAGACACTTTTCAGATTCAGTGGAAGGACAGTCTATTTTATGTGTTCCTTCTACATCCGTTACCGGAAAGGGTCCTGGTGAAACCAGACCAGCCCAGGAAAATATCAGTCTTATTCTGATAACTCTTTTTTGGCCACACCAAAGTTGAGACAATTGTCCAGGGCCACTTCAGGTGCTTTCCTGTGGAGCTAGAAGTGCAGCTGCTGATGCAGGGAACGGCGCAAAAGTTGCTGCATGGAGGATTTGTGCAGGGGAAAACCATTCTGGAACAGTTGAAAGATATGCTGGTACAATCTAGGAAGAAGTTGATCAGGGTGTCATATTTGCATAAGTGGTGCATTTTAAAGAATGGATCAATTCAAATGGCATTGGGCAACCTAAAAAGAGTTTGCTGCATGTTTTTTCCCCATATGTTAACAAAAGTTTTTAAAGAGGTTGTGTAATGTATCTCCTCCTGTGCCAGTGGTGGTGCCCCAGTGGTCCTTGTCACTGGTTCTGAGTTAACTGATGGGAAGATTTTTTGAGTCTTTGGCAAATACATCACTGAACTTTTTGTCAATGTGTGTGTGTTTTTAGTGGCAATAACATTGGCTAGAATCACATTGGCTAGAAGGATCAGAGAATTGACTGTGTCAAGCAGTGAATCTCCATTTTTTAAAAAAATACTTGAGGGACAGGTGGTGTTGAGGCCTTCTCTGGACTTTCTGCCAAAAGTGGTCTCAAGGTTTCATATGGCACAAGATTTAGTGTTGCCGGTGTTTTCCTACATCATGAGTATGAAGGGGAAAAGAGGTTGCACACTTTGGATGTTAGGAGATCTATACCGTTTTATTTTAAAAGAACAAAGCCTTTTAGGAAAAATAAGAATTATTTATTACATATGCTGGGTCTTCAAAAGGGAAGAAAACATCTTCACAAACACTGTCTAGATGGAATGTGTCTACAGTAAAACTGTGTTATAAGTTGGCCAAGGTGTCCTTGTCCACTGGTGGTACATGCACATTCTACAAGATCACAAGTATCACTGATTGCATTTCAGAGTGGGGTCCCACTGCAGGAGGTCTGCAGTGGGAAAGGCTGTTTCACACTCTGTGTTCAAAATAAATAAATATATAAACTCACCCCACCACCCATGTGATGTGTAAGCGTGCTATAATTCCAATGTGGGGATGCACAGAAGACAGAAGATGAAGACAGAGTTGCACTTGCCTGTAACTGATTTTCATCTAGGTCTTCTGTGCGGGCACACATACCTTCCCTCATGTCTCACTATGAGTTGTTGTTTGGATTCTTGTGACGGTTCAGGAGGAACTAAGGGGAGAGGGTGGTGGCAGTTGGTCAGGTGGCCATTTGAGAGGGAACATACACAAGGTCAATGGTCACAGTGCCCTCTAGTGTTGAAGTTCTACAACCTCACCGAAAGCTGGCCTGCATCAGAGTCTCAATGTGTTCCTACACAGAAGACCTTGATGAACATCAGTTACAGATACGTGCAACCCTGTCTTTCTAATTTAAAACAGTATATTTAAAATATCTGAAAAGTATATAGAAATATTGAGAAGGCTGCTGGGTTCTGAAATGAGCTTAACAAGTCACTAATAACCACTGATTATTCCCTGTCCAAGTCAACCATTTCATTGTCTTAAGAAACAAAACAGTGTGTTATATTTCCAACAAACAACCTGTCATTAATACAGTCTGCAAAATGCAGTCTCCAGAAATCCCCACTCCCACCATCCTTAAACAATTTGAGAAAAAGGACTAACAGCACACTCCTAAGTGGAGTCATGCTCTTCTAAGCCCATCAGTTTCAATAGATTGGGAAGGGTGAAACTCTGTTTAGGATTGAACTGCAGTTCATATTTGCTCAGACGCACAAAGGAATTGTCATTAAAATTACAGAGAAAGAACTATGGTTGATTTTTCATCTGACTTTAAAGTGATTAATTAGGATTTAATTCAAACAATTCACATATTCCCCAAACCTGGGTGTATTTGAGTTTTTTGTTAAAGGAACAGTGAAGGAAATAATTTCTTAATGAGCAAAATGCTAGAACAGAATCAGAATCAGAATACAATGCCTTTCTAAATTTATAGTATGACGCAAGGACCTGAATAGTCAAATAGTCTCAAAAGTATTTCCCTTTAGCATTTTATGGGTCAAAAGGGAGGGAGGGGTAGCGTGCAAGGGAGGGGAGGGAGGGGCCCGGCATCTGGATATGGCCCACCCACCCTAGCGGGGGGAGGGGGTGGGGTGGGGTGGCATGCAAGGGAAGCGAGGGAGGGATGGGTGGCATGCAAGGGAGGGGAGGGAGGATACTTGGAAGAACGGAGCAAAACAACACTGCCCCCCTTGCAAAGTTGAGATGACTATTGTATGTACAGGGGACATACAGCAAATATGTTAGATTTACTCACAGTTGTTCTATAGAAAAGACTTTTCAGAGACATTTCTGTCAAGTTTTATCAGTTATCAAAGGGAAATTTAGAATCATGAGTTGGATCCAACCAGTTCTTCTGCTGGACATTACAAAAAAACAAAACACCTGTGCTGGGGATTATAGGACTTCGATGTTTAAAATCCATGTTTATATTTGGATTCCCCTCTCCCCATAAATAAAGTGTAGTAAAGACAGGACCTAGAAGAGATTGAGCTCCCCATAAATAAAGTTGTGGTAAAGACAGGACCTAGAAGAGACTGAGCTGGCTGGTTTAAACCTATGCTCCTCTCCCAATGGACTAATTTTAATACATGAAGTTGGTGGAATGGCCTACCAGAGTGGATGAGGCTCCTTCATTGGCTGTATTTGGAAAGGCCTGCAGGACAGTTTTATTATTTATCGGACTCTGTCAGTGCAACAGTGTGACATCACTTCTCTGAAAAAACTGGAAGTGACACAGCTCTCAAAATCAGAAATTCCATGGTAAAACAGTAGAGTTTCTAGCAATTCCTAGAGTGATGTTACTTTCAGCTTTTCCCCAGAAGTAATTTCACATCTTTTTCTCAGGCAGTTTTTAAAATTAGTTTTTCTCCTGCTGGCAGGAAGCAGGAGTTGCCAGTGGGAGATTTCCCCTCATAGCAGGAGACCTGATAACTCAGGATCTAGCAGAAAACAATAAAGTTATTAACTCTCTGTTTAAAAGAATGATATTCCCAAATGAGGAACATCCCTTAAATTATTTATTTTTGTTATAAATATTGGGTAGTTGAATAAACAGTTGAAACATTCCCACAGCTACCAGCAGTTATTTGTAAATTATTCACTTCACTATACCTTGGGAAAGGGCTGGATCAGCTACATTCATCTATTTGCTCTGATGCATAATGGGGAGCAGGTATAAGTGAGAACATGCCTACCCTATGTCCAATGTATCAGGCCTACATCCAATCCCAACCAATATGAGCAGGCTTCAGATCTCCTAACAAGGCAATACCTTTATTCTGCCTAGGAAAATGACCACATGATCTCAGAACCTGTGCCTTGAATGGTGCTAATGTAATTCAAACTTTATACGCCCATGTATTTTTCTGCTGAGCTCACAGGAAAGACTACTACACCTGGGTAGCAATATGCATTGAGAATGTATGGTTGCCAACCTCTAGGTGGGGTCAGGATTACAACTGATTTACAACTGATTTCTGATGTACAACTGATTGGCTGACTACAGAGGTCAGTCCCCCTGGAGAAAATGAATGAGGAGTAGTTTTAATATAAGGAACAATCCCAACAGGTTCATGAAAACACTAACTGAACTTGCCTTTGTAAACATGTGACCTCAGGAAAAGTCTTCAAGTTAACACACTAGACTAACACAAGGGAGCAACTTGAAATTATAAATTCTGCCACAACACTCACAACTACTTTATTTTCACAACTTTTTAATTAAATGTATGACATTTGTGTCTTAGGCCGTTTCCGCACGGCCACCTCGCGCCCCCAAGAGTTCTGGCGGCGTGGGGGCGGAAGCCCGCTCGCACGCAAGAGTGCGAGCAGGCCAAGCAGAGGCCGCCGCAGGAGAGGCGGGTCCGCACGGAGCCGCCTCTTCCCGCTCCTCCGTCCGACTCACGATGTCCTCGTCGTCGCCTGCTGGCCTTCTAAGCCCCGCCCACGCTGCCCTCCGACCCCTGGAGGTCGGAGGACAGTGTGGGCGGGGCTGCGATGGCCAGCAGGCGACGACGAGGACATCGTGAGTCGGACGGAGGAGGGAGACAGCGTCTTCCTCCCCAACAACAACCCTTTAAAGGGTTGTTGTTTAGGGCGGCCTGACGCCGCCCTGGGGGGAGGGAAGCGGAGTCAGGTCGCCGCTGCTGCGTTGCAGTAGCAGCGCCTGTGCAAACGGCGGCCTGGGGGCGGTGTTTTTACCGCCCCCAGGCCATCGTTTATGGGCTGTGCGGAAACGGCCTTAGCTTTTCCTCAAGATAGCTAAAAGTACAAGAATTTGCAAGGGCATAAACTACAGACAAATATGCATGTTAAAAAACAAAAATTAAAAACGTGGCCACAGAAAAAATACTGTACAGATGAAAACCAAAGTCAAAGCTGCCACAGAAGTTTACTGTCTAGCAAATGCCCTATAAATAAATAAAATTGCAGCCTTTCCCAAATGCAGCCAATGAAGGAGCCTCATTCACTCTGGTAGGCCATTCGCTAACTTTATGTATTAAAATGAGTTTCTACAAGTTAAGTAACGGTTTAGTTCAGTGGTGGCGAACCTATGGCACAGGTGCCAGAGGTGGCACTCAGAGCCCTCTCTGTGGGCACGCACAGAGTCGGCCCCCCACACACATACATCTAGGCTGGCCTGGGCCGCTGGGCTCAATTACTAGCATTAAACCTAAGACCTAGTTTTGGGGAAGCAGTGTAGATAACCCTGTTAAGCGCTGTTAAACCCCACTGATTTTCATGAGAAGAACTAAAGCACGATCCTTTACCTGGGAGTAAGCTCAGTTGCTGGCAATGGGGCTTGCTTCTGAGTAAACCTTCCTAGGGGCGTGATTCACCCGTTGGAAGAGTTGCATGGTTGCTTCAAAACAAAGCCACCAACTACCACCAAGCTTACTCCTGAGTAACGCACACCTTGGAGCCAACTGTTTTTTCTAAACTAAAACCTCAGTATTCAGCTTAAATTGCCGTGTTGGCACTTTGCGATAAATAAGTGGGTTTTGGGTGGCAATTTGGGCACTCGGCACTCAAAATGGATTTGATGGACAATAGTATGTAGAGTTTACCGTGCAAATTCTTCCAGTAGTTTACTGTATTTTTGATAAATGCTAACTTCCTGGACAAAACTTTGGTTCTCTTTCTCTGTCTCTCAGACCATTAAAGGACTAGATTTGCCCTGAAGACTTAATCAACATTCAAAACCAGCCTGTAACCATGTGGTACTCATTTAAATTACTGTAGCAATGGGCAAGTCTCCTTCCAGAAATTAATAAATGCAATTTATAAGGAATGTTAAGTAGCAACTAACAATTTAATGCTTTGTGAGTTTCAGCCAAACTGATTAAATAATTAAAGGCGATTTTTAGGAGTTAGAGGGAAAGCTTTACCATTAAAATAGAACAATAGTCAGGAATTGTTGGCATTTGATTAGACAATAAGTGTGATTATTGCCCAAAACCTTGTTAAAATAGATGTTATCCTAAGTGGGCAGTCTCCACTTTAGTTGGGGAAATGAGCAGAAGACAAAGAGCAAGAGGGGATAACTGGGACTGATAATCTATGTTAACAGGATAGTCCTGGGTGAAAACTATCAAATGAGCAGGCAGTTGTATAATTCAAACTGGTTTAGTTAAAGGATAAACATAGTAAAACAATAAGTATACTTCAACCAATGAATATACACAAAGCATACAAGACCTGACTAAAAGAAGAAGGGAGGAAGTTGGGTAGGGTTTCAGGAATGAGCAATAGTTACCAGTCTTGAAGGGATGTCCAGGAAAAGCAGCACTGAAGAAAACAATGACCAGCATTTTGAGGGGCAAAACAAGGGGTCCCCATGCTAGTGGAGGTGTGTTCACAGATCCAGAACACACACACACACTGAATGGACAAAATTCAATATTTATACCCCAAATGGGTCCTGAAGGCAGTAAGAGGTAAGTTGGCAAGAAAGCCAGAAACAAAGAACTAATTTCTTTTCCAGGGTTCCAACAATAAGATAAGAGAAGCTCAGGAACCCATGAGAATACCTGGATTGTTCTTTTGAATACTGATTGATTGATTTATGGGATGATTTCATGCCTCAGCATTAGTCTCTGGGATTTTTGGAGGCAAAATAAAGATTGATATTGGAAGATGCAAATAGGAGTGCAGATAGGGAAAGTAATGGTCTGGTCTGAGCACTGATTAAATCAGTTTAGAGTGACTCATTGGGATTAGTTGGCCTCATTATCCAGCCAGGCACATTTTAGGGCCCGAGGAAAAGTTCAGAAGCCAACCACCTTTCTGTCCTGGCTTGACACCCAAGATGGATCCCAAAACTCTCTGAGAGGCATCCATTTTGAGAGAAGCAGTGTCTTGCTGTTATGCCACTCTTTCCCCTCTGTGCCTTTGTAGTACCCCTTAAGTGGGAGGAGGGGTCTGACTGCTTACAAAGTCAGATTTCTGAGTGTGATCTAAACTTATACCACATGATTGGAAAAGTGGATGAATAGTAACAATAATTTGTGATATAAATGTCAAAATCAAAAAGATCTGCCTAAATTTTCATAAAAACCGTGAGAAAATATTTAGATCTTATTTGCCTTTTTGCAGCTGCTGGTCATAGTGGAGTTCAGGTGTCTGAACCTGAAGTTAGACGAGGCTGAAGTAATGTTAGGTATCAGTAACTTGGTGAACATTCAGAATCACGTCCAACTGCAACTCTAGCCCATGTGAAATTTTTTAAATGCCTTTTATGTGGATGGAACTAAGAGTTAGTTAGGGGCAGATTTTGGATTACAATTGTAACTTTTTTGTAATTGAAAGTGGTAACTTTATACGTAATTGTTTTTGTCTTTTTTCAACCTTTTTGTGTCTTGTTTGTTCAAGGTTGGAATTTTCTCCTCTCTTCTGTTTTTGTTTGTTGCTGCAGAATGGAGATTCAAACCTGAAATCCTGAAATTTTCTGAAACTTATTGCTTATGGTCAATGTAATACAAATTGCTGCATAGTTAAATCCCAATATGAGTTAATAGTAATCACCCTTACCACTATTCTCTATTCTCTGGATTCCCTTGGCATGTTACATTTTTAAATTTGCAGGGTTTTTTTTTTGCCAGCCTTTTATTTTATTTTTTTTAAAGCACAAACATAGTCACTCATCTTAACTACTAGGTAACAAAAGAAGAGACTGATTTTTATTCTAGTGAGCAGAGTTTGTAAAGTACTTAAGATGTTTGGAAGAGCTCTATAAATGTCACTTGCATGTATATGACCCTGCCGGCTTATTACTCTTCCAAGCAACACACTGAATATCTTTAAGAAAATATATATGTATTTTAAGAGAGTTCTACTTGTGCTTGAAAGTTGGATGATTCATGGATCTGACTTTACAATCACTTAGTTATTCTGAGCTCAAAGGGCTCTGCCTGTAGCCTTAGAGCTTCCACAGAACAGAAATTAGGGCCCTCTCAAGCTGTTTTGCTGCTGTGGTTTAAAACTGGTTTTAGCCCTCTATCTTCATCTTGTATAATATAGGTGCTGACGAAGAACTGTAGATTTCTTCAGGGTCCAGTGCTCTATTGTGAAGCATGGAATGAAGGGGAAAAGGTAGGATTAGTTAGATATAGCAGTTCATGCAGATGGGATCTGATGAGTCAGGCCAATGGTCCATGTAAGCTGTGTCCTGTTTCCGGCAATGGACAACCAGTTGTTCTGTTGCAAGAAGATGGAAGGAAAAGCAATGGGCCATGTACAATTTCATCCTCTCTTCTTCTGAGACCTCATCATGGCTGCTGATGAATCTATATAGGGTTATTCTCATTCCCCACTAGACTCGTCAGACTAATGCTAGCAACTGGAAAGCGGGGATTTTCCAAACAACATTGCAGTGATCCCACATCATCACTTTCAGCATGAAATCAGAAGTACATCAATGCATCAGTGTGATGCTCTAAGATTACACCAAAACAGAGTAGAGTCTTAGAGTGTTGTAATATGGTGATGTAACTTCTGGGTATGCAATGAAAATGATTAATATTTTCCCACTATTTTTCTCACACTGTTGCACCAGGCTGTGATGGCAGACCCACTCTCCCATTCCTTCCTGGGCTAGAATGCTAAGTTTGGACACTATCTTAACACTCTCCCCGACAACACCATTTTTTTTTTGGTTATGTAGTTGTATTGGGCCAAAGTGACTACTCAGGACCTCGCCCAGTTCTCTTTTTTGACAAAGCCATAAAATCTCTTCCCTGTTCAGGATAATGTTTACCTTTGTTTAGGAATATGCAATATATTTCCATGAATTTAATGAACTCTGAAAACAAGATTGGGTCATACAGGTTAAAAGAAGCTTGAGTGCCTTTCACATTCCAATATCTCTAATGAAACTCTTGAGATATTCCTTTAGCTCATTATGTACTGGCCTTCCTGATAATAAAACAATTGATTCTTTTTCTGTATACATCATGCCCTCTTATTGTGACCTCAGACTTTTGTATCTAGTTTGTTTATTCTTTTTCCTGTAACCAAGTGCCATGGTATCTGAATGACTGGTGATCAGTGGTGGGATTCAGCAGGTTTGCACCACTTCGGCAGAACCGGTTGTTAAAATGGTGCTTGTAAACAACCAATTGTTAAATTATTTGAATCCCACCACTGCTGGTGATCATTAATTAATTTAACTTACGCATTAAAATAATCTGTGTTTAAGGGCAGCTGGGAAGTATTTATCGAAGACAGAATGAAAAACTTGATTATTCTGGTCTCCTATAATGCACTGGTTGTTATAATGCACTGCTTTCACATCCTGCATGTGAGCTCTCAAAGGCACCTGGTGGGCCACTGCGAGTAGCAGAGAGCTGGACTAGATGGACTCTGGTCTGATCCAGCTGGCTTGTTCTTATGTTCTTGTTCAGAAATTTATAAAACAGTCCCCATTCCTTGACTTTTCACCTGCAGAGGTAAAGATTCATGCACTACTAAAATGTATTTATTTTTTATTATGGGACCAAATGCTTCAATTAAGTAAATTTATTTTTTAAATATTATTGGAAACAGAACACTGAAGGATTGGGAATTTCAGAGGTTAAGGAATGTCAAGACAAGAGCAAGTGTACTCCAATTTCACCACAGACATGTGGGATTGGATCTTAGGAAGAATATCCTTAGATCACAGGGAGAGGCCCGTCTGACCACTCCATCAATCAAATAAGCTTGTTTGGTGAGCATACAAGAGAAGACCTTTTCAGTGGTAGACCTACAATTATGGAACAACCTCCCCAGAGAGGTGTGCCTGACCCCTCACTTTTGATCTTTAGGAGGAAATTGAAGACAGCGTTTTTGCATCCACAATTGATTGGGCTACCAGCAGTCCTAAATTGTGATTTAAAATTTTTTGAAGGGGTTGTGTATTTTATGTGTTCTATTTTATGTATTTTATTTATATTGTAAATTGTCTTGAGTCGTTAAGGAGGAATGGTGGCGAATGAATGAATGAATGAATGAATGAATGAACAGAGTGCAATTCAATGTGCAGACTTCTCAATGTCTATGTAGTCACAAGCCTTTATTGGCATAAAATAAACATACAAAATCAGCATACAAAATTTGCCCATTATTGCTCACAATTATAGACACTGGTACTAAAATACTAAATACTAAAATATATACATGGTCCTTCTGTAACTATAGGACATTCCTTCAGCTAAGTTAACTCACTTAAACGTCATCGGATACTGACAGAAGCTAGAAAAATTACTGCTGGCTATATGTGGTCATAATACATAGACATTGGTTGGTATTCATCTAGACTTACGTCTATTATTGTTAGCAGAAATTTTGCTACATTCTCACACACTGTGGGATCCATGTTGTTCAAAAGCATAGGTATCTTAAGAGCATCAGTTAGATTGTTATACAGAAATGGGATAAGTGCAGATTGTGACATTCTGATTTTTGCAAACCTTACACAATGAAAGAGGGTATGATCAAGTGTCTCCACCTGACCCATATTGCATGGACATAGCCTCCTCTGTTTATCAATTTGTTGATATCTGCCATAGAGCAGCATAGAAGGCATTAGATTGAATCTGGCCAGTGTTAAAGCTCTTCTTAATTTAGGGTTGGTGATCCACTGTAAATAATTGGCCATGTGTCCTTGTTCAATTGGAATAAGCAGGGTCAGGGGGGAACACGTTTTTTCCTGCAGCTGTTATCATATCCCGATACTCTTGTTCTAATAGCTTAGTTTTCAAGCAGCTATATGCTTCTGATAGGGAAAGAGGGACTACTTGACTTTTAATGAAAAGCCAAGAGTGTTGATTTTTCCCTCAACTAGTTTCAGCCACCTAGAATTTGCATAGTCGGAAAGCATGAGGTGTAACAAACTGGAGTGATCCTGCAGATAGTGGATACGTAGCCAGTATCTGACAGTTCTCATCCAGTCCATCGTGGCATATGATATTTGCCCGAGTTCTAAACATAGGGCTGCATATGAAGCACAATTTGGTAAGCCCATAATTTTGTGGAAGAAACGGGACTGGGCTGTGTTTATATTTTTGTTTATAGCTCCGATCCAAATAGGTGCTCCATAGAGGGGCGGAGAGCCGCATTTAGCATTGAACACCTTCAATGCGGATGGTATATACTGGTGGCCCACAGTGAAAAAGAAACGCTGAATTGCTAGGGCACTGTTGTTAGCTGCAGCGAGTGCTAATTTCCTATGTACTGCCCAATTAAGGTTGCTAGTAAGAGTTATGCCCAAATATTTGAACTGGTTAACTTGTTCTATGGGTCTGTTATTGATGGTCCATGTATGATTCAGGGGGTCTTCTAGCGAAGACCAATATTTTGGTTTTTTCATAGTTAATTACCAGTTGGATTCCTCTTACAATATTCAGCACAGCAATTTAAGAGACGAGTGAGACCAACTTAGTGTGGGAAAGAAGAACAGTGTCGTCAAAGCATACAGTAACGCTGGCACGTGTTTAGTGCTTAGTTTGGGAACATGCCCATTGGCCTTCTGGAGGGTTGGCACTAGATCACTAAGGAATATATTGAACAAAGTGGGGGCCAATGTACAGCCTTGTTTGACCCCCTGGTTGTGATGATATTTTCTGTGAGCCGGTCCTTTTGTTGCGGCTCTTATTCTGCAGCTAGTGCAAGTGTGTAGCTGTTTTATAAGAAACAGTAGTCTGGGGTCCATGTGTAACGCCGTCAATTTTCTCCACAGTAGGGCTCTAGATATGGAGTCAAATGCCCCTTTTAAATCCAGGAAGGCTGCAAACAGTTTACGGTTATTATGAGTTATACTTTTGTTAGCTAAGTGTGCTAAAACTGTTACATGATCCAGTGTTGATTTATTTTTTAGTGAATCCGATTTGCTCCGGTCCTATTACTTCTGCTTGCTTGACCCAATCTTCCACTCTCCTAAGGAGTAGTTTTGCATATAGTTTGCCAATTACAGATAATAGGCTTATAGGGCGATAGTTTGAAGGATTAGTAAAATCACCCCTTTGTAGATTGGGGACAACTATAGACGCCAGCCACATCTTTGGGATGCGGCCCGTGTTATTCGTGGGTAAATAAGGAAGCCAGAGTTGTAGCCCACCACTTTCGGGTGAGGATTTAAGTATTTCTGGTATTATTGCATCAGGACCTGGGGCCTTACCGCTTTTCAAACCACTGATTAGTTTACTCACTTCTTGAGGATTAACCTCAGGCCAATCAGGTAGCTCCTCTGGTATTGAAGTGGAATCAGGGTATTCAGTTAGGCTAGCCTTGAACAGATTATTAGGAAAAAAAAAAAATAACTGAACCATCGGGTTCTAGTGAAATATGGGGCAACTGGATGCACTGCACGTTTGGGCCCTTCTATTTATGATCTGCCAGAATTGTAGTTTAATGTTATTTGTTAAAGTGAAGCTTGATATAGTTTGTTCCCTGCTGTTCGAATTGATTTTAGTTTCCATTGTACCATAATTTGAAAATCCTTTTTCCAGTTGGGTTATATTGCTGGAAGTAACTTTTCACTCACCTGTGCTGCTTGCGTAACTTCTATATAGTGATCGCATTATTAAGTTGTTAGAATTCAATACAGTAGCGTATCAAACCATTCTCTATGACCGTTTACAGCCTTAGATTTGGTCTTGAGAGACGGCTTGAAGTTCCCCTTGCTAAATTTGAAACTAGTTGTTCAAAGTGATGTATTCCACGTTCTGGTGTGTGTCAGCCTGTAATATATTCTCTTTTAATTTTATTAAATGTAAAAGAGCTAAGTAGTGTTTTTCTGTAGCAGCTGCCACCTGGGGGGGGTGACCATGTTATTTTCTGATGCCCTACAAAGTTGGTGGGGTCCTCTGTAGTAGTCTTCTACCTCAAATGAAAAAAGTTACATTGAGTGGAAGATGATCACTTAGCAATAAGTCCCCAAGCAGCTAAAGATGCTGACATACACTGGTGTAGATAGAGGGGGGATATTAAAGATGTAATGCGCATCACGCTTAGCACGGCGAGTTGAAGCTACCAAGGTAAAGCTATCTGCATTCCTATAGCACTTGAGGCCGTTTAACCATAATTTGTTAAATTTGATGGCAAATTTGATTAACTGAATTCCTGCCGCATTCACGAGAGAGTCCTTTGAGGAGCGAAGAGCTGGGGTTAGAAGAAGCTGTATACAGAGATGCGTCCCTCCTGATTCAAATGGGCCAAAGTGGTAGAAAGGTCCGTACCCACTCTGGCGTTAAAATCGCCTACCAGGATCACCTCCGTAGATGGTTGTTTATTTTCTAAATTTTCTACAAATGATGATATCCTACTCCAATGTCTATGTAAAGATCTTAGGGAAATCATTTGTTGCTTTGGAGTTGGTTGTCATCAATATGTTGATGATAACCAGCTCTATATGTCCCTCTCCAAATCAGCTGATATAGTAGGGGTCATATATGGCTGCCTGGCAGCTGTGGTAAATTGGCTAAGAACAAACAAATTGAAACTAAACCCCAAAAAGAAAGAGGTAATGTTGTTTGAGAAGGTTGATATCTTGAAGGGTGTTGTTCTCCCTACTTTTGATGGAATTCAGCTGACCCTTCATGACTCAGTTAAGAACCTGGGGTTATACTAGACCCAACAATGTTGCTGGAGAAGCAAGTTAATGCAGCTGCAAAAAAATGCTTTCTCTCAGCTCAGCCTAGTCCACATGATATCTCCTTACCCTGATATGACTGATCTGGCCACTTGGATCTATGCCACAGTAGACTAAGCTACTGTAATGCACTGTACATTGATCTCTGCTCAAAATTAATTTGGAAGCTACAATCTGTGCAGAACGCTGAAGCTTAGCTATTATTAGGTATTAGACAGAGCATGCATATTACTCCCATTCTACAGTCTCCCCACTGGCTGCCCATCAGTTGCCTGCCTCAATGTAAGCTGTTGGCTGATATATACAAAGCTCTTCATGGCCTTGGACCTTCATATTTGCAAGACCTCATCTCCCCATCAGCTCCGCCATGATAGCTTTGCTCATTGGAGCATAGTTTTCTGTAGGTGCCAAGTTGCAAATGGTCAAAATCAACCTATACATATGCCTTCTCCATGCTGGACCCCACCTTATGGTTGGCCTGCCTGAGGGGTCTGGAAGATTCCCACTTTCCTGGCTTTCCACAAACTATGCAAATCTGAATTAGAGAGCTTTTCTACGCAAGCAATAGAGTTGCAGTTTTCTAAATAATTCACAGTTACTTAGATAAATCATTAGGGACTTCTGAGTAAGAACCCTAATCTGCCAAAGGAACCAATAAACCCAATCTGACCCAAATGTCGATTGAATGGCTGTTTTCCCACTCTGGTTTTCCCTCTCCAAAGGTCATGATAGGTTGTTTCTGCCTTTCCTTCCAATGCATCAGTGGTACAAAGGGAACTGACATACACAGGAGAATAGGACAGACTTAGCTCTGACCATTACATTTACAAGTACATGGGTTTTATGTGCTTTTATGTGACCAGATTTTTTTACTGGATTTTTAAATGATTTTAATTATTTGTAATACTTTTAATGAGTTGATTAAAATATATATCTTATTTTATCTAGTAAGCTGCCTTAAGTAATTATCTGAAGAAAAGGTACATAAATATTTAAATAAATAAATAAAATGTAGGAAACAAGCAAATGTAAGATTTTTAAAAAATACCAAGTTGATTTTTAATATTGTAATTATATCCTGCCCTTTTTCCAGTTTGGCTTATATGGGGTACCTTCCCAACAACCTTGTGAGGAAATATTAAACTTCAGCAGATCCAATCTGATTCAGGGACTTCCTGGCTAACTGAGGATTTCAATTAATGTGTCTCTGATCAAGATGCCATACAAGCCTATACTTTTTCTTTCTATCTGTTAATCTGTATGCAGAACATATCATAAGGAAAGCTGGATTGGATTTCAATGAAGGTGGAGTGAAAATTGTTGGGACTGCTACATTGACGAATTGAGATGTGCAGATGCTACCACAGGCAAAAAAGGCAAAGAATTGAAACAACTACTGCTGAAGGTTGAAGCAGAAAGAGCCAAAGTAGGATTACAACTGAACATCAAGAACATAAAAGTAACAACTACAGGGGAATTACACAACTTTATGGTTGATAATGAAGAAATTGTTCAAGATTTTCTGGTCTTTGGCTTTATCATCAACTAAAAGGGCATCTCAGATTGAGACTGAGAAGGGCAGCCATGAAGGAGCTAAAAAAGATTCTTACATGTATGTGTTGGTGGCTACCAAGGTTCAAATTAATTCATGCCATAGTGTTCCCAATTACTATGTATGGATGTGAAAGCTGGACCATGAAGAAAGTTGACAGGAAGAAAGCAGATTCCTTTAAAATGTGGCGTTGGAGGAGAATTTTATGGATAACCCAAATAAGTGGGTTCTAGGTCAAATCAAACCTGATCTCTTCCTAGAAGCTCACATGACTCAACTGAGGCTATCATACTTTGGTCACATTCTGGGAGGACAAGAGTCACTGGAAAGACAATAATGCAAGGAAAAGTTAAAGGCAGTTATAAAAAATGAAGACCCAGCATGAGAAGGATTGACTCAGGCTGATTCCGCACACGCAAAATAATGCACTTTCAAGCTGCTTTCACAATTGTTTTTGCCATTCCGCACAGCTTCAAAGAGCCCTGAAAGCAGCTTGAAAGTGCATTATTCTGCGTGTGCGGAATCAGCCTTTGTAAAGGAAGTTTTGGCCTCAGTCTGCAGGACCCGAGTAAGGCTGTTTAGGAGGACATTAGTTCATAGGATCACCACACTGGGATATTGGGCTAAGAAAAATCTAATCTAAAGAGTACTTCCCTAGTCAAGCATGGCCAACTGGTTCAGATAATGCATATGGGAGTATGAGGCATTGTTTCCACAATGCAGTTGCAAATATGTGTGATTTCAGGATGGTACCTGTGAATGACAGAATCTGAAGACAGATTTCAACTAGAATCTGTGGCATACCATAGAATTTGCCTTCTGAAGCCACCATTTTCGCCAAGGGAACAGATCTCTGTAGTCTGGAGATCAGTTGTAATTCTAGAGGAACCCGAGACTCCATCTGTAAGCTGGTAACCCTACTTCAACTAGTGCACCACCCTTTCCTGCAAGGCCTCTAGAATAATGCAAATCATATTCCAAATTCTTCGACTTGTTTTTAAAGGATTGCGCCATAAAGAAGGAAAGGATGCTTCATATTATAGTTGATGTTGTAAGCAGTGGTTATGATCATTGTGTGAAATTTACTGCAAAAGAAGGTGACATGAATGGCAAATGGATACAGTAGCTTACTGACTGTGAGCAGGTCCTTTCCTTGGCACTGAGACACTAACCAGATAGTCCTGTAAGTTATTGCGCTCATTAAATTGCACCACAAAGAAGTCAACAATGATTCAGCAAAATGGCTTTGTTTGTATAGTGCTACAGAAGTCTGATAGATCTCCAGTCAAACATTTATTGCTAAATGGATGAAGATTTTAACATCCCAGCCTAATAAAAACCCCATACTGTGTGATTAAATAAGAGGGAAAGCTGTAAAAAAAAAAGAGAGAGAGAAAGAGAGAGAGAGAGAGAGCGTAATGATGGTAACATGTAGGTCAGTTACAATTTAATTGTCATTGCACTTCATTGCGAACATATCAATTCTCTGCTGCTTAGTTGAGCAGAAAACAACAACTTAGCATGTACAGTCGGCCTACTGTCTCTGTACAACCCCCCTTCCATCACCTGCTTCCGATGACTTCCTTAACAGCCGCAACGAAGGCTTCTTGCTTTAATAGGATAATCTTGCTGAAAGCTCCCGCTGATTGTGGCCTCCCTTTGCTCAATGCATCAGTGATCAGTAAATTTACTTCGTACTTGGCAGAGATGCTAAAATTAGATTTTGTTTGCATTACAACTTTCGAGACTCCCGCAACAAGAGACACCTGCCTGGAGATTTATATTGTTGAGCATTAATGGCTTGAAACAGAGATAACCATATGCAGACAATACACTGACGTGGTATTTTAAAAGTGCACAAATAAAACCAAGCCCTATTTTTTTTTTAAAAAAAAAAATCCCTATCTCTAACCCGTTTCATTGCTGGATGCAAAATCCAAGAGACATTTCATAGTTTATGCAGAATTGCAAATACATCAAAGATTGTGAAGGTAAACATATTGACTGTAAAGGAGAAACGCACCTTTGCCATATGCACAAATGAAGTAGTCATGCCCAAGATGCCCACTGCTGAGGATTTTGTGAGGTGCATCTCTCATTCAGATCTGACTGCAGGTATTTCTTATCTGTTAGTTTTTTCATTGTATACTCCTTTCCAAAAACTCAGAGCATTTCCCAAATACTCATAAGGTACTCAATAAGACTATTAATAAAACATTTAAAATACACCATAAACCTCAGTATCTACAAAATGAGACATCCACCATTAGCTAAAAGTTAACCTGAAAGAAATGTTTATAACCTGGTAGCTTTCGGCACCCCTTTGGGGTTCTATAGTATTAAGGTTGCTATGGAGCAAGTTCTCACCTGTTGAAACAGGCTGCTGTCATGCCATCACAAAATTGGTGAATCACAAAATCCTGCAAATTTAATCTTCACAGAATGGTTTAAGTGTTAATAGGGGAGGCAGTACAGTCAGAGAACACACATTTCATATGTGAAATGTACCAGAGTCACTTGTGTCTCTTCTTGAAGGATCTTGAGTAGCCAATGTGATGTCTAGTATAACCTAAAATCCACCCCTTCCTTTTTTTAACCACCAAGTCACATCCAACCTACACTGTCCCCATAGAGTTTTCAAGGCAAGAGATGTTCAGAGTTGGTTTGCCATTGCCTGTCTCTCAGTCACAACTTTGGATGGAAGGTTTTTCATGAAATACTGACTAGGCTTAACCCTGCTTACCTGAGAGATCTGACACGATCAGATTAGTCTAGCCTATGAAGGTCAGGACAACAACCTCTAAAGAATGATAAAAGCCTCTGTTTAGGAACATTGATTCAAAATAACCTTATGGCCTGCACTAACAATATTTTTACCATGTTAATGTACTGAACTATTACAAAATGAAGCTTCGCTCAAACTATTCCCTTAAGCAGATACGTACAGACCAACAAAATTCCAGAAGTGTATCATCACATATGGTTAAGCACTGTAACAAGGCTTCTGCTGTCTATTGTGTTTTGAGATTTAAAATATTCATTATCATGCCAAAATAGCTGACTGGGGCTTTCATGATGATTTACTGTTTTAAAAATCAATTTATATATATATATATATATATATATATATATGTATATATATGTCACAGTTAAAAATGTTAAAATAAATCTACAATTACTTAAAAATATTAACATTGTTAAAAATTACTTCAGCAACCAACTATGCAAGGAGAAGGATGGACTGGAAGCAGGGAGCAGCCTCTGAGGTTAGCCAGAATGAAGACACCTGCTGTTCTTTAGTGGTCTCTGCTGAGACACTGAGACCTTTTTCCTGCAGGTATTCTATTTATACCAGGGCTGGTACTTGGGGTGTGAGTTGAAGGCCAAGAGCCTGTGTAGCCTGTGGTCTTGTAGCCTGTGGTTCAACTGTCTGAAAGGTTCAATATGCTAGATGTAATGAGAGGAAGCACTGAAGCAGTGCTGCTTAGTCCACATCTGGTGTACAAAGGCAGGGAGAAGTACACAAGGAGAAGACTATCTCTGGTCTCGAAGGAAGGAAGGAAGGAAGGAAGGAAGGAAGGAAGGAAGGAAGGAAGGAAGGAAGGAAGGAAGGAAGGAAGGAAGGAAGGAAGGAAGGAAGGAAGGAAGGAAGGAATGTGTGATTATGGCACTGTTTATTTTTTTTTAGCCTGCTGAGAGTTGGTTTTGGTGTGTGTCTCTCTCTATGTGACTCAGATAAGGGTCTGGAACTGTTTCCTTTATGTTTTCTAACACCAAGCTTGCAGTAGCTATGACCAGGAGTGCCTTTTTCCAGCTTCAACAGGTTGTGGCCTTTCTTGGGCAGAAAAGATCTAGCCACTGTGATGCATGCCTCGGAATAAATTACCATATGTGCTCTACATGGGACTGTATATGCACCATCTACAAAAAATAGTACTTCATTAATACAGAGGTATGGGAGTGAAACATTGCCAGAGGTTGTGACCACAGCTGTGATCTGAATGATCACCCAATTCAAATATCATTTCAGTCAATAGGCAGCCACTGGCGAAGCAGGATACTTCAGACATGTATGGAATATATGGTTCATCATTGTGGCCTCTGTATAGTCCCACGTGGGATTGTGTTGATGCAGGCCTGCCATGAAGCATTTTTAGTTAGCATTGTAAAGCTCATACCCATCAGGTAAGTTTGGTGAGTTCTCCCCTCCCCCAGTCACAGCCTGGGCTAACTGCTTTTCCTGCCCCGGGTATGTGACTAGGGAGGAGGGGTGTACCCACATTCCTCCAAAGCTCTGTTGGCCAACAAAGGATGGGATTGGTCTTGCTCAGGGTCCCCAGACACAAAACACTCGACACCCGTAACTGTGGGAAAATTTTTTGGCCATAGCCAAACCGTTTACTGACAATATGCAAAAGAAGCATCAGGCACAGCATGGGATCTGATCTGTACACTGGGCAGCCCAAATGCTGTCCCCCAGTAAGCCTTTCCTCCTACCCGCTTATTGAAGGAAAATGTAAACCTTTTGCTTAACCTTAATCATTGTTGGTTAGAGCAGATCTAAAATAGCTAATCCCCTTTTTGCCTCTTCCACCTTCTGGACCATGAAATTGTCTGCAAGGCCAGTGAGGAAGTTGTTGGACCTTATGGTCTTGGCAAAGTTTGACTTCCAACATATATCAGGATAATTGAAATCTCACA
Organism: Sphaerodactylus townsendi; assembly: GCF_021028975.2. Classification (NCBI taxonomy): domain Eukaryota; kingdom Metazoa; phylum Chordata; class Lepidosauria; order Squamata; family Sphaerodactylidae; genus Sphaerodactylus; species Sphaerodactylus townsendi. The sequence continues at coordinate 36,549,742 of NC_059425.1, read as the reverse complement.
TTACTACTATTTCTATCCTTTCTGAGTGTCTGGTCATCTGTTCCAGAAAGGCATCATCCAGCTCTTGAGTTTGGCTTGGGGGTCTTTAATAGATACCCACAGTGAGATCAATGTTGTTTCCTTCTCCCTTAAATTTTACCTAGATGCTCTCAACTTGACTTCCAGGATTTAAATCATGGACCTGTGTAAGGCTGAACACACTCAAATGAAGTCGATTTTATAAAAAAGGAACAAACTTTATTGATATGGGTTGCCCTAGCTACAGGGTGCTGGAACTGAGGGTTCTTGTCCTCAATTCCAGTATATATGAGGTGCATGGGTGGGCGGTTCTCCATTGCGGCAAGAGGATTCAGAGAAATGAAACTTAGTCCTGACAGACCTGTTCACAGGTGTAATCATCCCTGACATATAATTCTACTCCTTCTTCTTTCCTAGTCGGTCTTATTTCTCTGAAATAGATCACACCCTTAAATTTATTACATTCCAAATTATTACATTTCCTCTACAAGAGTCTTAAAACAATTCCATGAACCAGTGGCAAACGGTCCTAAGGACAATTCCATGTCCCCAAGAGCACATATTTTGGTCACGTGGGAGGCGCCAGATGGCGCCCCCCACATGACCAAACGGGCATCCCTTCTTTCCTGCCTACAAGCCGGGTGCAAGTTTCCCTCGCTCCCGGCTTGTGTTGTTGTTGTTGTTGTTGTTTGATATCCCCTGGGACATGGTTGGGTCTGACCCATCTATCAAGCACAGGATCCATCACAGTTCATCTCCCCTCTGCACATGTGCAGTCAGAGCCATCCTTTAAAAGACCAACTTTGTATGAAGTGCTACATTTTCAGGCCTGCGAAGCTAGCAACTCAAAAATGCTGTAAAAAGAAACAAACAGCATATAAGCAAACTGAATTTGTTGTAGCTTATCAGATTTCTCTCCCCACGCTTCAGGTTGGTAGCACTCTTTAAAGTGTGCCATGTGTAAATGCATTCATCAACATGTATGTCTTTCCCCTAATTCAAACAAGAAAAAAATGATAGCCAATAATAAGCACACCTGCCATCGAACCTTCCCCATTAAAGCTCCACCAGGTTGAAAATCTGCACAACCTTCAAAGAGATCAGCCAGAACAAAAAGACAACAGATTACAAAGCCACAAAACTGTCTCCAGCACTCTTCAAACACTACTTTGGTATGTACCATAATGCACATATCTTTCACAGCTGCAATACACGTCATGTCCTTGGGTTCCTGTAGTATTTATACGGCATTGGTAGGGTTTACTTTACTTTTATTGCTCTCATGAACCCAGATCTGTGATATCTTCTCCATCAGACTGACATGCACTCTTGATAATATGCCAAATTTCTTTCAAGAATGTTGATGTCAGCAGCCTGTTCACCAAATGCATCTTGGTGTAGGTGATCTTCTCTATCAGCTGTTCTTGGTAGTAGTCCATGCTTAGTTCAGACCATGACATAAATTTAGAGAGCTCATTAGATTTGTGATTGATGAGAGGCAAAGGAGAAGGTGAAGTTAGCCAGTGATATTCATACATGTTTTTCACATATCTTCGCATGTGCTTTCAGACCTTGGACATCTGAGTGATGTGTTCTGACGCACGTATTGATGGGTCTCTTTCCCAGCTCTACAAATGAGCTTAATTGGCAAATGCTTACAAACAACTATTTGTTTTTTGTTTTTCTCAGTTATTCCTTAATTGCTAACTTTTGTCCCTCCTCCCACTACACCAGTTTCAAATGGCACATAACATTTCCCTCCCTGTTAACACTGGACCCCTGATATTTCTTGACTTCGCTCTTATTAAATTATGTTTACCTGGATACATCTGGTTCATTTCACTCAGGTAAGATGTCCCATTAAGCACGACAGGGAGAAGGTGGCGAGATTAATGCCCTCTCTGAACTTGAAAGAGTGCATCAGCATCTTTTCATATCGGAGGACCACACAACACAGGAAGCAAAGCATACCATAATGGGCTTTCACCTTTAACTGAGCTTCTCGTCTGCTATTCCTATAACAAGGCTACTTTTAAAGAGTCTCATTATTAGCTTCATTAGATACGTTACTGCATCAATGACTGTAGTTACTCCTATAATACAGGAGAGGTTAACACAGCATTTGCTTTTTTTTAAAAAAAATGTGTTATATGGTATTGAGCTTGAAGTAGCCCAAAGTTTTATGACAATGTAATTGGTAGTTAGTGTGAAATTTGTAAGACAAATAGACAATACCAAAGATAACCCTGATCGTCTTCCCCCTGCCTTATATTTTTTACAGCTACCAAAGGGCCTCATTAAAACACCAGTCAGCACCTTGGTGGAAAGACACAGTGCTTAGAATGCCCAAATGTGACAGAAAAATCTGCATTTTGTAAATTTGACACCTTTGATAGATTATACAGTGTAAAGCCATTGCTTCGGAGTCTTATGATAACACTTAAGGTGCTGTTATGAACCCAGCCATGCCTTAGTTATTCAATATAACAATGCAATGGGGAAAGAGGTGGAGGAGAATGAACTGGGAGAATCAGATAAAACAATGGAGCAAAAAATACCACCACCACCATTTGCTTTTTTCTAACAAAGCTTTGTTCAAACTATTTTCTCACTCAGACTTTGGGTACTGGGATGTTGATACCTGGGCACATGCCAACTCTGTCAATTAGGCAGGTCAGTAGTATAAATAGCAGAAAATACCACATTTTTCCAACAAAGCTATCTTTGAAGGTGAATTGGGAGGATTTCCCTTAAACAATACATCAAAACACTTGACTAACAGTGAAATCCTATGTACAATTATTCTGGTCTAAAGTTCACTGAAATGGATGGGCTTTGACTGGAGTAATTCTGCATAGGATTGCACTGAAAATGTAGCATAATTGTAATAATATGGGGAAGGGGGCATTCCATGTTCTCAAATGTTAAAGTACATGGACAAACACACTGAGGCTGTTCCTGCACATGCGTGGAAACGCAGCTCCACCGGCATGAATTGTGTCGGTGGAGGCTCGGACAGTGACGCTGGACAGGAAGGTCAGTGGAGGAGACGGGAAAAGTGGCGGTGTGCTGCTGGTGCGGTTCGCACGGTGCCGATGGGAGGACACCACTTTGCAAAAACCTCACTCAATGAGTGAGGTTTAAAGCGGCGGCTTCACACCACTCCGGGGTGGCCAGGACGGTGATGCTGTGATGCAGCAGCACCTCCTGTGCAAACAGCACCCCAGGGACGGCATTTTTGCCATCTCTGGGGCACTGTATTCCACCCATGCGGAAAGGGCCTGAGTTACCCTCTACTTCCAAAGCAGTGCTGAATTTGATGGATCAATTATCTGTCTTAATATAATATAATAAAACTTCCTGTATTAAAGAAAAGCATTTTATACATGATGGTGATGCAAGACATTTTTATACATATGACACTTTCATTGAAGAATGGTCTCTGTGTTTCCAGGTCTCCCTCAAGTTCCCATAACATGGAACATGATTTCATCACATAAGCACCATTCTCCATTCTTGTTCCACATTCTTGTTCCACATTATTAAGGGAACATGCTTTTGGAGGCCATAAGCAGAGGCTTGTCTGACCAGGAGAAAGAAGGAGAGTTAGGTTTTTGTAAGCAGCTTAATAATCACCCCACCCCACCCCAACAACAGACACCTCGGGAGGTAAGTGGGGCTGAGAGAGTTTTGAGAGAACTGTGACTAGTCCAAAGTCACCCAGCAGGCTTCATGTGGACGTGTCGGGAATCCAATCTTGTTTACCGTCTGTCACTCTTAACCACTATATTATGTTGGCTCTTAAGAAAAAATGGATGGCTCTGACCCTCATTTGTTTCTTTTTTGAGACCCTTTAATTTGTCTGGAGGGTTAAGATATAGAAGACTGGGTGAGATAGTTGCCCAGCAGAAAGCCATTAGCTATTTGGGACTCACAAAGAGTCAGGCAGACTAAACTCACCCAGTTCCAGATATCAACCAGATTGCAGCCAATAAGACCTTGAGGAAAAAGAGAGCCATACTGTATGTACATAAGTGCTGTCAAATGTCAACTGACATATGGTGATCCCAGCAAGGGGCTAGTTTGCCATTCTTCGGTGTCTTCTTTGGTGGTCTCCCATTCAAGTACTGACCCTGCTTACCTTCTGAAATCTGGTAAGATCAGACTATATCATGCCACCTTCCCTCCCCATTCACCATAACACAATCAAAATCTGGCCAGAAGGTCCCTCTATTAGGCATGTCATGATTGTGCAGGGTGCCAGTCACTGCAATGACTGGTCCAAGAGCCTGACATTCTACAATCTGACTTTTGCAAATCAAAATGTCTCCAGTGCTATGGCATCCTCCAAGGCTTTAGGGTTATTCCTTTGTCCCTGGCAGCCTACTGTTTCACAGCCTTTTACCTGGTAAGGCTGTAAAGAGCTTCTGGGTGACTCTGGGGCCTTGCCACAGGAGGTGGTGATGGCCACTAACCTGGATAGCTTTAAAAAGGGCTTGGACAGATTTATGGAGGAGAAGTCAATTTATGGCTACCAATCTTGATCCCCCTTGATCTGAGATTGCAAATGCCTTAGCAGACCAGGTGCTCAGGAGCAGCAGCAGCAGCAGAAGGCCATTGCTTTCACATCCTGCATGTGAGCTCCCAAAGGCACCTGGTGGGCCACTGCGAGTAGCAGAATGCTGGACTAGATGGACTCTGGTCTGATCCAGCAGGCTAGTTCTTATGTTCTTATGTTCTTATGTTCTTATGTCTAGGTATCAGTAAACATTGACCTTCTCTACCTGATTGCTCAATCCAGTGCTTGCTCATGTGAGTGATTGGTCCTCTGTCCATTAGATGCCACTTAGCCCTGGATCATGGATTTATGAATCTTCTGCTTATGACCCTGCTGGGTGTCAAGTCTGTATGACAATGCAGTTTTGAGTAGCAGCACCAGTAGTAGTGGGTCTCTAGTAGTGGGTAACTCTGCCTTGTGTGGGCCTTTAACAACTATCAGAAGAAGAAGAGGAGGAGTTTGGATTTATACCCTGCTTTTCTCAACTGTCAGGAGTCTCAAAGGGGCTTAAAATCTCTTTACCATCATCTTCCCAGACATCTTGAGAGGCAGGGAATGTGGACAAAATTCGGAGAGAACTGTGACTAGAGCAAGGTCACCCTGTAGGTTCCATGTGCAGGAGTGGGGAAATATATCTGGTTCACCAGATTAGAGTCCACCACTCTTAACCATTATACCATACTCTTAACCTCAATCCTCTTTCCATTCAGAAACTAAGCTTATGTGTAGGTACCTGGAATAAATACACACGTATACCTCTCTTCTGTCCCTTTATGATTAGTATTAAAAATGGCCTTGAGCCTTTAGGGTCTTAGCCTGAAGGACACAGCCTAGAGAAGGGCAAAAGACTGGCTAAAAGAGTTGGAAAGCCTGTTTGGCAATTAGAAGGCTTCTCCCCACCCTCACTTCCCTGTTTGTTTTTGCTGTACTTTTTTCTCGGGGAGGAGGAAGCCATCATTTTTGCACTCTATAAATGCACAACAATGGCATTGTATGAATAAATAAGTAGCACTTTGTGCTCAGTACTGACTATACCAACAATAGAATCCAAATGAAGGCTATTTAAAATCTGGATAAATGAAGACAAGTTAATCAAAGCCAGAATAGTGCTGTAGTTAGAGTGTCAAACTAGGATCTGGCAGACTTGGGTTCAAATCTCCACTCTGCTATGGAAACTTGCTAGGTGACTTTGGACCAGGCACTCTTCATCCATGGTCTGGGGAACCTGGTTTGAGTCCCTATTCCTGCACATGAGCAGCAGATTCTAATCTGGAGAAATAGATTGAATTTGCCTCTCCTACACATGAAGCTGTGCTAGTCACAGTTCTCTTAGAACTCTCTCAGCCCCACCTCCCTTACAAGGTGCCTGTTGTGGGGGTGGGGAGAGAAGGTGATTGTAAGGTCCTTTCCGCACAGGCTGGGGGCGTGGGGTTCAGTCAGAATAATTGATCTCAGTGCAGCCCCAGAGCTGTTCACATGCTCCTGTGCAAGTGACCTGGCAGCTGCTGTGGTTTATGGACATGCCTCTGCACGGAGGCACATCCTTTTTTTGGAAAACTTACCTTCTTCCCTGAGCAGCCAAGCAGGGATGAGGGGGCGGGCCCCTGTGGCAGTGGCTGATACCTTGTGGGCCAGAGAGCCAGTTACCCTCTCCTGCAGAGCTGCACAGGAGAGAAGGTAATTAAAAAAAACGCGGGCAAAAGCAGCAGCTGCTGCCCGGGGCCCTTTACATGGGTGCGGTGACAACTCAGGATATTAAAAAATAATTGCGCATAGTGTGATTCTCAAATATCTATGGTTCTGCCATTTAACCCGGTGCAGGGCCGATTTAGGGGTAGGAGCCATGCAAAGTTCCTGTTCCAAACGGTTTTAATCCCAGCCCTGACCCAGGTTAAATGACCCATGCAGAGAGAGCCCATGTCTCTTTGAGACTCCTTAAAGGCAGATAGAATGTTTTAAGCCTCTTTGAGTCTCTCTTAGGCAAAAAGGCAGGGTAGAGGGGTGTGCAAAAAATGGTATTTTTAAGATTCAGATGTCTTAGACCCTCCAAAATATTGGTATTCCTGATATTCCCAAGTACCAGTAGGATATTCAGATTTTGGTTTTTTTCAGGTTTCTGAATATTTCAGGTCCATTATTTCCCATTGTGGAAACTTTCTTGGTGGCAGAGTGGATTCTTTCTTTTATAAGTACAGACACCGAAATTGCCACCGAAATAACTCTCAATGGGCGTTTTCGCACACACTGTTTGTTGCAGATCCAGCATGTGAGTTCGTTGCTGTTTTCCACATTTTTTCGCACACACTTAAGCCGAAATGTGTCCCGACCCCCCTTCTGTGCCACATTCTAGCCGTTGTTCCACATTTTTCCTGTCGCTCGATACTTCTGCAACTTTCTTGGAAAAACCGGTTTCCCCCCACAATCTGGTGGCTAGGTGCGAAACAAATCTGGAGTAAGTGACAGTCAGGGGTGACGCCCACAGTGTGACGCGATTTGATCCAGCCAATGGGAACGCGATTGGGCTTGCCTGTTGCGCGTGCACATCCCATTGTTCCGCTTGAGTCTCACTCGACTCCCTCCCCTCCTCACGTTCGGTTGTGTGCACCTGATAGCTCGAGCTACCAAGTCCCCATGGCACCGTTGCTTTGATACATTTGCAGCACGGTGACTCATTCGGTCGTTTCGCCTCCGTTAGCGTGGTAGCTCAACAGCCCGTCCACGGAAACGGGATGGGAAGCAATTTGGAAGCCCGCCCCCGGATGGCCCCATGATGGCGCAACAGCCAATCAGAGCGGTCGTTTGCGCCGCATTCCTGGGCGATGCAGAAACCCGGGAGTTGCGAAGCAGGCAGAAGATGCGTGACTACCTGGCCATGTGTGAATGCCATCGAGTGACGAAACTGCATCAAAAAGGTCAGGAATCAATGCGGTTTGCTTTTATTCTAGAATGCAAAAGAGTGTTGATGCGTAGCGTAATAACATTTCAAGAAGATTGCTCCAGAATTGGGTGCCCACAGCTATCCTCCACTATTTCCTATTGTGGGAGGACAACCCTACAAGCTGCTTTCAGAGCAAACACTGAAAGAATCAACAACAAGCCTAACAGAACCCTTGCAGAACCCAGCCTTGGGGTGGTGATTCAAGTAAATTCAAATAATAAAAAACCCGTACTGGCTTTTTTCAGGTTTCTAATTTACCTATTAAAAAACAGGTGTATTCAGAAGTAACAAATATACCCTGTTCTGAAAACTGTTATTCAGCCATTTCGGCTATTTCAGTTCCCCACAACCACCATGCATCTGACATTTTTCAGGTCCATGTAGACTTGGAAGCCAGTGGAGTGGGGAGAGAGGGAGAACTCCATGCCATGTTGGACAATCACAGTGTGGCATTAAGTTCTCCCCCTGCCGACACTGTTGGGGGAGGGAGTAAACATTTTCAAAACAAATCTTAATTTTTGAGAAATATCTCAATAAATAAATATAAATTAGTGAATAAATCAGGGCTTCCAGTATCTTGTGACCAGTGGGAGAAAAATAATTGGGTGTGGGGGAGGCAATGTTGGCAATTGTGTCACACCACTTATGAAGTTATGTCAGTCCTCTCTAAAAAATTGACCACAACCTTATGGTTTAGAGATTCCTGTACTTCCTAGTGAGATGTGACATCACTTCTGAGTTTCCCTTGGAAGTGATGTCACACAGTCACCAATGGCATTCCCCTCGCCATGTCCCTGCCACCCTGGACTCTCTGCGGTTGCCAACCCTAAAATAAAACAAAACCATAAAATAGAGAGGAATAAGTTATTGTAGTAGCATCCCCCCCCCATCCAAAAAGCATCTGTTGGTTCACAAGTAGAACTATTTTGCAACAATATTTATTTTATGCTAGTGGTATATTAGTTGGAAAACCTAGAAAAACCTAAATTCTGATGACTGACAATGATTGCAGACCAATTTTTCTCTCTTTCTCTTCTCTGTCAGTCTCAACCGACCTTAGATCATGGAGCTGATTTGAGAATAAAATAGAAGAAGGGAGGGCAGAGGAAGGCAATGTGCATGCTTATCTCCTTGAAGAATAGCAAGACAAAAATATAATACTAGAGTTGTTCTTGAGAGGTGAATACAGCAACTGGCTTCATCTTTTCCAGTTAACACAAAAATAAGAAGGAAAGGACTTCAATTTCTTGGAATAGAAACGGAAGACACATTCTTGGGTTTGGGGGGTTGAGTTCACACAGCTATATACATGTTGTTGTGCCAACTTGGTAGGGAGGTAAGGCATTCATCTTTTTTCTCCCCATTCATTAACACATATAGGGCCATGTATCACCCCAACTGGCCTTTTCAATGTCCTTTCTGAAATAGGAAACTACTTTATCCCTGAATGCACAATATATCTATACAGAGGACCAATGTGCATAGATCAGGAGCTGGAGGAAGAAAAACTGAATTCACTTCTACTGGTCACAACCCTGGCCCTGCTGGTAACCCTAACACACCATTGTGAATAATGCCACCCTATGTCAGGGTTCAAGCTCACATGCCTTACTTCTCCCAATCAGCAAGTCTAAAGGTGGCATGCCAAGAGGAGCAAAAAGTCGCCTTTCTCTCCCCATGCATGCCTAGTACTGAGGGGATCCCCTCCCCAAAGCTTGGAGATCATTCTCACCCAATTGGATGACGATCCCCTGAGGTGCACCAAACCTCTGAAGCACCTTCCAGATAGCAGGCAGCAAGGACTCCCAGTGCATACCCTGCTGGCTGATCCAAACAACATCCACGCCATTTCCAAGGTCCAGATCTGCTCCCCAAGCAGTTGAGGGTGCATACATGCCGGCTCAGTGAACAATACTATGCCCGATGATCCAAATTTGGGTCTGGCTCTGCTGCAGTTCTGCGCAAAATTAAAACAAGTGATGTCTCACATATGCTCTGTAAACTAACGACCACCAACGACACACCACCCAGATTTGCTCAGGGGAACAGCCATTGCATGCTGCAGACGTGGCTGCCCCAATCCTGAACGAATTGAGGTCAAACTCCCCTGGAGGGAGACCAAACTTGCTAATGCCTATACGGAAAATGGAGGCCATTTGAAAGCGGGTCAAGGGGTTCCCATCCTGATGCACCAGGAATAAGCCTGTACTGGTGGGCGCTCGGCCATGTAGGCCTGGATTACGGCCACAGGGCAAAATTCACCAGGAGCACCCGGGGGGAGAAAGACCTGGGTGCCCCGCCAAAGCTGATCCGTCTTAGAGGAAGCCCGCGAAACATAAATGCCACTGTCCCCAACTGTGATGTTGGAGGACCTTAGTGCCCTGTGGCCTGTGTGATGCCTAGATGGGGCTATCAACTCACTAACCCTAAATGCCCCAAAGAATGCCAGCATAATGGCTGCAATAAATAGGGAGCCTTCGAAGGGGGAATTTCAAAAGGAGGGCACCCCGTTCACGAGGGACCGAAGTAGCTCCCTAGATATAGGCTGCCTAGTATCCTCTGCATATGAGCTGGCTTGGTGCCAACCCACCACCGTTCTGAACGCCAAGAAGGACAATGTATACTCAGTACTCCCACGGTCTTGCAGAAGAAGGACAAGGCGGCCATATACAGCTGAATGGACCTAGGGGCAAAGCCCCAAAAATGCAAGTGTGCCAAGTAGCGAAGCAGGAGACCATCTGTAATCGCCTGCCATGTGGTCAGGCCTTCATGAGAACCAAATTCCAGAAAAGAGGCGACTACCCCTTCATATGCTTGGCATGTGGCTGGAGCGCGGGACTGCAAGAACCCCTCTGCTCCGGGAAGGTCTCTGGGACCAGAGTGCGGAAGCGATCTACCTGGCGGTGAGACAAAGTATCAGCAATGTTATTTTCAGCTCCAGTGATGAAAACGGCATGAAAGGAAATGTTATCTTTCAGGCATAACAAGATCAGCTCTCTCACTACCCGCATGACCCTGCCCGAGCGGCTGGACTGCCTATTGACCACTTTGACAACAGCCTGATTATCACACCAGAAGCGAACAGAGTGATCCCGGAATCTGTCCCCCCAGAGGTGAACAGCTACCAACAAAGGGAACAACTCTAGGAAAGTCATGTCCCACAGAATATCAGAAGACGACCAGGAGGAAGGCCAAACTCTCTAAGACCATCAGCCGTCAAAGTAAATGCCAAAACCCACACCCCTGCGGCAGCTGTGTGAACCTGAAACTCTCTCTCCAGATGAAGAGGGGTTTGCCAAAGGGTGACCCCATTATAGCAAGACAAAAAACAAAGCCAAACCCACATATCCTCATGTAGGTCTGCTGTAATCCTGATCCAGTGATGGGGGGGTGGAGCAGCCCGCCATGGATCGGGCTAAGCAGGCACAAAAGGCTCTCCCTGGAGAAATAATCCTGCAAGCAAAATTCAAATGCCCCAACAGGGACTGAATCTCCCGCAACCTACACTTTTTCTTTGAAATGGTAAGCCTCAGCATCCCAGAAAGAGCTAGAAACTTTTCCGCAGGAAGGGAGAAGGCTCCGTATCAAGCAAACCCCCCAAATAAACCAGGTGTACTGAAGGGCACTTGGTCTTATCCGCTGCCAAAGGAACCCCGAGGTCAGCCGCTAAACACTGGAAGGCCTCTGCGCAAGTGTTAATGCCACGTGCCCCTACAAATAAGAAATCATCCAGGTAGTGATTTTTGAGCCTGGAAGACAAGCCTTTGCGGTCCACTCTAAAAAGGAGTTAAAGGCCTTCAACGCAGCACATGCCGCCACTGAACACCTCGTTGGCATGGCCTTATCGAAGTACCAGGCCCCTGCAAACTTGAAACTTAATAAATTAAAATCCTCAGGGTGAATGGGCAAAATGCGGAAAGCTGATTGGATGTCACAATAGGGCAGAAGGAATTCACCAATAGGGCAGAAGGACCAGCTGCCATAATGAGTTGAATGGCATCATCCAACGTAGCATAGCGGACCAAGCATAAAGCTGGGTCAATATGGTCGTTAACCGAACGAGAGGGGGATCGGAGTCATGGCTTAGAGGCAGCCCTAGACCCTCGCTGGCTGCTAGCCTCCTTATGCAAACTGCTGGTGCCAGGGGACCGGCCAATCCAAAAGGGCTGGTGCAAGGGGACCTTGGTGCACTGGCTACGGGGATGAGCCATGAAGCACCTGCTACACACATGCTCGTATCTGCACTTTGGCCTGGGGCAAGCCCATTTGTTAAAGTCTCAACAGGTTAACCTGACCAGGAACTTGCTCGAGCCCACCATTCTGCAGCTTCCTTTGTTCTGGGGACCACCCTCACCCTGGGTTTTGGATAAGGCATGAACCATGACCATCCATGTCTGATCACGGATGAGATCCCAACAGAACCCACTCCTGTGCAAATCACTATGCCACACCTCCTCATTGTAAGAAATGGTGGCAATGCCACCCGCTAAGGCCCTGGCTCAAGGAATGTGATTCATGTGAGCTGCTAAGTTCCAGCTCCGGGCCGGGTAAGCCAAGGTGATTAAAGCCAGGTACTCCCCAAAACCCCTGAGCCAGTTATCGAAGGTGCGGTCTATGCCCTCCTTGCTCCATTTCTTCTTATCCTTGCTAGAACCCGTCACCCCCGGGTCACCTTCAGCCTTCACACACCAGAAAACATCCGTGAAATACCCATCCACTGCCCTCTCTCTAAGCTTCTTTGGGAGGTGCGAGCCAGGAGCATTCCCGGGATCCCAGGATGGGGAAGATCCCACCAACCCGGCAGGTGCCGCAAAACCCACCTGGGAAGTTTGCCTGCACACGAGCCATTCTGGGAGGATGGGGACCCCTTGCTCGACCCTCCAAAAATTCCCATTCACTCATGTGGAACACTCATCCGAAGACTCTCCTGAGGAAGAAGAACTGGGAGACCAACGACTCAAACCAGTATGTCATGTTGAATGATGTCTGCCCCAGCCCCGCCCTATCAGCTTACTGGAGACGACCTCCGAAGAGGCCGCTGACTCGAGCTACCGCCTGGCTGGCATCCCCACGGAGGGCGGTGCTGTGCCAAGAATGGGGACCAACTTGCTCCCCGCAGGCTGGTCTAAGTTTGATAAAGTGCTCGTCAGGCCCTAATGTATAGGGGTGACTGTCAGAGGGCCTGAAATCCCTGGCGTTGCTGTACCAGGGAATAATATAAGGGAAGGGGACACCCCCAGGGGTGGGGTGGGCCGCGTAAGCTGGATCTGGGTTCCCATGGCCTGTAACGAATGCACGGGCATACTACAACCCAGCCACATTATCGCCAATGGCGGACCAATGAAGTTTAAAGGCAATTGTGCAGCGACTGGCAATGAGGTTGTCGAAACTGTGGGGGGTTTTCCCCCCCCATCTTGCTGTGGAGCCACCGGCTCCCGAGCCCTTCGGGCAGTGAGGGCAGGGTACATTGTTGGCCATACACCCATACCTGAAAGGTAATGTCTGGATATACCACCAAACTGAATGCCCAGGGCTCCACTCGCTGCTCTCTTTCCCACTGAAGCCCGCACTGTTTTGGCGACTACGCGGCCACCCCTGCATTTCTTCAGCACCATGTACTGAACAAACTGCCTCCTACCAAACAGTAAGAGGCAATGTGAGAGGGAAAAATACCCCCAGTCCACAAGTACTAAAACTCCACTGGCAAGCCTCAACTTGCCCTCTCAGACGGCCTAGCTTTCTGAAAACAGCAAGCGCCGGTTCAGTGTGCTCCAGGCGTCAAAGAAGGCTGGAGCAACCACATGCTGCCTAATATATAGGGAATGTGCTGCACCCCTTGCCCTCATGTGCCAACGCGATCAGGCCGGGTGTGGCTCGGCCGCCTGGCTGGCCCAGGGCACACATGCTCACTGCTCCGGAGCTCAACATGTACCCTGCCCCCCTGTCACAATTACAGCCTAGTTGACTCTAGTGCCATTATTTCTTGAAGCATAATGCTCTTGAATTAATGAATATGTAGTGTATCTGCATAGTTTCTGAATTAAAGAATCTTGTGGATTTATCATAAAATGATAGTTTCCATTAATTCCACCAGTAATTTTGTCAGCAATATTTCTTCTGCTATACTGATTACAAAATTTTACTTGGATTCTGCTTTTGCCAAGATATGATGGTACCCATAACAGATGCTCCACCAAGGTTAGCATTCTGATTTTTACCATCTTCATTCTATGGGAAATTCACAAAAAGATAGCTTAATGGAAATATCCATTTTATGTTAGTGCACAGCATCAGGAGTTATCATTAGAAGCCTCAAATATGCTGTCTTTGAACATAAAGGTTATACTCTAAGCTATCCTGGCACACAACCACAGCTAAACCACTCTCAAAATCTCAGAGAAGTATCACCTTTCCATCAAAAAAATCACAGTCACACAAATCTGAGGAGCTTCTCTAAAAATATAATGAAAAATATCACCATACACCTAAGGCCTAATGCTCAGTTACTGCCTGAGAGAACGCAGAGCACTTCTTATGCTCAAGGGATTGGAATGTAGGTTATCATGTTTGTTTGGGCTCCTGATTTGACAGCTGTTTACCTCTTCATCTGGGAACAGAAAGATTTCCTGTTAAATTGAAGCAGTTGTAGATGTACAAGTCACATTGCATTCATTGGCAAAATATGACATTCTGGTAACTCCAAAAGAACAACATCTGACTGAAAACCCTTTGATTACTATTTCAAATTGATATTTGTTTTTAAATCGCGAAGTAAGTATGCAGGAACAAACTGAGTTAACAAAATATTTCTCACTATCTCACTTCCTGTGTCATAGTTCTCTAAAACAAGGGTTTCCAAACATTCCACATTTGGGGTAATCTTTCAAGGATGATCCATCTGGCAAGGAAGTCGCAATCATCTACCCTGGAACACTGGCACATTCCAAAGGTTTGTTTAATTATTTAGAAAATACATTTAGAAAATGTATCTATTGTCTAGAGTTGCTAACTGGTAGAAGAGTTTTGGAGGTGGGGATCTCCCTGTCCAATGTTGTCCAACAACATGGTGTCATTTCCAGGGCAAACCAGAAGTGACATCAATGCATTGGGCAACACTAGCACTTGGATGCGTACAAGAGCATTGCCTTGATGAGCTGATGTAATTTTCTGTTCACTATACAAGTGATGTTGTAATGCGGGGGGGGGGGGGTCACCAATTTCCCCAGACTTTTCCCCCTGTCACCCAACCAAGCAGCAGGACAATCACTGGGTTGCCAACTGGAGGTCTTCTGACTGTCCTAATGTCGCCTCTCTTGAGACCTAATTGTGACAGCTCATAAGTAAAACAATACAATAAAATCTTAAAACTCAATCTTAAAATCACAAAACAATTTTCGGGAGCATAAAATAATCATAAAACAGTAACAAGGCTTGCAGTAGATCATAAAACAGGTTTAAAAGTTGGACAGGGTTCTTGGGCATACCTGACCTAGGATGCACACTTGGATCATGGTGGGACTCCATTTTGAATTGCTTCCTTTGAGACCAACATGCTCAAGATCTTACTTTGAAACTGCTCCAAGTGCATCCCACTTTCTTTTGGCTCCAAGTTTTCTTTTTCAACAATCCAGATAGTATTTTCTGGAAAATTCTTACTACAGCTTTTCCATTGTTGTCCATGATGACATAAAGGTAAATTGAACTGCTGATGAAGCACAGGCACCCATAGCCAGACATTCTTTTGGTTGAGGCTGCCCGTAAGTTCCAATGTCTTCTGCCAGCCTCCCTACAACAAGAATAAACCATCAGCACATTGACACTCTCTCAACTCTGCCCATGCTTGGACAGTTCTTAATGAAGTTTTTGTTTGAGCTGGGCTTGAGTAGTCCTCATAGGCTTCAACTGGGCTTGCCATCTTGTGTGTTATGTGTGTGTGTTTAGTGGTATTTATGTGTGTTTAGTGGTATTTTATATATTAGTTAAACTGCTTTTAAATATGTTTGCACACTGCCGTGAGACTGATTTTGGTCAAGGAGGATGGAATATAAATTGAATAAAAATAAAATAAAATTCCTACATTGGCTATCTCTATTCTGCAGACCATGGCAAAACCCCAGATCACCCTTTAAAAAAAAAGCTGATATCTGTTTGTTCAAAGTATAAAGTACTTTACCACAAGCATAATTAATATATTTCAAAACTTAAAATGAATATAAGCCAGTCAGTTTTTGGGATGTCCCCTGTTTGAAAGAAGCTTAAGAGTGTTTTCCCTCTTAAGAGGCAGTAAAAGAAGGGGTTTGGACTGGCTATTTAAGCCAGTGCTGTTTCCTGTCAGTAAGCTCTCCACAAGTTGAGCTACCAGACTTTTCTATAGAATATTGGGGGTCTACAAGGTATCCTTCAAAGATCCAAGTAGGAATTTGGAAACTGGCAAAGATGGGGTCTTTTTTTCACCAGTTTTTCATTGTTTTGTCGTAGGACTAGTTAGGCTATAACTACACTGGCAGGAACAGTGTAGGTGAGGTAACTGACCAGCACTCAGAGAAGTCTAAGGATGAAGCACTGTCCATAAATGACCCCATTATTGATGAGCAGCCCAGTGAATTGGAGTGGAGACACGCTTGAAACTGAGCAGCATTAAACAAGCTCATAGGCCCTTTCTGCACGGGCCATGCGGACGCCCCTGCACCGGCAGGAATTCTGCCGGTGCAGGGGTGGGGGCCGTTCGCACAGAAGCGTGTGAGCGGCCCCTGCAGAGGCTGGCGCAGGAGAGGTGGCTCCGCACGAAGCCGCCTCTTCCCCGTCCCTCTCCCTCTCCCACTCACCTCATCGCCTTCGTCGCCCTGCTGGCCTCTGTAGACCTGCCCACGCAGCCCTCTGACCTCCAGCGGTCGGAGGACAGCGAGGGAGGGTCTACGGAGGCCAGCAGGGCGACAAAGGCGATGAGGTGAGTGGGAGAGGGACGGGGAAAACAGCGCATTCCCAGCAGTGCCGTTCGCACTGTGCCGCTGGGAATGCGCTGCTGTTCCAAAAACCTCCTTCCAGGAGGGAGGTTTTTGGAGGTGGCCTGACGCCGCCCTGGGGGAGGGGGAGGGGAGCCAGGTTGCGGCTGCCAAGCTGCATTTTTTTTGGCAGCAGCCGCCTGGTGCGGGAACAGCAATTTCCCCCTGGGGATGGTGCATTTTTTGCCGTCCCCAGAGCACGCCCGCTTTTACAACCCACGTGCTTGGTAGGAAAGGGCCTTAGTTTTTTGAGTGGTGTATAGTGGGAGGGAGAGGAAGTTTAACATCTTTCAGCAGTATTTTCAAAACTCTCATCAAACTTGTTCATCAGTCAAACTTTCAGAGATCAACAGTGATGATCCGACACAAGCCAATAATCAGGTCTGGTCCATTTGGCACTGAGTGACTTGAACTCTAGCTGAACAGGTTTTTCCCCTCCTCAGAACTATACATGCACAAAAATGCTGCCAAGCCAAACAAATCAACAGTCATGACGATGGCTAAAAATAATAATACTTTGATGGACTCCAAATGGCTTGATTAAAAATAGAATTTATTTATGATTTGTGACTGACTTGTTTTTGAACATATGCATCTCAGTTTCATTCTCAGTGTTCAAGGGAGATGTCATGCTTTAAAGAAACATACCAACAAAAGGACTTTAACCAAATCCCTTAACAGTGTTCAGCCCATTATATAAGGGCGTTTTCCCACTTACCTTTAGCCGCGCGCTACTCTCCTCAAGTAGCATGTGGTCCCCCAGCACTCCCCACTACAGGGGCGGCGACAACACAGCCGCCCCGATGCTGCCACTGTTGCACCCCCTCAGCGCGCGTCATTCCTGGTGCCTTTTGAAACGGCGCCTTTTGATGACCCCGCGCAGAGTGCGGGGTCGTGGGGAAGCCCGGGCATGTGCCAGAAATGGCGCGTGCTGGGAGTTGCGCGCAGCAACCTTTCGACCAAGGTGAGTGGGGAAATGCCATAAGAAGGTCTGTGTCTTTTTAAGGATGGCCTGTAGCTTCTCCTTTTCATAAAGAAGGTCCCAGGTTCAATCTCCAGCATCTCCAGTTAAAAAACTAAGTAGTAGGTGATATGAAAAACCTCGCCCAGTTAGAGTGGTGTAGAGGTTAAAGTGTCACACCAAGAACTGGAAAATCCAGGCTTGAATCCCCAGCCTTTCATGGGAATTTGCTGAGAGACCTTGGGCTAGTCCAGGGGTAGGGAACCTGCGGCTCTCCAGATGTTCAGGAACTACAATTCCCATCAGCCCCTACCTACCCCTGGGCTAGTCACACTCTCAACCTCGAGTCTGGCAAGTATTTGAACAGGAGACCTTCAAGGAATACCAGGGCTGTGACACAGAGGCAGGCAATGGCAAACCACCTCTGAAGGTCTCATGCCTTGAAAGCCCTACAGGGGCAATTTGTCACTCGATTGAAAAAAATGTGATGTGAAAAACCTAGAGGGCTCTCCCAGTCAGAGTAGACAGTCAAACATTGGCCCTTTCCAGGCCAATAACGCCAGGAATACAAATGGATAAAACCCATTGGGGGGGGATGACTTTGCACAGTTCCCGCCCCTAATGTGAGGCTGTCCCGTGTTTTCCACCCAAAAATGGGTTGAGAATGGCACTATTAGTGATTCTTTTGTTTAATTGCATTTTGCAGCTGCTCGCGTGCAAATGGCTGCCTTGGGAAGTGCTGTACTCGGCCGCGCTTCCCGGTTTTTCATTGTCCCCACCTCATGGCTGCATAGCCATGCGGGGTTGCAGGGATGTCTTGCAGCAGCGTGAGACATCAGCATGGCTGAGGGGGCCATGCCTGCCCTCCCTCGTGGCTACGAAGGTGAGTCCCTTTTTAAAAGCCACGCCTCCATATGAAGGTGTGACGGCAGCCTGCATTGCCTCCGTGGGCTCCAGTCACTGCCTGCACAGAGACATGCAAACAGGGCAAGAGGGAGAGTGGGTTCCTTTATCCTGCCTGCAACCCGCTCTCCCTGTGCTGTGCGGAAAGGGCCTTTGAAAGACAAGTGGTTTGGCTTCATCTAAGAAAAGAAGAGTTGGATTTATACCCCACTTTTCTCAACCATAAGGTGTCTCAAAGCTGCTTACAACCTCCTTCCCTTCCTCTTCCTGCAGCAGACACCTTGTGAGGTAAGTGGGGCTGAGAGAGTTCTGAGAGAACTGTGACTAGCTCAAGCAGGCTTCATGTCTAAGAGCAGGAATTCAGTTCACCAGCTAAGAGTCCACTGCTCATGTGGGGGATGAAACCCAGTTCTCCAGATTACAGTCCACCATTCTTAACCACTACACCACTAAGGTAGATTCTGTACATTCGCTGATTTAAGTTCAACCACCAGTTTGTCCCCACATCTATAGGTGGGGCATTTGATGAAAAAAAATGCAAAGATAACAGATAAAGCAATCTAGTATACAAGCAGTTCCTGCTAGCTGGATTGGAGCTTAAACATAAATTGCTTCTATACAAGAACATCTCTGAATTTCTCAAAGAAACAAGACAGATCAGTGAAGTTACATGTGTGAATAATAATATTTTTAATCATACACAGAAAAAAAATAATCTGTTTTACTTTCCAGCAAAGTCGAGCTTTTGATCACTGCTGTTGCAGCGCTGCAAGACAAATGGAGAAGGGGGCCACTTATGAATATCATTGCTGGGTTTTTCAATTCAGTGGATTATTCACATCTGTTAGGTGAGAATTGCAGAGCGCTGAAATAAGGGACTCTTATGTTTTAATAAATCTCGCACTGCCAAGGGCTACTGAATAGTGAGTCTCAACATCTGTGTTACTTCTCCTTTGAGCTTTTCTGATTAAACATGTCTAAACATTTCAGATACTATCAATTTAAAAAAGGAGAAGAAAGAAAATGTTGCAATCTATGGACGGATGTAGGGTTTGTAATATTTTTGGTGCAAAAGACTGAAAGGGAAATGATTCCATGTGGCAATTAGCCTTCCAAATATTCCTGCCAGTGGTGCTGCTTTTTAATGATTGCATTATTACTGAAAAGCTCACAAAATTGGAAAGAATGGGACAGATGTAAATAAAGGTTCCTGCATGAGGACAGTGATGTTCTTTCCAACCTCTGGTTCCCCCCTCCCCACACACATACACATGGAAAATCATTCAAATGCCTTTTCTTTCTCTGACAAAAATATTCATTAAAAACATTTCACTGGGCTGCCTTTTTAATATAGCACAGGCATTCAACCTGCACAGGAAGCTTCCATGGATCCACACAAATACTGTGTAATTATCTGCCGGCTCCCCGCTGGCTACTGCATATTCCAAGCACAAAGTGAACACCACAAATCCACTGCCTGACTTCTGTCTTCATTGTCCCTGCTTGGAATATGAAGCCCCACTTCATTATAGCAGACCTGATCAAACTTGATAGATTTAGCTATTATTCTTGGCTGTGTCAACTTTCTCTTTCCAGTTTTTTTTTTCCTTTCCTTCGGCTCTTTTGTTTTGCCACCCGGGGAATGCATCTTATTCCTAGGCTGTCTCTCTTTTTCTCTCTCTGTTTCCCCCTTCGTTCCCCCCACCCCCAACCAAGGTTTCAGCAAATAATGCTCCACGTATATCATGTGATTCATGGGGGAAAAAAGCCTTGCCATCCCCCCCCCCCCCAATTATCCTTTATGGTTTTATTGACTTTTTTTTTAGTTTGTTTCTATAAAAAATACTGCAATATTGACACTGGCTGAACAAACATTTTGAAAAATCGTTATGTATTTGTAAGGATCTTAAATTTGGCTTTTTTGTTTTGTTTTGTTCTCGGACTGGGTGTCTGGGTTTTTTTTAAAATTGCAACTTTCAAGTAGAACATCAGAGTTGGGACTTCTTCATTTTTTGGGGGTGGGTGGGGAGAATGTCTGCATTCTGATATTTGAGATAATGTTAATTTGTTGGTTTAACCTGTGAATGTCTTCCTGCATCATCTTGCAGAAAGCACCCAAGCATACTTTAGGCAAATACAGATGTTGTAACAACTGGCTTGCCTGAGCAGATAGCTTTGTAGTTTTGGAGAGTTGCTATGCAACCACTGAGAAATGGTGCCAAAAAATTAACTATTTACTAAAATAATGTAAGATACATCTGCATACCTGACAGAGATGCACTGCAAATTGACTTGGCACAGAGAACTCAGCATTTGGCATCAAATAACTTTGTCAATATGTCAGAAATTTCTTACCAAATCTAAGATCTTTACATACATTCCATTCAGCCTTATCTTTTGAGTATTCTCTAGGAAAAGTTTTTCAGCTTTCTGCTCCCCTGTTAGCCCTGGATTTTATTTGTTTGTTTTTTTATTTAGCAAGAACAGGCTATGCAACATATAAGAATATTTTTCTGTGAGTTAATAATAATGATTATTGTCGAAGGCTTTCACGGCCGGAATCACTGGGGTGCTGTGTGGTTTCTGGGTTGTATGGTTGTGTTCTAGCAGCATTCTCTCCTGATGTTTCGCCTGCATCTGTGGCTGGCAACTTCAGAGGATCTGATAGTTCGAAAGGAAAGCAAGTGGAGTTGACCTTTACTCACAGGTATATATACTCCACTTGCTTTCCTTTCCAACTATCACATCCTCTGAAGATGCCAGCCACAGATGCAGTCAGGAGAGAATGCTGCTAGAACACGGCCATACAGCCCAGAAACCACACAGCACCCCAATAATGATTATTATCTGACAACCAATGTAAACCACATGTCCTTGGAGATACAAACAGGTTTTAAGAAAGTGAAGCCAATGGGACAAAACAGGTTTACAGCATAAGTTTAACTGGATTACGTACCAAGCTGTCATCAAACTTTAAAGTGAAAAGAGTTCTGTGCTTCTTTGGCCTTTGTTTTCTTTTAATTCAAATATATTTTATTTTCATTTTGGAATCTTTCAGTGCTGAAATGTGGTGGGCTTTTATCACAATGTTTCCTATTCACTGAGGAGTTCTGATTTTATTTTTATAGTTTTGGAGCATTGACACATTCAAAGACCTATCAATTAGTACTGCAAAAGGCCCTACAACATTTTGTTACAGATCCCAGCATAAATACAAATAAATGTAGTGTCCTGACTTGAATTTAGACGAGTGCCATAGATATTTGTTTATCTGATCATTTTGGAGTGCCATTTATCAGTCATCTTCTTCCCTACAGAATCTCAATACATGAAAATACAAAAAAGTTGTTTTTTTTAAAAAAATGATGATTATAAGTGTGCAATGATGCACCTTGAGCCTTTATAGGAAGCTAGATTAAAATAAATAAATAAATATCGCTTATTATTGTGTAATCTACCGATGCACATTGCTGAGTGTGACATAAAAGAATCAATATGACTTAAACTTGGCTCTATGCTTTTTTTTTAAGATTGGCATCTTCTCCCCTCCCCATCGGCTCTTCTCCACCACCATCACCAAAAAAAAAAAAAATCCTTTGCAGCATCTTAAAATGTAAATTGCAGCAAAGTAACACAAAAGGATAAAGAAAAGAATTTTTTTTGAAGGCAATCATGATGATCGCTTAATTCAGTCTCTGCCTTTCCACTTGGCATAAGGTAATTAGAATGCCACATCGCTGTAAAGACAGAAAGCTTCGGCTACCCCTCTGACTCACCCAGACGATAAGACATGATTAGGAGTCAGTGACAGATCACAACTGCTGCATGACCCACCAAGGTCTTATCAAGGGCAAATCGCATAATTAACATGCACTTCTCTAGCCGAGGAGTACAATGCGATTGTTCAGGGACAATCAAATTAGCCTAGCCAATGGGGTCAATGCTTTGTGACCTTGGAGACAATTTTTGTGTGTGTTGGGGGAAAGGAAATGCATGTTGCATATTTCCTTCCATCTTGTAGCAAAAATGCACTTTCAACTTAACTGGAGTGTGTGTATGATATTTATGTGTGTGTATATATATAATATATGTATGAATATGCTTGTGGGTAATTGTTTTCTTTTTCCTTTTCAGAGCACACGCCATGATTTCCAAGTTCATCATATTTGGAATAAAGGTGTCCACTAATGGAATATGACCCTGAGTAACATATATGTAATGAAGCAACTCTGACAGAAATCCACGAGTTGTGAGGCCTGGAACTGCAATTATTTGACCTAAATTTATCCCCTCTGGTACAAAACTGCAGGATTTTTTAAAAGCGCCTTCCTGTAAACATGTCTTTTTAAAAAAATTAGTACAATTATCTTGATATACTCATTTGATCTCTATTCCAAGACCCACCCCCAGCTTTGACCATTTTAATTGCATTGGCTCTTCTATTTAACTGGACCCTCCTTACAGGCAGACTTGTCAAGGATGATAGGGTCCAACAATACCAGAGGATTCCTTTTAATTAAAGGTCTGTATCTTGCATTAAAATTTTCTCTTCCATGTTTATGCATGTGACACACAGAGATATAGTTCCCCTTTTAATTCACTATTAGATAGCACAGCATAATACTTCAAAAGGGTGGAAACAAAGGCCATTTCTGCACAACACAACTAAAACATCTTAAGGATGTTAAAAGTGTTTTAGGGAGGAAATTCACACAACTTTTTACCCCAAGATGTCTTCAGAATGGTTTTTTTTTGGCTCAAATTGTGTTTTTTAAAAAATAAACTAGCGATCTCTTTTTTTTTCTAAACAGGTTGAAGACATCTCCTGCTCGCTTGTGCGAACAAACAGGAAATGTTTTTTTCTTCTGCTCAATTTTGAAGCTCTCCACTGTTATTTTTGCTGCAGCTTGCGCCCACCATTTTCTCCTGCTTGTGATTCCCCACGCTGCCTGCCATTTGTTGAAGGTTTCCCTCACAGGTTTCCTCTGCTTGCAGTTCATCCACTCACCATTTCTGTGCAAAGAGTACATGAATACAGTTACTTTGGACTGCTGATTTAGCGCACGAGTCATTTCCCTCTTTTTTTTTCTTTTGAGGGAGGTGTCTTAGAAGTTATGATGTCTTGAAATATGCACATATTGCTGATTCTCAAATTATGTCACTATAGCTTCAGAGACAACTCTCTAAAAACAAAACAAAAAAGGAGGGCAAAACTACATGTGTTCCAAATTGGCACTCATAACTAACTTTATTCATGCACTTTTTACATGGAAATGCGAGTGGATGTGTTGCAAGCAGAAGAAACCTCCAAGAGAAACCTTCACCAAATCATGGGTGGCATAAATCACAAGTGGGAGAAAATGGTGGGTTTGAGCTGCAGCAAAAACAGAACTGAAAGCTAATTGTGGGGTGGTGATGGGGAGGTGGGAAGAACTGCTTTCTCTGGCAGTGCTTTTTTGTCAACACTAAGCAGACCAAAAAAAAAGCCAAAACTTTTTTTTAAACATCTGCAAGATGTTTTATTTGTGCTGTGCAGAAATGACCTCTGACTACCTTTTCATTATTATATCAAGTTTGTATAAAAATATAACTCAGAGCAGGAGAACTGGGCAGTAAACCTCAAGGCAAAAATGCTCAGTGATTACAGCAACTCACAGATGGTTTGGGGGGTTATCATTCTCCAGGTGGGACCTAGGGATCTTCTGGAACTACAACTAGGATTGCCAGTCCGTGCCTGGGAACTGGCAGGAGAGCTGGAGTACAGGTGGGGGGAGAGCCCCGGGGGGGGGGGACATAGCAGAAAAAATATGGCCTTGGTAACTTACAAGAAGTTCTGATAACAGAATTTCTTGCAATTGCTAGAGTTACCCTTAACAATTCTGCATATCTCTAGGATTTGTCAGACACTTTATGGCCAAAACTTCCTGTAACTAGAGGAGGACTTTTTGTTCTTTTTAATTTTCTCCCTAGAATGATGGTTTTCCCCCTCCCCACACGCACACACCTTTGGCCCCAGTTTCCTCTCATCGATTAGCTGAGCACTGATGGGCAAGGGCTGCAATTGTTCGGAGGCTTCCCACCATAAGTGGGCAAATGGGAACCCTAATTATAACTGATCAACAAACTACAGGGATCGGTTTTCCTGGAGGAAATGGCAGATTTAGTGTGTGGACTCTATGGAATTACATCTCTGCTGACCTCCTTCCCCGCCTCAAACTCCCATTCCCCGTCTTAACCCTTAAATTTCCAGGAATTTCCCAACCTGGAGTTGACATGTCTAGCAAGTGTGGAGTACTCTGAGCTGGGAACCATCAAGCTTTGGAAAGGATATACTAAATTCTTGCTATACCTCAGAAAAGAATGTCCTGTGCTTACTTCCAAAACCTAGGCAATGTATTTTGGATTCCCCTATCTGGACGAGAGTTGTGAAGGACGAAGTTCACTTTGCATTGGAATCTGCTATATTTTTTAGAGTTGAATCTGAAAATGTAGATTCTGCCTAAAATCTCTGTGTGTCTAAATTAGCTTCCACCTTATTAGATCAAGTGGTGTGTCTATTTAGATAGGTTACTGTTGATTTTATATTTTGCTGCCTTGGATAGAAATTGAATTGAGTAACATAATTCACTTTTTAAAAAATCTTACAGGCCAGATAACATTTTCTTTCACCACATGCATACCCATTGTGTGCATTTATTTGTGTGTAGTGTTATATCTTTTTATTTGCATCCTACTTCTCAGCTGAAATGTTTCAGAAGTGGCTACAAAGTATCTTAACATTTGCACAGCCAAAAGAGAAAACCACTTTACAGTATGAATTAAAAACATGTCATCAAAAACCCTAAACATAAAAAGAAGAAAACAATAACAAAAAGTGGGGAGGAGTGTCTTCCAATTATTTTGTTTTAAAGCAATATTGGGGGGCTTTTTTGCTTTTGAATTAAACAAGAGGTGGATGGTTATTATGGGTCAAACAAGATGAAACAGAGACAGATTCATTAACATATCTCCAAAGGAGGCTGGGATGCAAGAGAGATTGAAGTTTTAACTCATTCACTTGTCATTTGTGTTCAACCTTAAATGGCTACCCACAACTGTAATTTGCCTTGCTAGGCAAAATGTTCAGATTGTCTTGTCTTGTTTGTATTCCTGTCACACTCACTCACTCACTCACTCACTCACTCACTCACTCACTCACTCACTCACTCACTCACTCACTCACTCACTCACTCACTCACTCACTCACACAAATGGGGGGAATTGCACTTGAGGGACAACTCTGGAGGGAACATGACACAGTAGTACAGAATCTACTTGGCCTGCAGAAGGTCCCAGTTTCAATCACTGGCATTCAGTCATGTAGCTATAATGGGGACATTTCCCACACTTCTGACCCACCCACCACACCTCCCCTGGCAGGCCTTGGCTGGTCGGGCCAAGTGACAAGGGGCAGGCCGGCTGGGCTTTTGGCTGACGTGGAGTCTGGAGTCTGGGCTATGTGGAGCAGCTAGCCAGCCATGCTCCGCCTCCCAGCTGGAGCCTGGGCTGCACGGCGCTGGCTCAGGTAAGTGGGTGCAGGGGGCATAGCTACCACAGGGTGCGGGTGGGGCAGGGGGATGCATAGCTACCATGGGACGTGGGGGCCCCATTTTGCCCCAGATGTCATTTTGCCCCCCTATGCCGCTGCTGGCATCTTCAGTTAAAAGAATCAGTAAGCAGAAGAGCATCATCAGAAAACGAAGCTGGTATCGCGTTGGTGTGGGATGAAGTAAATTATCAGTTCTCAACTTAACCTGGTTTTTCTCAGGTTAGGTGGATCAGTTAAGGTAGAGTCGGAGATGAAGCAAAGCAAAGACCAAAGTAGTCTGCAGCCATCAGAAGGAGCAACAAGAGCAAAATATTCTAGTGGTTTAGACAGTCAGCTCCATGTAGTTCCCTTCTTTCTGCTCAAGCCCAGTCCCCATGTATCATTTCCTTGGTTCAAGGCTGGGACAGGCTTCAATTCCAAAACCAGAGTTTATACAGCCACGTGTTAGCTCAGACTTTAAATTGCAAACCAACGATTTGTCCTCCACACCCTGGGTCTGTTAATGGCTTATCTGCAACAATGCCTTTATTTTATTTTCAAATGTCCTTTAGAGTATGGGTTACCTTACTTAAGGATAGGGTACTTGGCTACCAGAAGTTGAATAAACACATCCGTGTTCAAACATCAGCCCTGCCCATTTGCTATGCTTATTGCTTACAGCCTAGACACTGAGAGTCTCAGTTTCCTGCTTTGGCCAGAGATCTTCCCCTGTCACTGCACAGCTGAGTAGTAGAGGAAAAATTCTCAAGAACATGGGGAGGTCGGCATCACTGGTTACACTATGATGTCACTTGAAAGATGAATCTGAAGTGATATGATTGCATTAACCAAAGCTGTTGAATTTTCCACAAACTCTGTGGTTAAACCATAGAGTTTGGGTGAATGCTACAGCATCACCCCTTATTTGATGATGTGACTTCTTGGTCATGCTGGAAGTGATGTCACCACATCGTTGGCAATATAATGATGTTGCCAGCTAGGATCCACACATGAAAGTCTCCCACTGGTAGCCAAACTTTGTGCTAAAAAGGACATGGCTTCATCCAGCGTGGCATAGTGGTTAAGAGCAGGTGAATTCTAATTTGGAGAATGGGTTGATTCCGCACTTCCCCACCTGAGTGCCAGAGGCTTATCTGGTGAACCAGATATGTTTCTGCACTCCTACATTCCTGCTGAGTGACCTTAGGCTAGTCACAGTTTTTCAGAACTCTCTCAGCCCCACTTACCTCACAAGGTAATGTTGTGGAGAGAGGAAGGGAAAGAAGCTTGTAAGCCACCTTGAGTCTCCTTACAAGAGAGAAAGATGGGATATAAATCCAAACGGGTTTTCTTCTTTTCTTACTAAGGATTATGAGGGTTCTAATGATGCTACCTCAATGGTACCCCATGATGCTACCCCATGAAGCCTCTTCGTCTTAGTTGTGGTGCACAATGGGCAGTTGTGTAGCTATAATTGGGACATCCAGGGACAAATGCCTCGGACATCCCCCCCCCCGGTGAATCACATGGGGGTGGAAAATGACCCACCCATCACACAGCCTCCAAGACCTGCCAGACAGGCCGGGACCTGGGCTGCACTGCTGCAGGCTGGCTGCCTAAGGAGGAGGCGGAGCAGCCAGACAGAGAGGTGCTGCTGCCCCCAGCAGGCCTCGGAGGCTATAGGCTGGGCTGTATGGAGCAGCCAGCCCCACCCCCTGGCTGGAACCTGGGCTGTGCGTTGGCTGGAGCTTGGGCTGAGCAGCGCCAGCTCAGGTAAGTGGGTGCAGGAAGGCGTAGCTACCATGGGATGCAGGGGGAAGAGGTTGGGAGGTGCCATTTTGCCCTGCTAGGCCTCTGACAAGGGGTAAAGTTGAGCTTTTTCCTCCTAATAAAGTATCATAGTCCATACCTGAAGCAGGGAGATTACCGGTACTTTGTGTGACCTGGCCCACAGAGCCCAGTGACCCGGGCCCAGTGACCCGGCCCACATACAGTAGCTTGGATTCTGATGATAACTAACAGAAACTGTCCTGCCTCCTACCTCCTACTACAGCCCAGTTATCTCCCCAAAACAGTACTCCTGGGAGACACCCCCCCAACAAGACAGTAGAACTGGATATCTGCAGAGGAAGCACAGAATCAGCATAAAATATTCCTCTTTCCATTAGTGGAAATTTCATCAGGATCCCAGGAATAGATCCAAAAAGGCTGAAGCTGAGGCTGCCATCATGTTCTTGCAAAGATTTGTACAGTTCACACGTTGCTACCATTCTTGAAACATTCTTAAGTTTCCACATAGGCAAATGGAAAAGTTTCTTAGGGTTTTGTTTCACATTTCTTATACAACCAGGTTGATCCAGATCACAATTCATTCACTTAGCAATCACACTATGGCATTGCACAAGGGTTCTGTATACTACTTCAAGAACCTTTTGGACAATTGAGTTAAAAATCAAATAGCTCAAATAAATTATTTATCTTATATGCCACCCTTTTTCTTGCAGGCTCAGCAATTTACTGGGTAGAGTGGCAACCGGAATCATGGGCTGCAGCCCTCAATACACTAAATAGAATGTTACATCCCATTACTTCTGTGAAAATACTTTCCTTCATGTTAAGTATGTTTACTCTGAAGCAAGCCTCATTATTGGACTGGGATTTACTTCCCAAGAAAGTGTGCTTAGGATCGATGACTTAGGACAGCAAACTAAAAATGTTTTTTTAAAGGGTTTATCTTTTATTCTTTCTACTGGCCCTTGATCTCCTTATCTACTCCCTTCACTCTCATTAATACTAATCAATCCCAGTCCTTTCCTTGTGACATCACAATTATTCCCAAAGCAACCAATAATCACTTGATAAACAGAGGACATTGACCTTGTAGTTCTAACAGGCACACAAGAGGTTGCGAGCAGAAGAGGGCTGAATTATAACATCCTTTTCCTTCTGTAATTAACTGCTGCAGAAAGGATAACAACCAACAAAAGCTACACTGACTTACACTTAAATAATGTGCTTCTCGAGCAGTGTTGAGCACCAAAGTGCATCTTTGAGCCAATTAAGTGATTCCAGCTACAACTTGGCTTCTTACATAATTGTTCTACTTGGCATTGTTTGGTTTTAATAGCTACTCTTATTGTTATTTTGAAGCTGCTTTCCATTGGTTTCTCCCATTTCTAAATACCTTTTTATTAGTGAATAAAAACAAGGACTCTTTCACTGATGTTAAGTTTTGCAAAGTCTGAACTGTGGTAATTTATTAGGAGGGGAAAGGTGGTGATTAAACGGAAGATCAAAGGTCCTCCCGAAGAATTAGAACTGTTTGTTGTGAATGCCTCCACTGATTTTGCAAAGTGTTATGAGGAAACCTTTTGTAACTGGCTGCTGTCCCCCTTCTTTCCACCTGGCCAGGCCTGAAACTCAACTCTTCTCTTCTTTCCTCTTCAAGTTTTATTTCAATACACAAGACAAACAGAAACATGAAAACTGATGTTCATAAAATTTGTATGGATCTTACTATTTAAATTTACATTTTTTTGAGTTACATTACTCTGTCTTTTCAATGTATATTCATATCTAATGAGATATTTATTATGATAGATTCTGGTGGGTAGCTGTGTTGAGCTTGAAGCAGCAGCAGAAAAAAGCTTGAGTCCAGTGGCACCTTTAAGATCAACAATGTTTTATTCTTGGTTAAATAAATAAATAAATAAATAAATAAATAAATAAATAAATAAATAAATAAGCTTTCATGTGCATGCATATTATAACGCATGTATTACCTATATAATTATATAATTAAAAGGACATTCCATTTTTAAAAAAATTCTGAAATTTTATAAAGGGATGTTAGTTTTGCCATAAATACGTATTCAGAGAATTTACATATCCATTCAATCAAATCTGGATATTTCTCTGCCTTCCATTTTGTTGCTTATGTTACTCAAAGGCCCCTTCCACACATGCAGAATAATGTACTTTCACTCCACTTTCACAATTGTTTACAAGTGGATTTTGCTATTCTGCACAATTTTGCTATTTTGCTATTTTATAAAATCCAGCTGCAAAGTGCATTGAAAGTGCATTGAAAGTGAATTATTCTGCATGTGCAGAAGAGGCCTTACTGCTGTCACCATGTACTTTAATAATTTGCTATGTAATTTGAAATATTACTTGGAAAATATAACGCACCCCAGGACGCTGTTATGGAAAGGGAGGCGTGACCGGCAGCCCTCCTCCCTGCTGCCGATTGGTGGCGGAGTCACGTGACGGGGGACCATCATGTGATGAGGGAGCAGGGCGCTCCTATAAAAGGTCATGCCTGGCCAGCTCAGCCTCTTTCGAAGGCTGACAAGCGAGCGGACTCACTCTCCCAACATAGGTTCAAGGTTTTTGGTTAAGTGTTATGGTGCTTTGTTAATTTTTGTGCTTGAGCGGTTTGGGGCATTGGAGCACATCAATATTGGGAAGGCAGAGCTGAGGTTGGGGGCATCAATAAGAGGTCTGGGGGTAGTAGAGGGCTCGATGGTGCAAGCCTTGGGGCTCTGCCTGAGAGCTTGCTACTCCCAGGCTGTGGCCAAATTCTATTCCAACTAAGAAATGTGTCAGTGGTCAATACAGCGAACATGCTGTTATGTTCCCCTTCCACCCCACATCTCAGAACACGCATTCAATCCGGGATTTTTATGGATACAATATATGTGAGATCTATTTCTGATTTATATTAATGCTAACAGCTATATATGGTGTGGAGCAGGATGGAACAGGCTAAAAGCAAGTCTGGAAAACAGCAAACAGTCAGTAGAGAGTTAATCTACTCATTTGCTCCCTTGATGTCCACACCCAAGCCGGAGCTACAGTTAATGGAGTTGCAAATGTGCACTGCGCCTTGAATTGAGATGCAACCTTTCTCCCCTTCAGCTGTTCCTAAAATCTCCTAAATGTTCCCATCCCTGATTTAATCTCGCTGCCTCTGCAAAATTACAATATTCAAGGTGCTTCTAATGTAATCAAGAGAACAATTGGCTACCAATCCTCTGGGGGATCAATAAATAGAGCTGCTAATTAACTCAGCCCTGCAACCCAGCACAGATGCAAGAAACGAAACCTAATGCAAAGGGTCTCTTTTCCCGCCAAACCAGTGATCCACCCTATAAAAGTCCTGCTCACCTTAAGCTCATTGCTCATTTCTAACCTGAACCTCCCTTGGTCAAGTTGGTGTGAGACACGATATCGTCCTTCTACGGGATCTCTGTGCTGGCATAGAGTCCCCGCCTTCTCCTTCGTCTGCTGCATTGGAACCATTAGGTAACATATCACCCTGCTGCCTTCCACTTTCCATTCTATCATCCAAACCTATTTTCCCCACCTTTTTATATCTCTAGGAACTTGTATGTATGTGCCTCCATATCTTACTGTATGTGTGCTTGGAACAAAATTTATATAAACATTTTAAACTTGATTTGGACTCCTTGTGTAACTCTGTGGAACGCTCCATGCCATCTTTCCCCATATACATAGTCTCAAAGATCCAAGCCTAGCCTCCTCTCGCATTGCCAAGTGAGTTATTTCCCCAAAGCTCTGCCAAGCTAAGTTGCTCTCCCCAAAGCTCTGCCAAGCTAAGCTCTTTCCCCAACATATTTGCCAAACCGAGCTATTCTTCCCCATTGCTAACCCCACAAGAAATCCTTCCCCCTGTTAAACTAGGTAACAATGTGCACACCTGCATGCAATTAGTAGCATATTTTGTGGATTAATCTCAAACTTAAATTTTAATGTTCTTTGTCTTTCATCATGCATCTCTACCCAATATTTTCTTGCTTTCCTCAATGTCTACCATATGATAAAATGTTATATCTGTGTTCTGACATTTCCAACACTTCCCATTATAATCTTTGGCCGTTTCTGCATAAATGCGGAAGCGGCCGGGTCGGCGTACTCGACGCCGACCCGACGACGCTAGGACCATCCCCTAGAAAGAACTGGGCAACCGGCGCTGCAGAGCGCTGGTGCCCGGCCAACCCCGCATATCCGGGCTCTCGGTGGCGTCAGCCGAAGACCTGGGACGCGCCAGCCCTGCTTGGCGGCCTGCTCCAGTGATTGGGGGCATGTCCCCAGGCCTCGGCGACGTGCCGGAGGCCCAGGGACAAGGTAAGTACAGGGAGGGGGGGAAGCGCTGGGAAGCCGCTGCCGTTTGCATGGCAGCGGCTTCCAGCTGGTGTTTCCTCAACAAGTGCGCTTTGAAGTGCACTGGGAAAACGCCGGCGTCGGGACGGGCGGGCGGCACGAGGGCGGCGTGGCTGCGACGCAGCTGCGCCCCCTGTGTGAACGGCGGCCTGGGGACGGCGTTTTTGCCGTCCCCAAGCCACCGTTTATGGCCCGTGCGGAAAGGGCCTTTGCTAGCTTTTGCTATATCTTTAGGTGTGATACACCATCTGAAGAACATTTGTATACCTGTTATCTCTTAATTTTTGACATCTGTAAACCTAATTTCTGTAGTCCAAAGATTTTCCCATTGAAACATGTGTATGTTTTCTTCAAAATTTTGCGTTCATTTTATCATGCAGTCTTTTACATGCTCTGTTTCAGTATTCTATTACAATAACATTTTATAGTTTTTTTTCCCAATAAATGTTTTGACTCTCCAGTAATTAATTGTTCGAAAATCATCTTCATTCTTTATTGGCTGCCTTCTTTGGCAATTTGTTCTCTCAATTTTGATATCACTTGATGATGTAATAACCACAGAATGTTCTTTCCTTCAACTTTGACTAATTTACAGAGTTTATTTTTCCTAGTTTGTCCATCATGTTCTCATAATTTATATAATCAATTTTCTTCTTTGACACAAGCCTGGAAGTGACTTCTAAAAATCCTGTTGATTTTGCAAATATGGGAATATGTTCTTCATATGAGAATTAATATTTGTCTCTAGAAGAACAAGGGAATTTTGCTTCTTTTGAGAAAGTGGGGTTGGGGGAGAAGAGTACCATATGTTAATTTTGAAAAGTAACACAATTTTTTCAAGATAAAGTTATGCAGAAAATTACTTCCTGACTTGACCTAGTGCCTCAAGCATAAAGCACAACTATAGTTAAGTTTCTTGCTGAATGGGTCCTGATCCACTTGCTGTGAAGAACTGTGAATGGATTGATTGATGGTTTTATTGTGCTTCCACACAAACTATTTTATCCATCTGACCCTGATTATGCTCACTATCTTATCCTGTTATTTGGCCTCAGTTTCTCCTTTCTCTACCTCTATGCCTCTTTACCTCAGTATTATTCCTATCTCACGTCCATATTATGTTGAATGAAGGAGAAAGCTGGTCAGATAGTTTTCCTTAAACCTCACTTTGCTAATTGTAATCTTTACCATTTATACCACAATGAAAGTGCATAACATGCTTCATCTAGATTACTATAGTAATCCTTGTAATGACTCTATTTATTTAGGAGGGGGGGTTGCCATTAAGTCATAGGTGTCTTATGACGATCATGTAGGGTTTTTAATGCAAGAGACCTTTGGAAGTGGTTTGCCATTGCCTGCCTCCATGTCATGAGCTCAGTATTTCATGGAGGTTGTCCATCCAACACTTGCTAGGGACAGGCCTGAGAGTGTATGACTGGCCAATGGTCACCCAGCAAGCTTTTCATGGTGCAAATGGGATTTGAACATGGCTTTCCCAGCTTCTAGTCTGACAGCTTAACCACTACACCACACTGACTCTCTTCAGATATTTAGAGGCCACTTTTTTATGCAGCTCAATGGGGTTTACTCTGTATGGCAAATCCATATCACTCTTTCTCAACAGACAAGGAGGGGACTATGCTGTGGCTCAGAGAATAATAATTGCCGAAAGCCACCTAGTAATGGCTCTGTTGTAATCTTTGGTGGTTGAAGTGGATCTCTCCTTCTCTTTTCACCAACAGAAAAGCTGGTTGGGTTCTCTTAGCTTTTAAAAAATAAAATAGTCACTTGGAACCCTAATTTGGGTCAGGCCCATGGGTTGGGACAAAAAGGCTGGCTTAGCTCATAACTATGCTGATAGAAATCAGCCACCCGATGGGTATTTTAAGGTCTCTTTGTTTGGGGAGGGGCTAGTTTCAATTAGTGAACTCAGTCAGGAGGAATGGGTTAAATGTGGATTATTTTATCTAAAAGTTAACCAAAGGACTGGTTCTAATAATGGACATGATCTAGCCTCCAAGTAACCCCTGCTGATTTAAACAATGGGGTTAAGCTGAAAACTGTGCAAGGGCTATAGCTCACACAGAAATCATCCATTAGGTCCAAGAACTGCATGTAAGCAGACGCTGTTGCACATACATGGACTTCATGACAATTGAGGATGAGGGGGAAAGGGTTAATGGAGCCACCGACTTGAGAAGTGGGCACCACATAGCAGATAAAGCAAAGGATGCCAGCATTGCTTTGTTGTTATAAATGGATACTCTGAAACTCTTTGTACTCTTTTGCCAGAGCTCGCTTTATCCTTGCAGAGACTTCTGTCCCATTATATAGCATACTGATATAAACAAAATAGCTTTTCTTCCTTCAGTATGCCATGGGGGAGGGGGGGAGAGAGACCAGCCTTCAAAAGCAAGAAGAGCTGCCAAATACGCTTTCTTAAATTCCTGAAAATTTATGTTGTTTTATTGTTGAGAGAGCGAGAAAGAGAGAGAGAGATGTTTCAGGAGCTCTCTGGCTGATGATCATGAAAGTCAAAATGTCTGCATTTCTTTGTGTGTGTTTTAGTAAAAGTTAAAAGAAATTGTGACTAAAGAACTGCTTACTGTGCTTGAGCTGTAAAGAGCAAGCAAAAATGTTTTTAAATATATATATATATATATATTTAAAACCCTCTTTTACAAATTAAGGTAGAGGCAGATATATACAGCTATGCAAAACAAGGTTCTGGATTTATATGGCATGTGCATTTGTGTCTGTCTGTCTGTCTGTCTGTCTGTCTCTGTGTGTATATTTATTTAAGGTTTTTTTTTAGTACATCTTTGCCTGGTGGGCAGGCCAGTCTTTGGTGATTCAGCCCACGCCAGGCAAGTCCCCTAACAAACAGGATTAAAATTCACTCCTTTCAACCATCCCAGCCTTTTATTCCTTCCTTTTCATTGAGCTACATTTGTCTGATTTAACAAGATAAGATTTGAGTGCTGATGCAGCCCGTTGTTAATGCAGCGGCCGCATCCACCATGCCATCGACACTCTGTAGGAGACTGATGCATAAATCAGGTATTCAAAAAAAAAAATTAGATATGCAGCACACCGGTTTTATAGTCTCAGGCTCAGAAATTGAAATGGCCCAGATTAATGTATTATATCTTACACACTGTCCAAGTGAATCAACTGTAATATATTGAACAGATTCACAGAACAAGACTGTGTTATCTAAGGAGCACTCGGAAGAAGGGATTGACCTGGGGGTTTGATTTGGTTCAGGTAGTTCATGTTGTACAGCGGCATTTGAATAGTATCACATAAAAATAAAATTTGTATTAGAAATCTCACTCATCATTCTTGGGCCGCTCCGGCTGAAGCTTGGCAGAGCTGGGGCGTATTCCTTTGAGGAGTAGCAAGGAAACAATGCCAGGCTGATTGAGGGTTCTAACACTGGCTTCACATAGGTCCAGACAAAGGGACAGCACAGTTTTGTGGAACTTGCTCTTTGGATGTTGCTGAGTTTTATTTTTAGCTGAGGCTAAGAACCAACACAAGGTGTTTCCATACTAAACTGGTTTCATGGTAATTCCCCCCCCCCCAAAGAACCCTGGGGAACGTAGTTCTACAAGGCAGCAGCACTAAAGATCTCAAAACTGTCACCAAACGACAGTTCAGGATTTTATGAGAAATCAGTATAACCAGTTATAGTATAGATTATATGGTATAGTATAAGATTCCTCACAGAAATTTGGCAATTTTATTTATTCATTTGATTTGACTGTCCCTACACATATAGGTTTACTTGTCTGTTCATTCGTTTGCGACATGCTGACCAAGACTTTCCATTCTGGAATGTCCTCAAAGCAGTACTGGGTGGGGGACATTCTTCTTCAAAAACCTCTTTATACAAAGAGCAGAATTCTGGGATCAAGCTTTTGCAAGAATTTACCACTTCTGGCATTTGGTGGTGGTTCATTTCAACAAAAAGACTGCTTTTCAACTGGATCCTAAGGTTTAGCTTATAAATGTGATCTAAAACTGCATCAAAAGTTCTGTCTGTTCTGAGGCTGTGTTAAAATTCTAGCTTATTTCAACGAGTCTGTTGAAGGTCAATGATTAATCAGTGGACCACACACACACACACACACACACACACTTGTTGGCCTTCAGCGCGTACAATTGTAGGCAAAGCCCTGGGTACGAAAAACATAGTTTACACTCAGTTCCCTGCAACACACTCTGTAATAGCTCCTCTCTCAAGAGACAGCTCATTGTCAGTGGAGATGATTTTCTCTCTCTCTTTCTAACAAAAGAATGACAGATATCAATTATTTCGAATTGTATTGGAAACAATAAGGGCAATCTGAGAGTCATCGCATCCTAAACAATTTGGCTCTTCTATTTAGCAGCCTGGAAAGAGCACATTTTAAAACGCAGGCACAGTTATTCCAATGCATTAACTATAAGTCTTTAATGCAGCAGAGTCTGTATCTTCCATCTGTTCCATCAATTAAATTGTACGTTGATCTATGAAGTTATTAGCAACCGCCCAAGTTCCAAATAATCTGCATTGCCACCAAAGGAAATCCAAGGGTTTTTAAAGGAAAAAAACCACAACAACCAAGAAATAATAGCACTTCCTCTCAGAGCTGAATAAAATCGTCTGAATTCACAACAGCTCTGTTCTTTATCTTACCAAATCACACCATTATAAATGAACTTTGCTCCAGAGTTTGTATGTGGAGAAAGGGCAGGAAATGATGCCATATTATCTACCTGCATATCAGAGGCTTGATAAGCAAAGGTATCTTTTAAAGAAGGTGGAGGAAGGCATCACATTTTCCTTCCATGTTCCTGATCACATGTGATTATTTCTCTTAAGGGCCTGTATTTTCACTGTGAGCTCTTCTTAGTAATTGGAGGAGCTGTTGTGCTATCGCAGAATGATCACAAACATTCTAACTGCTGAAGAAGAGGCAGTTGAACAATATAAAAATAAGGTGCTATAGAAGAAGTGGAAGGTCATATTGACGTGAAGGGAAAAAATAATCTCACATAGGATTGCAGGACAGAAGGGTCTGCAGTAGGAATAGGTTATAAAGGCTTGGGAAAATACTTGTCCTTTGAGAATAAAAGCAGCCGTGGATCAGGCAAGAAAAAAATCTCAGCCAGAGCCTAGGGTTAGAAAAAACTTTCCTATTGGTGAGGAAGGGGTGTAAAAGTCTGAATTTCACATATTGATTCAAAGAACAACTCATTCTGAGGCAGCAGGTTTTTAGTTCTCCTTTTTCCTCCCCTTTATTTAACCCAGCTTTGAGACTCATTCAGTAACTGTAAGATGATCGCAAATGTGCCCTGACTTCTTTCAATTTGCTTCCTTGCGACCTCTTGTCATAAACGATCTTGAAAGTTCCCAGTAAGGAAAACTGTTGGCACGAGGGTTTATATTGTGACTAAAACACCTAGTTCAGAGACAGTACAATAAGCTCCCCACCTCCACCCCCCACAAGTGCTTTGGAAGAGTGGGTGCTGGTGAGTGATGTGATTCAGCATTCCCTGAAGCTTGTTAAATTTGTGTGTGTGTGTGTGTGCATCTAGAGAGTATTTCTAATGCGCTTACCTGAACAGCAGGTGTCTCTTATGTGCCTATTTTAAATATAGTGCTTTGCTAGCATGACTCCTAAAAGGTAATCACTACACATTTTTGGAGTGTTGCTCAGAAATCACATAATGGCATCCCACTGGGCTACAGTTCTTATGCTCCCATATCCCCAAAATGTGTGTGTGTGGGAGGGGGAAGGGGCTGAGAAGACGATCAGTGATTTTTCATTGTTATCTTTTCATCTTTCACTTTTGGTCTTAAAGGCTTGTACCAGATGTGTTCAGTATTGCCTTGTCTCTCAGGTTCTCTACTATTGTCTCTATGTTTTGTTTTGTTTTTTAAAAATGTCTTAGATTGCTTCACACTGCCTTGGAACCTTTAGGGGCATTGGCAGATGTTTTAAGAATGGAACAGGTAGTTTGCTGACACCATTCCTGTTCGACACAGCACATGCAATATATATATTTACCTGGAACAAGAGTTTTTGGCCAGGCTTTAAGTTAAACGACCAAATCCTCCTCCAAGAATCACTGCGTTACATGTACATAAGTAAATACATTACTGCTGTGCAGTGAATGAGAGCATTGTTCCATCAAGGCCAGTATTCTCTGCTTTGAGTGGAACCTGCTCTCCAGGGCATTACTGACTACCAGAGCCTTTTAATTGGAGATGCTGGGGACTGAACCTAGGAGTTTCTATGTGATAAGCAGGTGCCACAACCCCATCAAAGCTGAGGTAGATATCTATTATATAGCAGCCATGTTGCTAACAATATACCCTCCTTCCAATTACAACAGCAAAATGTTGTGCGATGAAGACTGGACATACACACATAGGCCTTATTTTTTTAAAAAAAAATATTGGGACAGTCCACCTGACATATTTGAGATTGCTGATAGGCCTGAGAGGACTTCCAATCTTTTATTGTCCTGTCATTTCCTGATGTCCTTGGTCTGATTCTTCCTGCAATTCAGGAAATCTTATACATGCACAACATTTGGTTCCTTCCAGTCATTTACATTGTTCTCTGGCCCTCAGAACACCATACATGTGTGCACTGATAAAACACAGCAAAGAAAGAAAGAATTTGGAAGTTTAAAAATGAAACAAGGAACAATTTCTAATACATCAGCTCCATTCTGGAAACAAGAAAGGTAACCTGGACCCCACCCCCTCATTTAAGATAAATTTAGATTAGGAGAAGTTTGGAAGCATCTCCTGGAAAGGAATTTGTCCCCTGATCAATTTCAATGGAATACAGTCGCACTCTGTTATCTAAAGTCACCTGGACTATTTATTCTCCACTAAGTTAACTTGAGGTGCACCTTTTTGTGATATACTGTGGTGTAGATTATATAGGAATAGGAGGGGATGAGGAATGAATGGACCCAGCAAGTGGTTGAATTAAATGAAATTTTTATCTCTCAGCTGATTGTGGATTAATGGCTTTATGATTCCTGTTGTTTGATTAAACTATAGCTGCACATAGTGATGCCTTAAAGAGAAAAAATAGTGTTTGGGATTTTTTTAGTTCCTGTTCATAGTGTTTCATATATGTTATCTGATGAATTTATAGAAATAATCCTGTAAGGTAGGACAGCATTGTTTAGGCATGTTAAGAAATTTGTGGTGAAGTTCCTCTCCTGAGAACATACCTTGTTCAGACTCCCTCAGTAATATGCAAAGCATGATTCTTATCAGTGTTCACTGGTGAAGATTGTCTTGAGCATAGCACCATGCTGAACAGCTGTATGCTGGCATAATAACTACTTGGCAAGTGCAACCCGTGGTTGCTTTTGCACAGTCTAAGAACTAAATCATCTCATTTATCAAAAAAGAGGCTGTATTCTCAGGGGTCATAGTTTTTTAAATCATTAACTTGACTGATTTGTACAAAGCACAAATTCACTTGCCATTCATCTGCTATTTGTGTCTGCGCAGTTGAGGCATCCTTTAAATGATTGACAGCAGAGAGATCGCATGGCATGCCTTTTGTCATCAGCATCAGTTTGAGACTACATTGAGAGACCTGATTGCAAAATTTGCTGGTTATAGTTAGACACAGAAGCGTAATGAGACACCTAAAAAGTAACTTTCAACTGAAAAACCTTCATCTTTTTTTTCTTTTCTTGCAAAATTCGTTTTAAAATTGGAGGTGGTAGCAGATGATCACACTGAATGACTTGGGCTAGTAATTGTCTCTCAGAAAACAATTTATGTACAAAGAATTTATTATTTTATTAAAGTTCTATACCGCTCCTCCCCTCTCTGATATTTTTGTGTCTGTGAAACATAAATTATATATACACACTGCTGCAGTTCAGTCTGGAGATGGGAAGGAGGAGATGATCCATCATTCCAACAGCTGCTCAGTCTGACCAGCTGAAACTGGGCTTCCTGTACTGTTATTAACATTTTAAAGGGGGGGGGGGAGGTTTGTTTTTTTAATACATTTTTCTTTTAAAAAGTTAATAACAAGGAGCTTGGTTTTGATTAAGTAAACTCATGGGGGATTGAAGAGTTAACCCTTCCCACTCACCCCCACTTCCTTTGCACAAAAATTCTAGCTGTATGGGGAATGTATCTTTTCTAGACTGAGTTTTCTTTCCTCCTTTGCACCTATCTGACAGGGCTGTTGTGAGGAAAAAAATGAAGGGAGACCCACTTTCTTGAGCTCTATGGAGAAAGGGTGGGATAAAGCAGATAGATGCAAAAGCCTGGAAAAGATATGAATCTTGATCTCACAGGGTGCCTCATAAAATTCATAATTTCTCCCTTTGTCAAAAATCTAGCCTAGAGTTGTGTTGCACCAAGGCAGTGTTACCATTTTGCCATTTCCTGAATTTATTTCAAGGCTCTCAGACCAGAAGGTGAATGGTTTGTGTATGATGGCTAGACTCCATTAAGTCAAAGCTAGAAAGAGAATGAATGGTCTCAGTTGTTACAGAATGGACTGTGGGAGAGCTGTTCATCTCCTAAGGTTTAAGTTCAAGACACAGGCTTTGGCTAATAAATGTCAAGCTACGTGTTCTGCGAGTTCTACTATATTCCTTTGTATCATGTCTAATTTTGTTTCTGTGTGTCTTTTGGTGCTTGGATGATAAATTCTATTGAGAAGACTCAATAATTTGTTTTTTTAAAAATCAGTAAACTAGCTATTATTGTTGAGTGTTTTCCTTTAAAAAATCAAAATGTAAAACAAAAACAAGAATAAGCTAAACATGAGTCAAGGAAAGAGCTGCTAACTTGACAGCCCATTCTTTAAATAGTGTTTTCAAATAGATGGCACTAATTGTAGCCTGAACCTTTTTTTCATTCCAAAAATGTTGTCTGAAGTAAAAGGCTGAAGGGACTGGAGATCTATTGATTGCCACAGTTTAAAAACCCACTGTGATAAATTCAACCAAGAATACTTATGTATTTCATATAGGAAAAAAGACTGAGAGAATCATATATTGATGATTTTCAAATGTTTTAAAAGACAAAAGAGATACAGCAATAATCTATGGTTTGGTTACACCACCAGAAGTATGGTTGCCAGAAGCAGAGTTGAAGATCTTTCAGAATTACAACTGCTGTCCAGATGATAGACATCCCCCCCAAAAAATGGCAGCTATGCAGAGTGGGCTCTCTGGCATTATACTCTGCTGAGCTACCTACTTTACCTAAACCCTGACCTTCAAAAAATCTCCCCCAAATCTCCCAGAATTCTCCACCCTGCAGTTGGCAACCCTAGAGTAGCAAGTCTTGGGCCGTTTCTGCACGAATGCGGAAGCTGCCGGATCAGCGTACTTGACGCCAACCCGACGATAAAGCTTAGGGATCCCGATCCCCGCGACATGGTCGTGGTCCTAGAAAGAGCCAGAAGCAGCCAGCGCCATGGAGAGCCGGCGCTCGTAACCGACCCAAGCGTACAGATCCTCTCGGCCTCTGAGAGCGTCAGCCGAGAGCCTCCGGGGACACGCTCTCTGGCTCTGCGTGCAAGCCTGCTCCAGCAGTTCAGGGTATGGAAATCCCCAGGCCTCGCGACGCACCGAGGCCCGGGACAAGGTAAGCAAGCAGGGAGCTGGCACGGTAGCGACGCACCGGAGGCCCGGACAAGGTAGCACAGGAGCCAGGGCACGGTAGTGCTTCCCAGCCGGCGTTTCTCAACAAGTGCACTTCGGAAAGCGCGACTGGGGAAACGCCAAGGCGAAAAGGGGAGGCGGCGCTGGGCGAAGGCGGGGTCGCTGGCTGCTGCGGAACCCCGTAATGCTGAGCGGCGTGCGAACGGCGGCCTGGGGACGGCATTTTTGCCGTCCCCAAGCCGCCGTTTATGGCCCGTGCGGAAAGGGCCTTGGTTTATGCTGAACTCCCAGTTTGTTTGTTTCTTGCCTTTCCCTTTCCTTCCAGCAGGGAGAAAATATTCCTGAGCAGAAATGAGGAGTTGTTCTACTCAACCAAGCTGAGGATTGTGAATGAGGAAAGTATTATTAGCACACCAACCGTTGATCCAAACTGGAAGTCTTGGTTTGGTGCCAACCAGTTAGAATTGCCAGATATCCCCTGACAACTGGAAGTGGTGATGGGGACTTAGGAGGAACAAAAAGAGGTCTAGGCAAGAACTGCTGGCAAAGCAATGACATTCCTTCTGGTACATGCTGGAAGTTATGTCATCATGGCAACACAGAGGATGCTCCAGTACAGTGGTGGTGAACCTTTGGAACTCCAGATGTTTCAGACTACAATTCCCATCAGCCCTACAGACTACAATTGCAATCAGGGCTGATGGGAATTGTAGTCCATAACATCTGGAGTGCCAAAGGTTCGCCACCACTGCTCTAGTATTTGGGCAGAATCTCTATGGCTCATTCCGCACATGCAGAATAATGCACAGTTTCAAACTGCTTTCAGTGCTCTTTGAAGCTGTGTGGAATGGCAAAATCCACTCGCAAACAGTTGTGAAAGTGGTTTGAAAACGCATTATTTTGCGTGTGCGGAAGGGGCCTAAGGTAAAAATGGCAGAAGTCCTTACGTACCTTAGAAACCATAAGATTTTTGGAGCCTAAGCTTTTTACAGTCAAAGCTTTTTTTTGTCAGATATAAGTTGGAATGGATATCCTGGAGTCTTGTAAAATTCCTCATTCTGTCTTCCATTTTCTAATCAATATCGCTCTAAAATTTTGAAGCTAGAGGGTAATAAGGACTCTCAGTTATCTATTCTGATTTATACCTGACAAAGGAAGCTTTCACTCTTAAAAGCTTATACCTCCAAAATCTTATCAGTCTTTAAGGTGCTACTGGTCTAGAATCTAGCTCAGGGGTCTGCAACCTGTGGCTCTCCAGATGTTCATGGACTACAAATCCCATCAGCCCCTGCTTGCTGTTAAAAAAGGAAGCCACAATAAGCCACAACAGTAAGAACCAACAGGCTGCCTAGGGACTGGACCTGTGATGGGACAGGGAAGGAACTATTGCCTCTTTTTCCTCTTCACAGCTACAGTTAAGGGCACCAGTGGCCATCAAGGGTTGAGGGTTGCCAACCTCCATGTGGGATCTGATGATCTGCTGGAATTACAACTGATTTTCTGATGACAGAGACCAGTTTCTCTGGGGAAAAATAGTTCCTTTGGAGGGTTGCCTCTATGGTATTATACTCTCCTGAAATATCCCCCCTCCAAACGTCACGTTCGCCATCCCCAAATTGTCAGGAAATTCTCAACCCAGACTTGGCAATCCCAAAGGGTCACAGGCTGAAAAACTCCATGTTCAAGTCCAGAAAAAGCAACACATATCTCTGATTGTCTTGAAATATTTGCACTTGAAGTAAGCAGGCACTGGGTCTCAAGAAGAAGGCATATGATTCAGCAGTCTTTTCAAAGTTAAGGAAATCTTGATCTGGACAATGCCTGCAACTTGAGAATTCCATGTAAACCTTTAACTCCATGATGAATAAAGGTGGGATATAAACACAATGATGCTACTGCAGAAGAAAGATGGGCAACAGAATATTAATGTCTGGTTCCCACATTTCAGAAGCTCTGAGTAATTATTCCAAAGAGGACTGTGGTGGAGTAGAGGTCATGCCTTCTCATCTCATACTTCTGAAGCCAGTGTGGTGTCGTGGTTAAGAGCTGCGGAGCTTTTTCTGTACAGATCAGGGTTTGATTCCCTGCACTTCCACATGAGTGGCAGACTCTAATCTGGTGAACTAAGTTTGTTTCTGCACTCCTCCACATGAAGTGTGCAGGGTGGCCTAGCCACAGTTCCCTCAGATCTCTCTTTGGCCCCCACCTACCTCACAAAGTGTCTGTTGTGGGGAGAGGAAGGGAAGGCTATTACAAGCCACTTTGAGACTGGCTGTTTTAGGTTATTGCTGGGGCGCATTGGCCATGGTCACGAGTAGTTTTTTGCTCCTAACATTTCTCTGGCTTATATGGCTGGCATGTTACAGTGAGATGTGTTTCTCCATCAAGAGATGCCTCTGAGAATGCCAGGCATAGATGTGGGTGAAATGTTAGGAGTAAAAACTACCAGACCATGGTCACGCAGCCCAGAAACCCCACAACAACCAGTTGTGAAAGTCTTTGACAATGTTTGGAGAATCCTTAAAGGTAGAGAAAAGTGGGGTATAAAACCCAACTCTTCTTCTTCTGTACATAAGGACAACATGCAAACATCCTCACACTGAATGGTCCTATAGCCTTCATTTGTGTAGTGCACAGATTCTGTATGCGGAATGTTCTTTTACATGTACTTGGATTTACCTGAGCCAAAAAGGGCAATTTGACTATGTGAAGCTCCTGGGGGGCAAAATCTGGCAGGAACTATATCCCAACAAGTACACATAGCTACCCCC
Source organism: Sphaerodactylus townsendi (assembly GCF_021028975.2). NCBI lineage: Eukaryota > Metazoa > Chordata > Lepidosauria > Squamata > Sphaerodactylidae > Sphaerodactylus > Sphaerodactylus townsendi. The sequence continues at coordinate 36,505,178 of NC_059425.1, read as the reverse complement.
AATCCATTCATTTTATCTGGGTGTGCTTCCAGCCATTGCTAAGGCTCCAGTATAACAACAGGAGCTACTATTACTATTGTCAAAAACTGGTTGTGAACATGAAGTCTCATGTGTGTTAACGACAAATCTTCTGCCAGGGAAATTAGAAAAGGGCCTTGCCACTTTAACAAGGCCCACAGTTTGTGCTCCTTGGAGCTTTGTGGAATTAGTAAAGCAGCATGAAAGACTTGATTTTCATTTTATGTTGTGCTTGTGAGGCATTAACATGATGTTCTAACACTTGTAAATGAGCACAGCCCTCGCCTAATCTGTCATTTTAATGCCTTATAGATTTTATTTCACTCTGTGTTGTACCAGATTCTCAATAATAATAATCAACTGCTTTGTTGTTCTTTCGCAGAAATTAAATTTTGGTAGTGAGTGTGCAACTAATAAAAGATGTTGCTTGAGGAAACAAAAAATAAATATGATGAATCATAAAAGTTGGAGGGAGGGAGAACTGTTCATATATGAAAGACAATTACTGAACCAGTGGTAAATTCATCTGATTCACATATTGTCAACAGCTTAATAACTCTCGGGAAGGACTTAGCCAGAGTAATCTCTCTGTTTGCATCAGCATCTGTGTTCGCAAACCTGCTTCCCGGCGGACAATGAAGATACATCCTGTTGACATATTTAAAGATATATATGTATATGCAAGAATAACAAGTACCTTGGGAAATCATGCATTTTTTATTCCCTGCACCTTTGAAAAACCTTCCCTGTACGCTTTAGAATCACGGTAGCGGTCTTGCGAGGACTTGTTTTCACAGAAGTGCTTAATTGCTAACTCTTATCCCCATCCTAATCCTTTTCAAGCAACAACCGTGCAGCACTGTAGTGGTTCATTTCTCAACATGGAATTGGTTTTTTTTTGGGGGGGGGGGGTTCAACCCTGAATATATGAAGCTACTCTGAACATACAAAGCTATCAGATCATTGGTCCATCTGGCTAAGAATTACTCACTGTATTTCCATGGCCCACAGAAAGGACCTCTCAAAATATATTACCTGAGATCTTTTTTAAAAAAAAACAGCAACGATACCCAAAATTGAACTTCTGAACATCGGAATGTAAAACATATGGAGCCAATCAGCTTTTCAGCAGGTGCAAATGAAAGGATCCCCTCTGACCACTTGACTACTGGTGACTCCAGGAGCACATGGACAGACAAATGGGGGCTGTAAGCAATGGGGGCTGTAATATAGAGAAAGGGCTGGGCGGGGAAGGGGCACCCAGCCAACCAGCTCACAGTAGTTTTCTAGATTCAAATTTGGGAAGGGAGGGCAATGGTGTTCACATTCCTAGTACCATTTGCAAGTGCTGTCGGGTTTCTAGTTTTTTTCTTGGATTCCTGGATTATTTGGAGTTCACGTTATTCTCTATATAAGGAGATTTAGGTAGGGGAGTTTGGAATGGCTTTTTTAAGAACCAAATAATGCACCAAAATCGCGTAAGGCCTGCCCACTGGGCCCTCCCTGAATCCAATGCGATGGCGGGCTTCTAAGCGCGGGTGCCAGAGGGTGAGCACTCAAGGCCTCTCTGCTCCATTAGGCACCCGCCAAAACAAATTAGCTCCACCCCACCCCTGGCTATCTAGGGCTTTGGCCTTGGGCTGCTGGAGCTTGGATTATTAGCAGTAAAACCTAAGACCTGGATTTTGGGAATTAGGTTAAACTGCACCGTTAAGAAACCCCGGGCTGATTGCATCTGCGAGAAAGAAGAACTAAAAGCGCGATCGCCTTTACCTGAAGATGTAAGCTGGGTTTAGCGTGGGAATGGGCTTGCTTCGCAAGGTAAACCTCTTCAGGGGTTGTGATTCCCTCGCTGGAAGAGTTGCACTGGTGCTTCCAAAGCAAAACCACCCAACAACCAGAAAACTTAATTCCTCAGTAGCATTGTTTGCTTCCGGGCTAAACCGATTTTTCAGAACTAAAACCTCAGTATTCCAGGTTACATTGCAGTGGCACAATGTTAGCACTTTCGATGGCAAATAAGTGGAGTTTTGGAGTTTGCAATTTGGGCACTCCGTCCACCGAAAAGGTTCGCTTATCCCATATCCTAGTCCCAAGAAAATAGGGCCAAGGGATCCCATTCCATGGCACCTGAACAAGGAAGCTCTGGGCCACACTGATTCAAAAGCTGCTGCAAACTGGGAAGAAAAAGCAGCCCGGCATTTACAGAGGAATGAGGGAAGGAGAAGGAGCCAGCTGGCAACCACCTTCCCTGGGCTGGGCAGCACTTACCTGATTGTATCTGATGGGGTCAGACCCCAATGCCAATATAGACCAGCATTTCAGTAGTATCCAGTCAGATTTATTTATTTACTGAAGTATTTATGCCACTGTGTTTTCACTGTGGCTTAAGGTGGCTTCCAGTTTAAATAATGAAAAATATACACAACAAGTAAAATCTCATTCTCTCCACCCACCCACTGCGCGACCACAGACAACTGCAGCTTAAACTCCATTAAGGCCACAAATAGATGGCCTTAGATCACCTGTTAAATCCCTCTGGAGATGGTACCCCCTGGGAGTCCACAAGATGGGAGCCACTGTAGAAAAGGAATAGGATCCCATAGATGCCAAGAGGAAACAGTTACATAGTAGCCCTGGGAAATTCTCAAGAAAGGCATAAAGGGCATAATGCCTTGCATTATACTGTTCTTTATCCCCAGCATCCAATATTTAGAGGTATTACATGTCAAACAGTGTCCAAATACCCTGATTTATAATCGCAAAACCATTCGGAGAAAGGGATCCCTGAAAACCTGCCTGATGACACCTCCAATGGAAGTGTATTTTAATTAGGCCGTGGGGAAAAGCATTCTGTATTTGGGGACAGTTAAACATTTACAATAAGCAGATAGGATCCTTGGAATGGGGATGCCCAGATAGTATGAGAAGTATTCCCTACCCACTCTATAGCTGAAGTGCAACACTCTTCTAAGCAATTTGCATGCAGAAGGATAATCCATTTGCTTTAAAAACCTCAAAGGACACACTCAGGCCCTGCAATCTATCAACTAATTTTTGCCACAAACTTTGAACATCATCTTTAACAACAAGTAAACGCAAATAGCACCCCTCTGAAAAATAAAACATTTTTGATCTGAAGGTAAATGTTGCAAGTGCAGCCCATACTTTAGCTTCTGAAGATGGTTCCACACATTCCAAACATATTGCTTGACTGGAAATATATGTTGGCAAGTTGTACATGGAGTGTAAAAAAGAAATTAAGCAGGAATCATACTTTTCATTAATCTTTTGGCAGCCTAGCCAAAGGTTTACGCAAATCAATACAATAATGGGGCTACCTGTAGCGCCGTCAATGCCTGATATCTCCTGTTCCTCTTGAGGGTCCAAAGAAGACCTCCAGAGGGGAACTGAATTATTACCCAGATGCTACCTTCAAAGCAGCAGTCATATGGCCTGTCCATATTATAAGAGAATTTATTAACCTGCTCAATTAAGTGGCCATCCATATCCCCTGATGAAGTAGTGAGATAGACTTTGTCGGCCCTCTCCACCCATAATTGCCAATTTTATAAGCCTCTGTCATGCCCCCCCCCTTGGAAAGTCACCACAAGGAGAGAGTCGCACGCTACAGAATCTTAGCCACTTGGAAGATGGAGTTTGCCCGGCTCCTGAAAAGCTTACCGAGAGGTTGATCTACCCATTTTGGGACGAGATTTAATTTTTTCTTACTGCACAGAGAAAAACTCGCCAAGAACAAAACCGATTTATACCAATGGAGACGGTGCAGGTCAACCAAATATCTTCTCAATGGAGGAGCAGATGTGCCTTCTGGGCTGATTATGTGCAAACATGTGAGTCTGCGCCAGCTTCACCGAAGGTAGCTCATCAGAAAATAGAAGAAAAAACCACATGGTGCCGGAATCGGCACAACCAGCTGAGTACAACGATGTACTTTTTTGGGTACTGAAAAGAGCATCCAAGATTGGGTATATGGGAACAAGCGTCCTGGGGCTACCTCTAAGCAAATGGGAGGCAGGGAGAATTGTTCAGCTGTACACGCAATGTCCAGGCGAGGATTGAGCGTGAACTGACCAGAGAACAAAATGCTCAGGCTTGAGGAAGGCGGCCTCTTTAAAATCTGTCTGATGCCCCTCTGCTGTCTGGCGAAACTTGCTCCCAAGAAGCACACCTCTTTTCAAGGCTTGTCCTACAGATATCTTTTATTTTGAGGATTTGTAGTAATGGAATGAAAGAGACGCGGCGGCTATCTTTGTTAAGATGATATTCCCTGGGACATGTCTTTTTTTTGTGCTGTGAGGAATTGGACTACAGTGCTTTGCCTTTTCTGCGTCTTTGGAACACTGGGTTGACACTTCCATTGAATTATCTACTTTACTATACCCCCAAAGATCTTTTCCCCTCACAGTCTCAGCAAGTTCAGACTGTATTAGCTTATTCTTGAAATTGGGAAGTTTAATAGTTGATAACCTTACAGCACATCCTGCAAAACTGCCCCTTTAACATTGGAACTCATCTGTAGGATCAATAATTGATACCATTGCTGTTGGGCATAGTGTTCTAACATACACTGAATTTGCAAATGGCTGTAATGTCATGACTATCTTGTAGCGGCATCTTTTCTAGATGAAAATAGGGTTGCCAACTGACCACAAGAATTTCCCTGGCTGGATATTAGAACCCTAATTAGTTGTCAAATAAGCAGGAATAAAAATTTTGTATGCTATCTCACCCCTTTTTTCCTATGTATCAAACAACAAGATTTTGCATTGGGTTCTGTAACAGCACCCACTCCCTGAGGGAAGACAGAGACCCCAAAAATGGGAGTGAAGGTGGTTATTTGGAGTAAGCCTGACTCTTGTTGGCTCTAAGACACTCCCTAAACTCAATGCACACACTAGCCTTGAAGCAGAAATATCCTGTCATAAGGGCAAACTATTCTATAATTTCTAATTGCTGCCACCATAAACTGATCCAAATGAAAGGTATAGAGAGGCTCTTGAAAGCTTAAAAACACAAAGCTGAATTTTTATTTTAACAATACTTCTTAGATGTTACAGAGCAGTTTTCTTCTTCTTAGTTGTTACAGGTTTCAGTTTCAGAACAGACTTATTCACCCACGAGTGCCTCTTGAGGGAAAACTTTCTACCTGCAGTCAAGCAGTGGCATACCTAGGCAAACTGGTGCCCTGGGCAAAACCTGAGTTTGATCCCCTTACATGGGTGGCCACCCTCTCCCACCATGACCAAACAATGATTTTTTTCCACCAGATTACCGGTTTTAAAGATTCTTATGCGTTATAGAGCATGCCCCAACTCACCAAATCTGAACGCAGCTTAATGGGCCATGCCGCACAGCAGAATTTTTTTTTGGAAAACTTATTTTTCAAAGTAGCTTTCAAATGTTTTATTACTCAAGCAGAAAACATTTTATGGTGTTGTATCCGAGTTACCAACTGGGAAACAGCATCACTCTAAATGTTATTTAAACTGGGGACCCCAGATTCTCCCTTTAAAGGGCGGATTTAAAGGAAGAGAATGTAGACTGGTGTGAACAAGTGAATGCTGGAATCCACCCCTCAAGCAGCAACATTTTTCATTGGTGTTTAAACTATAGATTTAAGATTCTTGCTTTTGATCCACAGCAAAAGGAGAATCTGGGGTCCTGAGACCTAAACTCCACTTTACATTGAAAGTGATGCTGTTTTCAGTGGTTAATCCCCACCCTGAAACAACACATCACTTTCAATGCTTTGGCTGGGGATTTCAGATTCTCCTTTAAATCCATTGTAAGGGGTGGATTTAAACCAATAATACAATAACCCTTTATTAGGCATTGAGAGGAAGCAGAAAGAAAGAAAGAAAGAAAGAAAGAAAGAAAGAAAGAAAGAAAGAAAAGAAGAAGAAAGAAGAAGAAAAGAAAAGAAAGAAGAAAAGAAGAAAGAAAGAAGAAGAGAAGAAAGAAGCATTGGCGGAAGGGTTGGAATTTAAAGGGAAAATCACAAGGGGAAATTTAGGGGTGCTGCCTGCTGTCAGAGTTCGCAATTAAGATGGGGCCAGCACCAAATTTCCAGAGTAAATCTTTTGTGAGATTCTGCTAATGATACCACTAAGGTTTGTTGAGTTTGCGGTTCAGGGGTCCAAAGTTATGGACTCTCAAAGGGTGAGAAACCCCATTTTCTGTTAAACCCATTACTGGAAACAATGGGGATGGAGCACTCCCTTTGAGAGTTCCTGGCAATTTTACGGACTCCCCTAAACCAAAACCTCACGCAAAGCCACCAAGGTGATATCATCGCAAGAAGGACTCTCAAAACTCCCTCAGAAATTTTGATTAGCAGCAGCCTAAACGCCACTGCGGGCCAAAACAGAAAAAACTTATGGAAATACAAAAAATCCCTGGCTGGGCTTGCACGGTTTTTGCCCCCACTAGAAGTGCCGCCAAGCCTGACCACATTGCCCAATGGGAGGAACACCTCTGCAGTCAAAGCACCTCCTAGTTCACTTGCCTTTATCACAAGGAATGGTCGCAGGCTTTAGGAGGGCCCAAATGTGGCTGAATTCAGATCCATGCTATCTAGCCAACAACCACTGTTCTCCCTGACAGTCTGAGATTGCTTTAGAGGAATCTGGCCTTCAACCTTCCTCTCTCTGCCTCTCGGCTCGCTGCCACTGGAGCATGATCTCCAGACTGAGGGAAATCTGGGAACTCTCTTTTGAGTCCTGCAACTCTCTAAGTCTTCTTTCCAGACTCTCCAGTTCCCTCTCTCAATTCTCAACTCCCTTCTTACAATTTCGCTGCAACTTTGCATAGCGGGAATTGCGCACCCTATCCACCGGCTACTTGCATTACCTTGTAATCAGGAGTTGACCCTGGTTGTATCTCGCAGGGTGCTCTTGTCCTGGCTAACTGCATTTTGCTAATTAACCTTTTAATAGCCCTAATCGATCCTGGACCACTGCAGGTTTGAAAAAAACTTCCTAAGGGTCTGTCCTCCCTAGGCCAAAAAAAACAAACAAAGCAGCAGTTCACTTTTCCTACCATCTGCTGTACCAAGAGCTCCTGGTCCACCACAGTCTACAGGATTTTCCAGAGACTACAAAATTTAACCCAGTATTTGCTTTAAGTAGGCAAGTACTGTAGTCATGATTTGGAATCTGAAACAACTATGTGAAATCCAGTTCTAGCTCATCCTGAAAAATGTTGTCTGGTCGATGGCCTTACAGGAACTTGAGGCAGGGAAGACAATGTTCCATTCCTGACTTCTGCAACTGGCATGCTGTGAGCCCTCCAGGGAAGTTGCATCCGATGCTCCATATCAGCAGGTGGGATAATAATGTTTCCCCCTAACCAACAGAGGGTTTTGGCGAAATTAATTAAATTGTTAGTACAGCATACCAGGCCAGCTGCGTGTGCGTAAGGAGGTACTTCAAACAGTATGAGTTCCCAGAAATAGCCTTATAGCGGTAATTTTATGGATGATTACGTACACACATACCACTAAGCTATTCAAACTATCTTTTGGCGAGATTACCCCTGAGGTGACTTCTTGCAGGACATCTATGCAGCATTGTCGAGCAAACTTTGTGTTGGGTAAAGTAGGGAGGATTTCTGCGGTAACTTTACCCGGAATCGGGCTCTGTTTTTTGTTTTCAGTATGCTGCGTAGAATATCCAAAGTTGGGGATGGCCGTATAATGGAAATCTTATATTGAGACAAGGGGAAAACAACACCATGGCCATATATTACTAGGCAGCCTTGGAGCTGCAGTATAATGTTCAATACTACTATTTGGGCCACATTCCTACTGCAACTTTATTTTGTGATCTTGTATTGTCTAAAATAAGCTACAAGTAAACTTTTTGAACCGTAGACACAGATCCTGGAGCATTTACATCTTTCTGTAAATTCAACCGACCAGCAAGATGTGATCTCCAAGCAACTTGATGTAGCTGTAGCCACTGGTGAACAGCTAAATTTTAATCTACCCAGGCAGGGGGTGCACACAAACTTCTGACCCGGGGGCAAAATGTAGCCCCTGAAGAACTATCTGGCCATGAACCTTGGCCCGATAGCTCCGGTCATGTGCAGTGGGGGCTCGAGGGAGGGCAGGCCCCAGCGGCTGGTGCAGTGCATGGTGGCACCCCCAAATCTCCATGGTGCTCTGACCCAGAGTTTGGAAACCTTGCATTAGCGCCCTGCTCCCGCCCTTCCCTCCTCAGCTACTCCATGTGTGTTGCTCTCAGGCTTTCTGTTCGCCCCTCACTCCCATTATGGCATCAGCCAGGCTGGTAGTCCTATTTCTGGCTGCTAGGAGGAAAAGAACCCAGGAAGATACCTGATCCCTACTTGGGTTAGATGGGAGTAACAAAACTTCATTAGGAAAGTTCTGCTTACAGGAAATGTATTTAAAGCCCCCACAACAATATTTGGAGCCAGCCCTGTGCCAGCCGCCATGGTCCACTGTTTCAAAATGAGCCATGACAGGCTGAAAGAGTGAAATCAAACATTTTGGAAATCAATTTTATTGCATAGGAATTTGTTCATAGTTTTTTTAGTCAAGGCCCTCCAACAGTCCTGAGGGACTGATGAACTGGCTGTTAAAGGATTTAGGGACCCTCTGATCTACCCCAAGTATACTTTGCCTGCAATGATAAGAGAAGTCATACAAGATTCATCCTCTCTTTTCTTAAAATAGCTTTGGTGTTTTCTGGAGTGGGCCAAATAGTGCAAATCACCAGGACATACAGCCACGAGGGATAGTAACCTGGCGGATGACTGGCTACATTGGAGCCCCAAAACAGCTTACACTCAGAGCTTTCCTATATGGAGCCCAAACGTACAGAAGAAGCGTGGCTGACGAGCTCTACCCACGAAGCCGCTTTCCCACTTCCCTGGAGCACGAGCAGGCTGCTGGGCCTCTACTCCAGAGTGAAGTGGCACACTCCAGCTGTGCGCTGCTTCCTATGCCAAGCTGCTCGTTTTGTATTACCCTGGCGACTGTTTATTTTCCCGCGTGACTACTTCGCTTTACGTGAAGCACAAAGCACTTTGCGCAGACTAATTGGTGGCTGGCACAGGGGCGTAATGTCCCACGTATGCCGTGGCGGCTATGCCACTGCATACAACCAGGCTTCCACCTTCGACCCTGAAGACCTGCTTGGTGGAATGTGCTGTCAGCAGGGACCTGAGCTCTGTAAGATATCCAACAATTCCACGGAGCTTGCAGGGGCCAATCATTTAATTGGTAGAGACTGGAAGCCCGTGCAGGCCGCAAAATCCTGTTGGCCACAACTTTTAATTTGCATCCCTCTTTTCATCCCCTGCAAGATCTATGAAGGACTGGGTGGAATTGGGATTTATATGAGTAAATGACTTGAATTTGGGCGCCGTAGTAATTACATTTTTGCTCGTTTTAACTGTTGTTTGTATGACTGTTGATTATATTATTGTTAGTCACTTACAAAGCCCTTCAGGCGAGGGAGAGGCAGAATTACAAAATAAAAGAAATAAATAAATAAATAATAAACCTGGAACCATTTCGGAGTCAGGAAAACCACAGAGGACAAAGGCAGATTAAAGGCGAACCACCAAAGAGCAAGTCCATGTATTGAGCCCGTTACAAAAAATGGGATGGATCGAGATTTTACTCTGAATATTATTTGTTAACAGTGTAGCCAGTTCATGGAGGGATGGAAGGCAGATTCGCTGATGGCGAGATAATGAATTGCTGCCATGGTGCTGTCTCCAAAGAGATTTCAGGTGGTGCAGAAAGCAAAAACAAAGAAATCCCTGAAGGTAAAAGCCCCAGCATGGCTAAATGGCCTACAATGCACATTTTGGTGTAATGTAAATTGGTGGTTCCTGAGCTGAAAGCCCTTTGGGTGCTGACTAAAGTCAGCCCTGCCTAGGGCTCTTGCGTGAACACCTCCCCACACCATGCCAGTGCAGGAAGCTGCAGCCAGAAGGGACCTCTGGTGCGAGAGGCAATTCTGCTGTTCGGACTGCAGAGTTATTACCAGTGCCCTGCCAGCAACACAAATGACCCCTGCCAGTGTTACGCGCTTGTACATCAGCGCATCTTTGTTTCAGCCTCCACAGCAGTTTCATCACCCTTAAGTTGCACGGTAAATATATTTATGTTTTAACATGCTTTTAATCACTTTCAGGACTCAGAATTTGGGTGCATGGCGGGTGTAAGTTAAATGCGACTAAATAGAATTAACTATCTGATAAGCGGCAATACAATACGGTTGCGGATTGCAACCTAAAACAATGCGCAGACTGAAGCTGGAGCCATGACTATGATGTTGGAATATTGCAGAAAATAAATGCAGAAAGTGAAAAAAAAAAACAGTGAGGGAGATTGTAACATACAGTCATAAGAGTTTGTTGTCCCATTGTTGCGCTTTTCGCCAGCTTCCTGCCGCTGTACCTTAAATGTCCTCTTAGACTAGTTTTGTTGTTTACACGGTTTGCAGAAGGACAAAGTGTGATTGTCTTCTGACCACCTCAGAATGGTGGACACAAGGTGGGGAACACAACAGAGAATGCACATTTACAAGCAGTTGTTGATATCGCCTATTTAGCAAAAGTGTCGCAGCTTTAAAACAATTTACAAATTATAGTGCTGGATCAGACAAAGGGCTATTTAGTCTAGCAGTCTGCATCAAACAGTGGTCAGCCAGATGCCTTTGGACATATGAGCAGGGCAGCACAACATTGATAGCTTTCACTGGGTTTATCACGGGAATTTGATATTCAATGGTATACTGCTAACGCTGTACACAGTGTCAGGGGTGCAATTATTAAGATAGCAGCACCAAAATTTCAGAGTATCTTTGTGAGATTCTGCTAATGATACCACCCAGGTTTGGTGAAGTTTGGTTCAGGGGGTCCAAAGTTATGGACCCTCAAAGGTGAAGCCCCCATTTCCTATTAGCTCCCATTGGAAACAATGGGGGATGGGGCACTCCCTTTGAGAGTTCATAATTTTGGACTCCCTAAACCAAACCTCACCAAACCTGGGTGATATCATCAGAAGAGTCTCTCAAAAACTCCCTGAAATTTTTGGTGCTGCTAGCCTAAAAACTGCCCTCTGCAGGCCAAAAACAGAAAAACATGGAAAATACAAAAAATCCCACAAACGAACCTGCAGTTTTTGCGCCCCCACTAGAGGGTGCCCTTAGCAACTGGCCACATTGCCCAATGGGAGGAACACCTCTGCAGTCAAGCACACTCCTAGTTCACCCACCCTTTATCACAAAGGGGAATGGTCACTGACTTTAGGAGGGCCCAAATGTGACGTTTCCCTAATTCAGAGATCCATGCTATCTAGCCTTTAACAACCACTGTTCCTCCCTGACAGTCTGAGATTACTTTAGAGGAATCTGGCCACCTAGCCTTCCTCTCTCTGCCTCTCACTGGCCTCACTGCCACTAGACATGATCTCCAGACTGAGGAAATCACAGGGCTCTCTTTGAGTCACACCAACTCTCAGTCTTCTTTCCAGACTCTCAGTTCCCTCTCTCAATTCTCCAACTCCCTTCTTACAGGCTTCTTCCTGCTTTTATAGCAGAGAGTGCACCCTATCTGTGGCTACCAGCTATAGCATTACAGCCCAGCCAATCAGGTTGACCCTGGTTATCTCTGCGGTGCTCTTGTCCTGGCTAACTGCATTTTTGCTAATTAACCTTTTAATAGCCTAATCCGTCACAGGTTCCCTTTCCTGGGTTTGAAAAAACTACAAAGTTCTGTCCTCCTAGGCCAAAAAACAAACAAAAAAAACCCCTTCCAGTTCCACTTTTCCTACAGAATCTGCTGTACCAGAAACTCCTGGTCCTACAGTCTACAGGATTTTCCAGAGACTACAAATTTTAACCCAAGTATTTGCATTTTCAAATAAAACCAATGCAATCCATGGACAGATAAAGCAACTGTGTGAAATCCAGTTATATAACTCATCCTGAGAGAAAAATGTTGTCTGGTCCAGTAAGCCCTTAGAACTTGAGGCAGGGAAGATGATGAACCTGTGTTCCATTCTGACTTCTGCAACTGGCATGCTGTGAGCCCTCAGGGAAGTTGCATCAAATCCTCCACTTGTCAGATTGGGATAATAATGTTTCCCTAACCAACAGGGGTTTTGTGAGAATTAATTAATTGTTAGTACAGCATACAAATAGCCGTATTAAGCAGAAGGTATGAAGCAATGTCAGTTCCAGAAATAGCCTTGTAACGGTAATTTTATGGATGATTACATTACACACACACCATGCCACTAGCCTATTCAGAACTATCTTTTGTGGTCACCTGAGGGTGACTTCTTGGGACATCTATCCCAGCATATGAAACAAAACTTGTGTTGGGTAAAGTAGGGAAGATTTCTACAGTAACTTTAGAATGGCATTTCTGTTTCATTTTCAGTATCTTCTGTCAGAATATCAAAGTTGGGGATGTGTATATGACAAAATCTTATATTGAGACAAGGGGGAAAACAACACCTGGCCATATAATGCACTAGGCAGCCTTGGGCACAATGTTATGTCAAGCTCATCTACTACTATTTGGAGCCTACATTCTACCATAACTTATTTTGTGATCTTGTAATGTCTAAAATAAGCTACAAGTAAGCTTTTGAACCCATGAACACAGATCCTGCGACATTACACTGTAACAGAGATGGCAAACCAGCAAGATGTGATCTCCAAGCAACTTGATGTAGCTGTAGCCACTGGTGAACAGCTAAATTTTAATCTACCCCAGGGGTCCCCAAACTACGGCCCGGGGGCCAAATGTGGCCCCCTGAAGGCATTTATCTGGCCCGCCAGGCATGGCGGCGATGGCTCCATTCATGTGCAGTGGGGGCTCGAGGGAGAGGAGGAACCGGCCCCAACGGCTGTTGATTGCAATTACATGATGGCACCCCCAAATCTCCATGAATTTTCTGACCCAGAGTTGGAAACCTTACACGTGTAGCGCCTGCTCCACTGCTTCCCTCTCGGCTACTCCATGTGACTTGCTCTCAGGCTTTCTGTTCCGCCTCCCTCCCCTTGGCATCAGCCAGGCTGGCGAATCGCTCGCTGGCTGCTAGGGAGGAAAGAACCCAGGAAGATACCTGATCCTGGGTTAGATGGAATGCTTCATTGGGAAAGTTCTGCTTTTTTTTACAGGGGAAAGTATTCCAAAGCCCCCACAACAATATTTGGAGCCCGCCCTGTACTTGACATACTTTGGTCACTGTTCTAAAAATAGACCATGACAGAAAGGCTGAAAGGTGAAATCAAACATTTTACAATCATTTGTGCATAGGAATTTGTTCATAGTTTTTTTTAGTCCGGCCCTCCAACAGTCTGAGGGACAGTGAACTGGCCCCCTGTTTAAAAAGTTTGGGGACCTCTGATCTACCCCAAGTATACTTCTTGCAATGATAAGAAGTCTGCATCTGAGATTCATCCTCCTCTTTTCTTGGCCTGAAATAACTGATGTTTTCTGAGTGGGCCAAATAGTGCAAATGCCAAGGACATACAGCCACAGGGATAATGGGGGGAAGTGGCACCTGGCGGATGACTGGCCCTGCCCCCCATTGGGCCCCCCAGCTGGCTTCCCCCCCCCCACTCAGAGCTTTCTCAGAGAGGGAAGCTTTCCTGGAACCCAAGCAGCCTACCCAGAAAGGAAAGAGGCGCGGCTGTGGCTGAGCTCTACCCACAGCCGCACCACTTCCTGGAGCACGAGCAGGCTGCTAGGCCTCCTGCTCAGAGTGAGAAGTGGCACACTCCAGCTGTGCCCACGCTGCTTCCTGTACCCAAGCTGCTCGTTTTGTGCACCCCTGTGACTAATTTGTGCCTCCCACGTGACTACTTTGCGCCCCCCACGTGACTGCTTTGCACCCCCGCACAAGACTAATTGGTGTGCGCACAGGGCATGTGTCCCAATGTCCTCATGGCAGCTATGCCACTGCATACAGCAGGCTTCCACCTTTACGACCCTGGCTCCTACTTGGTGGAATGTGCTGTCAGCAGGGACCTGAGCTCTGTAAGATATCCAACAATTCCACGGAGCTTGCAAGACCGAAATATTCAATTGAGCGTAGAACTGAAGCCGATACAGGCCTGTGTAAAATCTGTTGGCCACAACATTTGCATCCCTCTTTTTCATCCACATAAGATCTATGAGACTGGGTGGAATTGGGGTTTATATGAGTAAATGACTTGAATTTGAACCGCCATCAATGGTATTTTATACGTTTTTAACTGTTGTTTGTATGACTATTTGATTATGTGTGTTAGTCACCCTAAGCCCAGCTAAGGCCGGGGAAGGCAGGGTACAAAATAAAAATAAATAAATAAATAATAAACCTGGAACCATTTCAGGTCAGGAAAACCTTACAGAGGACAAGACGGAATTAAGGCGAACCTGCAAGGCAAGTCCATGTGACCGTTACAAAAGACGCAGGATGAGGATCCAAGACCCACTCTGAATATTATTTGTTAACAGTGTAGTTCATGGAGGGGGGATAGGCAGATTCGCAGTGGCCGAGATGGTGCTGCCATGGTGCTGTCTCCAAAGAGATTTCAGGTGGTGCAGAAAGCAAAAAAACAAGAGAAATCCCTGGTCGCCCCACGCAGCTGAATGGCCTACAATGCACATTTTGGTGTAATGTAAATTGGTGGTTCCTGAGCTGAAAGCCCTTTGGGTGCTGACTAAAGTCAGCCCTGCCCCTGGGAATGCCCCCAGACCTCCCCCACACCATGCCAGTGCAGGCTTCTGCAGCAGAGGACCTCTGGTGCAGAGGCAATTTCTGTGTTCAGGCACTGCAGAGTTGTGCAGTGCCCTGCCAGCAACACAAATGACCCCCTGCCAGTGTATTTGCCCCTTGTACATCAGCACATCTTTGTTCAGCCTCCACAGCAGTTTCCCCTCTACCCCTTAGGATTGCACAGTAAATATATTTATGTTTAACATACTTTTGTCACTGAGACTCAAGGTAGATTGCATGGTGTAAGTTAATGCAATAAATAGAATTAACTATCTGATAAGCAATACAATAGGACTAGGATTACAGCAACCTAAAACAATGCATAGACTATTAGACATGATATGTTGAATAATGCAGAAAATAATGCAGAAAGTGAAAAAAAAAACAGTGAGAGGAGGGTAACACATACAGTCATAGAGTTTGTTGTCCCATTGCCTTCATAAAGGCACCTTCCTGCCTTACTTCCTTTATAAAAATGTCCTCTTGAACAATTTTGTTTTACACAGTTTGCAGAAGGACAAAAGTGTCGGTGTCTTCCTGACCACCTCAGAATGGTGGACACAAGGTGGGGAACACAACAGAGAATGCACATTTACAAGCAGTTGTTGATATCGCCTATTTAGCAAAAGTGTCGCAGCTTTAAAACAATTTACAAATTATAGTGCTGGATCAGACGAAGGGCTATTTAGTCTAGCAGTCTGCATCGAACAGTGGTCAGCCAGATGCCTTTGGACACTTATGAGCAGGGCACAAAATTGATGGCTTTCCTGGGTTTATCACGAAATTTGATATTCAATGGTATACTGCCTTTGTACACAGAGATTTCACTTTTAGTAATCTTGGCTGACAGCCACTGATAGATTCATCCTCTGTGAGGGTTACAACCCGTACATCAGCCATTACTGAGTTACTGCAAGGATTGCTGGGTTAATATTAGTGAGAGAAGAGTCAGCTGCAGGCGGCTCACAAGAATGTTATAATCCTTCTGGTAGGCGAGAAACCGCGGTGTCAGTACTGTTTCTAGGTATGCCAATACAGCAGTATTTCATACATTTCTGGATAATCATGTGTGCACAATAGAAAATTGTCAGATGAAAACAAAATTCAATTACTTTGGAAGTTTTGATAAGGGTTTGACTAGGGAGCAAGGGATACGTTTGCAGATCCATCCCATATGTTATGTTTGCTTTAACCACGGCTGCACTGACATATAATTCTCTTCCCCTCTTCTCTCTCTTGCTTTCAGAGCAGCAAGTCAGAGACACTCATGCCCAGGTAAGCATATGTAGCCGTCCTGCTTGGATAAGCATTTATTTTTCATTATGATTATGTTTAAATATATAAGGAACATTAGGAGGACAAGGTGACACAACTATTTTGACTGCCTCCAGGCACTTCACCACTGACACCTGGTGTTGAATTCCAATTGGAAATGACCCAAATTACCACGAAAAGTGTGGAGTTCATGGACCAGCAAGTCTGAATTCCCACAAGCGCGCCAAGTTAACAGATTGACGAGGAAGCGAAATGCACTTTTGCAAAGGCTCTTCTAATTGTTGCACACAATTCAGCTGTTCATGGAAGAATGGTAGGCATGACCTGGGCTGCAGCCTGTGGTATACGTCTCTATGCTGTCTACGAGAAAGAAAGAAGAGAGAAAAGGTGATTAATAAGATGGTGACAGTCAGACTTTCCATCCTCAGGGTGAAACATTTCCATAGAACCCTGGAATATTGCAAAGGATTCTGGTTGGGGGGGGGGGCATCTGGTTGCCAGGTCTGTCACAATGACGAAAGACCTCCTATCAGTAAACCCCCCATTCTTGATCCCACCCCTTGGTTTCTATGTTCCCAGGGACAGGGCTCCTTAGCTGCTGCCCCCATTGTTGGTTGGTTTCCCCACTCTGTCACTGCCTCCCTGTCATGCCACCATGTGGTATCGTTGCTTGGAATGCTGATGTAGTCTAAGGGGCTTTCCGCACTACAGAAGGGAGCTAAGGTCGACTCGGTTTCCTTCAGTGGGGGGCGATTCCAGGCTGTCCGCACAGCAACTTACTTGGCTGCCTGGAACCGAGCTAAGTGGGCGGGATCATCTTGGTGCCTGTTTCGCTCCTCGATCGTGATTGGAGCTTGTGTTACCATGGGAAACGGGAGCGTTCTTTTTTTTTTTTTTTTACAGTTTACAAAAGTTGCACCATGCACATGACTCTCCCCGCTTCTGCGGATGCCGCTGACTCCTGATTGGTTGAAGCGGATGAGGTGTGCGTTTTGATAGCACCGCACTTGTGAAGCTTTCAAAGTATCGACCTTGTTTTAGCAGAAAGGTGCAGTTCATAACTGCTGACAGGGATGTCTCAGGTTCTGGGGGGGGGGGGGGGCCTGAGACAAAGCAACGTTGAGCTTCAGTTGCAGTGCTTAGGATACACTGAGGTGAACCCAGATAGGTCCAGGTACAACTCTGTGTGTCAGCGCTGAAGGAAAGTTACATGCGGCATTGCTGCAGAGGTGCCTGGCTGGCTCCTGGCCTCTGTGGATTCCTGTTTGGGGAATGGATCAGCAGCACCACTATTGTGGTGTGGCCTGAGTGCAATATATATATATATATATATTTTAAAAAGACATTCCCACAACATTTACTAACCAAATTCTCTCTTAAACCAAACATACAAAAAATCTTGACTAGGCAGCCACAAATGTTTGTTCTTCACTCATCAAGCGAGTATGACCAGCTGCCAAGAATTGAAAGGGAAAAATAATCTTCTCAAATAAATGCAGGTCTTATTACAGTTAATAAAAGAGATTAGGCTGTGGTCTAGTGGTTCTAATTGAGTAGTAGTGGCTGAAAGCACCTTTCTTTTGAAAAATTGCATGTGGAACTGACTCTGTTGGGGATTTAACTAAATCACTGACCTCTCAGCTTTCATTCCCCTGTTGGAGAATAATTGTTTCCAAAAGTATCTCCGGGACAGTTCAGGTGACCGTTTTTGAGGTGAAAAAGTTCCCATGAGATTATCTTACCCCCGAAAGTTTATGTGGCAAAATGGTCTTGTAAAACCAACCCTACGATGACAACACTGCAAAGCTATTGTGTCCTTGAAAATGCCTTGTTTCTCATACCAATTTTAAAGGATATAGTAACATAGATTGTACCTTGAAGGAGTCCTTACACACAGTTTTTCTAACAGTGCTGTTCCATGCAGTTACTCAACTCTGTGTCCACTGAAATCAGTTTAGACTGCAGTAGCTTTGCATAAGGTTCTACTGTAAATCATGATCACTGAAAGAATGTTCTATGCAGAACAGCAATTTAATCATTGATTTTGTTTTATTTACTTGGTCATTTATTTCTTGCAGTGAATTTGTTCCACAGGAACCTTTCGCAGTATCTAAAATGACCCCAAAATCACTAACACACATTACAACAATATCCATCTAAACACACATTAAAAACAAAATAATAAAGCAGTAGAAACATGCATATACCCCCTGAAACCAGAGTGAACAGTAGAAAGATCAGAAGAGGTTCCACAACATATCATAATTAAGTGTAGCTAGTCCCTTTTGCCCAGTAGTTATGTTTGCCTGATGCTCTTTCCCTTCTTCTTCCCATTATGCATGGAATGCTCCCACCGGGAAGGGGGGGGTCTTTGCCTGAACAATTAATTGTTAGTGGGGTCTCCCTTGCAGGCATTCAGGGAGGCATCCCACTGCCTACTGTGCAGCTTGCCTGCTGAAACTCCACAGACTCTAGCACTGTGATTCCTCTTCGCTCACCCCATCGCTCACTCCTAAAGGAACATATCTCATCACACTCACCCCACCACCACAAACACACACAAACACACACTGAGGCTGTTTCCACATGGCGGTGGAAACGAACCTCCTCCGGCATAAATTATTTATAAATTATTCCGATAGAGGCTCGGAGACTGTTCGCACCACAGTGTGCGAGCAGCCCCAACTTTCTCCCCAGCCGGAGAGACGGCTCCTCATGGAGCCGCCCCTCCTTCAGTCCCCTCCACTCACCTCTTCTTCCAGTGTCGCTCTGGAGGGCTGAAGGGACACACCCACACTACCCTCCAACCTCCAGGGGTTGGAGGGCAGCATGGGCATGTCCCTCCAGACCTCTAGAGCGATGCTGGAAGAAGAGGGGAGGGGAGGGGAGGGGAGGGGGAAAGCGATGTCTTCGCACTGCACTGGCTTGAAGATGCCACTTTTAAAGAAAAGTTTCAAAGTGGTGCCTTTGTGCCACTTGAGGGGAGCCAGGACAGCGCTGCTCCGATGCAGCAGCACCTCCTGTGCGAACAGCACCCCAGGGACCTACTTTCAAGGTCCACAGGCACCCCAGCCACGATGGAAGCTTGACCATGCGTTCTGCCACTGCTGCTTCTGCGTTATCTCATTAGTTAGATAGATCTAATACAGTACAAGTGCTTCAGGTTGAAATAAAGTTTTACAAAGCCCCTCCTGATTATTAGGGAGGACAGAAGTAGGGTGCAAGAGGTGGGGTGCAGCAAAAATTTTTTGAAGCCAAGAATAACACAGAGCTATTTGTTTCAGCTTCCCTGCAAAGCAAGGGAAAAGGTTGCTCTTTGCTCACTCTCACAAATGAGGAGATTATGGGGTTTGCCACACAGTGAGTGTGTGTGGTGCAGGGAAAGCATCTGTAACAGAAGCTCTGCCCCATAAAGAATCTCTCTTCGGCATGAGGCAGAACACCAGTGTATGATCAGCCTGTGACTAGCCCAAGGTCACTCAGCAGGCTTCATGTATAGGTGTGGGGAAACAAACCTGGTTCACCAAGCTAGATCCACTGCTCATATGGAGAAGTGGCGTATCAAACCTGTTCTCCAAATTAGAGTCCACTGCTCTAATCCATCCGGATCCATTAGACTCCACTGGAGTAGATTTGTTTCCAGCAATGTTGTAGGGTGATGTTAAAACAGAAATTTTCTATGGCGAGAGATGGAGTTTACGAATGCTCTCTCCAATGATACATTTCCTATCAAATGAACTCCCTAGTTAGTACAGGTCTCATGCACCGAGGAGGACACATACTGGATTTGACCTTTGGGCAATGGTGGATGTGAATCTGGTTTCCTTAGACAGGATGCCCTGGTCAGGTCGTTTTGTCTTGAAGGCTCGGTTGGGCATCAAACCACTTCCTGCATAGATGATAGACTGATTTATGGAGACTAATGGATCCTACTGGTTTCCAGAATGTTCTGTGGAATCTGATGCCATTCAGCAATTTCCTTGATAAACTGGTGGAGGACTGGCATGTCCAGCTCTCCGAAGCTATTGACGAGATCGCCCCCTGATGTCCTTTTCACTCTCATCTCAACTGAGCTCCTTGATACTTTGAGAAGCTACAGCAAATGAAATGGGAGCTTTGGACTGGGAACACCCCCATTTGCCAGCCCAAATTTATGCCAGCAAAAAAAAAAATGACACAGCTCATTGTGCTGCATATAGCACTTTCACAAAGACGCGAGAGAGTTGCTGCCAGTTGATGGTCACAGTGCAGCAAGTGCCTTAGGAGGTGGAGCCGTTGATGTGCTATCCCCAGCCACAGCACAGCTACCTCTCCAGATTGCACTGTAGATCCTTTGTTAGAGTCACTGTGGTGTCCAGTATATCACAGTCACAATATTCTGTGGAATAAGTTGCAGTTTCAGATCCATATGTTGACCTTCCAGGAGTCATAATGCTTTCATTTTAAACATATCTGAAATATCCAGTGAACAAGAGTGTGAATAGAAATGTATGTATGCCTTCCTTAAATAAATGAAACAAGTTTTCTAAATAAATGTAGGAAAAAATACCTTTGTGCTTTGGGGTACATACCTCAAATGGAAAGTATAGCTTGATAAAAAGGGGTGGGGTAGACTGTCAACACATTAAAGCTTCAAGCTCTGAAGCAATAATGCTAAATTAACCTAACCCTACCTTCTGCAATAATTAACAGTATTTTGTCATGACCTTGAGTGGTCAAGGCCTTTCCGACCACACAGCCCGGAAAACCCACCAGAACCAGCCTTTTACATGGTTTATATGGAAAAGAAAGGGGAGGAGAAAATCAGTGCCAATTGTTCCTCTACCCAAAATCCTGAAAGAAAAAAATGAGGTATAAGTATGCACACACTTAATTTGGGGAGTTATGTATTTGCCTCAGAATGCTGTGTTTTGTAGTTCTGTGGAAGAGATGGCTTAAGACAGTTCACTGCCTGAGGCAGAAAATCCAAATTGCCTCCTCCTTGGTGAAAACTAAATAATTCACAATTTGCTGGCCTTTAATGGCACCCCCTGGGTTCTTCAGAGGAAGAGATGAGACAGTGAGACTGAGACCCTTTCCCTCAGTCTGGAAACGACAAGAGGCCATGTCGCTTCTTTCCTCACACAACTTTTTCCTCGATGAGCATTCCACCTGGTCATTATGTAAGCACATATTATGTAATATCATAGAACAGTGATGGCGAACCTTTTCGAGACCGAGTGCCCAAACTGCAACCCAAAACTCACTTATTTATCACAAAGTGCCAACACAGCAATTTAACCTGAATACTGAGGTTTTAGTTTAGGGAAAACGGTTGGCTTTAAGGTGCGCGTTACTCAGGAGTAAGCTTGGTGGTAGTCAGTGGCTTTGCTTTGAAGCAACTGTGCAATGCTTCGAATGGGTGCATCACAACCCTAGGAGTTTACTCAGAAGCAAGCCCCATTACTTGGCAGCTTAAACTTACTCCCAGGTAAAGGATGCCGCTTTGGATTCTTTACACTGAAAATCAGTGGGGACAACTGGCGCTTAACAGGGTTACCTACTCTTCTTCCCCAGAAACTGAGTCTGAAGTTTTAATGCTGTGTCCCTGGGAAATAATCACACTATTATCACACTGGGGGCCTGGCAGGGGGAAGGGGGAGGAGTGCAGGGGGAGAGGGAAGTAAAACTTTCGCTTTCTGAAACCCAATAACCCTCCACCACAAAATAGAAGTAAAAAGGCAGTCAAGGAAGGCAATCCTAAGCAAGAATGCTGTGTGAGGGGTGGGATAACTTCAGGAAAGCTAAATTGGTGGAGCAGCCATCTGTTAAGCAGTTTTCCACTTCACGTATCATCCCACAGCACTTGACTTCCCACAAAAACAGAAAAATAAAAGCATGGAGAATATTTTGAAATGGACCTCTCTGTTCCACATTTGCCTCTGTCAGAGGGGCCCTAATTCTGACAAGGGGGTGGGGAAGGGATGCTCAGAGCAGTGGGGGTGCTCTTCTCCTTTTCACACTTGATTGGTGGGAACCTGGTTTAGCTCAATTCTTGTTGGTGTAGGAAATACTTTTTGTCGCATGTACTTTTGTTTTGATCCCTGTAGGAGTAGGTTTAGCATTTGCAAGCCTAGGGCCCTTGCAAGATCTCTCCTCCCCACCCTGGGCTCCCAGGCACTAAAAGCCCCATCACTCTCTCTCCCAGGGGAGGGGGGCCCCTTAACAAACAGTTGACTCCAATTGGGGCAAGCGCCTGAATCCCACCACTGCGCCTGCCCTGCTCTTGGCAGGCGCACTCCTCCCAACGGAAGCCCCTCACCTGGACTGCTATCCCCCAAAGTTTAATCCTACCCCCCAAAAGTTTTAGTTTGGTCCCAAAAGTTGCACACCAAGAAAAGCATGCCAGCCTCCATTCTCCCAAGCTTTGTGTGTGGGGGGGGTACTTGTTGGGTGGTAGATGGTACTTACAGCAAATCAGGTCGACTCAAGAGGACCTTCCTGAAGCTCAGCCCCAGCTGGCAGAGCACCTTATGCTTGGCCAGCTCTCCACACAAGCAGATACATGTAGACAGATCAGCAGCACATCCATGGACGTAAGTAAGGGGGGGTTCTCGGGTTTGAACACCCCCATTCATGTCCAAAGCTCCGCCCCTCCATTTGTGGGTTTTTACATTTTAGTGCTTTTTCGGTTTTTGGCCCGCAGGGGGCGCATTGTTTGGGCTAGCAGCACCAAACTTTCAGGGATTGTTTGGGGGGCTCTCCTGATGATATCAATCATGTTTAGTGAGGTTTGGTTCAGGGGGTCCAAAGTTATGGACTCCCAAAGGGGGTGTCCCCATCCTCCATTGTTTCCAATGGGAGCTAATTGAAGATGGGGGCTACACCTTTGAGGGTCCATAACTTTGGACCCCCTGAACCACACTTCACCAAACCTGGAATGTACTATCAGGGGGGTCTCTTATTGATACCACCCAGGTTTTGTGAAGTTTGGTCCAGGGGGTCCAAAGCTATGGACTCCCAAAGGGAGTGCCCCATCCTCCATTGTTTTCAATGGGAGCTAACAGAAGATGAAGGCTACATTTTGAGGGTCCATAACTTTGGACATCCTGAACTAAACTTCACCAAACCTGGGTGGTATCGTTAGGAGAGACTTCTAAAGATACCCTGAAAGTTTGGTGCTGCTAGCTTAACCATTGCACCCCTGACAGCAGGCACCCCCCAAATTTCCCCAGATTCTCCTTTTAAATCCACCCCCTTCGGCATGGTTTTAAAGGGAGAATCTGAGGTCCTCAGTTTAGAAGAAGAAGAAGAGTTTGGATCTATATCCCCCCTTTCTCTCCTGTAGGAGACTCAAAGGGGCTGACAATCTCCTTGCCCTTGCTCCCTCACAACAAACACCCTGTGAGGCAGGTGGGGCTGAGAGAGCTTCGAAAAGCTGTGACTAGCCCAAGGTCACCCAGCTGGCGTGTGTGGGAGTGCACAGGCTAATCTGAATTCCCCAGATAAGCCTCCACAGCTCAAGTGGCAGAGCAGGGAATCAAACCCGGTTCCTCCAGATTAGAATGCACCTGCTCTTAACCACTACGCCACATTGAAAGTGATGCTGTTTCAGGGTGAGGGATAATCCACCCCAAAACAGCATCACTTTCAATGTTGTTTAACTAGGGACCCCAGATTCTCCCTTTAAAGTGGATTTAAAAAGAGAAGTTGGGCTCTCTAGTTTAAACACCATTGAAAGTGATGCTGTTTGGGGGTGGATTCCAGCATCACAGCGACTGCCCGGGGGGCCCCCACAAAACTCAGACTTTGCACCAGGCTCCATTTTCCCTCTATGCCTCTGCCCAGAGGGGAGGGGCAGGGCAGGGCAGGGGCCAGGGGCGGGGCTTGGAGAGGCGTGGCCATGCTCTAGGGGTGGGTGGGGGTGTGGCCCCACACCCAATCCCCCCATAAAAAATCTATACCTACGTCCCTGAGCACATCACATGGAGAAGAGTTTGGATTTGTACCCCACTTTTATCAACCAAATGGAGTTCCAAAGCAGCTTAAAAATTCCTTCCCTTCCTCTCCTCTAGAGAGCCAGCATGGTTAGTGGTTAAGAGCAGGTGCACTCTAATCTGAAGAACTGGGTTTGATTCCCCCCTCTGCCACTTGATCTGTGGAAGCTTATCTGGTGAACTAGATTAGCTTGTGCACTCCAGCACATGCCAACTGGGTGACTTTGTGCTAGTCGCAGTTCTTCAGAGGTCTCTCAGCCCCACCTACTTCACAGGGTGTTTGTTGTGAGGGGGAAAGGGAAAGGAGTTTGTAAGCCCCTTTGAGTCTCGTTACAGGAGAGAAAGGGGGGATATAAATCCAACTCTTCTTCACCCTACATCAGACAACTTTTGAGGTAGGTAGGGCTGAGTCAGTCCTCAGATAACTGT
Source organism: Sphaerodactylus townsendi (assembly GCF_021028975.2). Lineage (NCBI taxonomy): Eukaryota > Metazoa > Chordata > Lepidosauria > Squamata > Sphaerodactylidae > Sphaerodactylus > Sphaerodactylus townsendi. The sequence goes on along the minus strand of NC_059425.1, from coordinate 36,480,704 downwards.
GACTAGCCTAAGGTCACCCAGCAGGCTTCATGTGTAGGAGCAGGAAAACAAATCTAGTTCTCCAGATTAGAGACCACCTGCTCTTAACCACTGTACCACACTGTGCCTAAAGGAGGTCTGAGGATTAATCTCTCCTGGTTTAAAGAATCTCAGACTACAAAAGATCACATCCAGTCGGAGTATAGGATAGATGGATGTTCATAGAAATATTTTGCCGAGTCTCTTTTTACAAAGATTCCATGGCAGGTGTTCTTTGACATATCAGTCTTAGATATAGGTCATCTGTCCCCACTGATCAGGAGTCATCTGACTTATTCATCCTCTTTTAGTCTTGCAAACCCCCTTTGAACAGAAAAGGATTGATCCTAAAATCAGAAATGTTTTTTATTGTGGAATTGTCAAACTAACTGTTGGATAGAATGGAATAGATACACAGGATGTCAGTACTCTTTACTTTTGAAACATTTGTGCCTTTTCTCCTGCTTCCAACCCCCCCAAATTAAAATGCAGTGAATGCATTGGCTCTTGAAGAAAGGGTACTGTCGTCAAATCCATGCACAAGTATAAATGTTTCAAAAGTAAAGTGTAATAATCAAGAGATACAAGGCACAACACGCGGCCTAATAAATCTTGCCTTCAATTTATTTGTCTAGTATTACAAAGCCAAGGAGATATCAATTAATATAGGTAAAGAGGACCCATAATTTATAATTAACTGGCAAGCAGTTTGTAGCAAACAACCACCATTGAATCTAATAGCTGGTAGAAAAATAACTAGAGTTGATTTGTCCCTCAGCAAATTAATAGAGTGCTTATCAATGACAGGGTTACATAAAACTGCTAAATAAATAATCATCAGTGAGTAAGAGTGAAGCAGATCTTTAACAAGCTAAATCTGAACCTCTTGACACTGGAAGACTATGAAGAGATTAAATGCTAAGGGAGAGAACAGTGTGCCGTGCTCAGCGTAAGCATGCAGCGGGAAACTGTGAGAGATTGTGCTCCGTTGGTAATGAGAAATAAGGAAATATTTTTTTATTGCGAAAGCACATTGAAAAATTATTTTCATTATAATTAGAGTGGAAATTATCAAAGATATATCAAAAGAACATTGAATTGGAATTAACCAGATGAAAATTAACACTCTATCTCTTAGCAATGAAACACATGGTGGAAGGGGCATTTGATATATTTGGACATCAGATTCCTAGCTCCCTCCATACTTTTATTGCCCACCTTTGTCCATGTCATCAGTAGATTATGCAGCAAGAATATTGCTTTTGCTAAGCACACCCTCAGTTAAAGGGACTAATATCTAATGAATATAAGAAGAGCTGTGCTGAATATAAGAAGAGCTGTGCAAAGGTCCATCTAGCCTATCATTCGGTTTCCATATCTGGTCAAACAGATGCCTTTATAGCTATGATGGGAACTAATGCAATGGGTTGCCTTGTACAGACATTTACTAACACAGAATGGCTCGAGTCCTTGTTTCTGTTCTTGCTTCCTTTGTCCATTGCAAAGACAGTCTTCCATCATATACAGAACATTCTTTGGGCACTTCTGCTCACACAAGACACAAGACCAGTACATTTTAATCAGCAGCAAAGTGCATAGCTTGTGAAGAATGAACTCCACAATGGAGGATGACTTCTGCGATGGTTGAAGAAAGCATGAGTAAAAGTAAGACACAGGGAAAAGCTAAAATTGTCTCTCCAGTTCAATAACCCATGACAGTTTCTATGAGCATGTAGATCTTGGGTACGTGAATGAGCCCCATCTATGCATCAGGAATAAAAACACGCAAAAAAGGGACACACACAAACTTTATAGCCAACTTCAGGCTGGAGAGCCATAACTGAAATACTTTGAGCAGAGCAGCTGGAAGACTGGGAAGCAAGCAGGCAGGATGAGTGGTAAGGATATGCAGGGAAGCAGAAGTACAATGAAAGACTAAATTAGTTCTGGAATGAAACTGGTTCTTACGAAGATTTTCAGCAGTGACAAGATGCCTTTTTTAAAATGACATTTTAGCACTCTGTAAATATATTTTCCTATTCAGTTACATTGCCGTTTCTTGCTCACACTTTAATCTCACATTCACTCAAGGTCCAAATTTGACTGGCTGCATAAAATTGTGGGATTGCTGACTGTGTGAGAATCCCTCATGTGAGTTAGGATTACCCTTCCCATTTCACTTATTTGCCCTCAGCAATGTCTTCATAAGCCAATTTGACTACGTACTACTGTGAGTTACATCCTCCTATTTATGATGTGATCTGGTTTTTATCTGGGAAAATTCACATAACTAAACTAGAAACAAGAGACAAATCTATTTGTATGACACTGTTCACCCCAATGGAAACCCAAAGTGGTTTACAACATTGTTCTCCCCTCCTCCATTTTATTCTGAGAACAAAAACCTTGTGAAGTAAGTTTCGCTGAAAGACAGAGAGTGTCTCAAGCAAACCCAGACAGCTTCCATGAATGTGGGGATTCAAACCTGGGTCTCAGGATGCTAGGTCAACATTCCCTGTATCAGACATTGATAGACCCAGTACTTTCCTTAGAGGTTTACAGGGTCTGTTCTATCAGTGCTCCTACCAGCATGGGCCAATTCTACATGCTGACAGAGGCTGATGGGAATTGTAGTTCCTGAACATCTGGAGAGCCGCAGGTTCCCTACCCCTGGTCTGGAGGCAGCAGTCGGTGGAAAAAATGGCAGCAAAGAAAATCTAAACGCCTTCTTGGAAAATATTTCAAATCCACCCAAAAAACTATTTCTACTTGCAAAAGGAAACATGAGCTGTAACAAACCTCTGCAAGGATGCAGATGTATAAAGCAGTTTTCTGCAATTCCACTTTTTAATGTCATCAATGGCAGTTTAGCAGCTCATTTGCTAATAATGATTGCATTTCTCATTAAATTGTTTCTTTCATTATTCTACAGGTAGAAATGTGTAATTTGACGATTGTTACATCAATTATACTTAAAAAGCTCATTAAAACCCTGAAATATTATCTCCTGTAGCCAGAGAACTTTAAGGGGACTGTGCTAATTACAGAAGGAATAAACTCATGTAATATCACCGTTTTGAATGGATGCCTTATAAATTTTTAATGTAAAGCTAACATGGAAAGTGTAAATCAAATATATAGATCCACTAAACCAAAGTCTTTTTTTCTAATCGTGTTTTACCTTCAGAAAAGGATTCTGATCATTGTAATTAAATAATGCATGATGTAATAAAGATCTAAAATGTGAGATTATTTCATTGGCAATTGAATATTGGGGCTTTTGTTGTTGCTGTTTTTTAGCTTTTATTTATGCACACAATTTATCACAGGCAATATGCATCATGCATTAAAATATTGATACAATTACACCTACACAGAGGAACCAATAAAAAAAAGAAAGAAAGAAAACCTGGGACACGACTCTCTGCTGATAATACAAGGACAGTTTGAACTTCTTGTTAAATTTTAATATTTGGATGTGCTGTGTTATGCTAATTCTGCAAAATGAAAACCTATTCTTGGAGCTCCTCTTCCAGATTTTATTTTGATAAAATTATACTTTTGGCACCCCTTAATGTTAGTAACTCGCACTGCTTATGGAGGAAAAATCATGGGCAACTCTTGTTTGCATTGCTTTTATGCCACAAATGCAGCACTCTGGTTTTACTGCTAATTACATAACATGTTAATTTTCTATGCTTCTTCTGTAATTAAGCAGAAGAAGAACAAAACTTTGACTCTTGTCATGTTTATTAATTTATTTGTATTTTAAAGCTCATCATAGTCTTAAAGACTCACAGTAGAACCACATACAAGAAGAAACAAGAAATACTTGGCGGTGGGCAGTGCTGTCAAGTGACAACCGGCTTCTGGTGACCCCATAGGTTTTCAAGACAAGAGACATTACAGTAGCAGTGTGCCATTGCCTGCCTTTGCATAGCAAACCTGGATTTTTTTGATGATCTCCCATATAAATACAGACCTGCTCAGCTTCCAAGATGTGACAAGATTCGGCTAGCCTGAGCCGTTCTGGTCAAGACAAATCACATACATTAGCACTGAATCCCATTTTAGTGTACACTTGCACTAGTGATCCCTTGCACTAGTGAACCCTTGCACTAGCCTCCACTGCACGCCCAGCCAAACTCACTTGAGGGTGCCAGTGTTGCAGGTGGGTGTGGGGGTTGTAGAGGGGGAATTCCAGGCTGTGGAGAGGACAACTTGGTGCTGTTGGTGTGGTGGGGGAATGGGGTTGTTTAGGAGGGGAGGGGGTGACTGGGGCTGTGTGTTGTTGCAAAAGGGCAGGGGAAGGGGATGTATGGGATGAGGGGAAGCAGGAGGACTGTTGTCCAGGCGGCAGGGAGGGTACTTTGGCACGAGTTTTGTGGAGGGCTCTGAGGCACTGGTGACTTTCCACCTATTGGCCCAGAGCCCAGTGTGCCATTTGGGGCCAGGGAGATCAGGGCATCTTAGGCCAGGCTCCAGGGCAATGGCAGCTTTGTTTGGGAGGGGTCAGGCAAGGCATGGGCCAGTGGGCATGCCGGATGCAGAGAACTTGCCCAGGCAGGGGTGTACCACCCACGGGGATATGTGGGGGCAAATGCCCCTGGACAGTGTCCATTTAGTCACATGGGGTGGAAAATCACAGCTGCCTCCTCCCCCCCCCCATATGAATGAGACTGGGGAGGGCAGGAGGCACAAGCCACAAGAGCCCAGTGGCCGGGGCCTCCCTGTCAGGCCCAAGGATGGCTCCCACACCTGACAGGGAGGCCAGGGAGGGCAGGAGACAGCAGTAGCAGCGGGATGAGGACAGCTGCTTGAGGTGCCCAGCATGAGTGGCAGCAGTGGCTGAGAAGGAAGAAGTTATGGCTGCTTCAAAGACGCTTCCCTCAAGCCAGCGGGTGGGCAGGTGCCTTGGCTGCTTTGAGGAGCCCTCTTTCCCCTCAGGCATGTGAGGTGCAGGGGGTTGGCAGCAGCATCACCGGCTTCATGCAAAACCTCTGGGAATGCCGAACACACGTCTCCCACCTCATGTTTGAACATGCCCAAAGAAGAGGGAGGCTGTAAGTGGGGCTGGGCAGGAGGACACAGGGCCCTCCTGGAAAACTCAGTCCTTGCCCTGGTCTCCATAGGGGGGGGGGGGCGCAGAAAATCTGTTCTTGCCCTGGGCTCCATTTTCTGTCAATACACCACTGTGCCCTGTGTGTCAGACATCCAAATCTTTAGCCAGTTATAAGTTAAGATACATAATACACATGCATGCATATGCGTATGGTATGCACACTCACACATGCATAATACACAATACTTGCATATTGAAAACATGTCCCCCCTCATGTCTGCCAAATAAAAATGTATCTCATTTCTGTCATTCTTGCAGAAGACAGGATTTCTCAAGCTTCTGGAGAGGGAGAAAAGATGTACAAAGATGACAGCTTCAGCTAGACTTGCCAGGCCTCTCACTATGGGGATGGGGGGATGAAGAGGTAGAGTTGCCAGGTTCAGGTTGGGAAACTCTTGGAGATTTGGGGATGGAGCCTGGGAAGGACAGGGAACACCGTGGGGTACAATGCCATAGAATTCACCCTCAAAAGCATTTGTTTTCTCCAGGGGAACTATTCTCTATCGTCTGGAGATGATCTCTAATTCTGGGGGATCCCCAAGCCATACCTGGAGGCTGGCATCTCTAATACCTACATTTATTTGCCCCTCTGTCTTCAGCTTTTCTCTCCCCACAGCAACCTCTACCTAGGGAAACTATGGCCTGGTTGTGTGGTGATGGCCACTGGACCAGGCCTACTTCCTTGATAGGGAACACTCAAGGACTTCTGTGGGGCACCTCCTTTTCCTCTGTATTCCCCTCCCCACATTATTTCTTAATTCCATTCTCCTATCAATCTTCTGTCAATCTTCTCCCCTATCCCTGCTTACCTTCTCAGCCATTCACTGACCAATATTTTAAGCGCTTCACATCTTCAGCCATATTTATTATTTGTTTTATTTATACCCCATCTTTCACCACAAAGCAGCTTACATTGTTTTGCTGTTTGTGTGCTGTCTCAACATCTTTCCTTCCATCTTTCCTTCCATCTTTCCTTCCTTCTGCACTGTGCTTACTTACTCTGTGCTTCCTGTGTAGGAAGCGTTCCTAGCAACTGTTGAAGAAAGGAGATATGTTCAGCCAGTACACATCTAGTTCATGTTGTGGGAGGCAGGATCAGCAATAAGTGGCTGCAGAACTAACTAGTATCCTAAGTTATATTTGTGACAGCATTTTCACTGGGGGCATGACTTGGGCTGTGGGCCTAGGATGCTGAGCCCTATTCCACCACTGTTACCCAGTTAGAACTCCTACACTTGCTGTACCATCTGTATTAGGGTGCCATGCACCAGCATAACACCAGCATATAACCAGCATAACTTCCATTCATATCAATGTGGGGTTTAGTTGGTATTCTAAATATTTTAAACTTCCCAGACTGGCTTCAGAATTATGTGGTTAAATGTTAAAATTGGCATCATTTTTATCATCAATGTTACTCTTAAAATGTGTTGTGGGATGGGGGAAAGGGTCACAATTTTGTCTTGAATGTTGAGACAGCACACAAGAATCACCAGCTTTCAAACTGAACCAATCACAAAAATCCAGTAACATCCCCAAGCTATTACAGCACATTTTTGTTCATTCCCAAGACTCTCTATGATGACTGGAAGTTTATTAACTTACTTACTTAATTTATAATCCATCTTTCACATTAAGAAAGTGGGTGTGATGTACACGGCCAATTAAATAAGGAAGAATAGGGAATGCTGGAGCTGCTGTAAACAAATTACAATTTTAATAACTTCATTTAATCCTTGTACCTACCTTGTCACTGTTTTATCCTTTTGGAACAATTTACCAAAAGGTATCAGCCAGTTAATGACTCGACCTCATATTGTGCTACTTGTAATATGTAACCATTTATGTATATAAGATTTCCCCCCATTTTTAAAAAATAAAGATAAAGGAAAAACAATTACAATTACATTACAGAAGAAAATATAAAATACACAAGTAAACCACCCAGTTGCGCCTGTGCTCTTATAAACCAACTCATTCTTTTTATTGAATTGCTAATATCTGTATACATGTGTTTTCCACAGAAGTTATTACTACTCCAATATAATATAATTTTTCCCCACTCATTTACGAAGTTAATCATAGCTCTGTCATTACCAAACCATTAGTTCACTCATTATCATCACATTTCATATCTTTCTGTACCAAGAAATGTCTTTTAATGACAAATATTGCAAGGGTATTTGTATGCCATGATGAGAGGTGGTGGAATGCAGAACCAGTGAACCCACAGTACAATAAAAGAAGGGAACGAAATTGCTAATCTTGTATTTCAAGGGTGCCCTATATGTCATTCCACTGTCAAATGTAGTACAACTTACTCCATCTCATTATGCTAAGGATTTTCTTATTCCACTCCATCATTACTGGTTGTGAATGGAGACAGGGAAATACACCACACAGTGACATTTGTATGCAAAGAAAGTAGAGCAACAGGCTGTGGAACGAGAGAGGAACATTTTTTTTTTGGTTTGGGAGATGCACCATAACCACTATAAGGCTATCTACAATGTGCAATCTTGCCATTTGTTTTTTCAGTACCTCAATGCTGTAGAAAATGCAAGACACTGGAGTTCACTCATAGCAAGCAGTGTTGCATTTGCTTCTACTGGCATTCCAGGTAAGTTTGGGGGGGCGGGGGGTGGTCATCCTGTTTTTATCCTGGGTTCAGTGCACTGATTATGGTAATCAGTGCACTGATTAACCTGGCGGGGGGAAAACTTGTGTCATCTTGTTGTTGCTTTGATACCATTTCTGCTTTGATACTGTTTCTTTCCTCCATCCTAGTGGATACTTCTTTTTCCTCCCCATATTATCACAAAATCCCAGACAAGTAGTGATCCAGTAGTGATGTGGATGACATCATGATATTGTGTATCCAATCAGATTTTACTGCAGGGGTCATTACTGAGCCAATAATGATTCAGAATGTGGCCATTGTTTCTTGAGCCAGAAAAGTGATTCTTTGCAATCAAGGATCATACACTGAATAAGAAGACCCTACAACTTGCTACCTAGTCCGATTTGCATCCATTATAACATTATAACTGAGGATATCAGTCAATTTAGAATGAGAGCAAGAGAGGAAAATATGTAAATGAATAGCCAACCTTTTTTAATTTTTCAAGGAGTGCCCCAAAAGTATACAGTTTTATCAATAAGGCCAAAATATTCACACCAAAATGTGAGTAGATCCAGTTTAGCAGTTCTTAGAAATATAGCAGAACTGGGCTCTGGGTTTTCTCTGACTTCAGCATAGTGCAACAGATAATTCTGATCACATATGAAGTGTTAGGCTCAAATCAAGTTATTAAAAAGCCAAGTTACAATAGAACATTTGTATTACACATTACAGTTTAGATAAATTAAAACAATGCAGTTGAAGGACAATATTTAATGCCAATAAACTTCCATTTTTATTTGCAGATAGAAATCTCAAATGGAATAAATTAGGAGTGGAAAATAAAAAAGACATATAACTGAATAGTTAATTACAATTATAATTAATTTTTAAAGATGATGATGCGTGTTTGTATCTATCTCCCTGGCCTCGGCATACAAGAGAAAGAACCAACCCGCCACCCCCTACTTAATCATCAAGTCATCATTGTCGAACGGGTTGTGAATCCAGGATACCCACAAGTGCATACATTTCTGGCACTCAGGGCCATGCATCTTTTGTGTTCCGTGTTAGTGCTTATCTACATGTGTATTAGAAATGTGATTCTACTGATGGGTTTTGTGGAGGGAAATTCTTGTCTATGTTTGAGGGTATTGTTTGGATTGGGAGTTTTAGGGAGTTGCTGAAGAATATGGCACTGTGTTGGTGTTAGCTATGTTCTGAGACAACAAATTGCTTAAGGTCTGTTGAACCCTACGCCTCTGATGGTCACCCAGTCAGCTTCTCCCATCAGTAAGGTAGTTCAGCATTCTTCTACCCCATGAGGAATATGTTATCAGTGCTGGCTGTCATGACATTATTTCATTGGGTGCTTTTTTATTCTGTTGTGTTTTAAAAAGCAGTGGTGTAGGAGGTTAAGAGCTCGTGTATCTAATCTGGAGGAACCGGGTTTGATTCCCAGCTCTGCCACCTGAGCTGTGGAGGCTTATCTGGGGAATTCAGATTAGCCTATACACTCCCACACACGCCAGCTGGGTGACCTTGGGCCAGTCACAGCTTCTCGGAGCTCTCTCAGCCCCACCTACCTCACAGGGTGTTTGCTGTGAGGGGGGAAGGGCAAGGAGATTGTAAACCCCTTTGAGTCTCCTGCAGGAGAGAAAGGGGGGATATAAATCCAAACTCGTCCTCTTCTTCTTCTTCTTCTTCTTCTTCTTCTTCTTCTTCTTCTTCTTCTTCTTCTTCTTCTTCTTCTTCTTCTTCTTCTTCTTCTTCTTCTTCTTCTTCTTCTTCTTCTTCTTCTTCTTCTTCTTCTTCATATGAACCTCTGAAACTATCAGAAGGAGTCTCTGTAGCCACCTGCCCTGAATGAAGGTGCCTGAGATTTTTGGTCTGGGTCTCACCTATTAGCAGGAGAAGTAAGTGGCAGCCAGCACCAGGATTGGGGGAGGGGGGACAAATTCCTAGCTAGATTATTTTGCTGTGGGTCTGGTGTTTCTGTGTTCTACTTAATGACGTGCAGAAAATGTGATAGCCCATATATTTATACACATACATTTAGACACACACACATAGAAAGAGAAAGACTTGCTACTGATTATGGCTGCAATACAATATTTAAAGCCCTTTTCCCGCACTTAAAGCAGCAGCTTGTCCTGAAAACGAGCTGTTTGCAATACGAATGCTCCCTCGCTACAAAAGTAGCTGATTTAGTCAGAAAGGTGACAGTTAAGCAGAAGAGATTTTTGCATCTTCTTGGCGACTTTTTTCCTGCTCATACTTTACCAAACTGGCTGTCCATCACAGTTGTTATGCATGCAGGCTCAGAGAGCCCGCGGGGGATCCTAGTTATTTACACTCCTTTTTTTTTCAAGCACCAAAGCTGTTATAATCATTCGCTGTCAACTTTATGCTGACACTGAATTTCACTTTGTGGGCTGTTGCATTTTTTAAAAATGTGCCGTTTGGGTCTCGATGCCTGGCATCCATAGCCTCCGCTACAAGATTAAAGGTGAACTGAGTTGACCAGCACGAGACAGAGTTATCAGTTGAGCCTTTGGAAACCTGGTGGGTATGGAGGTAGTGGGGATTTGCTGATTTGTGGACCACAAACAAAGCCTCTAGGCTTTGTACTTTTTCTTTATCCTAGCAGTGGCCCTCAGGAATCAGCTCGGTGCAGTGTTTCATCTCATTGCATTCTCATCTTTAAAGACATGTAAATATCTTTTTTTCCCCTCCATACACCTTGCCAAGTTAAGAAACAGAAGCTTCTTTTCCTGAATACCTGATGATATTTTAATAGTTATTTTTTTTCCTCTGGAAAAACCATCTTGCATTCAGTCTTGGTGTTGTTAATGGGTACTTGAATTATAGGAGATTGGAGGTGAACAGCGCCCTTTCTCTATTTTCTGATTTTCCTAAGATGCAGGGCTACAAGTCCTTCAGCAAAGAGTTAAGCACTCTTAAACCTATTGACCACACAGCAACATGGACTTAAGTACACTAAAACCCACTGAAATCAATTGGCAATTATGTTTGCACAAAGAATTGTTTATCTTCAGAAATTCTCTACCAAAGGAATTCCATTTATACCAGAATTTAAATTTGGTCCCTGTGAATTCACATGCTATTGAAACAATAATGAACTGGCTCCAAAGCTCCACAAGGACAGCACTATTCACAGTAAGTGTCTTTCCCTCCTCTGCTTTCCCTGAAATACTGGTTCTGATTGCTGTGGGTCTTGCAGGAGTCTTGTAATGGGGCTTGCAATGGGATGGGGGAGTCAGCAAGTCTGGATACCCTATATCCTGGATAAAATTATGCGAGGCATTTAGGGCTGCTGCAGGAAGGAGAGACAAATAAGTTCCACTGTGCTGAGACAAATTCTTCCATTTGTGGTCCTTTTTGGTGAACTACAAACCCTTGTTGCATTCATATGCAGATATATGAGGCCATGCACTTTGAAACCTAATTTTTAGAGGTGAGATAGGAACCACGGGAGGCAGATTTGTTTTTCTGTGATGACACCTGGACTGGGGAATTCCCGCCCACACCCACATATACACAGATCCAGCACCTGCTCAGATTTAGCAGTCAAACAGGGGCATAGTGAGGGGTGTGTGGGGAGGCTCTTTCCCTGGACCAAGGTGCCTAGGGGTGCTCTGGCAGCCCCCCCCCCCACGCAGCCCCTGCAAAAAAAACCCCTGTGGTTCCTTTACAATTCATCTTACATTCCTTCTAGTCAAGTGGCACCAAGGCCAGCAAGAGACTGGGGGCAAGGACAAAGCCAGGGTTGGTGAACTCCTTCCCTAGTCTAGTCCCTGCTTTTAGTCTCTTGCCAGCCTTGGTGTCATTCAGCTAAAAGGCAAGTAAGCTGAATATCTATTGGCATGGCATGCATTGCTCACATTGGTGGGCATACCACCCCCTCTTGATGGGGCTTAGTTGCTTAGCTACCATGGGGTAAGGTGGGGTGCCATGCCCCAGGTATGCACCATTAGGGTCACTTGGGGGTGAAAAATTGCCCCCACACCCCTCCCCCTTCCCCTCCCCCACCTTACCAGGCCTGGCGGAGGCCACTGTGGGGCGCCCCTGCCCAGCCCCATCAGCCAGGCCCCACGGCCCAGAGCTATGGGGCTGGGTGGTGGCCCAGCCAGGCTGTTTTTCAGCTGACTGCTCTTTGCAGTCGGCTGAACTAAGGTAAGTGGGGGGGGGGCTGTGGAAGGGCAGGGCCCCACCCGCACCCTTCCCCACTTACCATAGTTCAGCCAGTGGGCCTGCTTTTTCAGTCGGCTACTCTTTGCAGCTGGCTGAAGTAAATGGGGCAGAGGGGAATGGAAGAGCCCCATGGGGGGCCACAGGAAGGTGGGGCCCGGATGCCATTTTGCCCTGGGTGCCATTTCCCCAGTCCCCTCCCTACACCACTGATGGGGCTGTAAGGCTTTTCTGCATGCACAGCTTATCACAGAGTTTCCCAGTGGTCAAACCATTTTTGGAGGTGGGGGAAAAATGTTTTCTGTGAAATCATTCTACACACCTCCTTTCTCTCTGTCATTTTGGGATCCCCCTTGTCTCTTCAGTTGCATTTATTCCATACACTACTACTGACAGTGTATTATTCCTTGTGGTGGTGGGATGTCATACATGATGTAGAAGAACCACCCTACCCCCACTGTTACTGCATAGTTACATTTTGAAGAAGCAATTAAAAATGTCTCAGTCTCAGAGGAAGGATAGTAGAAAATGGCTAAAGGGGAAGTTGGGCAATTATGCATGGTATGGATAAGGGCCAGATATTTGGTGGGGTGAAGAAATAAAGACTGTCTCTGTAATGGATTTTTAAAAATCGCTGCAAAAGAGCTCAGGAAAACTGTGGGAAAACAATGACGGGAAAACATTTCCAGAAGCAAATGGAGGGAAAATGTGTGGAATTAAAAGAAAAAAATGTAGCATTTGACACCAAGATACATAGTAAATGACTCATACTCATTCTTAACCTTACAGCAAAGTACAATTGGCAAGCAGATTTTTACACAGCCCGATTGAGTTCTACTAACCTTAACCTTATCTTTGCTCTAGAACTGCTTTGCTCAGGAGGCAATCATATAAACAAAGATCAGTCACAAATCATATAAATCAGTTATAAATAAATGCTATTTTCCAATAAAATCTTACCCTTTGGTGTTCATCTAAGTAGTTCCAAGTTAAAGAGTGCCAATTGGTTTGAATAGGTAAAGTCCTACCATAAGAACAATTCTGCAAAAACGCATTGCAAAACTGTTCATCATGACCTGAACAAGATGTATGGTGGGGTCTCATCTGTCTGAACCATTCAAACATGCTAAGCTAGATTATCAAACACAGTTGTGGTACAATTTGCCACACCTGTAAAAGTGATGGGGGCATACACTGAAAAGGCCTACATTGGGGCAGTAGGAGATAAGACTGTCTCTGAGTAGATATTCTGAGTGACATTGATGCATTTTTCCACTGGTAGAAGGATTTCTGACCTTTCAACATGATATTCTTGCCTCTGCTGAAGTCCCCAACACCCCCTGAAATGCAATATTGCTGGGTGGGAGGACATTTGGGACTGGCAATGAAGATCAAGTTGATTTATGCCACAATATTCCCTATTCCTATGCATGGATGTGAAACTTGGACAATGAAGAAAGGTGACAGGAAGAAAATAGATTCTTTTGAAATGTGGTATTGGAGGAGAGTATTACAGATTCCTTGGCCTGCAAAAAAGACTAATAAGTGGATTCTAGAGTAAATCAACCTGGACTGTTCCTAGAGGCAAAAATGGTTAAACTGAGGCTGTCATACTTTCACATAACGAGAAGACAAGACTCACAGGAAAAGACAATAATGCTAGGTGGAAAGCAGCAGGAAAAGAGAAAGACCCCAACATGAGATGGATTGATTCTATAAAGGAAGCCACAGCCCTCAGTTTGCAAGAACTGAGCAAGGTTATTATCGATAAGATGTTTCAGAGGACATTGATACGGTTGCCATATCCAAATGCATATCCAGTGAGTACCACAAAAATGCAGGACACACCCTAGAAAATGGCTGAAAAAAATAGGTCTACAGCTCTGTTTTATGACATTAGTAATTGATATCCATATTCTTATCAGAGAAGCATCGAAAGGCAGCCCTGTAGACAGTACTATCCTCAGATGGTCTGACTCAGTTTGAAAGCAGCTCCTTATGTTATCAACCACCTCCCCAGCTCCAGTATGAAATTTTCTGTACCTTAAGTGAGGCCTGAAATGACTGATAACACAAAATGATCTGACCCAGTTCTTAACTGGACTTGAAATGAATCTGATCTTGTGTGCTTGGCCACCGTAATAAACTAGACAAATAATTACCAAGCAAATCAAACACACTTACACCTCAGATTATTTTGAAATATTATCTATAATCGGGCACTTCTGTGGTAGGAGGAAAGGTTAATAAAGTAATTTTAAAAAGATTGTGTGGTGTATTACTGAAACAGAAGAAGACTGGCGGTCATAATTGTTAATCTCCTGAAACACCAGATCTCTATTGCAGGAGGCATGTATTTTACTTCAACTCCTTATGGTGTGTTCCACTTATTACTATATTATACTGTTTAATTGCCTTTTATATAAAAAAATTATTTTAGCTTAAAAATAATAAATAGAGCCGATTAATTTTTTTCCAGCAGAGAATTCTTATGCAGGCTATTTAAAACCCTGCACATATAATATAAGTCTGATTTATATATAGTTGTATCAACATCTACAGAATAATCTGATAATTGCTGAGAATGATTATGGCCACATATCACATTATAGAAAATGCTGTATTTGTATCAGGACACTTCAAATACTGTTTTCTCTTATTCTGCTATTCTCTTTCCTCCATCTTTTCACCAAAGATGCATGCCCATGGCTAAACCATAGGCGGAGCTACCACGGGGTGGGGGGACAAATGGCCCGGGCACAGGCTTGGGGTGGAGAATCGCTCCCCCCACCCATCCCCTCAGGCCACCCCCATGGTTCAGAGCAGCTGTCGAGGCCTGGAGTAGGCTGCTCTTTTAACTTTTAAATGTAAATGGGGGGCAGGGGCAGTGTAATGTAAATGTAAATGGGGGGCAGTGTTTTTGGCAGCACCCGGCCTTAGAGTCACACCCTTTCTGAGTCTGAATAGTCATTTAACAGTCATCATAGTGGAAGCTGATAGGATTCTGTATGAATTTGTCTACTATATAATACTGTCAATCTCTACAACCAGTGACATTGAATACCATAAGTCAACCACACATTGTATGAAAAAGTGGTTGGATGGTAAGAGATGAGATGCCTTTTAAACATGATACAGTTTTAATGTCCAGTTTAATTTGTTGAAAGTCAGAGTTTTAAGTAGAGTTTTACAGGTACCTCTTAAAATGGTGATTAACTTTTAATCTATTAATTAATGTAAATACTGTATTGATGATAATGATTGACTGTAAAATGGGTGTTTTAAACTGTTCGTTGACCGTGTGAAAAAGTATAGTGGATTCCACACAGGGCAAATATAACAGATGCAGGATGCTCTATAAACTGTGGGCGGGGGGGGGGGGGATTTTGCACAGGTCCCATCCAAAACAAGTCTGCCTTGTTTTATTTCCCTCAAACATAGGCTCATTCCGCACATACAGAATAATGCACTTTCAAACTGTTTTCAGTGCTCTTTGAAGCTGTTGCGGAATAGCAAAATCCACTTGCAAACAGTTGTGACAGTGGTTTGAAAACGCATTATTTTGCGTGTGCGGAAGGGGCCCTGGATTTTCAAAAATCACTGAACCAGCGATCATTTTGCAGAATCCCAGGTTGGACCCACTCCTGCACACACGGCCAGGTAGGAGGCACTTTATTTCCTTCCCTTCCACTGTGTCATCCATGGTCAGGTAGAATCCACCTGCCATTACCCTGCCATTGCAGGGAGGCCCTATTTTTCTTTTGCATGTTGCACATGCACAGCTATTCTGGTGCAGCCAATTGTACTGTGGGACGATAGGCATGGCTGTAGTGGTTCATTTCTGCATGGCTGCATAGCTAAGCCTATTTTGTAGGAATTTTTTTAAAAAGAGAAGTGTCTCCATGCAAAGGCATGAAAACAATCTGGATTGTTTCTAGGAGCTCCAATCACTGCCTGCACATCACACATGTGAACAGGGAAAGGGAAAATGGGTTCTGTATAATGGCTGCAACTCATCATGCATTTGCTGTGAGGAATCAAGCAATGTCCCCCTGTCTTGAATCCAAACCACCCATTCATTTCATTGGGTGCCTCAGAGTTCTAGCATTGTGAGAGAGGGATTGAAAATCCCTTGTCTGCTTTCTTCAACTGTGATGTGTGCATGTACGGGATAGCCTTAAGTCATCTCTTCAAGGTCTGTCTGGGAAGGGTTTCATGTAGGTCTTGTGTTTAGTGTTGGTTGTAGTCTCCCGGTGAGGGTTTTAATGTTTTCCATTTGTTCTCCCCTGGTGGAACCAATAAAGGGATTTGTGACTGAAAGTATTAGATTCTCCTGTGTGTTGGCCATGGAGTATGACCAAAAGGTAAACTGACGCAGAATATGTAAACTCTCCCTTACCCGTCATGCCTCTGTGGATACTATACCAACCATACACAACTTTTAAGGCTCTATCATTACTCCCCCTTCATTGTATTTTTTAAAAATAAAATATTCCAAATTCTTTAGCCTTTTATTGTGGCTGTGGCTTCTATTACTTGGTGTATTGTTCAAAGGATCAGGAGAACTGGTAAGCACTGGGCCTTCCAGGTCTATGTGTGGTTCCATTCCTCCTTCAGGCTTTCCTTCTTTCCAAGAGGAGTTAAGAAGGCAGGTATCCTATTTGATATCACCTACGGTGGCAGCCATTCTGGATTTGGCTCTGCCTCTAGTGGCAGCCATTTTGGAATGCCACTTTCCACTCCCTCTCAAAATTCCTGCTCTAACTGTTATAACCCACTGTATCTCAGTAACTGTGTAACAATTAGTGATATTATTCCAAATATACTGCAGATCAGGGGAAACGGTGATATTGCTGCTTTCTTAACTGTATATCATTTTATAGCCCAACCAATTAGTGAATGAAAAACAATCTTATTATGGAGTGATAATGCTTGGAGTTTGTACTAAGCCAAATCATCTTTCTTTCTTTCTTTCTTTCTTTCTTTCTTTCTTTCTTTCTTTCTTTCTTTCTTTCTTTCTTTCTTTCTTTCTTTCTTTCTTTCTTTCTTTCTTTCTTTCTTTCTTTCTTTCTTTCTTTCTTTCTTTCTTTCTATGCAAAACATCAGTAATCCCATAGTAATATCATCTGATAGTTGCTAATCCCTTCTTAGGGATGGCTTTGTCTGGTCCTTTTGGAACAGAGAAATGTGCTTTTACCCAGCCATTCTGTCTAAGCATCAATCAGGCCTTTAATGCTTAATTGTCTTCTCACCTTCCTTTGTCTCCCCCACCTCCCATAACCCCACCCTCTGTAAAAAGCCATCATGTTAAAATGAATAGGCTTCAAAGAAACTTCCTGTGCAGTCTCCCTATGTTTTCTAGCCTGTTATTTTGTATTCTAAGGTCATAGATCAAGGGCGACCTCATCCTTGTGCTTTGGACTCAGCTATCTGTTTTGACAGAAAGATGCAGGCATTTTTGGAAGATCCTAATCCATTAGAGGAAGTCTATTAAGTTCAAGCCCCTAAGCTGTCTCAGCCCAAATCAGTGATACCAAACTTACATTTGTTTTTGCGATGACCATTCATTTTGGTCAAATGAAGAAATTGCTCTTGTGGGTTTTTGTGGCTTCAGGGGAGAAATCAGTGAATGTCACGTATCTTTTAGCCTCTTCTGCTCTCTCTCTCCCTCTCTGAAATATTATTGAGAGCGGTGGAAATATCATTTTTATTGTTGCTGTTTATAGGTCCATAACAATTGGCAGAAGAAAGGTAGCTGTAGAAAGTTATAAAAGGTGCTTGATTCCAAGATAAGGCCTTAAAGTAGGGTGGCCAACTCCACGTTGGAAAAGTCTTGAAGATTTGGGGGTAGAGTCTGGAAATGGCAGGGTTTGGAGAAGGTAGAGACGGCAGCAGGGTATAATGCCATATGGTCCACCCTCCAAAGCTGCCATTTTCTCCAGGAGAACTGATATAAAAATCTGGAAATCAGTTGTAATTAAAGGAGATCTCCAGGCCACCGCTAAAGGTTGGCAACCTAACTTGGTGGTGGGAGGAAAGTACAATCAAGTCACAGTTAACTTATGGTGACCCCATAGAGTTTTCAAGGCAAGAGACTTCAGAGGTGGTTTGCCATTGCCTGCCTTCTTGTTTTGACCCAGGACTGTCTTGGTGGTGGTCTCCCATCCAAGTACTAATTTGGACCTATCCTTCTTAGCTTCCAAGATCTGATGGACTTGATCTATCCTGGGTCATTAACGTCAGGACCAACAGCTTTTCCTTGCAATGTTATAAATCCAAACAGGTGAAGAGTTCAGAAAAGCCAGTTAGGCAGTTACCAAGAGCCAGTTACGCAAGTGAGTATAGTATTGTGAGGTCCAACCTGGCAAGGTTGGGGTGAGGACATGTCTGTCAATAATACCTTGGGGTGAGGACATGACTGTCAATAATACCTTGATATTATTTCTGGGAAAAACCTGGAAGTAATGTCATATTTCTCTAGGAACTGCTGGAAAAAAAACTAGAGAGGTGCAATATCATGTCAAGGTTTTCCAGAAAGTAACATCATACTCTCAAAGTCATTTTAATTTTTTCCCTCTCTCACTTCTGATGAACACTCCAGTAGAGTACCTAGAGAAAATGGTACTGGGCACAAGAAGTGAAATTGCACCCGGGGGGGGGGGGGAGGGGGCTCCATTAACAGTCATCACCACTAAAAGCACCTATTTACAGTTTAAAATTCAACTTACTTTCCCTCTGCTCCAATGCTAGTCCTACCCATTTCCCCCAATTAAGACTCCAATAAAGACTCCAATAAAGACTGCCAACTCCAATAGCTGAGTCCACATGCCATGACTGGAGGATGGGACGTGATGGGTGGGGTGCTGAGAAGAGAGGGAGTGTCGAAGGAGGCCGTGGAGAAGGTGGGGGGGGTGCCCCACCAAAAGCCTGGTTGCATGCAGCCATGTGTTTGCATGTGTGGAGATAGACAGAGGAGCTTATTCTTTTTTTCCTTTGCTACCAGTGGGCATGGGGCCAAAGAAGCACTTGAGCAGCTAACGTTAGTGGAAGGGGGAGCACAGAAGGGGCACATGATGCTGAAACCAGCCCAGCCTCCACCATGAGCCACCTGTGCAGGGTATCTGCATCCAGAGACAGGAGCCAAGGGGGCTGAAAGGGGAGTGCCCAGCCACTGAAAGAGAGCCTACCACTGGGCCTGGAGATGGCGAGCTGGGGCAGCACCTTTCCCTCCACTGGCTATGCATCTGCTTTCAGCCTGCATTTCTGCCTCCTTCCGCTCTTTGCTTGCCTGCCCTCTCCCTGCGCCTCCTCAGCTGCCCTGCCTCATTTGGCCCAGACTTCTCGGTGCTCCTCAGGGGTGGGACAATTCCAGCTTCACCTGCCCCCTCCTTCCTGGAACAGGCCCTGGAGCCAATGGGCCAGCATTTCCCCTGCTCCATTCCACCCTGCTTTATGAGACCTATCCTCTTTCCCTGCTAGTCTAAAGAGGGGAATGATGCTCATTTCCCACCATGCCTTTCTGGCTTCTGCAACAGATATCACCTGCGGTGCTTCTGCTGCTCCTCTGCCATGCTTTTGGCCTCTTCTGCTGGCCAGTCCCCAACCTGCCCAGCTCTGCTCCTGCAGTCCTCCTGGCATGACATGGAGATATTGCTCTCCCTGAGGAAGGGTGCCCTTTTGAAACATGCTTTTGGCCTGTGGGGGAGAGGGAGGGGGGAAGTGGTATACCTAGGCAAACTGGAGCCCTGGGCAAAACCTCAGCTTGATGCCCCCCCATGGGCGGACATCCTCCCCCACCACGACGAAACAATGATTTTTTTACACCAGGTCATTTCAAAGTCACCATCACATTATAGAACATGCCCCAACTCACAAATCTGAACACAGCAATGGGCCATGCCACACAGCAGAAATATTTTTTTGAAAACATTTTCAAAATGTTTTATTACTGCTATGAAAACATGTTATGGTGTTGTATCCAGTCCCCCCAATTGGGGAAAACAGCATCACTTTCAATGTTATTCAAACTGGGGACCCCAGATTCTCCCTTTAAGGGAGATTTAAAGGGAGAATCTGGGCTTCCTAGTTTAAACAAGTGATGCTGGAATCCACCCCAGCATCTTCAATGGTGTTTAAACTAGGGAGCCCAGATTCTCCTTTTAAATCCACCTTAAAGGGAGAATCTGGTATCCCCAGTTAAAACAACATTGAAAGTGATGCTATTTTGGGGTCGATTATCCCCCACCCTAGAACAGCATCACTTTTAATGTTTAAACTGGGGACCTCAGATTCTCCCTTTAAATCCATGCCTAAGGGGGTGGATTTAATAACAATAATAATAACCTTTATTAGGCATTGAGAGAATAAAAGAAAGAAAGAAAACAAGAATTGGAAGGAAGGGGGTGGATTTAAAAGGAGAATCTGAGGATATTTTGGGGGTGCCTAATGTCAGGGGTGCAATTATTAAGATAGCAGCACCAAAATTTCAGAGTATCTTCGTGAGACCATACTGATGATACCACCCAGGTTTGGTGAAGTTTGGTTCAGGGGGTCCAAAGTTATGGACCCTCAAAGGTGTAGCCCCCATCTCCTATTAGCTCCCACTGGAAACAAACCTCACTACACCTGATTGATATAATCAGGAGAGTCTTCCAAAAAAATCCCTGAAATTTTGGTGCTGCTAGCCTAAAAACCGCACCCCCTGCAGGCCAAAAACAGAAAAAACACTGAAAATACAAAAAAATCCCAAAAACGAACCTGCATTTTTGGCGCCCTCTACAAGGGGGCGCCCTGGGCAACTGCCCACTTTGCCCAATGGGAGGAACGCCTCTGAGGGCAGGTGGCCAAATATGCCTCCCACATTACCAAGGCAAGTGGCCCCTGGGTCATGAGACCCTCCCCAAGGTATACCACTGGGACTCTCTTTCAAAAAATTGGGGCAGGGAGAATCCCTTCATCAGCACACAAAATATCACATGCAAGCAGAGGGTGAAACTGACCAGAGAGTGAAACGGTTAAGTAGGAAAAAGTCTCTTTTCCCCTCTGATGTCTTTGCTGTCCAGAACCAAATCAGCAGTCAACTCTTTTTAAGACGTCTTGCCAGCCTTATTTTGGGTGTGTGGAGTGAAAAGAAACAATTGCCTCTTTTAAAGACATCCTGCAGATGTCTTTTTTGTGCTGTGCAGAACTAACAAATGACAGTGTCAGAACATGAATTCTATGTCATTACATTCCTGCTGACCTCCCTCTTCTCCCCAAAGTCCACCTTTCCCAGTTTCCCACCCCACCCCCCACACCACCAAATCCCCAGGAATTTCCCAATCCAGAGTTGGGAATCCTACAGCATGGGGATTCAAATCTACACCTCCCAGATCCTAGTCTGACAGTGAAATCACTACACTACATCAGAGTTCAGTTTTTCCTCTTTTCTCCCTGACAGCTTCTCCCTGGCCATGTTGGCCAAGTTGCAAAAGTCATATGGTAGCACATTGGCCAGGGGAGTTGTGTCCACATCACAAAAGTAGTGTGGAAACTTGTGTCCAGATTTCAGGTTCAATCTCTGGCATTTCCTGTTTAAAATCCTGGAAACATAAGTGGAATGGTATACCTCTCTTCTTCTTTCAGACTTTGAATCTGAAACCTTGGCTAGAGTTGTCAGAGTCCGTGCAGCTGCCAGAGGCCTCTGAAGTGCTGTATTGATTTAGTGATACATATTTGCTTTTAAAAAACAACTCTTAATTGAAACTTGTATATGCATTCTTATAATTACTCTGCTAAGGTATGTTTGTTTGGCACGTCCATGACCATAATAAATTATTGACTGATTGATTCTTTGGATCTGTGACGCAAAAGAAAGAGCCTTCTCTGTGGTTGCCCATACACCATGTTTGTAGAACTCCCAAGACATCTGGCATCTGTTCCTTATTTCAAGAAGCTACCTCTTATTTATTTATTGCAGAAATACTCATGAAAAAGAAGGGATGCAACACAAATTCAAGCTAAATATACATATTAAGTAATTAAATTACATTTTAAATGCACCAGAGTTAACATGATGAAGTACAAAAACAGTACATTCTAACTTGGCTACCAGTTTGCTGATCCTGTGTTGTTAATCTCTTGTGTGTTTTAAATCTGAATGCTTTTAAATTATGTATATTAATCTGCTTAATTTTGTTAATCAGACTATTATTTATGTCCTTGAATCTTGGTTGCTGACTTGTTTGCTGCCATGAGTCCAAGGAGGTAAGGCAGGGTAGAAATTCTTCAAACAAACAAACAAATGATAAAAATCCTGGTCGAGGTCATTGGCAACTCAAACTCCCTCCCAAAACCTTTTCCCAGACAATCCGTGTAATTTGTAAGGCTCTTGTTGAACACTGTTCTGCTCATCTCTTAGATGCTATTTGGATTTTAGCTCATTATTCCAGTTGTAAGAAATTATTCCAGTTGTAAGAAATCCTAAGAAACTAATGTTTTGCACAAGTTGCTTCATACAATGAATTTAATACTGGAAAGTACTTTTATATAGTAAAAAATGGTACAGATATACAAACACAGTATGAATATGTAAGCCTTGATTAACTATATACACAAACAGGCAATCATATACATATTAAAACAGCCACACATAACAATCCACAGAAAATGATTTTATTCTGTGTGATATTCAAAGCTGCCCCAGCATAAAATGCTTTGGTTTTCATTTCACTTTACCTCTTGTTTTCACCCTGCATTTTAAAAAAATCATATTTGCTTCATTTTTCTCTACCTGGTCAGAAGCCATGATTTTGCAATCTTTCTTTTACACAGCCACCTGAGGGCAGCATGGCTCTCACCTCCCAGCAAAAGTTTGACTGAGTCAAAGATCTAACTTTCTCTCTCAATCGGGTTTCTATTCTCAAACCTCCATTTCCAGCTTAGTACAGCCAGATACACAATGCCTTTTGACTGGGTACTTTTTCAGCTTCCCTTCCTGAGGACGGCAACTCTCATTTTACATTACAATCTTGTAAAATTTACCTCAGTTGTTCCCTGAGCTATTATAGTTCCAGATGCCCCCTTTCCTCCTTACATTAACATACCAGAATTGTATACAGAGACTGAAACCACTGACGGTTGTTTTTTAAAAAAGTATATTGGGTCTTGTACAATTATGGCATTTTATTACACTGGGAAAGGGGGAAAAGAGTCAAAGCACAAAATATAATATGATTTTAACCCTGAAACAGTGAGCACATGAATGATACATATGTGAATGAGCTTCCAAATAATCCATATGTCAAGTTTCAAATGCACTGATCTTTCTGAAGTTGAATCAACATATTGGGAAATCTGCCTTTTTTGTGTTTGAATTTCTGAATTGTGTACAGATTTCTTTACAAAGGCCATTTGCTGAAGCTTTTAGCTTCTTCCGCTCATTTAGGTTTACCCCATCCCAGGATTACAAATGTGTAGGTATGCATTAATAAATCCATTAATTCCTACTAAAAAGCACCTTTTTGAGGGATGTGATGCCACACAGAGAGTCATGTTTGCGCAATGAATGAATGTTCATCTCTTATTTTATAGGAATGTGTGCATCTCAACAGATAGGATGCGATTCTAATTTTTAATCAATTTATTTCAAGCACATATATCCCACCTCTCAACCAGAAAACAGTTCCCACCTAACAGTAAAACATTAAAATAAAATAGCTAAATAAACTACAACCAACAAAATAAAAAAAAACAATAACACAAAGCCAGCAATAAAACAACAGAATTAAAACCTTTGACGTTTAAAGCCCTATATGGCTTGAGACTTGCATAACTTAAGAACTGCCTACTCCCATACAAACTACCCTATTGCTATAGTTATTTTCTGGGGTTCTGCTTTAGGTGCTTCCATCATCTGAGGCTAGATGGATGGCAACCTAAGGAAAGATCTTTATGTCACCCAGGGAGATCCATCACCCCCCCTCTATCATCTTCTGCTAACAATGGAAGACTTTTTGGATTTTTTCCTCATGTTTGTTCACTGACCCAGCTTCTTGTTTGCTTAAAAAGGTGTTTTTACTATTAATTGACTTTAATTGAATTGACTCTAATTTTTTAAAAAAAGTTTGTTGCCTTAAGTGTCATAATTGGACAGAAAGGTGGAATAGAAATGTTTTAAATAAATAAAGGACAACTCAGAATGGGTCTTCACTTGGTGCCAGAGAGTCATCAGATCCTGTGCCAGATAATCCTCCAAAGAGAGCAAGAACATTTCAAATTTGGGATACCACAGCTGAAAGGACCCATTCCTTTCTGCAATCTGCCTTCTAAAAAAAAAACTGGAATAGAAGCTCAGATGACAACTGTAAAGGTAGACAAGAACTTATAGGAGACAGGACTGAAGGGTTAGATTATACGTTAATGTATGCTGGGCCACATACTCTTTTCCTAGGGAAATTGCTCTGAAATGGTACAATCATCTTCAAACAGGCACATGCTAAAGCAACTGCAGTAAGAAGCTTGAGCATAGAATCCCTAATGGGCACCATCCAGGACAGCCTTCTCCTCAGCCCCCTGCCATACATGCAGAATGGAAACCACCGTTGTACTTTCAATTAGTAAAAAGCTGAGGCTGGCCCTGACCATGGGGAAGTCTGGGAAATATGAATGGGGTTGAACCAAAAATAGGTCATGTTCTCTGACTTTTGACAAAGCTCCATGCCAACAGTACACCACGAGACAGTAATATATGATGAGCATCATCTTTTTCTACTCCTGTATAAGCTTTCTCATCCTATCAGTAGACTTGGTCCAGGGGAGGGCGGGATGCTAATCAAAATTAATTAATTTAAATATAATAAAAATTGGTTGGTACAAAAACAGAACTTGCTGTCAGGAGCTCACAGTGGCTGCACCCCAGAACTTCTGCTGTTGGCCATCTCATTCTGCCTTACCCACCTGGACTACTTTAAGGAATTGTCCTCAATCTGCTTCACCACCCTACAGTTTTCCCTCAAATTTAAACATAGAATCCTTGTTGGAGAAGCCCCAAGTTTGCCAACATTTAGACCCCCTTTCTTTCTTCTGGACAGCAGGAAAGTGACCAGTTGTCCCATGTTACAACACTTAACATGTTCTGCAGGTACTAGGCTCCACCATGCAAGAGATATGAAAGGTCTTGTATTACTTGCATGTGGTCCATGGGGTGAGTTCCTTCTGGGCTGAGAGTTGTGTTCGCTAGATCATTCCTCTGACCAGCACATTAATTCCTATATTCCTAAACTATACCCACTTTTCTGGGAAAGATTTGAAAGAACAGATTTATGGCAGCAGCTCTGCTGGACAAGGAGACATGCCCTTTCCTTCTTTCCCCCTTTTTGTCCTGTCGTCCCAAAGGATTTCAAACCCTAGTTCTAGCCCTCCCAAATCTCCCTTCTCCTGAAAGACGGCCTGCCTACAGCATGCCTTGCCATCACCTTTCAGCAGGTAAAATATGTTGTTATGGAAGGGATGTGTGGCAGGAATGCCGACAACAATTAACACATGCTTCTCATTAACAAATGGAGATTACAACTGAGCTGAAATGGCAGGCTGCCATCAGCTGGATAGTTAACGGGGGCAGTTGAATTCCTAATGAATGCAAGCGCCGGATTAGTAACGACATTCGACAGAACGCTGCCTGCTGCATTCTCTTACGGCTTTCATTACCAAATTGAAAATCTGTGTAGATTTTCACAAAATTGCTTTTAAATGTAGCCAATCGCCTCGACAGCCAAGGCTTGATTTGCCAGCGAGGGAGACCTGCTGTGAGATTTTAATGAAAGATCATAGTGGCCCTCCATGACCGTCAAAGAGCTATGGGCCCTGAAAGGCCTGGAATAATCTGTTTTACTTTTAATGGTAGCCATTTTATATTCATTAAGATCAAAATGCAGTTTTGCAGGCAAATTGCAAAGCTGTTCCACTCACAGCTTGAGAACCTGGGGGCTCTGCTGCTTTTTATCTTGTTCATAAGCAAATATGCAGTTAATATCTTTTAATATGCTTTGATGCTTGGTACCTTATGGGCACATTGTACTGGAGGTTAGAGAGCGGCATGCTTCCTCCGTAGTGTCAGCAACGAACTGAAACCCTGGTCCTTTTATGAGTCAGTCTCTCTCTCTCTCTCTCTCTCTCTCTCTTATGAATCCTGCTCAAGCAAATTGTAAAAACACTGAGAAGTATACATCCATAATCCAGTAGAAAAAAAAGGAAATGATTTCACTACATTCCATCCACTGGTGACATTTCCTATGTCAGAGTATAACCATTGTGTTATTTAAATGTAAACAGCCAAATAAGATAGTATATCCAAATCATTGGCATCGGGAAATTGTGCTCTTATCCTCCCTGATTGCGAGGTTGTGCACGTTAATAATAGCATTCTAAAGACTGTGATTCCACCCGATACGCTGTGTGACCTCGCCAGTTGCAATTTTATCAGGGTTTCGACGCACTAGAGAAATGAAGGCATTTTTGCATTTCCATTTTCAGCCAAGACCCTGTATTTCTTCTGGTACAGATAGGCCTGGATTAAGCATTATGCTAAGCAAGCAAGCTCAGCCAAATCCGATCCCAATCAGCAGAGAGGAAAAGGTCACAGGCTGACCAAAGAGAAATCCCATTGCCAAGGGTTAAGCTTTCTGCAGGCTTGCTCCTGATGCAATGGCCTCTGTTGAAAAGAGAGTGGCCAGTAGATCAGAATGAAAAAGCCAGGCTGAGCTTATTTTACTTTGGGGCCAGTAGCCAGAACATCAAAAGGAGGGGCAAAGAGCCCCTCCAGCTTAGCTTGTTTTTAAATTGTACTACTTAATTGAATGGGTAGATTCATGTTGAATTCTATTCCTGGACTTGTTCCAACCTGTGGGGCCCCAGCCCAGATAGCATTTCTTTTTTAATTTCTTTTTCTTTTCTTTATTCATTATTTTCTTTTATTTATAATGTAATTTATAGGCCGCCCTTCCCCTAACAGATCCAGAGCAGCTTACAACACATCCATAACAACATTCATAACTTGTAATTAAAAATTCCCAGCGTAGTATACACCCATGGTGACCTAATTAGTTTTAAAATAAACTAGGGAAGACAGGGGAGAGAGTAAAGGGTGGCCAGCTT
Source organism: Sphaerodactylus townsendi (assembly GCF_021028975.2). Classification (NCBI taxonomy): domain Eukaryota; kingdom Metazoa; phylum Chordata; class Lepidosauria; order Squamata; family Sphaerodactylidae; genus Sphaerodactylus; species Sphaerodactylus townsendi. The sequence continues at coordinate 36,453,600 of NC_059425.1, read as the reverse complement.
TGGTGGGACGCTGTTGCTGCCCTCAACCATAGGCTTGGCAGGCCCTTTTAAATTTTGTAGGTTTTATTTATTTTAATTTTAAATAGTCTCTCCCCCACCCCCCAATACACACACAAGTGCTCCAAGCAGTGGCAGGTAATGGGAGCTTAGGAGCAGGGAATTGTTGCCCTGACCAGGGGCTTGGTAGCTCTAGCCCACTTCCATGATGATTCACCACTGATGTGCAAATTTCCTCTTCCTGTTAGTGGATTTTGTATGTGCATCAGAGCACAGAGTCAGCCAGCTCACAGACCCTCTTGCTGAACTGCCCTATTTTGCTTTGCCCCAGTCTTGAGTCCCACATCCACACCTTTTGTTGTACTTACATCTCCTAGTTCTCATTCCCTGCTTCTCTGCCTACACATTTCTCATTTAACTGTCAAGACTACTTTGTCAGGCCTGACCTTTGCTTGTCTCTCCAGCCTACCACATCAAACTGCAGGTGTGGTTTGCCACTTCTGAATTATCTCCACATAAATAAAACAACCATGCAACAAGAAATCACAATACTATTTCTCTGCTTTCAGGGTTTTTTTCCCCCCCTAGAAGTTAAATTCAAAAAAATGTGATTTCAGTGATGCCATTAATTTTGCTGACCCTGGATGCATGTAGACCCAGCCTCTTTTGAAGAAAAGCCGCCTAGCTTTATGAACCTTTCCTTGGCAGCCAGTCCCACTGAATACAATAGGTCTTACTTCCAAGTGAGTGTGCACAGGATTGCAACCTTAATGATAATTCTTTCCAATCTTTTCTTCCCCAGTGCCTTTCTTCTTCCTTTTACTGTGAAAAATTCTGTTGTTGCCTCACAGTAGCATGTCAAGCCCTGTGTTTTCAGCATGTGGCTAAAGAAGACCTTCCCATCAAAAGAAAACTGTCAAGCCTAGGAGATTTAAAGCCAGTGTCAGCCCTTTATGCAAGCAAATGCCTACTCTGTTTCCTCCCAAATACAACTAAGAAAGGACCTAATCATCATCATAATGCACATCAAGAAGGGCAAGCCCCCCCCCCCCATTCCCGCAGACCCTCCTAAAAGCTTTGTATGCAGCTGTGCCCCATGGGCATATCTGAAGACAAGTTTACAAGCCCCACTGTCTTCTGCCGTGTGGCGGCAGGGATGTTTTGTAGCTGCACTGGAGAACTTGAGGCTTTTTGTGTGTCTGGCAAGAATGAGGGAATTCGATAACCTTCTCTCGTCGGGTCTTAGAGTGAGTTGAATATGTCTGGCCTGCCAAGACACAATTTAATGGGCTTCTGAAAACACTCAAAAGGCAGACGTAAATGTGTGGATGGGCAGCCAGCCAGGATGACCTGGGGAGGGGGACGGGCCTGTCTGATTTGAAGCCGGGGAAGGTTGTGAAGGAATGTTTCAGGACAAAACTTGACTTTGGGGGAGGGTACGGGGAGAGGTGAATGTTTGATTGGAATGGATTTACAGGGCCCTGAACTTGACTCTGTAACTTAAGAGCCAGAAACATTCCCACCTGTCTGGTTTTTTTTAAAGGGAAATGGAAAATGTACAGAATATATAATTAATTTCAATTAGAAGCCTCACATATCTCTTGCATGGATAGCTTTATCACCTGACACTTTATACAGGATCTAACAGCAGGCCTTAATGAAAAAGAAAAGCATAAAACCAACACTATCCTGTTCTACACCAGTGCAGTGATCGTTGCAAATAAAGTGTCTTTCCTTGCCACCCAACCGCAAACCTGCTCTCTTCCCCCTGGCCACCAACAGGGGATTTATACACTATTTTGTTCAACTGAAAAGAGTCTCAAAGCAGCATACAAATTATTCCCCATCCTCTCCCCCCCCCCCAACAGACACCTTGTTAGGTAGAAGGGGTTGAGAGAGTTCAGAGAGAACTGTGACTACTAGCCCAAGGTCACCCAGCAGGCTTCATGTGCAGAAGCAGGGAAACAAATCCAGTTCACCAGATCAGAGTTTGTCACTCATGTGGAGGCGTGGGGAATCAAACACAGTTCTCCAAGTTAGAGTGCACTCCTCTTAACCACTACATCATGTTGACTCTCTTGCTTAAAGTACCATCCTCTTCAATACATTACTCCCCAGCCCTACCCGCACACACATACACACACACATTATTGAAGACTTTGTTGTTTGGGTACTGATCGTAATTAGTGAAGGGAGCCACCACCGATGTGTTTTTATGTAGACACATTTTGTGAAGATTGTTTTGACCACTCAAAAATTCCTATCAAACGTATTAGAGTGTTTGATAGAAATGCTTACAAAATACTAGTGGTGCTGAGCTGAGCTGAGCGCAAAGCTCATCACTCCTTTTCTATAGCCCCCCCCCAACCCCAAGACAGAGGTTGCCCACAATATGTTAAAGCCTGATTGGGTGGGGGGAGAGGCGGGGCACTGCTTGACATGTTGTGAAGGAATATTCCAGGATAAAACTTGATGTTCATGATGGTAAAAATATAATAATAGATTGAGAATTTGCCGCATATTTGTGGTATTCAAAATTGTGCTCTCTGATGCCTGGCCTCCTAATAAATATTTGCTGCTACATGTCTCAATTCTCCTTCCTTTTTATTGAAAATAATTATTTAATTGTATCTTTATCACTCTTGCACGACTGTTTCAGTTCTGTAAACAATGCAAAAGAAATAACTTTTAACCGAAAAAATGTGCCTCCTGCCATGACATGGACCAACAAACTGGGGCTTGATTCCCTTCGTGGCTTCTTTTCTAGAAGTTGGTTAGGTAGCTGAATGTTCTGTATAAGATTTTGCTTTCTTTTTCATAGATATTTAGGTTCAGACTTTGGATTTTGTTATTGCCTGTCAGAACAAGAATTTTGATGGTATGATTTACTTCAGATAAAATCCTTTCTGTTTAATTTTGCATCTGTCCTTTTTTTTAAAGAAAAGCTTTTTACGGTCCCTGTGGAAATATGTGTCATAAGATAATAGCTCACACACCAACTGGTATAACGTGGCCACAAGACAATAGGAAAAACAAAGCCTGTGGGTGGGAGGTTGCTGAGTCAGTTCAAGGCAGAGGAGTCCTTTTTTAATGTTCTGTAATAAATTAGACACTAAGAGCTTGTTCTCAAATCATTTAATCCATTTTAGCTACTCCCAAATACCATGTAAACTTTGTTTCTGTAGTAATGTTTGGTGTTCAAAGTGAGAAGATCGATACTTTGACTATGCCTTGCACCTGGCTCTGAGGGATAGGAAAATGTTATCTTAATCCATTTTTAGCCATTCCCTGCTTTACCCTGCCCACAAGAGAAGTCTGCTGGGAAATTATGACTAACATTTCCTTTGTCATGAGCCTTGTTTTAGATGCTCCCTTAGCCACTGTTCTAATTTACTTATAAGGTGGATTTCGGAATAAAAACAAACATCATAAAATGTCCAATGAATTATGCAATAACACTAGGACAACAGAATTAGAAAACAAAACAATTAACCATAATCCAATATAAAATGCTCATTTCTACCTATATAGTCTATATAGACCTATATTTCTACCTCATATAGACCTCATTTCTACCTATATAGAAACCTATAACTGGTTTCTTGCACAATGTATTTGAAATACAGCATCCTGTTCCCTATATCCCTTTCCAACTGTCAGTTCAGTTTTCCACTGTCTCATCGCTTCTTCAGTGACTACTAAAATGTTTCCAGTGACACCAATTGCTTCCAAGCATTTCATGATTTTACTATGGGGCAGCAAGTCAAATGCCTTCTTGTAATTGATCCAGACCATATGCAAATTTGTTCTTCAATTCTTGCAGTTCTCCATTATTATTTTGTTTATCAGGAGTTTATCTTTTGTACCCCTGCTTCTCCTTTTGTTCTTTTTTTGCTCCATTGGCAGAATGTCATTCACTTCCAAGTAGTCCATGATGTTATCTGCTACTACCACTACTACCACTACTACCACTACTACTACTACCACCACCACCACCACCACCACCACCACCAACAACAACAACAACAACAACAACAACAACAGCAGCAGCAGCAGCAGCAGCAACAACAACAACAACAACAACAACAACAATATATGGCTTCTATACCATTCTTCCCTTTACATAACAACATAACATCAAACAAAATATTCTACATTCAATTCCTACAAATATTCAGTTCCTAAAACAGTCTTAATAAATATAAAACTAGTTTTCAATTTATCAGATGACAACAGAAGATAGATTCAACAAGTTTGAGGAGTGGGTAAAAGAGCTAACTCAATCTAATGAAAACAATGAAGAACAGATACAATAACCTGACTGACGTCAGGGAGAGGCCAAAAAATGGTGATCATTGCTGCTTCAACCATACACCTGGTGGAACAACTTTGTCATACAGGCCCTGCAAAACTGTCAGAGGTATTTCAGCACCAACAATGTCAGGATGTTATAATGGACCAAGTCAAACACTGTTGTTAAGTCCAGCAACAACAACAGTGACAACCCACCCCAGTCTAGGTGTCTCCAGAGGTCATCCATGAAGGTGGTCAGAGCCATTTCCACCCTATGGCCAGTGCGGAAGCTGGATTGGAACAGATCCAGAATTAGTGATTCTTCCAGATAATTCTAAAGCTGCTCAGCAACTGCTATTTCTATTACCTTGCCCAGAAAAGGTAGATTCGAAACTAGGCTGTAATTGGCTAGATCAGAATGGTCTAGTGATGGCTTTTTCAAGAGCAGCTTCACTATGGCCTCCTTTAAACTACTGGGAAAACTCTCAGTACTGAGGGAAAGGTTAATAATCTCCCCCAGAGGGGCCCATACCTCATCCAAGCTGGCTTTTACTAAGCAGGATGGTGCAATCAGCTAACCCACTACATGCCTCTTGGATCCATATCCAAGAGGCATGTAGTGGGTTAGCTGATTGCATCATCTTGGGAGAGATGGCTGAATTGGTCCAGTGAAGGACCCAAAGATGGCCCACAGGCCAGTAGTTTACTTACACAGAAGTCCTGACAGAGAGAATCTTGTCTGCAAAAAAGCTTGTGAAATCATCACAGCTAAATGTCACTTCTCTAACAATTTGGGATCGTCAATTTGGGATCTGTCACTTCAGGTCATCAACTGGCACATTATTCTAAATAACTGTGCTGCATGCGAGCATGTGGATGCAATGTTAGCTGTGAAATAGTCTCTTTTCACAGTTTTGACCACCATCTCATAGGCTTTTATAAGTGTCCTATGATAGGTTTTTGCCTCTTTCTCATGAGTCTTCCTCTGAATTCACTGTAGTCATCTTAGCTCCTTTGTTTCCCCTTCTCAACTCAAGGTTATACCATGGCACTGGTTTGGTACAGGATTACATAGGGCATCAGGATGTGATCTCATTGATTCAGTGATCTCATTCAGAGACCCAGTTATTGCAGTCCTCTATCAACTTATCTAGTGCGTTGCTGGAAGACTTTGGGCCCCACAGAGCATTCTGGAATTTAATTGGATCCATAAGTCTCTGTGGGAGAGTATAAATCACCTCGTTGCCTAAACAGGATGGGCATGGCATATTCAGATGGGCCTCCAGAATATGGTGGTATGACCATGGCTCCTCCAGCAGTTTCAGTAGGGTATTGGCTGGGGCGCGAGGAGGCTGTTACATTGATCAGATAGCCACACTTTTCAATGTTCCACACCAGGCCAGCAAATTCAATAATTGGTAGTTACAGAGCAGGGAGGGACAAACAGAGAAAGTCTCCTAAATTTTCACAGTAATTCCCTCCTTCCTTTAGTCCATGAAACCAGCAGGGGGGCTAGCTCTTTCAAGACAACCATCTTGCCCTCCCTCACCCAGGTCTCGATCCTGCAAGCCAGATCTACTTTATGCTCTATGAAAAAGTTCTTGTAAAGTCCATGTCTTATTATTAATGGATCTGGCATTGAACAACATTGGTGTCAGAGAAGGGTTAAAATCTCTAGCCTCTCTTCCAGCATGCTTTGGGGTGGAATGGAGATTGGAATAACACCAAGCATACCCGTGTCTACATGCCCTTCCCTTTCTCAAGCTCCTCCCACTGTCATACCTTCCTCAATCCCCGACAACAGTGATCCCTGACCTAGAGTTGGCCTCTCCATAATTAGTCTAACTGCAGTCCCCAAACTCACACAACCCTCATCACATTAAACAAACTACCTGCCTAATCCCATAAAAACACTAATTGAATAAGATGTTTCTTGTTCTTTGTAAAATATGTGAGGAATCCTAGTTAGTTCACTCCAATCAGATCATCATAAAAGATTGGCGATAAAATCCCAATGAGAAGCCAACAAATTCTCTGTGACTGATAGTTTCAATTTACTTGAAAGAGAACCTGACAAGATCTCAATTGTCCCTCAGAAAAAAAATCACAAGATTCCCAAGGTTAAGCTAGTCCTGATAGGTATTGGAGAATCCTTGCCGAGGTTCGGAGGCACCCGACACCCTGGGACAACCTCTCCAAGGCTTCACATGGACCCCTGGGTTTGTGTGGAGCCTCCTGAGACCCTTCAAAGAACTCCACAATCTGAGGACAACTCAGGATGTGGAACATTTTATTACCTTTTTATCCGCTCAGAGATTTTGGGATCGGAGAATTTATCAGTCAGCTAATGTATCTGCACAGAAATGATGGCCTTTTGAAATCAGCATGCACCAGTCTGCAAACAATGGGGACATTTTTTGAACAAAATTAGATGAGGAAGTTGGGCCAAGACCAAAAAACTAATGAGGAATATGATCATAATGCATCTGACATTTGTCATACAGAAGTACCCCAAATGATAGCAACTCCAGTCCATGGGATCTATGAAAACTGACAAAAATCTACTTGAAAGGGGCTTTTTTTTCCAGGCAGAAAAATACAGCCCTAACATGTGTAAAGGAAATTTCAATATGTTTTGACAATAGTGTAATCTAGGGAAAGTGTTATCCCCCTTGTGGAGGTCATCATTCTTAATACAGTCTGTGTCATCAATTCTCAGGACAACAGGGAAAATGATCTAGTCAATACATATGAAACAGAAATCATGCATAAACATGCCGCCTCAGCTCGAAAGTGGGTGACACCAGTGAAAATTGGATGGCGGGCCTAGCTGCAATTTTCCATAACTTTTCATTATTCATAAGATCGTGTGATCTAATAAGCCACACCTCAAATTACTGTCCATTGAAGGTACTCTTGAGTGATAGATTCTGACAAACCAGACAGAGAATATATTATGATTAAGATCTGATGCCAGCCAAGCTGGACTCTGCACAGCTGACTGTTTTCAGCTATCTTCTATCTGCTCTTTGCGGAGCAGCTATATGTATCTCTGTGTGCTTTATTTTTAAATGACAGAAACATGAACTGTGTTGAGGCCTAGAAAGGAGGAATTTACCCTCTGATTGCCTGATGGGCAATCTTAGATTGATCTCAGTTTTATGAATGTTAAGTAAAATCAAGGCTGATAAAAGGATTACACATTGATGGGACCTTTTTAAAAATTTTAAAAACCAAATTTGTTATTGTTAATAGCTTTTGAAAGAAGTGGCCATGACCAAAATCTTCCAGGTAATGCAGATAATAGTACATAGTTCACAAACAATTTTGTCAAAAAAGAAAATCAACTAAATATAAATGATCTGATATGAGACGATAAATTATGAAAGTAAACTGGAGATCTCAACATTTGCCATTTATTGGAGTATGTAGTATTGCATTGCAAATGGAATTTTGAAAGCTCACTTATGTTATTTAATTTACAATGGGAATAGTATTAAAATGTAAAGCCTTTTTAGATTTTGGTGAGAGAATCTAGCAGTGAAATCAATAGAGTATTTGAACATGCTAAATCTAATAGCTACTTGGATGGGGTTATGGCTCAACAGTAGAAGGCCCTGGGTTCAATAGCTGGCATCACCAATTAAAAGGGTCATGTAGTGGATACTGTGAAATATCTCTGCTTCCAACCTTGAAGAGCTTTTGCCAATCAAAAAAGGCAATACTGACCTTGAGACCAATGGCCTGACTCAATATAAGGCAGTTCCATGTGTTCATATTGATTTGTTTTGTGCTGCACGGCTAAAACTCAATGTCAGAGTCAGTTATGAATAGAATTAATGCCAAATTAAAGTCTAGCATGTGCTTGATGCTTAAAAACTTGTTCCTAGTCAGATGCGTTAGGTAGACCAAGAAAAACTAGCTGGAACTGAACGTTTTTGAAACGTTCCCCAAGAGCCTCAAATTCCCCAAGAGCCTCAAATTCAAGCTCTGGTAAGCCTCCCAGGAAATGAGTTTCAGGGCATCTATTGAGCAAGCCTGACTTTAGTGGTTTCCAGATGAGAACAGGTGCATGTGTGCTTGTGTATGGGTCTGTGGTTTCCCCCACTGCCAGTGCAGCTGCCGATACAGTGACTTGGAAATAGGTCTTTCACATGTCCATTTCTTCAGCAGTTTCTCTGACCTTCCTCACCATCGTTGCCATTGCCTTTTCACCACCAGGGGGCTTAATTATTATTTTTTAATCAATTTCATATTATTGTATCAATACAAGCAGGAAACTGTCAATGACTTGTGGAGGTTATTTCACTTTTCCCTGAATCCCTTTTCACACGTTATTTCTTTTATTCTTCCTGACAGTCACATATCTACTTATATTTTCTTCTTTCTTCTCTCCTTCCCACTCACCAATTACCTTTCTTTTACCCCCCCCCCCCATCTTCAGCTTTATTTATTTTGTTCATTTATACCATGTCTTTCTCCCCAATGGATACCCAAAGCAACTTATATTATTCTCCTCTCCTAAATTTTATCTTCACAACAACCCTGTGAAGTAGATTTGGAAGACAGAGAGAGAATAACAGCACCAGTGTTACCCAGCAAGCTTCATGGCAGAGTGGAGATCTGCACCTAGATCTCCCAGATCCTAGTGCAATACTTGAACCACTACACCATGTCAGTTGTTCTTCTTTCCCACCCACTGGCAGCCTGTTCTTGGGGAAAGCGTGACCAAGGTGCAGGAATTATGTAGTACCAAGTTGCTAATTGCAGTTGTATGGAAGCACCTGATAGACAATGGTTACCCAAATGCTAAGTTTCCAGAAGAAACTGTCCAGAACTCTGAAGATGCCACAGATGCACTTTTAGGACATCTTTTCTGCAATAGATCCACCCCTTGCATTATAGGTACAATTCAGCTCAAACCCTAGTTAGACTGAAACATCATGTATAAGTCATCTCTTATCCTGGGTTAAAAGCTTGAAGGGCTTCCAAGGTTAAAACTGGCATCTTGGTGTTAAGTTGGTTCTTCCTCTGCATCACTCCTACTACCGCTTCTCCAGAATAATGCTGCTATATATATGGACTGAATGAGATTCATACAGCTATTTGTCGTCTCTAAAGAAAGCTTCACAGTAAATGGCAAAGAGTCACAGCACACACACACACCCCTTTCCAGTTCCTACTTTCTCGGTTCCTTTTCTCTCCCACACAGTGACGAAACTTGTTGTAGCTCGAGACTTGTTCAAACTTGTTAGAAAGAAAGAAAAGAAAAGAAAGAAAACGCAACCTATAATAACTTGCTTTGAAAGGGATTTCAACAAATTCATGAGGGATAGGTGGAATGGCTAAAAAGAATCTGCATGGTCAAGTGGTAGTATATTTTTGGATACTAGTTACTGGGAGGTAACAAGAGGGAGAAAGAGAAGGAATCTATGCAACTGCTTTTGGACCTCTGTTTGGCCATCACAGAAAACAGAATGCTGGGTCACTAGTCTGATCACAATCGTTACATACCATTCTAATATTATCACCCTTAAATGGGGCAATTTCTTTCAAGGGCTGGTGCTAGTGTAACAACTATTCTAATTTGCAGATGGACGTGTAATGCTAGTAATGAGATGACAGTTAGCGTCCTACTGGCATGAAAACTTTCCATATCGTGTCCTTGGCTACTCATCCTGTGAAAATGTGATCTTTTTAACTGATATATTTGCTTGATTCTATTGTTTTAGTGTCAGGTGACAGCAGATTGCTTTTACGATGCATGAACCATAAGATATAATCTCTGGCAGAGGGGCTGTTTTAATTAAGAAAAGTGACTTCATCATAGGGAATTGTGGGATTGTGCGTCCTTTACAGGATTGAGTAATCACTCTGGTCTTGGTCTCTGAAAAGGATTCTGCCCCTTTAATACATCAAATGCTGAAGAAGAAAAAAACAGGCATAGCTAGTATCTACAAGCCACATTCCAAAGGGAGATGTTTTCAATTCACTCATTATAGAGAGGTCATTCCGGTTCAAGTTCAATGTCACAGAAAAGAAGTGCTCTCTAGAAAACGTACCACCCACATATGGAACGGAGGAAGAAAAAAGTGGACTGGAGAATGAAATGAACTCTGCAACCTAATTTTTTGGGCAAATACAAGAAAATTAGCCCTGTGTGCTATTTGAATTTAAAACCTCCTATTAACAATTCTGCTCTAGAAGGTGATGGGAACCATAACAAAGTAAACACCCTCTCCAAACCACTTGGCTGTAATGATGTTATTAGTATGCATGTAGCAATGGCCAGATGTAGCCTTTAACAGGCCAAGTTCCACTGTTTCATACACAGGCACACAAAATATGTAGGTGAGTACTAATACATATGCATATATATTGATAAACAGATAGATGTATATGTGTGTTTTATTCCTGCAGATTAGCATTCACCATTCTGAAGGGAAGGTCTGTACACTGCATGAAACTCTGATGCAGTGCATCACATCGGAGTGGAACCTGAGACACAGGGTAATGCTGTAATCCTTGTGGGCAAGGCTGGGCCACCCCAATGAAAGAAGTGGGAGGCAGATTTCACCTTTACTGTAGCCGTGTTATCAAGTTCTTCCCCAATGGCAATAAAAGGCTGTCATTGAGATTTTTGGGAGAAAATAAAGGGAAAGGGATGGTAGAGGGATGGAGCTGGAGAATCAGGAAAGGAAAGAAGTGTTGTGACAGAAGTTTCCCCTTTTCCCTGCTTTCTGTGTTGCCCTGACTTCCCCAGCTGCTTTTTAGGGAGCTGCCGTATAAAGAAAAATGAGCAGAAACCAGTTCTCCCCTCTTGACCAAACTCTTCCAGGATCAGAGAACATTTGCAATTTTTGTCATTTTTGCCAATTCTTCCTTTTTGTTACACACCACATCCATACCACATCGTACTCCATTTCCGAGAATCCAGCAGCCCCCAGAAGTGGCTCTTTATGGAGTCCAGGAAATTGTGGGAACACGTTCTTCATTGGATTTAATACTGGAGTTGGTGGGAAAAAAGGTTCATTCTTTTGCATAGGGATATGTACACCAAAATTAACAAATTCATTGTTTTCTATCTGATAATGGTCATCCCTTCAAATTATTGGCTATGCTGGGCATCTGACTATTTTTGCAAAGAAAGAAAGAAAGGAAGGAAGGAAGGAAGAAAGAAAGAAAGAAAGAAAGAAAGAAAGAAAGAAAGAAAGAAAGAAAGAAAGAAAGAAAGAAAGAAAGAAAGAAAGAAAGAAAGAAAGAAAGAAAGATTCCAGTTTTAAATTGGGATGAGCTGATTCTTCCTGTTTGATTTTGTTTGCTGCCATCAGTTATTGAATTTGTTGTTGATTCTTTGAATTCTTTTACTTTATTTTTACACTGTTTTTGTGCCATTTATATACCATTGATAGGAAAATAATGTTAAGAAGAGAAACTCCCAGGTTTGTTTCTCACAAAAAAAGAATTTAATCAAAACTGGGTTATTCAAACTCTTACCCTTATTTTAAAAGAAAACTTGTGTGCATGGGTGATGAGAGCTAAATCCTGTTCTTGCCCTGGACAGTACACATATAGAAAGATACACATACATGTATTGGTAATAAGTAAACACAGGCCCATTATGCATGAAACACTTACCTTGGGGCTCTACACTGCGGAATGGACGTAGTAAGGTCTCCTCACATTTCTCCTCATGCAAGGAAGTACTCACTCCTAGCCGCACAGCTCTTCTGCAGATAATTCTTTCAGGCCTGGTTCCCTTAACTCCACCCATCAACTAATTCTTAAAAGCATAGATCTCATTATACCTGGCAGTCAAGATTGCTGGCTTATCTCTTTAAATTGTGCTTATGTCAATATTGCTTTTATTGGAGTTATATTGCTATTCTAACCCTTTCGAAAAATAATCCCCCCTCAAATGAAAGAGGCAAAGCAATTCCTTGGGCTACATGCTGCTGGAGAAGGGGAACATGTCTTAGAGCTGCTATTATCTCCCCTCCCCCCCACTTCCTCCTGCTGCTGCTGCCCTTGAAAGGAGGGAAGAGAGGCTTGTTATTTTCAAGTACTCTCTGTTAGTATGATATTGTATCTCGATGTATCAGTATGAAATGTAGAGGTTGGTGTATTTCAGCTAAGCCTGTGTGAGTGAGATTCTTTTCTGTGACTTGAAGGAGCTGGCAACATGGAATGGGTGCAAAGGGGAAAGCATGGATGGTAGTGTGAGGGAGTGGCAAGGCTGGCCATGGGTGGACGGAAGATATCCAGGGCAAAGCTGTACTGACTGACAAATCTGCCCTGCACTGGCGATGAAGCAAATTAAAATTGTGCTAGAAGTCATCTTGCTTGCTGTGGTGAGAATGGAAAGTGAAAGCGGGGCTTGAAGAAATATGTCCCTACAAGAAATCTTGCCACGATGGACATCCCCCCCCCCCCCACCACCACACAACAGACATTTTGTGCATAATCGATCATAGTTCTCTGGCTCTCTGTCTGGTTAGTTATAGATATTTGTTCCAATCCTGCAATGAAAATATGTGTGTTACATTGGGAACAGCACACATTGGCCAGGTGGTTTCTTACTCCTTTTCTAAGTTGATGTTTAGAGATCAATATCAGGAAATAATTCATATGGACAACATGACCTTTGGGGATCTTTTATTGACTTTTCAATGTACTCGGCTCTGTGATACAGCATGTATCCTATGCTTGAAGATACGGGGTAAAGGTATATTGATCTAAATAGCCCATAAGCTAAGAAGGGTCAGCCCTGGTCAACATTTGGAAGGGAGGCTTCCAAGGAATACCAGAGTCATGATGAAGAGGCAGACAATGGCAAACCACTTCTGAATGTCTCTTGTCTTGAAAACCCCATGGGGTCACTATAAGTCAGTTTTGACTTGAAGGCAAAAAAAAGAGCACGGGAAAAAAAATATCTGGCAGAAGTACATGGTCTCATGCTTAGGCAAGCAAGGCACGGCCCACGGTCAGCATACAGGTAGTTAGAAGTTCAAGCACCAAAATAGGAGGGCAAATCCAAAAAGCAGAAATCCAGTCACAGTCCAAGGTCAGGGGTAAAGCCAAGAACCAAAGTCCAAACCCAGTCCAAAGTCAAACATGCAGAGTTCTAATCACCACATCGCAAACACAAACAGTTGTGGACAAGTTGCTTCCATGGTTCACTCCTTTCTGGCTGCTTTTATCAGGGAATCCCTAATAAGGAGCAGGTGTAAAACCTCAACTGGCTGAGCAGAGGCATAGCAAGGGGGGAAAGCGCCCAGTGCACTGGTGCATCTTCTACCCCCGCCCCCAAATGCCCCCACCCTGCCCCCGGAACGCCATCGCCACACCCCCAGTACATTGCACCCAGTACGTTGCACACCCCTGCCCCATCCCTTTGGAGCTACACTTCTGTGGTTGAGTCATGCCCCCACCCTACAGACAGCCTCTGTGGCCGTCAGCCCTGATTCTGTGGTGACTCACGCTCACAGGCAGAAGCTGAACAGGGCTTGACTGCCAACCACCCACTGACCTCTCTCTGAGCCTACCTTCACTGGTGTTCCAAATACTTTGACAACTCTGGAGGTGAGGCTGATAGCTGCCGTGATTCTTTTTCAGCCTCAAAACCTAGGCTATGAAACAGAGGGTATGGCATCCATGTTTGGTCTGAAACCTCCCTTCTGCATCAGACAGAGGCTCCACTTTGGTGAGTTTTCTTGTGGCTTCCAAAGCTGGGGCTGGCTTCCTCCATCTCTTCCTCATACAAGTTGTTGCTGGTAGGCAGACCCATGACACCACAGTCCCTCAGACTACCCTGCCACACCCAGTCTATTGTGAAAATGAAACGGGAAACCCTCCATGAATGCAGAGTAGCAGATACCAACATACTAAATAAGTGAATGTGTATGTGTGTAAAGTTCCATCAAGTCGCAGCCAACTTATAGTGACCCCAGCAAGGGGCTTTCAAGGCAAATGTGAAGAAGGGTGGGTGATGATTGCCTTTTGCTACAGAAACTACCTTGGTGGTCTCCCATCCAAGTGCCAACCTTGCTTAGATAGAGCATTCATTTTAATTGCATATTTTAAGTCTTGTTAGTCACCCTGAGCCAGACTCTAGTTGGGAGAGGACAAGATAAAAATCAAACAAACAAAGATCTGATAAGATCAGGCTATACCATGCTGCCTTCCCTCCAAACAAATGAATAGATCCGGTTCATGAAAACATGAATAAAAATATACTATATTATATGATGAACTGTGTATAAACCTCCAATCTATGTTTTGCTATGTGCATCACAATTCCTAAATTCCACCCACTGTTGGTAGGATATACTGAAGGGTAAGGTTCATGAGAAACAAGCATTATACAGTGTTGGATCCAGACAATATATCTGCAAATGCAAGGACTTCTACCCCTCCCACAGCAGCCCCAAATGCCCCCTGATATCCTGTTCCTCTCCCCCACTGGAGATGATCCAAGCTGTTTTATATGAGAGAGGAAAGTGGGCAAAAAGGGCAAAGCCTTGATTTTTCACTCTGCAAATAGAATTTCCAGCAGGCAATGGTGTCGCTTCTTGTTCTCTGATGCTACCAATACACTATCAAAATTCTGCTTAGCCTTTGCCAGGTCTGTTGAATTTTCATCAGAAAGTCTTACAAATACCCTTAAAAAATCTTTCTTTTGGGAACCTTTTTCATGTTCGCTCATCTGCAGAGGAATCCTTGTACACCCATGACAGAAACCTGACTTCCATCTAAAGGATCTGAGCATGTTTTCAGGGAAAAAAAACCCCAATTGCAGTTAATTCTGGATGCTGGCCAGGTATTGCAGAACATTCCAGGTTATTTTTTAGGTATATAGTCAGTTCACTTAGAATACTGGCAAGAGCTAAATTTATAATCTTCAAAGAATTATAATTCTTCCACAACTGCAAATGAGAAAAGGGCAGCCAAGTGTCTCTTGGGAACCTCCTCCTTCCCTTCCTGTCACTGAGGGATCCTTGCTGGAGGTGACCAGGCAAGGTGGAGGTCAAAGCTCCACTGACCGTCCCCCCCAAAAAAAACAGTACTGGAGGCAAGTGGGCAAGAAGGAGCTTCTGAACGAAACACCACCACCCAGTTTTCATAGTCCCCATTTGTTTATTTATGGCTGCACATCAATGAGATTGATTGGCCAATCAGAAGTCTTGCAGGGCAAAGGCACTACCCACTTTCTGAAATCACTTGGGGGACACCAGAAAAGGCTTTGGTAGGTCTCCATGTTACCCTTAAACACCTTGTTAAGGACCTCTGGTATATATTATTGCCCATCAAAGGGTTGTGTTTGTTTAAAAGGAGGTACAATGAAGTGAAATTCATTCAGCATCCTTAATGAGTTTGGATGGTCATCATAACTCATAAAGTACACTAAAAAGCACTATTTTTTAAAAAAACCAGGGTTTTAATTATAGTATGCCAGAGAAAATGCAGATTAGCTGTATTTCAACCATCCATAGGGGTTCAATTAAAATAAATTTCACAGACCTCATGCTGTGGATGAAAATTTGAGAGTAGAAAAATATCATAGATACCCATGGGAAAAGCAGAGGCAGAGCAATGGATGTAGGAATTGGGGAAAGGGGCAGAAGTGGGGCATTGGGTACAAAGTCCAGTGAATACATCTGATAGATAATGTGGCTAATTTGTAATTATTATTATTATTATTATTATTATTATTATTATTATTATTATTATTATTATTATTATTGTTGTTGTTGTTGTTGTTGTTGTTGTTGTTGTTGTTGTTGTTGTTGTTGTTGTTGTTGTTTTATTATTATTATTATTATTATTATTATTATTATTATTATTATTATTAATAATAATAATAATAATAATAATAATAATAATAATAATAATAATAAACCACCCTACCCCAAAGGGCTCAGGGCGGTGCGAAGGGCTCAGGGCGGTGTTGACTCAGCCCCAAATGTGAGAGAGGGAAAGATACTATAAAGCTGGTTGGCATGATTTAATAAAATGTGAAAAGAATGGTTCATAAACTACACTACACTTGACTTAGCCAAAAGTCTGAAAAGCAATGTGGTTCATAAACAATGAGGCACGACCAAATCACAATGGGCACCAGTTCCCTTATCCAGACTTAGACCTTTTCTGCAAAAACCTTTTAAATTGTTTTGAGAAGGAAATAAAATGTTTCCTTCATGAAGTTCTGCATTGTTTTTTTACCAAAAATGTTTTATTTGAAGCCTCAACATTTTAAATGAATTCCCTTTTCAAATGATTCTCTGGTTGAAATATTTTGAAAATGTGTTCATATGCTGTGTGATCTGTTTGCTACATTTCCCAGGCTTCTCTGCTTTCCCTGAATTTCCTCCTTGTACCATTTTCCCAGCTCACTCTCGGTTCCTCTAGGGTCAATTCCCCACGGACAATTAATCGCATGGTACTCATGCAAAAAAAGAGGTTTCAGGCATGCCTCCTCACTGCTTGAGCGACAAAGAGGGTTTCTTCCTGGTTCTGTTGCTCGCCTCCCCCCTTATTCTGCGTTTTGTCTGTACCTGCTTGGAAGAGCAACTTTCTGTTTTTCCACAGTTCTTTCCAGTCTCGAGGGGAGGGATGGGGTACTAATCTTCACTATTTTCCCACACTAAAGAGTGACGCAGATCCCGTCAACCAATCAGCAGTCCCCGGGATTTAGTGATGCGCGCGCAACGTTTACTGGTTTTGTTTTTGCCTTTTGGGTCAGAAGAGAGCGCAAGCATTAGGAGGAGACAGAAAAACGTGTGAGCACAGTAAACGTGAGATCCAGCAGCCACTTAAACAATTTGCCATTCGCCAATTTGCCAATCAAAAGGCAGGGTGGACGTGCTTACATGTCTAATGTTATGAAGTGATCATGTCATGATGTGATCATGTTTTTTGAGGGAAAGAAGGGACCTGCCCAAACACGGCATGGCAGCCAATCGGGAGAGGCAAAAAACCGAAATCAATTTGTTGTGGGGAGTGCTGCATTTCCAGAACCCAATGTAGACCTACATGTCTTCACAGAATAAATCGGCCGTGGGGAGGTTGGTTAGTTTAAACTATATGAAATTTCCAGTGGGGAATCGACCTATGTCTGTTTATTTGCTCATTGTGGGGTGGGGTAATCTTTAAGGCATCAATTATAGGAGGAATAGAGAATTGCAGTAAGATATTCTCAGGGAACTGTGACTATCCCAAGTCACTCATGTGGAGGAGCAGGGAATCAAACCTTCAGATTAGAGTCCACCACTCTTAACCACTACACTTCATTGGCTCTCTTAGGGCAGGATACAAGTGCTAAGAAATAAATCTTCCTTTCCTATTGAATATACACCCAATAATCACACATACTAAAGTAAACATCAACAGCAATTTCCAAGTAAACATCAATAGTACTTCCTAAGTTTCTGTGGTACACATGCATTGAGAAGTACATGTTA
This sequence comes from Sphaerodactylus townsendi, assembly GCF_021028975.2. Classification (NCBI taxonomy): domain Eukaryota; kingdom Metazoa; phylum Chordata; class Lepidosauria; order Squamata; family Sphaerodactylidae; genus Sphaerodactylus; species Sphaerodactylus townsendi. The sequence goes on along the minus strand of NC_059425.1, from coordinate 36,435,850 downwards.
AGTCTTCAAATTTGCTGTAATGTATGAAGTAGATCTCATTCATGGTATTATTATTATTATTATTTATTTATTTAATTTGTATACCGCCCGATCCCCGAAGGGCGAAGGGTAGCACATAGGGTTAACATCTGTTCTTGGTTCAAGGAACCATTCCTCATTTAGTACTAAAATGGAGAAAAGATGGTATATTCTAATAAGATTCTGTTAACATTCTGGCACAGGTAACACATCATTTCCTCACCATGTGTTCCTTATCGCAGAGCCATTCAAGGTGGCAACTTTACCAGAGTAGCACTTCCATGCCACCAGTGTAATATCAGAACCAGATCCCCTTTTTTTGTTCTAAGCAGTATTCAAATGCATCTGTTTGCAACAGGAAAGAATAAACACACAGTCTAGTGGTATCATTTCAATAAATCTGACACACAGTTTTACGCTAAAGGCATACTCCCACCTAATGCCATCTGGAGTTTGTTTAGTCTTGTGAGAAGCAAAAGTTGTCACCAACTCTATTTTTCTCTTGAGTAGGACTGAGAAGTTTCTGTAATGTATATAGTAGCCAATGGAGGTCCTAGATAGGACTGCAGCTCCTTTATGGAAGTCATAATGTACACAACAGTGTCACAAAAGGCTCTGTAGTTGATGACTGCACCACAGAAACAATATACAAGATACATTATTTATGGCAATTGTTGTTATTTTTCATACCCACTTGTGCAACATATAAACTTATGTACACATATATTGCTCCATCAGGGCTTTACAACTGAAGAGAACAAGATGGCTAGCAAATATGACAGTTTTGATGAGAGTCCAAATAAACCAGAATTTCAACTCTGTAGGAAGGTCTGTATCAAAGAATTTTGTGGAAGAATCTTACACAGAGAGGTCTGCAACTTCTCCTGTGTCCTGTCACAACAAGCACTTTTACTGGCAGCTTTGTCGTTGTGAAAAACTGGTACTTCATAATGCAGGAACTAACTTTCCAATAAGCTCTCTTGTGTTGGACACTTATGACCCACCTCTTTCTTTATCAGTAATTTTGATTTGATAAACAAACAATGTGGATAGGATTCTGTGTGCGTTTCTTCGTTCAGGAGTCACTTCATTCAGTGATGGTTCACCATCACCTTTGGGGAAGTGCTATTTAATTTAATCACTACTAAGGATTTTATTTAAAGTCAGCAGAAATGTTTATTTGTTTGTTTGTTTGTTTATTAGATTTGGTATTTTGCCCGAAGGGTTCTAAACAATAATTCTACACAATAATTCTAATGAGGTTCTGAGCAATTATTCTTTGGCAGTATAGGAACAGGAAAATAGCCTAAATATTATATTTGATATAGTAGAATAAGAGATCTATATAAACTGAAAATCAAGGAGTTTCTCAGTAGTAAAAGTAATTTGTCAGCAAAGGTACAAAGTAGGAAGACCTTATCATATTACTAAGTTATAACATCCTGGAACAGGACAGGACTCTAAAAACAGCATCTCTAAGAGTCCAAAATACATTTTTTTTCTATATTTTCTATATTTTAATTTCTAGTTTTTCTATATTTTAATGAACTCTGAAATTATAATTAAATATATGAAAAGGATATGTGGCATTTATTCTATTATGAATTACAGATTATAAGAATGACTATAATCATTTTAATTATTTTTAGGGAATAAGATGTATGTAAAATAATTTAATCCTGGAAGAGGCTACTTTGTACCATAGCCCTCTTCAGGAATGTTGGAAACTGGTTAACTTGATTGAAAGGCTGAAAATAGTTTTATTGCCTGACCTATGGAAAGGGCAAACTGTTAGATAAGCAAAAATTAGATTTTATGGTGGAAGGTATGTACACAAGAAGATTAAGAACATAAGAACATAAGAACTAGGCTGCTAGATCAGACCAGAGTCCATCTAGTCCAGCTCTCTGCTACTCGCAGTGGCCCACCAGGAACTCACATGCAGGATGTGAAAGCAATGGCCTTCTGCTGCTGCTGCTCCTGAGCACCTGGTCTGCGAAGGCATTTGCAATCTGAGATCAAGGAGGATCAAGATTGGTAGCCATAGATCGACTTCTCCTCCATAAATCTGTCCAAGCCCTTTTTAAAGCTATCCAGGTTAGTGGCCATCACCACCTCCTGTGGCAGCATATTCCAAACACCAATCACATGTTGCGTGAAGAAGTGTTTCCTTTTATTAGTCCTAATTCTTCCTCCCAGCGTTTTCAATGAATGCCCCCTGGTTCTAGTATTGTGAGAAAGAGATAAAAATGTCTCTCTGTCAACATTTTCTACCCCATGCATAATTTTATAGACCTCAATCATATCCCCCCTCAGACATCTCCTCTCCAAACTAAAGAGTCCCAAACGCTGCAGCCTCTCCTCATGAGGAAGGTCCTCCAGTCCCTCAATCATCCTCGTTGATTATGACATATGCATTTAGAAAGTATAAGAACCAAAATCTGTGACTGGGAAAGGGTGTCTCTACATAGAGCACCCTGTTTCAGAGACTGAATCTGAACAGTAAAAATGCTCTTTGAAACCTAAGTCTTTGGGAATTTTCTTTCTGTCTTCTAAACGTGACTGATCTGGGCCAGAATGGGGTTTTCTGGTCCAACAGCAGTAAGCCTCACTGAATTCAGAAAGATTTACTTCCAAGAAACATATGCAGGAGCAGCCTTTACAAGTGCATAAAAATAAGTCATACTCAACACAGTATATAGGATAGGGCTAGTGGGTCTATCACCCTACCAGAGGGTCATTGTGATCTCACCTAATTTTTTTTAATAGGCTTTTTATTTCTGATATGACAGTTTCCACTGGGAGAACAGGACCTTGCTGATAGATCATTTAAAAAAGAAAAAGAAATGAGCCCCGCCCACACACATGCACAAGTCACGATCAGGTAGATTCAGCCATCTTGCAGCTTCTTATGTCTATTTGTTTATTTTGCCAAGAGCCTAGCTCTAAACCCAGAATGCTGCAACACAGAAGATCAACCATCCTTGGGAAATCATCCTGTAGCTCATTTGAAATTCTGGTTATCCCCTTTCCAGGTGTACAAATGGACCAAGTTAAGTTGTGGGGAGCTAATGAGACTCCAAAGAAATCCATTTCTCTGTGTGTGCCCAGGAGGATGATATTATTAAATAGATCTATAGTGACCCCCTCAGTTTGTCCCGCCTCTGTATAAAATGATGCTTAGTTACACTGTTAGTCATTTCCACTGTAGCTGCTTTTACAAGGCACCAGTTATGTTGACAGAACTGCATTGTTAAGCTATCTTTATATCATGACTGCATAGGTTGTGGATTTCTGGGGTCTCTTCTCACCTTCATGGGAGGGGGCAGAGAACACATGTGGATTGCTGGAAGTATCTCAGATTGTACCAGCAGAGCACCAAATGGGAAATGAGATTGCTAATAAACAAAGGACAACGCATTGGGCATTCAAATGTTCATCTTTTGCCAAAGATTTGTACTTGCCAAGTTTTGTGAAACTTGAGCTATTTAATGATAAAAGATACAAATGTTTATTTGAAAGAACCCCATCATGAAAGGAGACTTTCCAAGAAGCCCTGCTGAAATGAAAGACCATCCTAGAAAGCTACTAAGTGGCATTAAACAGGTTACGCACACAGGCACCTATTGTTAAATGCAAAATAAGATTAGATGAACTCCAAAGAGTGCCAAGAACCCTTTTTCATGCTTCAACAGAACATAATTTGTTTGAAGTAATGACAACTAGTTATGTATAATTATCTGATTATTAGGGGGGAAAACATGCCTAAACATCTTTAGAATATTGCATTGGGAGGTTTCATTTTTTGTCTTTGAATTAGTTAATGTTTGGGCAGCCCAGACACAAAACAGCACAAATCCAAACCAATTAAAAGATTTCTGTGGATCACCCATAGCTTGGAAATGTGGAAGACATATGATAAAAGAGACTTGATAATCCTTATTTTGCTGTTTAAGGTGGAATTTGATGCTATGATGATTAGGGATGGGGTTTTTGTGTCATTGCAAAAAAAAAGCTACTTTAAAGTGCTACATTTTATTAGGGATGTGTGAATTCTGTTCCTTTATTTCTGTGGATATTTTCACAATCAGCATAATTTATTTTAGGGCTAGAACAAAATTATGCCTGCAATCCTTAGTTGTTTGAAAGTTATTGTTTATTTTACATTTTCATGTGCCCTCCCACAAACGCAGTGTTCAGTTCCACATACTTTCAATGAGCCTGTGTAGATTTCTTGAATTTTGTTTTTCGTGGATGTATGCACAAGGCATATGTGTATATGTGTTTTATACATGTTCCGTGAGTGTTGCAACTCTGTTTCCCTAAGGTTTACATAATTTAAATATCCAAATGCACATCCTACTCAAAAATAACAGGGCTACACCAATGGAAAATGGGCAAAAAGAACACATATTTAGTTCCATTGTGGACAGCTCAGATTAGAGGGACATGTTCCAGGGAGAATTCCGTCCAAGTGGTAATTTGGTAGCTTCCTTAATGTTTATCTGCATAGCAATTTTACTGTGTTCCCCATGTGGGTATCAATCACTGTTGCGTATCACATGCATATTATTATCTGACGCTGGCTTGCTGCAACATTAGTTTGCTCATTGCTGCCATCTTTTTTTTTTCAGATCTACCAATGATAATTTTCAGCCTCCTTCCTTTTTAAGGCATACCTCTGCAGCAAGTAGTCAATCATGGCTATTTTGCACATTCGTAGTTATTATTTGGCCCCTTCCGTAATCTACGCCGACCCGACGACGCTGGGACCGTCCGCATGGACAGTCCCAGAACCGGCTGGGACGACCTGCCTCTTCCCCGTCCCTCTCCCGTCGCCTCCGTTGCCCTGCTGGCCTCCGTAGACCCGCCCACACTGCCCTCCGACCTCCAGGGGTCGGAGGACAGCGAGGGAGGGCCTTCGGAGGCCAGCAGGGCGACAGAGGCGACGAGGTGAGTGGGAGAGGGACGGAGACAACAGCGCATTCCCGGCGGTGCCGTTCGCACCGCGCCGCCGGGAATGCGCTGTTGTGCCAAAAACCTCCCTCCAGGAGGGAGGTTTTTGGAGGCGGCCTGAGGCCACCCTGGGGGAGGGGGAAGGGAGCCAGGTCAGCACTGCTGCATTTTGGCAGCGCCGCCTGTGCGAACGGCTCCCCGAGGACGGCGTTTTTGCCGTCCCCAGGGCGTCGTTATTGGCCTGCGCGGAGAGGGCCTTTGTGTCTGCTGTCATTTCTTGAATACTCCTGCACTTGCACTGGGATGTGTAAACACTGGTCCTGCCATCATTATGGCATTTCCAAGCCAGCTATGCAAGAATGAAGTTGGTCTATTTGAGTTTCATGGACCTGACTGCTGGAGTGTCCTATGTAACGTACTGCACAACAGTGAATCAATGTAGTAAAAGAACTCATGATGAACTCGCCACATCCTAAAGCAAATGAGTGGTGGAATGTTAAAGCAGAATATTTCCCAATCATTAAAAACATAGGGTCAACAAAAAAATGATCCCAACTCACCTACTGCTGGGATACCAAAAAAGAATTACAAAGCAATAAGCACTGAAGGGGTTGATTTTCTTGGTGGAAATCTATATATAGTCTGAAACAGAAGCAACGATAAATGACCATCCTTATGGTATAATCGTCAGGTTGAAAAATCAAGAGACTTTAGTCCTCCAAGTCCCTGTTAGCATGGGGAGTTTTTATGTTCTTTATGTCTTTGTTGGTGGATGAGTGGCTGTTTAAGCACTCATTCATCATTTGCTATATAAAAGAAAAAGCTATTACCTGAAACTCATTTTTACAGTTGCAGGCAAACTGAAATAATCATTTTCAAGGACCTAAAGCTGTTTCTTGAAGAATGTCATCACATTCTCTTTATTTTACTTACCACTTAAGCTAGTGTATAAGATACCTCCAAGAACTGAACATGGCAAAAATATGGTTTCAAAGTTCAGATACCTGGCCTATTCCAAAGAAACTTTTTGGTAACTCACAAACTTGTTCACAGGAGAGTTTTGGTTCTCAAAGAAGTCCATAAGAAGAACATTAGAAAAGTTCTGCCAGATCAGACCAAAATGTCCACCTAAGCCAGCATCCCAGATCTCACTACGGACAACCAAGCTAGGAAAGGAAGTAACAGCCTCCCCTACTGTTACCTTTGTACATGCAAGAATTATTTTGAGCCATCATGGATACAACTATCCTTCATAAATTAGTCTGGGTTTGGAGTTCCTGCAAAATTTTTATGTTTGTGAAACTCATTGGCCCTGTGGCACTGAAGATCTCTCCAGCCAGAATGCCTGTCCCAAATTGGAGGCAAACATTAGAAGCTGCTAAGGTTCATCTTCCAGATTTTATGAATGTGAACTTTGGTGGCATGGCTTCTGATGGTGCATCCACACATGCCTTCTCTCACTCGTTATCAGCTGCTTGCTTGCATCTGTGAAACAGCCATCACAGGTCAAATTTCACAGGTCAGATTTTACAGAGACATCATTCACATCAACTTGCACCACTTGTAATAGCTGGTGGAGGTTTTCTCTCATTCATCACCAATCCTGGTCATCTGACAGAACAAGGTGTTACTGGAAACACCAGTACTGAATTGAACTGGATGTCAATTCAAGGTGAGAGAGTGCACCATCTCCCCCTAACACAGCCGCACCTTGTTAACATTTATACTTTACCAGCTGTTAATTCCTTCCTTCCTTTTCTGAACAGTTTTTAGTGAGATTGATATAATAATACTGTCATCCCCCAGGCATGACATTTTCTGTACTTGCACTATGAGAGAACTGTGGGTGAAGTGGCTTAGGAAAAAAAAAGCAATTATCACCTTTCCCACCTTTTCAGTTTTAGTTAAGTTATTTTGCTGAAGGATCCTTTTATAAGACCAATGTTTAGTGTCAGGATATTTGCAGTATCTCAGGACCTGACAGCTTACCATGGGAAGAGGTGGGAGAGTGTCACTTGTAAACGAATGTGTTATTTACATACTAATTAAACTTTGCGCAATTGGGCAATCGACTCTTGTTTGGGAAGACACATATTCTATTAATCTCTAGCCTAAAAATCTCATGCTAGAATTAGATCTCTATTTCTAGGGAACGGGAAGTCATGGGCATTACATTGTAATCTATTCCAGGCAAAATGAGGTTTTAGATATGATTAATTTTATCGCTAATCTCATAGATGATGCACTCACAGATATTAGCATTTATCCTTATTATCATTGATAGATTGGAAAATAAAGATGTGGTTTGATCAACCACAACAAATTCTTCCCACTTTTTGCCACTTTAGGGTGATGGCTAAATAACAGGGTAATCCTAAGGAAGTCTACACAGAATCCCACTGAAATTTACTCTGTGGGGCTTAGTCCCAGGAAAGTGTTTTTAGAACTGCATTGTTAGGTGCTTCATAGCATGTGCGATCAGGGAGGTCACATGCCCTACTATTAATAGTTCTTTGGCATTTTAATAATCATCCATTCAGTTCTTTATCATCAATAACTGGAATAACCTCACAAGCAGCACAATCCAAAGTGTATGGGGGAGGACGGGGTGGCCAGGGACAGCACGATAGCACCCCCTCCAAAGTGGGAATTGGCAGCATTGATGCCAGAGGAGAGGAAGAAAACACTCACCTCTCCCCAGGTTGCCAATTCTCCCAAATAACGTATGCCATGCTTTTTGCATGCATAATTCTGTGCTTCTGTGAGGGGGAATTCCCAGGCCAAAAGTGCATTGAGAGCCAAAAAGTTGATTCTGCTTCCAGGAACATTCCCGAACATCCTCCCCACCCCCCCAACACCATCACAGGCATTTGTGATGGTAGCCAGTGACCGCAAAGTCCAGCTTCCAGGTTTGGGTGCTATAGAGCTGGCCTCTAGGATAGGTTCTTTGGCATCAGCATCTGCGTCACTCTATGTGGCTCTAGTGCCACAGTTGCCAGTGCACCCCTTCCCCAACTCCCAAAGTGGCTTCAGCCCCCTCCCCATCCTTCAGATTTTTCAGTTTGGAAATGGAAGTCAAAGATGTATCTAATTATTTTAGCAATGTAGATATCCCCCATTCCTTTCCTTAAGTCTGAAGTGGCTTTGAACTACAGGCTATAGAAACTTTTTAAAAATCAAGCAATGACAGAAATAATTACAAAATGGGGTGCCCAGATGCCATCTTCACTTCAGTGGAATTAAAAATGGAGAGGAGGGTGTGGATTGACAGTGTGCAATATCACAATGTCACTTCCAGTTGTACTTGGAAATGACACCACAACATTCTAATTGAATGCCCTGATTTCTGTGGTAAAAAAGTCATGGATCACTCTCTGCCCCTCATTTTTTGCTCCCACCGGAGGGAAGAACCCCAGTCGAGCTTGGAGACTGGAAGAAGGAATTTGCCTGCCACCTACCACCACCACCCTAGCAAATGGCAACTCTATTGCAAACAGTTGTCCACAACATCAGATTGTCACCAACCAACTTCAACGTTCAATAAAAATGCCCTCTCAAGTAGGACTGTCTTGCCTTCTAAGGTCCAGCAAAGATGAGAGCTGACATATATCCTCTGGCAAACAGCTTCTTAACTGTGAGGTAATTTGAGAGAATGCCTCATTCCTAAAAGAGAATGTACATATTAGCCACAGAAAGGATTTGAGGGGGAGCATAAGTTCATATCAGGAGAGATTTGAGGGGGACGATAAGTTCATATCAAGAGAGGAAACTCTTTAAATATGTAGGGTTCAGGTTATGAAGAGCTTTAACAGCATTGGAGGCATCGGGCATAAAAATGTATCATTGAATTATTTACAACATTTATACCCACTTCACCACAGCTGAGTTCAAGACAGCTTACAGTGAAGGCAAACATTAAAACATTATTAGTAAAAACTATTTATTTATTTAAAACATTTTATGCTGCCTCTCTAGAAAACCTGACCAACACAGCTTACAAACTAAAAAATAATAATAATTTAAAAATCATTCCAAGTAATTAATTAAATTAAAGTATTAAAAACCAGCCAAAGCATAAAAACACAGTCATCAGAAAGCAAAAAAGGAAAATAAGAATGCTCAGCAGAATGTCTAAATAACTGTGCCTTTAACTGCTGCCCAAAAAAGATGGGAATAGTATGATACGCAGCCTCCAGTAAGAGGGCATTCCAGAGCCAGGGAATAAATGGAAAACTCTCTTGTGGCAATGTTTTTAACATTGGCCAATTCCACACATTGAAAATATGCCTGGTTTCTCCCGGTTCCATAAAATCCCACACCTTTTAATCCCGGTCTCTCCCTCCCCATTGCAGCCTGTGTCTGTGGAGGGGTGAAGTTAATGCCGGGATAAAAACTTTCACGAGCCCGCAATCTGTTCTGCGACTCTTGTTTTGGCTGTTGTTTTTGGGTGGGAACATGAACGAGCATCCCCTCCCCTCTGCTTGAGGAAGCGCGTCCCAGCTTGCCCAGAGTCACATGTTCTGAGCATGTCCAGTCCACTGTGGCTGTGGTTTTTCGAGTGGTGGCTTGAAGGACCAGTCAGGGCAGGAAAAATAAACCAGAATACCTGGCTCACTCCCCACAATACTGGGCTCAGCCCGGGATTGTCAAAAAGATCCACCTTTCTGATGATTTTTGTAAATCTCAGGTTGAGGGAGATAGCATGGGGCATGGCTGGAACAGAGATGATTTAGGGCCATGAGCCGTAGAGATCTCTCGCACAAACCGAGATTTTTAAGGTGAGAATCCCAGGATATTTTCCCCATGGGGATTTGGCCTTTGTTTGGTGGAATGATATGGAGGGGAGCCTATGATTACAATCTCTGTGTCCCCACAGCAGCATATAACCCTTTAATTACTCTGGTCCCAGTCTGTATAAAAATAATAGAAACAAGTGATTCCAGCCAAAAAAATGAGCAGCCATGTTCTTTTGGCCTTCTGTTACAGGGTCCAACCCCATTTTTTGCAATCTTTACAACAGCCCTGTAAGGCAGACTTCCTTTGTTGTCCCTGTGTTCCACATGGGCGCTTTGAGAAAGTGATTTATCTAAGGTTCTCTAGTGAGTTCACAGCAGAGATGAGAGAACAGTGACCATTCCCACTGACCACAGCTCATTCTCTGGGCCACTTCATCAACTGCTACCAACAATCCCGCAATTAGTAGCCTACCTTACATGGGGGTTGTTAGGTTTACTGAAATAACATAGGTGAGACACTGTGAACACTGAAAGCATGATACAAATGCTAACTATTATTATTGCTAAATTCAACAACAAACAATTAACTTTTATTTTGTTACAAAGAAAATGTGTCAATCCCTTGATCAGTTGGCTCACCCTCTTCCATACCACAGATTCAGTATCCTCTGGACAAAGTGATGAAACAATGAAATGGTTTTGCTGAGGCACCCATGTAAGGGACAGCGAACAGCTAAGAACTGCAGCTGAGATGGTGCAGTAAGTAAGTGACTGTGATTTCATTTCTGCCTGTCTGGGAGATAACTATGATTTAATTGTGCTTTAATTGACACCATTAGACAATTGCTAGGATTGTAAGGTTGACATGTCACATGCATCCATATCAGTTATGTTTGCATTTAGATAAAGGTATATGAAATATGCCACAAAGCTTGTCAGTCTCACTGTTAATTGGATAGTCTCATGGGTCAGTTCCTCATTGCTTGCTACTCTAAAGAGGATCTTCGGATTTAGAGTTTAGCAGTGGATTCGGCAGCCCTTAAGAGAGAGCAGTTTATGCAGATAGCGCCAATGAAATTCAGTAGATCTGCCCTGTGTAGGCCTGATGGTTTGCTATTTCTTGGAATTATTCACCACATAGGGATGAACAAATTCCCCCATTCTATTGCAATATTCCTCTATAGGTTGCCTCTGCCTCAGTCGTAGAGAAAGGGGAGAGGGGGTTACAATTGAAATTTGTCTGACTTCATGGCAGAATGGGTACTTGAGACTTTCTGCAGGGTGATTCCAATACTACATAATACTACTGTAATGTATGTCACCCAAAAAATCTAATGCAGCCCACTGGCCTTGTCTTATAGACTACCAAGTACTTGAGAGCAATTATTTCATGCACACACATACTCTGCAGTCAGCAAAAAATAGGGGTTTATCAATCCCCTAGTGAGCTGCCTTGTATGACTGGATAATGTTCAGCAGGGAGGGTCACAGGAAGGGTTGCCAATTCTTGATAGGATATTCCTGGAGACTTTGGGGGTGGAGCCTGGGAAGGCAGGGTACAATCCTACAAAGCATACTCTCCAAAGCAGCCGTTTTCTCCAGGGAAATTGATTTCTGTCATCTGGAAATCAGGTAGAATTCTGGGAAATCTCCAGGTTCCACCTTGAAGTTGCCAGCCTCAGTCACAGGTTGCACATAGTTGTTCTGAACAATTAAATGGACCTATTTACTAGGTGCACACAGCAAAGGCAACCGTTTGCTGTCATAAAAAGTGATTGCGTGCCTTGTATCGGTTCCATTACTGCACTTGAGAAGTATTTCAAAAAGGCAGAGATCACAACAGATGCAATTAAAACTTTCCAGTGTCCGTCATTTATCCTTGGATATTCTCCAAAGGGGGCTTTTGGACTTTGCTGAATTTTGCCCCCACATAAAATCTGAAACAGCATCCCGACAGACCTGTCTTTCCAAAGCATATGATTTTCTTCCCCCTCTGTCTGCTAACTCAAATGATTCTTGAGATATAAACTTGTAAAAAGTCGCAATTTCGTATTGTGCTGGCAAGCAACCTCACAATGCCATGGCTACCATCACTCTTTAATATCCAGCTGAGTTCCCCCACTGTGCTTTGTCAGTCAGTAGCAACATCCAAGCCTTCTTGTAAAAGTAATTCACACTTTTCCTGCAACACTGTTGCTTTAATTACCACTGACCTCTACTATTGCTCAGACGGGCCTAGCAGGGCCAAGAAGGGGTCAACGCCATATTCACAGCAAAAAAGAAGCAATGGTGCCTTTTCCTTCACCCTCCTTACTTTATTATTAACAAGCCATCTTTGATTGAAAATTTCCCAACATCTGCGATCCAGCCTTGTCTCTGAGCTCTCTTGGGGCTTTCATTATCAAAAGAGGCCCACAGATGTCAATCGGGGAGGGGGGAGATGTAGATCAGAAATAACACCAACAGCCCCTAATCAGGAACTTCAAGCAAACGAAAGGCATACATATCTTTTAACATGCAAACAAAGATCCGGTTTATAATATATGCTCATAGAATTACAGATACACAAACGAAACCCTACCTTTCCAGACTTTAAAGAAATGGTTGTTAACGTTTCTTAGACGATTCCTACTTTTTTCCAACTTAGCTGATAGTAGCATCTCATTAGGGATGTTCAAAGCTCCCCTGAGTCACATGACAAAAGAAAACTCCATCTTGCGAACTGGGTTTTCTGAAAGGGTATAGAGAGAACAGCCAGAATCTATTCTTTTCCCTTCACATAAAAGCATGGGACTGTCCTGGCCACGAATGGAGGGCTGCTACCAAACCTGGCCACCTTACTGCTACTAATGGCAACTTTGAATGTCACACATTTCTCACATGGAAAGCAACTTCATATATAAAAGAGGAAAAAAAGGATAGATTTCAACATATATTTCTCACATGGCATGTATGTAGTGCTTATAAAAGAATGAATTTATCTCATATTGAATCAGACTGTGGGTCTGTCTACTCCAGTGATACTCAGTGGCTGGGGAACCACGTGTGACTGTTTGACATGTGCCCCATTTCCCAGTGTGGCACATGCTCAATCTTAGTCAACTTTATGAGGTGAATGTTAGCGGTGCCAGAATGCTTATTCCCAATCCCTTTTTCTGATTGCATTGTTTAATGCAGGTGTACTTTCTAACATTGTGTTAAACAGTTCCAAGTTTTGAAAGGAGCCAGCTGAATTTGAACTGATCTGGTGAGTCAAGGTTTCTACTCTCATTAGGGGAATACCAGTCAGCCTGATGATGCAGAGGAATTGGCCCTTTCTGCACAGCACAAATAAAACGTCTTGCAGAGTTTTGTTTTTTAAAACCTTTTGGCTTTTTTGTCTGAACTGTGCAGACAAAAAAAATGTTTCCAGTGCAAGCGGATCTTTATCCTGCCTCCCCCCTGCAGTAACTGACTGAAGCTTGTCACTTTCATTTTGTTGTCCCTGCCATTTTGTGCTACTGGAGAGATTCTCCAACCCTGCCTCCATTTGCTGAAGGTTTCCAACGGATGTTTGCTCTGCCTACAGCTCATCCACACACGATTTCACTGTGAAGAGTACATGGACAAAGTTTGTTTTGCCTGGCGATTCTGTGCACTTGTAGTTTTTTCTTTTTGTTTTGAGGGAGGTGTCTGCATAGCTATGATGCCATGATATGAGAATTGCAGTTGCTCACAAGGCTGGTCTACCTCCCATTAAGAAGCAATGGGTAGACTACCCATTACTTTCAGTCCCTCCAGGGCAGGTCTATCCAGGATGGAAATTAATGGGTACCCATTGCTGCTTAATGGGAGGTAGACCAGCCCTCTGAGCAGCTGTGATTGTCATATCATGACATCCTTGGTATACAGACACCTCCCTCAAAACAAACAAAAAAGAAATCACACATGCATGGGACTGCCAGAACCCACACAATTTTTTAATGAATTCAAATCTCCAGGGCCTGATGAACTGTATGACTGGATATTAAAAGATAAAAGAACTGACAGAAGTAATCTCAGAACCACTTGCTATAATCATTGAGAATTCCTGGAGAACAGAAGAAATACCAGCAGACTGGAGAAGGGCTAATGTTGTCCCCATTTTCAAAAAGGGAAAAAAAGAGGACCCAAACAATTACCACTCAGTCAGCCTGACATCAACACCAGGAAAGATTTTAGAACAGATCATTAAACAGACAATCTTTAAGCACTTAGAAGGGAATACCATGATCACTAAAAGTCAACATGGGTTTCTCAAAAACAAGTAATGCCAAACTAATCTTATCTCTTTATTTTGATAGAGTTACAAGCGCGGTAGATGAAGGGAATGCTGTGAATGCAGATACTTTGATTTCAGTAAGGCCTTTGACAAAGTCCCCTATTACATTCTTGCAAGGTAGTAAAATGTGGGCTAGACAATGCTACTGTTGGATGGATTTGTAATTGGTTAACTGACTGAAACCAGAGGGTGCTCACCAATGGCTTCATCCTGGAGAGAAGTGACTAGTGGGGTGCCACAGGGTTCTGTCGTGGGCCCAGTGCTATTCAAAAATTTTATCAATGACTTGGATGATGGAATAGAGGGCATGCTAATCAAATTTTCAGATGACACGAAATTAGGAAAAGTACCCCAGAGGACAGGGTCAGAATTCAAAATGGCCTGGACAAATTTGAGAGCTGGGCCAAAACTAAGAAAATAAATTCCAACAGGGATAAATGTAAAATACTTCACTTAGACAGGAAAAAAATGAATTGCACAGATATAGGATGGGTGACACCTGGCTTGGCAACAGTACATGTGAAAGGGATCTGGGAGACTTAGTAGACCACAAATTGAACATGAGTCAATAGTATGATGCAGCAGCCAAGAAAGCCAATTCAATTCTGGACTAGATCAATAGGAGAATGTCAAGATCAAGGGATGTAATAGTATTTCTCTATTCTGCTTTGGTCAGACCTCATCTGGAATAACTTGTCCAGTTCTGGGCATCACAATTCAAGAAGGATATTGAAAAGCTGGACCTGGTCCAAAGGAGGGCAACCAAAATGGTAAAAGATCTGGAATCTATGTCCTATGAGGAGAGACTTAGGCCCTTTCCACACAGCAAGCGTAAAGTGGGTTGCAGGTGGGATAAATGAACCCGTCATAGCCCCAGGCTGTTTGCATGGCTGGGCGTCCCATGGTCAGTGAGCACATTGGCCGGGGTGCGTGCCTTTGCATGAAGGTGCCTTTTTTTCACTCACCTCCCTCTGCTTTATAGCTATGAAGCCTGGCAGGCATGGACCTCCACAGCCATGTTGCCATCCCTGTGCCCCTCTGTAGCTACACAGCAGAGAGGCAGGGCTGGAAAAAAAAGGGAAGTGCATCCAAGTAACGCGATTCCCAGGGCAACTATTTGCTCAGCCACAGCTAAAATCCACATTAATGCGAAAGAATCACAAATAGTGCAATTCTAGAAAGACCTGGGGGGGGGGGAATGCGGAGTGGACCAGCATTAGGAGCAGGATCCATGCAAAATCCGCCCCCCAACACAGGTTTTATACCATGGTTAGTCTGCATTTATTGGCCCATGCAGAAGGGGCCTTAGGGAGCTGGGTATGTTTTGTGTAGAGAAGAGAAGATTAAGGGGTGTCATGATTGCCATTTTAATATATTTGAAGGGATGTCATGGTGAAGAGGGAACAAGCTTGTTTTCTGCTGCTCCAGAGGATTCAAGGTACAGGAAAAGAGATGCCACCTAAACATTAGGAAGAATGTAAGGACTGTTCAACAGTGTAAGGACTGTTCAACAGTGGAATACACTGCCTCAGAGTGTGGTGGAGTTTCCTTCTTTGGAGGTTTTTAAACAGAGGATGGATGGCCATCTGTCAGGGGTGCTTTGATTGTGTATTCCTGCATGGAAGGGGATTGGACTCAATGGCCCTTGTGTTCTCTTCGAACTCTATGATTCAAAGTGGTACTTTCTTTGACTGACACTTTCCACCACAGCTTGAGGAACAGCGGCATCAACAATGTGTTGAAGAAAGACATAGTGGGAGCTTTCTACAGTTCTCAATGTGGAGGTGTAGAATTCCTGTTTTTGCATTTTTTCTAGAAGAAAATGTTGAGACACACATACACAAATTAACCAAAAAAGCTCATTTTGACTCTGGTTTTTCTGTCTCCAGCCAGTATTCACTGATGATTCTTCTTATATACAAAGCTGGCTGAAGGGAGAGGTGGGATTGAATAACAAAGTGAGCTGATAACAATCACATCATGTACAATCACATAATAATGGCCTCCATCCCAATTTTTAAAAGGCACAAAGTATCCTCATTAATATGATGAGTGTAGCAGTCAAATCAGCACTGTGATTTTATCAGGGGCTTCTGACTGTACATGAATTAGAATATAAAGTGCGCACAGAATTTTTAATGGGCAAGCTTTAACATTCTCTAAATGTATTTCTTACTGTCCTTTTGGATCACATTAAAGTGAAATTCCACATAAAAGGATATAGAGAAGACAGGCAGGCCTAAATTACAGCCTTCCTAGGTCTTTTAGCTGGCTTAGCCTGGTTCAGAGATGGTCAATTGGAGGCTGCAAGCAACACTGCTGCCCCTCATGGTGTGACAAGGTTTTAATAAAGGTGTGGTTAAAAAAAATAAACTTTCTTTGAAGCCATTGGTATAAAACTTACTGTACAGATATTTCACACATAGAGAATCACTTCCAGTCTGGACTTGGACTTTCTAATAGCACATACATTTCTCAAGCTTCACTCTCTAGGCCAGGGGTCTGCCACCTGCGGCTCTCCAGATGTTCATGGACTACAATTCCCATCAGCCCCTGCCAGCATGGTCAACAGGTTGCAGACCCCTGCTCTAGGCCAAAATCAAAATTAGGCATACTTGGGCAATTCTCAAGAATCCCATAGCTTTTGGATGGTCTGACATAGACTGCTTGCAGTGTATCCTCTTTCTCTTCACGTGTTGACAGTGATGACATTAATCTCACAGGAAAGATCAGGCTCCTCCTCCCCTTAATTAAGAGGATTCATAAGGGCAGAAGGACTGGCAAAGTGGTTCTGTTACAGCTTCCCAATTGAATCTTGTATAGCAAATTCAATCACTTTACCATAGCTTGGAGCAGAGGCAACATTATATTTATTCAGTAGACATAAATATGCACAGGTCTGTAAATGGCAGGTCCCTGCCAGGAGGTGCTTACAGTATCAGATTTAAGGGGAAGAAGGTGGGGCTGAGGATAAACAGAGCAAGAATGTGCATTCCTTCCTGTTCTAGATATATAGCTGTTATTTCAGCTAAAAGACCAAGGAAGGCTGTAATTTAGGCCCGCCCAGAGGTGGGATTCAACCAGTTCTCACCACTTCTCTAGAAGTGGTTACTAATTTTTTCTGAGTGCCGAGACGGGGTTACTAAAGCAACGCCCTGCCCAATAGGGACTGGAGGTGCGCGTGTGTGGTGGCGCAACTGTTTGAATCCCACCACCATCGGAACCTGTTATTAAAATATTTGGATCCCACCACTGCATAAGGGGCAGTGAGAGAAAAAAGGTTGGCACATTTGAAAGTAGTATTGTGAGAAGTGCAGTAACAATACCTTCAATTGTGTTCTGGAAATGACAGGTACAACCCAAGAAACCTCCATGCTTCACTAGAAAGCCCCCTTCATTTACAGCCCCCATGTACCATCTACCAGCAAACTGCCGATCCCCTCCCGGAGAGGGTGGGTTTTGAAGTGCTCAGATGCCATCTATTTCAGGTTACAATGTTGCTATTGGCTTTTAATATATTTAATTTTGATTTGAGCTACATTGTATTTTTATTTCATTTTGTTTTGTATTATTATATTATATTATATTGTTGTTGGTTTTATTGTACATTGCCCACAGGCCTTTGGGGATGGGCGGTACACAAAATTTAATAAATAGTAAAAGTAATATTTTTTATTTTCTATTTTATTATAGACTGCCCTCCCCCCCATCATCATCATCATCATCATCATCATCATCATCATCATCATCATCAAATATCACCCCATTTTCATATGCTGGTGTTCTTGATTTGCCCATTTTGTCCTGCCACTTTTTGTCATTTATACATTACACACCATTTATGCAAAAAATATTGAAAACTGTGTACATTTGACAGATGAAGTTGGCACTAGCCTATCGTATCCCCAAGAGAACAGCACAGAAATAAATATTCAAGGATTCAATTCAAGAAAGGAGGGGTGAAAACTAAAGAAGGGTTTTCATGGGCTTTTCCACACAGCCAAAATAAGACTTCCTGGAAACATTTTAAAAAACCTGACAGGACAAAAATGAAGTATCACAGGGGATAGAGGGGGGGCATGTTCTCCCACCTGATCTGGAAGTTCTTAGTTTTGCTTTCTCCTTGCGGCCATTTTCTGAGGCTTAAATCATTTGGGCTGCCTGCTGTTTGCTGAAATTGCCCTGGGATGTTTGTTCTGTAGACATCATGGCTGGACTTCCTTTCTGTGAATTTAGTACATGGATTGACTCAGCATTTCCTTTCGATTCTGGCAATATATAGTTTTCCTTGTTTTTAAAAATTATTATTTTCAAGGTGGTGTCTTTGAAGCCACGAACACAAGATATGAGAATCAGCTGTGATTCTCATATTGTGTGTTCATGGCTTCGAAGACACCTCCTTGCAATTTTTTTTGAAAAGTTGGAAAATTATATATTGCCAGAATCGGCAGGAAACTCTGAATCAATCCATATAGTTAATTCACTAAAAAGAAGCCTAGTTGCAATACCTGAAGAATAAATACACAGGGCAACTTCAATAAATGGTGGGCTGCACGGATGATTTAAGCCTCAGAAAATGGCTGGCAGGAGAAAGCAAACTAAAAACTTGCAGATTGGGAGGGAGAAATGAGTTGTTTCCTGGGTTTCGCACAGCAAGCAGGGAGCAACTTTAAGCTGACTTGGGGGAAAAGATCACTCGATTAATGTTCTCAAAAAACCCTCATGTTGAGCTGAAATAAAATGTCCTGAAGACATACCCCATCTTTCTCTCCTGTAAGGAGACTCAAGGTGGTTTACAAGCTCCTTTCCCTTCCTCTCCCCACAACAGACACCTTATGAAATAGGTGGTGCTGAGAGAGTTCTGAAGAACTGTGACTAGCCCAAGGTTACCCAGCAGGAATGTAGGAGTGTGGAAATACATCTGGTTTACCAGATAAGCCTCTGCCACTCAGGTGGAGGAGTGGGGAATCAAACCCAGTTCTCCAGATTAGAATCCACCTGCTCTTAACCACTACACCACTGTCTTTCAAGACATTTTATTTGTGTTGTGCAGAAAGGACCCATGTTGAAACAGTGGAGCTGTACAATCCAGAAGCAATCCCAATGGAAAATCCAGAGCCAGACTTAAATGAATGAAGTTCAGCAAAAAAAAAAAAAACACTTACCTTATTCAAACTTGTTTGGGGGCAAAGCTCCTCCTTCATCTTTAAAATGAAAGTAGCAATTAACTATTGCCTGCACAGTGGTTCAAAGCTAAACGAATCAAATATTCATTGATAAAGGACAACTGCTGCTGAAAAACAAAAAATTAAAGCAAGTGCTGATACTTTTAGCAATGTATTCTTATATCCAATGTAGACGCCAGTTTCCAGGTGAACTGTGCCAAGGAGCAGCAGTGGTGTCATGGTTAAGAGCAGGTGCATTCTAATCTGGAGGAACCAGGTTTGATTCCCCGTTCTGCCGCTTGAGCTGTGGATGCTTATCTGGGGAATTCAGATTAGCCTGTGCACGCCCACACACACCAGCTGGGTGACCTTGGGCTAGCCACAGCTTTTCCGAGCTCTCTCAGCCCCACCCACCTCACAGGGTGTTTGTTGTTAGGGGAGAAGGGCAAGGAGATTGTCAGCCCCTTTGAGTCTCCTACAGGAGAGAAAGGGGGGATATAAATCCAAACTCCTCCTCCTCCTCCTCCTCCTCCTCCTCCTCCTCTTCTTCTTCTTCTTCTTCTTCTTCTTCTTCTTCTTCAATAATTCCTAAGAAGCCTTATCCAGATGACAACTTTCATGTACCTTTCACATGCACAAGGGTATGTTCAATAAGTAAATGGTCATTATGAACATATATACATTTGAAAATTTAAAAAATTTAAATTTAATTAAATTTTCTGATTCATAAACCACTCTCCCCCAATAAGCAGGGCTCCAAGCGTTGTACGATGTATATACAATTAAAATACAATCAGAGATTTAAAAAATTGAAATTACAATTTGTACAGAATAGTGCCCCTCCCCTTTTAACCCTGAGGGTAGAGTTAATAACAAATATAGAATCAATTTCTTATGGTAAAGAGAGGTATGTGTCAAAAGGTCACGAGGGAATTCTCATGGTAAAAGATGAAGTTTGCTCTATTTAAATTCAGACTCCATACAAACTTTGTAGTCTTTCGAATAAAGCTTACGCTGTTCTAATCTCTGAAAATCCACTCTGCTCTTATTAATCAGTTCTACCAAGCCACCCTCTTCCTGGTAACTGTTCACCATGCTGCATTTTTATTCTACAGCTCATTCTTGGCTTTTTTTTTGTATATTTTTGCTTCATCTTACATTCAATTACTTTACATCCTCATTTGACAGAAAACGGTTCCATCCCCACCTGCATTTAGGCATTAAGCATTACCCTATATTGCTTAGTAAATTTTACTTTAAAAATAACATTTGGATGAACTTTATCCAGCAGTAATTTTTTTCCGCTTTGCCTTTTGGGGGATATATTCTGTCATCTTATTATTCAGTCTGAAATCTGCCTTTTTAATGCTTTTGTTAATACAACTCCTAATAAAAAAAAATCTGATCTGATTTACATCTTGTTGGAGCCTGCCAGGGAGTTAAATTGCATAATTGTTGCAGTTTCAGGAATACCAAATCATTTTCCTCTTCCTTCAAATCATTGTTGTCTTTTTCTGTGGAGTCTATAATAAGGACTTAGCAGTCCACATGAGGTGAATCGAAGGCCTTTCACACCCATTTTAATGTATATTGGCATATTCAAGAACAGCCCTGACCTTTTTTTAGCTATATAAGTAGGACAAACAGACTTTAGGGAAAACTAATGATAAGATTCACTGTGAAAAGATCTTACATTTACATAGACAGCTAAAGAGCAAATCTCCTGTCTATGGGTTATTAAGATTTGATATTAACCTTCCCAGGTCTGAAATTTCTAAGAAAGCCTCAAAAAGGTAAATGTTTAAACTTAGCAAGGAGATCTGGGTGTGGTTAGTTTCTCATTGGTAGATCAGTTAGGAATGGTCTGGAAGCCACAGTTGTCATTACATAACTGTAGTTTGAGGACAGACATCAAACCAAAATTTCAAATAGTATCTCTGCATTTTTATCTTACCTTTCCTCCAAGGTGCTCAAGGCAGTGTACATGGCACTCCCCACTTTATCCCCTTTGTGCAATAGGTTAGCTGAAAGAGAGTGACAAGTCCATCCATTCAGTTTCATAGCAGAGTGGAGATTTAAACCTGGGGCTCTCAGTTTCTAGTCTAGCACACCAACCACTACACTACACTGGCTCTGCAGTCTACCTTACTTGGCCAAACTGTGGTTTGGGATTACATTTGAACAGCAACTGGTTTTTAGATACTCCCATGTGAGCTGTCTGGAAGAAATTATTGGATTATACATTTGTATACATTGAGAATGGGAATTCCCATCTTCCCACTTCTGTGTGAAAAGTAGCCTTTAGTTTGTCTCTCCTACAACCATTCTAAGTCTGCTATACAGCACAACCGAGAGAAAGGGAGAGTAGAGGTTTGAAGAAGAAGAAGAAGAAGAAGAAGAAGAAGAAGAAGAAGAAGAAGAGTTGGATTTATATCCCCCTCCCCCTTTCTCTCCTATAGGACACTCAAAGGGACTTACAAACTCCTTTCCCTTTCCCCCTCACAACAAACACACTGTGAGGTAGACGGGGCTGAGAATGCTCAGAAGAACTGTGACTAGCCCAAGGTCACCCAGCTGGCATGTGTTGGAGTGCACAGGCTAATCTGGATTCCCCAGATAAGCCTCCACAGCTCAGGCAGCAGAGCGAGGAATCAAACCCGGTTCCTCCAGATTAGAGTACACCTGCTCTTAACCACTACGCCACTGCTGCTCCTGGAGATCTTTATGTTACAAAACAAAGGAGGGAAAAAGCCACAGTGTTTTTAATATTCCCTTTCACTTGTAGGTCAGGATTCCAAAGGAGAAACAGGTCCATTTCTGATACTTTATAAATCAAGATTAGAGTACTCTCAAGTTCATACAGCAGAGCTAGGTGTGTTCAAAACAACACTACAACACTGCTTTATCACAAAGGTCAGAGGAGCCCAACCATAGTGGGAAAATTCCCTTCTCCACTCTTCGTTTTACATGCTTTTTCTGGTGCACAGTGGGAAAAAATGGGATGGAGGAATGAAGAAACAATGTCACCACCCCAAGCAATATTCTAGGAATTGACCAAATTATCTGTGGCATTTGCCATAAAGATAGGGGCAATTTCTAGAACATCATGGGGTAATGACATCACCCACAATGTGATCATTTCCCCTTCCCACATTCTGCCCTGCAAAAATTCCCAGAAATTGCTTGTGAGGGGGCCTATACTGTGAAAGATGATAGTAAATTGTATATTCCTCCACCACAGAGCAAAGCATGTCTGGGTCCCAGTGTCTACCTAGCTCTGCTCCCCTCCCCATCCATTTGAAAGTAAAAATACATTTTGACATAATTGTTCTTAAATCAAACGACCATGTTCAATAATGCACAAAATAATGGTTTTGATAAAGTGTGTAAAAATGAATGATAATTCTCATATTTGTTCGAAACTGTATTCTAGTGTGGAAGCATACAACTTTCTCAACTGCTGCTCACTGAACTATCATCTTTCTGTGGAACAGAAGATAGCAAAATTAATTTATTCACAAGGAGAAAGGGATAAGTGTAACTCATTTCACAAGAAGGGAAAACATGCAGTCTATACTACTAGCTATCAAACAGAACTTACTATGGGGGGACTCCACCTCATAAGACTAAATTAACTCACACAAATATTAGAGATGTAGACAGTTCCACTGTACTGTATACATATGCCATAGTGTTACACTTCCAACAAGTGACAAAATCTTGGTGGTACCTGTGATCATCATTCCTAGGCCGTTTGCGCACGGGCATTTAATGGCGGCCTGGAGACGGCAAAAATGCCGTCCCCAGGCCGCCATTCGCACAGGGGGCACAGCTGCATCGCAGCCACGCCGCCCTCACACCACCCGACCGCTGCGAAGCCGGCGTTTCCCCAGAGCGCTCAGAAGCACTCTTGTTGGGGAAACGCCGCCTCGAAGCCGCTGCCGATTGAACGGCAGCAGCTTCGAGACGCCTCCTCCGCCTCCTAACTCCCGGCACTTACCTTGTCCCCAGGCCTCCGGTGCGTCGCCAAGGCCTGGGGACACGCCCCCCTGCCCTGCGCCGCTGGAGCAGGCGCGCAGGGCCAGGGGGGAGTGTCCCCAAGCCTCGGCAATGCGCCGGAGGCCCGGGGACATGCCGGGTCGGCCGGGCGCCGGCGCTCCGCAGCGCCGGCTGCCCGGCTCTTTCTAGGACCGTCCGTGCGGACGGTCCTAGCGTCATCGGGTCGGCGTCAAGAACGCCGACCCGGCCGTTTCCGCATTCGTGCGGAAACGGCCCTAGAGTCTGAAGGGATGGAGAGGTGAAAGAAAGGGTACCAGGTTAGAGGTAAGGTAACCCCTTCCTGTCACCTACAACCACCCCTCCAAGAAGGGAGGTTGTACCCAGTTATGCCCTCCTGCTGGGTTATTACGGAGGGAAAGGGAATTGTGCCAGTTCTCTACCCTCCCGGTGTGCCTGTCCCACTTCTGATGCTAGCATGACCTAATATGATGCAACCCTAGAGAGCAGTGTTTTATGACTTGTCTGCAGATAAGGAATGACCGAAGCCAACCAAGAGTATTCCAAAGATTACGACGGACAATCTGCCTTCTTTTAAATTAGCTTCCTCACCTACTGTAAGGTCTGATTAGCAATGGCAGGTTAGCAGAGACTGTGTATAGTGAAGAAGTTGAGATGAAGATTTAAAAAAAAATCAAATGATTTCAGATCTGAGTCAGTGACTCAAAAAAAATGAAAGGTCTACCCTGTTACCACTAATGGGCTGGCTTTCATAATTCTTTGCCATTACTGTACTAACTTGCTCCATTTCAAAGCCCTGGCAAACCTCTCAGTGTCCAGCATTTGTATCCCTCACTTTAATGAGCACTAAATAAGAATTATATAAGTATTTCAATAATTCTCAGCGGACAGTTAATTAAGCACATCTGAGTCTTAGGAGCAGTCAGCTATTACCTCCTTTTACAGACAAGTGCTTCCACAGACACAAAGGGAGGAGGTCAAATTTATTTTAAAAAATGTGGGAATTAGTAATTTTTCTCATAATAAATGGTCACCACGAAGCTGAAGCACTGAAATAAAATCAACTCCCTCCCATACCTCCCTAACCGACCATTCTTCACTGTTTCTAAAAGTTTCTATAACACAGTCAATGAATTCTCTCAATTTTTCTGGTTTTGCACAGAGAAGGGAGGTGTTGAATATGTTAAACTAAAGCTCTTTTTTAGTGAAATTTGCTTTGCTACCATAAACCACACTAGGCCCATCTTTCATTATACATTCTTCTTTAACAGCTTCTATCCCCCCAATATTTGATAGATCCTTCCACAAACGTGAGCAGCGTCAGTGTGTGTGCAGAAGTCCATAACATCAGTCATATGCTGAGTGTATTTTTTTATTAAGTCCAGCAGTTAAAAATGTACAAAGTTCTTCCTAATAATCCATTCATTCTGTTCTCTCCTGATTCTTGAAGTAAGCCTGCACAATTATTCAAATCCCGGCTTTTAGCTCCAACATACACCTCGCCATGGGGCTGTGGGCCTGTAATCTCACTTTGGTCTTGCATGTCAAATGGAATTAACTCCCCTAAGAAATGTATGCAGAGACAACCTAAAGTGTCTAATCCTTGAGGCTGTCTTAAATTTTCTGAAACTCAAACCTGTCATCTTTTTTTCTTATAGCTTTGTTGAAGTTCTCACTTTAGGTTTTTCACTCCAGCCAAAGATAAAGTTTAGGGAGGAAATTTACATTTTTATATTCTTTTCTCTCTCTCTACTATTCTTCACAGTTGCACACTTCTGTGGCCTTTTTGTATATTTCCTATTAGTTGAAAATTTTTCCTCTCTCTTCCCCACTGCACCCCCAGCCCCACATCAACTCCAACCCTGTTTTGTACTCAGATTCCTAACAAAGACAAATGTGACTCTTCCGCAGTTGGCAACGACCAGAGCCTTCGACACAAGGAAGGCGCCTTGATGAACCACTTGCCAAACCAAAACAGAAGTATAGACCAATGTGAGGGGGTGGGAGGGAATAATTATATCATTATTATGCTACCTTAACAACCCAAACCAGCTAATTCCAAAAACTAATTCAGACTTGATTAAATCTCAAATCACATTGTTGCCTTCGTGAATGGACTGAGTGCAGAAATTAGCTCTGGTTAGTATAACTAGACTGCTTCTGTGTTGTGTTAAGAATACATTAGCTTGGAAAGTGCGATTCTCAGAGTTCTGTTTTCTCTAGAGGCTGTGCTTTCAGATTCTTTTAAAAATGTGCAATGAGATTTTTTTTTTAAAGCAAAGCTTTAATTTTATACAAGATTTGGATTTTCCTGCTCAATGCACTGAATACTGTTGTCAGCTCAAGGCCAGACTACTGAAGTGCTGGGTATGCAGAGCTGCCCTTGATGCTTCTTCTGAAGTAACTCCCAGTTAGTGATGAAGAAGGCATGCACATTTTGGGAACAACCTCATCACACACTGGAAAACACATGTTTTGAGAGATGTTGCAAGTGACTCTTCTTTCCAAGACTCAAGGTCAAAGGGGTATTTGCCTGGCCTGGAAATGGTGTGAGTTCACTTTTCAACTTCCCCTTCTCTGAGCCGATCAGCATCATGACTTCCTGTAAAGAATGTGACAACTATCTCCTGCACAAATACTGCCAGGTTGGAGCAGCCATAGTGGAAGTTCGGCAGGCATGATGAATTTTGAAATGGTTTCCAGAATTCTCAGCTAAAATCTGGGAATCACATACCAGCCATATTTGTGAGCCACGTTCTGCCAACAGAAACTCGGTAGCAACTGAAACCCCCTCCTCCCGTTTGGCACAGGGCATCAGATTGTGTAAATCAAAGGTATAATTCTATATATCTCCACATTTTGATATAGACTTGTACTTGTTAACTGTTTGATTGTAGTTGAATATTAACATATAGCCATGAAGTACCAAGGGCCTCTTTGAACTTTGAGAAATAACTGTTTTCAAATGGCTGGATATGGATTTCACCCTGTGCTTTCCAGCCCTGCTATGTGTATGCAAACAGCTGCTCTTTCTTGTTCAAAATTAAGTAACAAACTTTAGATCAGATTCACAGCTGGTCTGCATTGTTTTGGAGCATTCCAAGTAGGGCCAATTCACATTTTCTGAAGGACTTAACCCCTGGTATGTCATGCACAAACAAGTTTTTTTGTTTTCCCTCTTTGACAACAGCTTTGCTACCCATTGATAGCCAAGAGACTGTCAAAATTTAATAGAAATTTACCTGCACAAATTAACTCCGAGCTGAAAACTTGGCAACGTTTATTCTCTCAGTGCCTTCACACAGCCTCCGCTCTGAACAGTGCCCATATTCCAAGGAGAAGAAAAGTAATGCGTGAGATTCTTCAGCATGACCCCTCGTGCATCTTGCATGTTTGTCATTCCTGCCAGGGTCAATTCCTCTTTTGGAAAATTACATAGTTTGTCCCGGGAAAAAGCCTTGCAGGAAGAACTGAGAAATAGGTTGCTTAGAGAATATTCACAGTAGTCATTATTCATGGTTATTGCTTCATCTGCCCAAAGCACTTCTCAGTAAGCAGAGGGCTTTAGGGTTCTGTCTAAGGAATATCCATGATGTTCAGGTCCCAGAGTGAAAATTGCATATTTACGATTCAGGAGAAATATCCCAAATAAAGTAACAGGTTATCAACAGGGATTATTGTGATTTTTCTTTTTTGAACCCATCTACAAATTGAACCCGATTTTTAATTTTTGATCATTTTCTGTCTCCTTGCATTGAATTTCTCTTACAAAACATATACATGTCTACCTCCTAAGTGCAATAATATATATTACATAGGATTGCAAGCTTCCAGGTAGGGTTCGGAGATCATCTAGGATTATAACTAATCTCTAGACTACAGAGGTCAGTGAAAATGACCTGCTTTGAAGGGTGGACTGTGTGGCATTATACCTCACTGAAGTTCCTCCCCTCCCTAGATCCCACCCCCTAGGCTCCATGACCCCCAAACCTCCAGGAATTTCCCTAGTCAAAGTTAGTAACACTACTCATTATAAATATACAATACATCTAAATGACATACATTCTAAATATATCATCTATATTCTAATAGCAAAGTCGGCCAAATTTCAGGAGACTTAAATCTGATGACTGAAGCTGTGAATGGGTAAGACAGATGTTTGTACAAACTGAAAAGAGGCAGCTTTACAAAAAAATGTAAAATCTAAATTAAAAAAACTTGGGGGTTTAAAAAACTTGAAAATGATAAAAGAGTATGTGTATCTTTAATAGAGATCCTCAGTTAAGGTCTGTTGCTAGGCAACCACAACACTTTAGAAAGCATCCCAGGCTTGATCTCTGCTCAGTTTCTGCCCATAAAAGGAAGGGAGAGGGGTTGTTTTGGTCTTTAAGGGAGGACTCATTGCAGCCTTATAGGGTTGTTGTGAGGCTAAAATGGAGTGGAGAAGAATGATGTAAACTGCAGTGGGTCCTCTTTGTGGACAAAGGGAAGATATAAATGATGCAAATAAATAACATGAGGGGATAAATAAAAGTAGGGAAGGCAAGGATATGGAAGTTGTTAGGGAAAGGAAAAGAAGAAATATTGTAGGAAGGGGACACAAGACAAAGTGAAGTGCCCCTCACAAGTGCCCCCAGTGCAAATGGTTCCCACGCAACTGGCATTGGCCAATGGACCATAGTTTTGTAAAGTGGAACTGCCAGTGGCACAGCACTCACGAGGGGAGGGAGGCCTGACGCCCCAGGCATGCCTTGATGGGGGGGGGGATGCCTGGGACATGAAGAGGGCATGGGGTTTTGGGGGGAGGTGGACGGCACCGCAGCGGGGGCGCAGGGGGTGCACGCACCCCGGGTGCAGTTTTCCCTTGCTCCACCCCTGGGAGCTGCCAAGGGGAGGGAGGGAAGGAAGGAATGGGGGAGATTAGGTTGGCTGGTAAGCAGAAAGAAGGAAGCAAGAAAAGGAGGTTTTATTTATTTTATTTTTATTTTATTATTCGATTTATATCCTGCCCTTCCCTGTAGGGCTGAGGGTGGCAAACAACAGTCATGTAAACAACAAAACATCAATAATCATAGTTAAATCAGCAAAACATCAATGAAGAACATCATGAAATGGCAAAAAACATCAATGAACATAACACAAAGGTATAAGATATAGCAGTATAAACAGCAAACATCAATATCATAGCAAAAATCAATAAGCATTAACATAGCAACATAAAAATAACATAAATTAACAGAAAAACATCAATAATCATAACATAATAAACAACCTGAGTAGACGCCGATGGCGACTTTCACTTCTATAACCAAGACTACAAAACATAATGACCTAAGACTAACCATCTAATCAGTTCATAGCAGTGTCCGTACAATAACCAAGCCTAATAAACTAACCTAAAAATTACACCAATCACTATACTAAGCCTAATACGTAAACCAACTATAGCTAACACTAGTGCTATAAACTACGGGCCATATAACAAACTAGCTACCTAAAAATACGATGCCTGAACTGACTGAAAGGGAAAGGGAATGGAAGGAGAATGTAGTGAGGAAGGGGAAAATGAGATGCCTCCCACTAATCCTTGTGGTTCCCCCATTTGTATTGCATATAAAACTCATGTGTGCACGATTCAAATGAATCCACAAGACCAACAATAAAAAACAAAGGACTGAAACCATTAAAGGAAAACTTAAAAAGAAATAAAATGGGGGACATTGGTGGGGACAGGTGGTAGAGCATCTTTCTCTCTTGCAGGCTCAGGCGGAAGGGCCTCTGATGCTGCTGGACCAGTCCCTCCCTGATCTCTTTGGTCCTCCTCAACTGCTGGCCTGGACATGGCTCCTTAGCCTTCTCCCTTGAAGACTCTGATTCTAAATTACTGGACAGGTCAGAAGGGATCATGGCAGCCTTTGAGATATTTCTGAACGCTTGACAGCAATGATCACAAAGGAACGATTGGAGAGGGAATCAACCCCAGCAAGGGGGTTTTACCTACCATTTCCTATGTCGCAGGAGTTTTATGAGAATAAATGAATAAAATGGATGCATCCCATGAACACCTTAGCTCCTTGGAGAAAGGTTAAGATACAGATGTAATGAATAAAATAAAGCATAGGTTGCAGTTGCATTTTATCTGGTGTTTACTAAACACATTCCCCCTGAATTTGGAGAGTGCTTTAAAACGTATCTGATGCTCTAGTAAACATATCACATTCTCGCTCTCATCCTTCCCATGAACACAGTCCTCATGCTGCCAGGAAAAAAAAAAGGACACACATTTATTTTCAAGCATAAGTCTCTGGATCCACTTGGGAAGAATATTCTTGATTGAGAACCAAAACATTCTGTGATGCTTAACAAACCTGCAAATTGAAAAATTCAACATCTGCCCTGTGAAGCAATGTAACTGGCGAAGGACCTATTGCATGGGGGGGGGGGGGGGGGGGATGAATCAAATCAGTCCTTAAATTATATTTTTGTGCATTTGCAAAATTACTACTCTCAGAATCAAAAGCCTCAAGCTGTTTTCATCTGAGAGCATATGCTGAATTGGTAAGACAATAGCAATACGCGGTGCATGAAAAAAAAAAAGCCTGGTGCCTTGCACAATGGACAGTCCTGCAAAGAATCTAGTGTCTCTGAGAAAGCTCCTTTAATAATATTTTAAATAAATAGCAGGCAAGCGAATAGTCACCAGGATTATGATTAAGCCAATTTCTGAAGGAATAAACCATTGCAAATTAAAGCTGCACAAAATAGTCTCCTGTTTCAATTTTCAGATAAAAACTAGCAATTTTGGATGGGTGGATTTTTTTTCCTGAAAAACACTGACCATTATTTTTCTCTTCAGCTATTGCTTGGGTGCCATTTTCCCCCCTTGGCTGTTTCTCCTTCCCCAAAATGATGCACTTGCTCAGCATTGGCTACAAGGTAATATCACGGAGGATGAGTGAGGACATTGTAAATAAATACACAAAACATTTTCACAAGGGATGCCAAATCACAAAACAGAAGTACTGCTCAAAAGTTTGTGAACAGTTGTAGATAGCTTTCACTTCCCACTCAGATTGGTTGCAGACACTTTAATACTGGATTTTTTCCTTCTCACCTCTTATATAATGGATTTACAGTACAAATTTATTTATTCCCTACACTCACTGTTCAGTGAGCTGCTATGTTCATTTCAATAGAGCAAACAGATTACTGAGCTGTTGGCCTACCCATACACATGCATGGCATAAGAATGAGAAGCAGGTTCCAAATATCATATTGGATGGACACTTGGAGCCTGAGGAAGAAGCAAACAACCCTCCTATCTCCATAGCTGTTTCTGCTGTGGAAATGGTGCATGAGGGGGGCCTGAAGCCCCTCTTTCTCCTTTGCAGCATTTAGAACTGTGCAGATAGTTTTTAAAACTTAGTCCCTGCATGAAATTTGACTTGGAGTTAGGTTGGCCACCTCTGACCCAACTTGTGTCACATTTAATGTGTATTTTGGCCCCAGATCTCCCAAATTCTGCTACACAGGAATATCCCCTTTACCCCATGAACTGCTTAAACTAGCTCCATGTCTTGCCTCACACTATTGACAGATGCACCATTTCTTCAACACTGTCATTTACTGCTATTGGAGAGTCATAGACATTCCACCAGGCAGATGTTGCTTTGTTGGAGAATCTATGTTTTCTTCTTGCAGAATCTGTACAGCTCTTGGGACCTGAACATCTCTTGGAATTTCAAGCAATCTCCAGAAAACCAAGATCAGTTCCTCTAGAAAAACTGACTGCTTTGTAGAATGGAATCTATAGGATTATAGCCAGCTGTGTTTCCTCCCCTCCCCAAACCCTCCCCTCTTCAGGTTCCACCCCCAAAAAATCTCCATGAATTTCTCAACCCAGAGTTGACAGCCATATCCGCCTCCTAGGATGATTTTGAAGTAGACAGGAAAGAGACTCCTGGAGGCCAGTTAAGAGAACCCCACAAAATTATGCTCACTCCTAAAGTGACTAACAAATCCCATAACCGCCCATGGGAGAAACTGCTGGGTAGCAATATGTAGCAAATGCATATAAGGTAGGAGCACAGCCCCCAAGGATACACTTCTAGTTGGGTGGAACATTTCTAGCCCTGTGAATCATGCCCCTTATCTGATTTGAACCTAACAAGATTCACAACTATA
The DNA here is from genome assembly GCF_021028975.2 of Sphaerodactylus townsendi. Lineage (NCBI taxonomy): Eukaryota > Metazoa > Chordata > Lepidosauria > Squamata > Sphaerodactylidae > Sphaerodactylus > Sphaerodactylus townsendi. The sequence continues at coordinate 36,404,474 of NC_059425.1, read as the reverse complement.
ATGTGGTGAATGCATCATGGTGAAAGCTCCAGAGTGATTCTTCCTTTCCTTTCCTCCCCTTTCCTTTACTAAGCCAGAGGATTGGTGACATAAAATCTCCTTTCATTCAGACCAGAAGGCCGGTGCCATAGTTAGCTCCTAACCTTTCCCTGAACCAAGCAAAACTAGAATAATGATGCAAAATAGAAAGAATTATGAAAATAATAGAAACGTATTCAGTTTGCCTAATGTATACAGTTCAATTTACTCTGCACAAAATTTGGACTGTTTGGGCTCATAATTTCAATTGCGTACAGCCTTTGACTACATATTGAAACTGTGTTCCTATATACAGTCTGAGTGAACCATATATTTATTTTATTTAGATTTTTTCTCTCCACCAATTGCACAACACAGCCATTGTCCTGTAAAGTCAGTTCTGGGAAAAGAAGCCATTAGGCTGAAATTTGCAACAATTGCAGAATTCCACCCACCCTCCAAGCTTTCCTTCTAGGTAACAGATCCACCTGCCTGACTGCCAACATTCTAAAAATACCGTTAAGTCCGTACTATTATCCATTCCTCATGTTCAATTGCTCTGTTATGGTAATAGTCGGAGGCACACCATGTCGTAATTACTTACAGCTGACTTAAGAAAAGAATATTCAACTCCCCCACTGTTCCACTAGAAGGCCTTTATGCGCTATTAACTCATTCCTGAGTATTAATACTCTACTAGTAATTCTGACTGCTGCTATTCAGCATTCTAATAGGGGGACTATTAAGCAGCAATTATTGACCAGATGGGTTAACAGATATTTGTTGTTTTGACTCTATCTATCTATCTATCTATCTATCTATCTATCTATCTATCTATCTATCTATCTATCTATCTATCTATCTATCTATCTATCTATCTATCTATCTATCTATCTATCTATCTATCACCTTTATATATAAAATGATTTAAATATATTATATGTTATTTACATATATTATATACCCATAAAACTTTTAAGAGAGGAAAGCTTTCTCAGAAGTATAAACAGAGAAGTCCATTCTTCTTGCATTTGAAGGATAAAAGGATCATGCCAAAGATCAATAGACAATGCCACAAAAATACAAGGAGTTTTCCAAAGTGGCAAAGCTTCTTGTGTTAAAGTGACTGCACAAACATCTTGTGTTTATCATACAGCCTTCTGCTGAAATTTCAGTTTGAGTCCTCAGAATTTAAAATAAATTGAAACAATGAGTGATGTCATATTTATTCCATGAAAGAGATTCCACCTAACATTCGGAAGAACTTCCTGATGGTAAGAAATGTTTCACAGAGGAATACGCTGCCTCAGAAGGTGGTGGAGTCTCCTTCTTGGGCAGTTTTTAAATAGAAGCTGGATGTCCAACTGTCAGAAGTGCTCTGACTGTATCTTCCTGCATGGCAAGGGGTTGGACTCGATGGCCCTTGTAGTCTCTTCCAACTCTATGATTCTATAATCATTTGCAAATTAATGAGCTTTATCTAGAACAGTAGTTCTTAAATGTTTCAGTATGGGGTGACCAACAAGGCAAAAATTACTTGGAATGGTCCCCCTTGGAAAGGAACCCCTTTTAAAAAACAGACTATGCACAAATTGATAAAACTGCAAAATCCTGGGATGCAGTTTCACAGGCTTTATGCGACCCACTTTTTGGCCAGAAGAACCCATAGGTTGAGAAACACTGATCTAGCATAAGGAGTATGTTCAGTCTGCTTACAACATGACCTATCCTAATCAGACACCAAAGCCTAGGAACCATAGATTTTGAACAATGCCTTTCTCAGTAATGCACCCAAAACTGAACTCCTTAGCCTGGGAAAAGAGACCTTTGGTTGTTTGAAGTGAGACTTTTACATTGATTGTCCTGAGGCTACAGAATGATCTTATTAAGGGATGAAGCTTAGCTGCCTTTAGGAAGGGCTACATAACATCCCCAAGATGGACTGGCTGCATAACTTGCACAGAAATTTCTTGTTAAAGTGCTGTCCTTGAGGGCCACTTGCAGCCAGAAGCAAGTAGAGCCAAGCCCTATCAAACTGTGGAGTTACTTGGCTCAGATCATGCTGTAGCAGTAATAGCTTGGGTCTGAGCTGTGCGGCCCCTGCAGAATTGGTGTCACACAGTGTCTCCTGTGGGTAGAGGAATGGAAGGAGTTTGTAAGCCACTTTGAGAAAAGTGCGGTATAAATGCAAACTCTTCTTCTCTGGCTACCAGCTGTCCCCTGGGGGAGCAACCCTCAGAAAGTTTTATGTCCATGCACCCCTACTATCATATTATGCTTATAAGTAAGGCATAGCTTTGAACTAGATGATCCAGCAGAGCTCTTTTTAGTACTGGAATAGATGTGGCTAATAAGATGATCTAAAGTAGGAAGTTAAATGGAATAAGAAAGTTGAACATTCGCAGGGAGACGTGGAATAAAGATGGACTGTTAACATAAAAGCAAGACAGTATGATTTGCTGTGTATTTTAGAACCCTGACAATTAAACTAAGATGTCTCAACTCAGTCCTCAAAAATATGTTCCATTAAGGGAATTAAACTGTCTAGTCTTATAAGCTAGCACAATAAAGTAATAAAGTATGGATATTAAATAAGATGTTGCAATTAGACCAATAGCCATCATATTGGTTTGGAGCTATAAAAACAGAAAAATCAATGCAAATATGTTTACATTTCTGTAATTGTTATTGTAATGGAATACCTTTATGTCTCAATTTTTTTATGCTTTGGCATTCGACCTCTTACACAACCTACCTTCTTATTGCTGTTCTGAAGACTGAGATACAGATGGATTTAAATCTCCCTGGCTGGCATTAAAAAAAAGTTACATGTGCTCATTAAATGTGAATTTGTCCACTGCATTCCCAAAGAGTGCTGGATGAAATTTGGTTGGAAAAAATGTCACATGTCTTTGAAATGTACCTAGTTGACAGATCAGTATGTATTTTTAGATTTCTGTAGCATGAATTTCCATAGAGAAGTGTTCCACTTTTGTTTCTATTAAATTTTCTGATTCCTAAGCTTCAGTCAGACATGTGGACCATTCTTGGTACACGTTCTGGAAAATTCTGGGCATGGTGGGATAGCAACATCTAAGGGCCTGGATCTATATCATTGGATCTAAGCTTCATGCATGGTATGATTTCTAGTGGCTGCCATAGAACCATTTTAAATTTAGACTTCATTACATGGGGTTTTTCTCACTTAAAATTGTGAACCTCCAGATGGGGACTGGAGTTCAGCAATTACAAGTGATCTCCAGACTATAGAGTTCCTCTGGAGGAATCAGCAACTTCAAAGGGTGGATTTTATAACATCAAATCCCTTACTTTAAATTTCCTACCCTTGCTGTTTTCACCTTAAAATTCTTATTTTAATTTGCTTTTTTCTTTGGCAGTTTGAGCTCATGATTATTTGTTGTTTCCTCACTTGTAGGACACAGTTACACTGTATGGGTTGAGTATGTAGGATACAGTTATATTGTCCACTCTTCAGTTTTCAGCTCCAGCTATGTAAGTTGGATCCAATGAATCAACACAAATTAGATAAAGTGAAGACAATTGAAAAAATAAAGGTGCCAGCCATAGATGCAGGTGAAATGTTAGGAGAAAGAACTACCAGACCACAGCCCAGAAAACCCACAGAATTCACAGAAAGCATGTATCTTCTGTTCACTCTTGCAAAATTACCCCCTCCCCCAGAAACAATATAAAACTTCCCAAACTTCAGTAGAAGCCTTTCTGGGGCACATAGGCTGCTGAGGATTAGGAGGGAGGGGAAAAGCTCCAATTTTGTGAACTCATTCCATTCATTGCTCATTGTAGTGATTCCCAGCCTGGAGTACGTATACCCCCAGGGTTATGCACCAGTGTGTTTGGGAGTATGTGAAAAAAATTGCATAATGGGTTTGCTAATATTTGGAGGGGAGTACTACTTTAGGGAAATGGGTTGTTAAGGGGCATGCTAGTGAAAAAAAGGTTGGGAACCACTGGCTTATTGGATCCAACCCAGCCGGCATTAAATATAACATTTTAACATGAAACCACCCAAATCTTTTTAGTTTCTTTTTAATCCCTTGTTTCAGTCACTCTTTTTTCATGGACAGAAAACCTAGCTAATTTGGGGGGACTAATGGCTTCCTGGCAGTACCCCAGGGTTTCCCCATCACAGTCCACATTTGACATTTCCTTCTTCCAATAATCTGATTCCCTTCAAAAGAAGGACAAATCTTTAAAAGGGGCCATTACCTCCTCTGCCCCTATCTTTCCAGTGACTTTAAGCAGAGCCAGCCAGATGGGTAAATTCCATCATATATCTTATAGAAATAGAAGGTTTATTGTTATTTCTGGGGAGCGAATTTCGCTGCCAGACTTTATTTATTTATTTAAAACATTCATTAGCCAACTTTCTACCTTACAGGAACTCAAGATGACCTACAATGTAAATAATAATAATAATAATAATAATAATAATAATAATAATAATAATAATAATAATAAAATACAATAAAATATATAAATTCACCAATCAAAACTAAGTTCAAAACTGCTGGCAGGCAGAATCATTAATCACATATCGAGTGAGGAGACCGGGAGCATTTCCCTCAGGAGGTTGTTCCATAGTAGTGGGGCTGTCCCTCTCTTGAGTGCCCATCAGATGAGCCTCTTTGATCAATGAAACTATCAAGAGGGCCTCTCCCTGCAAGCTTAATTCCTAGGCAGCAACATATATTGGAGAAGACAGTCCTACGGATAACCTGGTCCCAAGCCACATAGGGGTTTAAAGGTCAAAACCAACACCTTGAACTGTGCTCTGGAGTGGATCAGTAGCCAGTATAATTGATGTAGGATTAGGATCACATAATCTGGTAACTGACCAGCAGTTCTGCACCAGCTGCAACTTCCAAATACTCTTCAAGGGTTGCCACAAGGAGAGCCCATTGCAATAGTCCAGTCCAGAAGTAAGGCTCAGGGAGGAGTTCTTTTTTCCAAAAAAGGTCTAATCACTGCCTCCTTGAGCACACATGAAACAGCCCCTGCCTCAAGGAAGCTTTTTCCACTCCCTGTACCCACTCACCCAGTCTTCCCCAGGCAGCTTTTATCAGCCAGGACTTGTATGAATTCAGCCAAAAGATATTAAATATCTGGGTCTACAATACCAGTGGTTTCTGCTTTACAAAAAAAGGCCAATTGGTTAGAAGAAACAGGATGAAGATCTGAAGCTAGAGATTCCAGCTTTCTGGCAACTTCCTTTTCCCCACATAACTTGAAGGTGTAATGGGTGACAAATTAACAAAAGAAGTCACTACATCACTTCCACGGAAAACCCGGAACTGAAATAACATGGCTGTAGGAGTTGTCAGAAAAGCTCTATAAGTTTACCATAGAGATTCCAGCAATTTCTAGAGCTATTCTACATCACCTCTGGGTTTCCCCCAGTAATGACATAATGACATTGGCAACATTCCTGATGTTGCACACCCTCCTTCATGTCTCTGCTCCTAACTGTCCCACTTGCCTACTTTGGTTTGGGAAAATTCCTGAAGATTTGAGGGTGGAACCTGGGGAGGAAGACGAAGAAGAGTTTGGATTTATACCATTTTTTTCTCTACCTTTAAGGAGTCTCAAAGAGCACCTTCCCTTTTTGGCCCCATAACAGACACCTTGTGAGATCGATGGGGATGAAAGAGTCATCAGAGAACTGTGACTAGCTCAAAGGTCACCCAGGAGGGTTCATGTGGAAGAATGGGAATCAAACCTGGTTCTCCAGATTAAAGTCCACCACTCTTAACTACTATACCACACTAGCTCTCAACAGGGTGTAAGAGTACTGAGTCTACACTATAAAGCAGCCATTTTCCCCAGCAGAACTGTAGTCTGAAAATCTATTGTAATTCTAGGAGATCTAGGGAATCTTCAGGCCGCACTGGAGGATGGCAACCCTAGACTGAATACAAATGGAATCAATAAAGTCAGTACTGCATGCTGGTTATGTGAACCTGTCCATTTTTTCATTTTTCTAAAAAAAAATCTGTGAGGTATCTTTGAAGCCATGTAGACACGATATGAAAATTGGCAAGGCTATGCAGATTTCAAGTCTCTAGCTTCAAAGATACAACAGTCTCTTCTTTTTTTTTTTAGGAAAGAACCATTATGCCTGAAATGCTTTATTTTTCCATGCTATGTGGACAAAAAAGCCAAAATGTTTCTTTCCAAAATATTTGCATAACATTTTAAATGTGTTGTGTGGAAACAGCCATTGTCTTTCATACTCTTCTTTCCCAGTGTATTTTTAAAAATTACTCATAATGTTCCCCACACTTGATTTGTGACATTGCTTCCTGCAGTGGTCATTTTGTGGTTGATTCCATCACTTGTGACAGCCGTTGCATGGTTGCACCCACCAACCTGTGTCAGAATTCCAAAGGTTGGGGACCCCTGTCCCCAACTGGGGACCCCAGGCTGGGGACCCCTGTTTTAAATTCAACAAGGAAAGCAACAGAAAGATAGGTAGTCAGAATCAATGGGAGAAAGAAAAGAACCTGGGCAAAATACTTTCACTACTTAAATGTTATCCCAGTTGAACATGGAGGTTAAAGAATTACACTCAAGACAGTAATACTCTCCTATATATGAAAAAGAACACTCAGTCCTGTAACTGGACATTTAGCAAGCTTCTTTTAAGCATGTGTTCAGTCTGAATATCTACTTAATACCTGCCATTAATTCCAAACAGGTGAGATGTGTACCTTCCTTAAACCCAGTTCTTAGCTAGCACAAAATGTAGGCCTTGTTCAAACAATCTGGTGCTGTCCTTATTACATCTTACATTTGAGTAAAGCTTTCAGTCAATTGATTCAAGAGTTTCTTGAAAAGGGTGATTTGGTGTGTACAACTAGCAGTTTCTATTCAAGGGACCATTTCCTGATTCCTATCTCAGGAACTAGCACCAGATTGAGGGTTATGGGTTATATTGCAAACTCCTGCTCAAAGGTGTTATGCAAAAATTCATGAAGGCTAAAATCTCTCAGAAGTTACACACCTCCGATTGTCTTCTCCTTGATTGGCTGCACACATACAGCCAATGAGAAGTTGCAGCTGTACCTCTTTGTTTGAGATATGGATTTCACTTAGCCAATGAGCCAACAGTATCAGGCTTTTCATCCTCTGTCTTTAAAAATTATTTAGTTATTGATTGATTACTTAGATTTATATGTCGCTCTCCCTCATGGGCTCAAAGCGGCTCACAACAAGGCAAACATCATAATTACAAAAATGCATACATAATACTAAAATGCACATTAACTAAGAAACAGACAACTAGCTAACTAACTGACAGGCAACCGGAAAACTATACCTCCTGTTCCTAACCATTCAGAGAGGTTGGGCTGAAATACAAACAGGTGGCTGGCCAGAAAGATGAAGGGTTAGCCTCAATCGAATGCCTGGTGGAAAAATGAGGTTTTGCAGCAGGTAGTAATGCATTCCACAAAGTAGGTGCCAGGGCAGTAAAAGCCCTGGCTCTGGTCAAGGCCAAACATACCTCAGAGGGGCCGAGTACTTAAAGGAGGTTTGCTTCCGAAGAGTGGAGCAATATGGAGCAATATCACTTGGGGCAATATGGAGAGATGCGGTCCCAAAGATATGAAGGTCCCAGCCTGCTAATGACCTTAAAGGTTAACACCAACACCTTAAACCTGACTTGGTACTCTACAGGTAACCAATGCAGTGAGCACAGGATCACAGTGATATGCTCCCTAGATGATGTACCTGTAAGAAGGCTGGTTAACACATGTTGGACCAGTTTCAGGTGCCAGATCAGGGATAAGGGAAGACCAGCATAGAGAGAGTTGAAATAGTCAAGTCTAGAAGTGACCGTTGCATGGATCCCTGTGGCTAGGTCATTCTGGGAGAGGTAAGGAGCCATCTGCCAAGCCTGATGAAGATGTAGAAATACTACCTTAGCAGCCTGGACCACCTGGGCCTCCATAGATAAGGAGGACTCCAGAAGGACCTCTAGGCTCTTAATGGATGTGGCCAGTATAAGAGCCACACCATCTAAGGTAGGTAGCTGAAACTCCACAGGCCTCTCCCCCTGATCCACCACAGGACCTCTGTCTTCAATGGATTAAGTCTCAATCTACTCTGCTTCAACCATCCAGTTATTGGTTCCAAACAATGCTGTAGAGCTATCGGAGTATAAAGTGGCCTGCCCTCCATCAACAGAATGAGCTGAGTGTCATCAGCATATTGGTGATAACTCAGCCCCAAACTCCGAACAAACTGAGTGGGGGGACACATGTAAATGTTAAATAATAGCGGGGAAAGGAGAGCTCCCTGCGGGACTCCACAAACCATGGGTCTCCGCTGAGAGATCCTACCCCCACACGACATGAGCTGTCCCTGACCCTGGAGGAAAGAGGACAACCAGCTCATGCTGTGCCTCGTATTCCAGAATCGGCGAGGCTTGTCCCCATTCTGAAGGTATGCGGATAGGAGGTGGCCAATGAGGAGGAGGAGAATAAAGAAGGCTCGTTCCCATTCTGACCTCCATCCTATCCCTAGAAATGAAGGTTGTGTGCAGGGGTTTTTCCCTGCTTCGGCCCTGTTGCTGATCAATGCCAGCTCCATCCATCAATAACAAGACCATGGGCCTCAGGGATTTCCTTGCGGACCAACAGCTGGCATGTATCACCAAAACCTGGGTGAAGGAAGGACCTGGCACGTATCACCAAAACTTGGGTGAAGGAAGGTGAGACAGTTGCCCTAGGGACTCTCACCCTCCCCCCAGGTTTTGTGTGCTTCCACCAGGACTGAACACAGGGATGGTGATTCTTGCCCAGGATTCATCTCCTTCCGGGCAGCCCCTGTCCAACTGGTTTCTGGTATAGAGTGTGTTGGTCTGGTGGGTGGGACTTCGGAGAGGTTGGCTGTCTATCTGGTGTACTGGTCGCCTAGCAGCTGGGAAAGGCAACTGTCTCGCCTTCCTTCTTTATTCTCCTCCCCCTCTCATTTGGCCACCTCCTACCCGCATATTTTCCATGCCCCACTACCACCTGAATCCCAAGCCCTTGTCAACCAAGCTCTCCCTAAAAAAACTACCCCAATATCAATCAGGCTAGTACAAAGCGGATTAAGAATTTCAAAGTTAAAAAAATAACACAATTTGACGTAATTTTGGACAACAGATATTTTTTGTATCGTAATCTGAATCATTTCCCTAGATTTTGAAGTGCTGAATTATGTCATGTTTTAAAAAACTGCAAATAATGTATTGGGATTTTTTCACTGTTCCATTGATTCACTTCTGAATTTGGTACCATATGCTGAAGCTTTCAATTCCCCGAGTTTATACACATCTTTCCATAAACCCGGTTCTCTGGATCAGAGTCCACTACTTTTAATCACGACACCATGCACCGTGGTTAAGAGTGGTGAACTTTAATCTGGAGAAACGGGTTTGATTCCTTACTCCTCCACAACTGCAGCAGACTCTAATCTGGTGAACTGGGTTTGCTTCCCCACTCCTACACAGGAAACCCACTGAATGACCTTGGGCTAGTCACAGTTCTCTCAGAACTCTTTCAGCCCCACCTACTTCCCAAGGTGTCTGTTGTGGGGAGGAGAAGGGAAGGTGATTGTAAGTCGCTTTGAGACTCCTTACAGGAAGGGAAAGCAGGCTTATAAATCCAAACTTTTCACTTCTTATGCCAATGGTGGAGTAACTATACCAGCACCACAGTATGGCAGGACAGGTCAATGCAGGGGCAGCAGGGTAGGAGATGTGGGGGCACAGCAGCAGATCAGTTCAAAATACCAGCATGAAAGGGGTGGACTCAGGGGAGGAGCAACTTTGGCCATGGGAACACCCATTCTCACAGACATACACTTTTGCCTGTCAAAAAGGAGGTGTAGCCCATAGAGCTCCAAAGTATAATTTTTCCATCTGCTCCCTCACTGGCACAGCCCCACTCTAAAGATGTCAAAGTGCTTTGGATGCCGACTAGCCCCCTGCCTGGCCAATGGAGAACTCCCAAATGCTGGCCAAGCTTGCTCTCCAGGAACCAATGGCTGAACCCCTTGTTCTTCAGAAACCCCAGGCAGAACCTGGCAAACCTCATAAGGTTGGGTGCATGGAATGGGATACTGCCTGTCAGCTCCCTACCATGGGCACTTAGAGAAAGTCAGGTGGCACACGTTGTGGTGGCAAGAGCACAGGAAGAACACCTTATTCAAAAAGTCAGCACTTTGTACCAAAATCAATCCTGAAAAGGCAAAATCAACATACTCTTTAGCTGAGCCCTTCCACCTGAGCCTGTCAGGTACAACAGCTGCACAGCCAGGACCTGACAGGGCAACTATGCCTGTACAGATAGGCCAGGCAATGCACCCCTGAAACCACATTGGGGGAATGCCCTGTCCACCACCCAGAGTTGACAGGTCTTGTAGTCTGGGTGGCTCTGATGCTCAGCAGTGCTACATGGTGGCAGGAACCCTGGAAGCAGTGTCAAACTGCCCACGGTTATAGGTGGGGTCCTTGGGCACAATGGTGGGGGGCGCAAAATTGCCCCCGCCCCCTCCTCCCCATTCCAACTTGGCTTGGAAGAACTGGGTTGGCATGGGGGAGGCATCTAAAGACAGCCCACCTGCTGCCAGGAGCCAGCCTGCTGCCGTAGCCCCCGTCCAAGCTGCCTCCTTTCCTCCCCAGGCCCTCGGGAGCGGGGCTCGGGGGGTGCTGCTGACCTGCTGCTGCTGCAGTGCCCATCTGAGCTGCCCTTGCCCACAAGCCCTGATCCCTGAGCATGGGGGGGGCAGGGGGGCACCCAGAGCAGGTGTTGCTCCCAGGTGCCATTTCCCCCCAATACACCTCTTCCTGGAAGCAACATGCATAGGTGACATGGAACTACAAGGGCCACAGCTATGCCTGTAAGGGAGGGGAGGTATCAGACTGAAGACATGGCCCAGCTGGCTCGCTGCAGACCTCCCTGCCTGTCCCAGTTGATTACTATCTCTTGTGCCAGCTTTTCAGATCCTCCTGTCCCTTTCAAGCGTCCAGCAGCTATGGCCATGAGGGCCTTCCAGGGAGGATGGGAGCTGTGGGCAGAAGGGTTTTCTACTGTTAGCTGGCCATCGCCTGCATTTATTTGCAACAGGTCAAATCCCCACTACCGTCTTAGCCAGGTTTCAAAACACAAACTAACCAGGTTTGAGGGACGACCTCCCCATTGCTTGCGTGGCAGATTCTGTTTCTCATTCTCCCCATTTCTCGTTCTCCCCGTTTCTCGTTCTCCCCGTTAATCCGCGTTCCAGCAGGACCTGGTTGCAAGTGGCATAGACCTCATTAACATGGTTAAGAGCTGATCAGAGGGGAGGGATGAGGGTTGAAACCCTGACTCGTTTCCCGCCCTGGAGTGTGACACGGAATTCAGGCAACCAATCAGCGCTGCGATGTGCGCGCAGCCTTTCCTTGGTTTCATTTCCGCTTTTGCAATTAGCCAGCAGAAGGGGATGCAAACGTTAAACAGTCAAACGTGTAACTTTGAATCAGTGATTTACACAGGTAACAATTGACTGTTTGCACAGTTAAACAGTTAAACGTTAAACTTTTACACACTGGTTTTTCTTTATCACACCCTTACAAGGTACGTTTCCGCAGTGGGAAAAGGTCCTTCCCCATGAAGGCATGCCAGCCAATCAGGGGAGATCGGCAAAGTGAGCTCACCTAGTAGTGGGGATTGCTAGGAGTTCTGCAACCGGGTGTGTCTGCTGTGTGCTCGCTGCGGTGGGGAGGGAGAAACTCCGATGAAGAGGACACAGTTTCACAACGAACAGGTTTGGATCTGCGTGCAAATTTCAAGTGGGGATTCGACCACAGTTAGCTATGGATGCAGCATTGCAGCTGGGCAGTGAGCACCAGCTGAGCAGGATGGACAACAAGAATGTATGCCTGTTTGGCTTGGTGGTGGATAATGCCAGTGTTGCTTTGGCCACAGAGAGACAGATCACCATGACTTCTGGCTGATGGCTGCGGGTGTCTACACTCGGCTATACTCGACAGACAGTGTCATCCTTCATGGGGTGCTGGAATGACTTCTTCTCCCAGGCATGGGAAATGTCCTCCGCACGGATTGATTGGTGGTCATGGTATGGAGATCCTAAGCAATGACTGGTTGTCTTGTCTGCTCCACAAAGGGTTAACCTCCTCTCCACGCTGTGACACCCCCACCTCCACACACTCATTTGCCTCTGATGGACCTTTCCCTCATGGACCTTTCCTCTCAGGGGAGCATCGCTGGCTCTGAGACATCCAAAAGCCTTGACAGTCAGCTTCTCTAGCCAGGCTACAGGGACACAGGCCTGGACTCAGCTCCCCTCTGCAGCTCCCCCCCTCCCCCGGATTGTGCCGCTAGTTTAACAGTTCAACCAATATCCCACAGTATTATGGAGATCTTGTGGTTTACTGGTGGTAAGTAACCATTTGGTAGATACTGATCCATAATTGTCCGATTCTAACTTCTTCCTGCAAAGTCATAGAATCAATATGAACTTTTTATGAATGTAAAAGGCCTCTAGATAAATTTAGTGTTAAAATCAAAAGCAATCTGAAACACTGCTTCTCTTTTAAAAATTAAATCCCTATCTCATCTGCAATTAAAATGGCAGAAATTTGCATGAAATGTGTAAAATTAGAGATAATTAAAATACGGCTCTAAATGTGTCTGCTGCATTTCTAAAATAAATAAATTAAAATGTCCACTGAAATCATGTGAAAGTCACACCTCCCCTCCCATTGATTTTTTGTTTACCCCACATAGTTTGTGTCTCTAGGATGTTTCATATTAAGTTAGTGCTGTAGATGTTATGAGAAGACACAGTGCCCCCAAGCAAAAAGATTTACCAACATGCTAATGTTTTATTAATAAATCAGAGAATGCCATTTTTAGTTTCATGCATGATATCGAGCTGCAACATGAAATTTTACAGGCATATCTTGTAAAAAAAGAAGGCAAGAAGCAAAGAAAAGTCATGTCCCATTATCCTCATCTGAATCCTGTTCTTAAGAAGTATGTGAAGTGCCATCAAGTCACTTCCAACTTATGATGACCCTATGAATTACTGACTTCCAAAATGTCCTATCATTAACTGTCTTGTTCAGTTCTTACAAACTGAAGACCGTGGCTTTCTTTATAGAGTCAACCCATCTCATGTTGGGTCTGCCTCTTTGCCTGCTGCTTTCAACTTTTTCTAGCATTATTGTCTATTCTAGTTATTCCAGTCTTCTCACAGTGTGACCAAAGCACATTAGCCTCAGTTTAGTCATTGTAATTTCTAAGGAGAGTTAATTCATTTATATTATTTATAGTCCACCTTTCTCACTGGGACTCAAGGTGGGTTGCCCGGAATGAGTCAATACAATCAACAGAATGGGACATTCAATAAATGATAGGATTTGGGTTGTACAACCAAGCAGAAATATAAAAAAGCAGAACTAAAGCAAGGCATAGGTGTTAATATAGCATAAGAACATAAGAACATAAGAACGAGCCTGCTGGATCAGACCAGAGTCCATCTAGTCCAGCACTCTGCTACTCGCAGTGGCCCACTAGGTGCCTTTGGGAGCTCACATGCAGGATGTGAAAGCAATGGTCTTCTGCTGCTGCTGCTGCTGCTGCTCCTGAGCACCTGGTCTGCTAAGGCATTTGCAATCTGAGATCAAGGAGGATCAAGATTGGTAGCCATAGATTGACTTCTCCACAAATGAAACAAGATTACATTGTTGGATCTAACTACTATGGGAGGGTAAGGATGGGGTGGGGGGGGGGGGTCCTGTGGGCAGATCCAGGTTGGGAAACTCCTGGAGATTTGGGGATGAAACCTGAGGAGGACAGGGTCCTCACTTGGGTACAATGCCACAGAGTCCACCCTTCAAAACGTGCATTTTTTTCCCAGGGAAACTGAACTCTGTAGTCTGGAGATGGGGCTGCAACTCTGGGGGATCCCGAGGTCCTGCCTGGACACTGGCATCCTATTCACCTCATTAAGGCGAACACCAGCAACTTGAATTGGACATGGAAACAGAGTGGAAGCAAGCGTGGATAGGCCAAGAATGGAGCAATTTTGTCTCTACAACTCACTGCAGTCAACAACCTGGCTGCAACGTTCTGCACTAATTTCAGCTTTCAAATACTTTTGAAGGGCAGCCCCATGTAGAGTGCATTGAAATCGTATAATCCAGATGTAACCAAGGCACGCGCTACAGGGGCTCAGATTATTTCTGTCTAGGAAACACCACAGTTGAAGCTGGTAAAGGGTACCATTGGACACATACTCCAAAATACAAGCCTGCTTCTTAAAGGGAAGTGCAATTTCATCTCGAATGGGTGAGCGCTTAAGTTCCAGGTCCAACAACGTATTCATCAGTTGCATGTTCAGCTGTGAGTTGGGTAATACCTGAAGAATTGGGAGAGGTGGGGATTTGGGGAGGGGCAAGACATCAGTCCAGTATAATACCATAGAGTCCACCTCCAAAGCCACCATTTGCTCCAAGGAACTGAACTCTGTTGCCTGGAGATGAGTTCTAATTCCATGAGATCTCCAGGCCCTACCTGGAAGATGGCAACCCTATGTTTTTATTCTTGCACATTCAAATAACCAACAGTTCTGTGTGAAAAGCAAATGCAAGAACATAGCATCCTATTAGAACCAAATCCCTCACTATTTCTTCAAAAAAAGTCAGAACTTTCCTACCTTTTCCTTCTTTCCTGAATGGACACTATATTTCTTCAGTGGTCCTAAAGATAAATCTAATTTTCCTAATTACCTATAATCTTTTTCTGTGTAGCCCATTTTAACCTCAGGTTTACCCCTTTCTTGTGTAAACAAATCCTAAATGGATGTTAGAGGAGCATTACTGTAGGATAACTGATCATGTAAACAAGCCCTGACATCACTGCCTGTCACCGGTATGGTTGTCAAAATAATCAGCTGATTTTTTTCTTGCTTTACCTAAACTATAGAAATATCTGTATAGAAAGCTTTTTATGGGTTCTTTTCCCCCTTCTTTTGCACTGGCAGCTTCCCCTCCTGTGAGATGTCATACCTCCCAAACACCGTTTCCCATAATGATGGGAACGTAGACGAATGAAGATGGTAACCTTCACCTAGGTTTCCTGATTCTGTATTGTGTGCAATTACCTCAAATTGCTGTGGGGGTTCTTTTTGCATGTTGGAATCTGAGGCTTTTGAATAGCTGCCCATTTCTCGCCACCAAACGTCTCCTTTTGAAGTTGATTGGTGTCCCCCAGTAACAGAAACGCTGCCTGGCATTGAAAATGACAAGATAACCGGAGTGTAATTTCACTATAAGAAAAAAAAATCCATGGGGCATCGGATGAATAACATTTCTGAGCTCCAAGAATAGCATTGCAAAGCTCACTGTGCAATTTGCAAGAGCAAGAAGAGATTCCCTCAGGCTGAGAAGAGTTAGGCCCCAACTCCTTAGTGAGCGTACTAATAAGGTGTAATTGGACAACAGGACAGAGGCCTCACCATTTCCAGTCTGTGAAAAGTGCAGTCTCTCTTCTGCCAAGTGGGCAGTGCAGGGATTCAGTTCCTTTTATCCCACTGCCAAGAAAACAAAGCCCTGACAATTGAGATGAATGCTAACATGCTGAGCCAGTGGAGATCAGAGATTATGAGGGGAGTGGTGCCCTTTTGGAGGAGAGGGCAACCATACACAACAGCACCTCAAGCTCCATGACTGAAGAAAACGTTTGCAGGAGTATAAAACCAGGCAAATAAAATACCCACCCCACCCCAAACAGGACAAAAAGAATATTTTCCAATAGAAAAACAACAGAGACATCACTTAGAGGTATTCTTATGTACTACAGTGCAATTCATTTATAAGAGTCAGTCAAATTTGAACATGCAAGCTTGCCAGCATCCAGTTGGGGCCTGGAGATGTTTTGGATTAACAACTGATCTCCAGACTACAGAAATCAGCTTCTCTGAAGAAAATGGCTGTTTAATAGGGTTGACTGTGTATCAGAACAGTGGCGGAGGGCCAAGGGGATGGGGAGGGGTGCGTCGTGCACCAGGCACATGCCTGGGGGGGGCGCAAAATCACCCCTGGCCCCTCCCCCTTTCCCCCGCGGCACCCCTGCGGCACCCCCCCCCCCCGCGGCACACGAACACACCCCAATCCCCTTCCCACACTTACCTTCGTTCCTTTTCTTTTTGTAGTCCTTTTTGAGGCCGAAAAACACAGCCTAGTTACAGTTCAGGGGAAAAACTGCCTGAGGAACTACAGTTCCCAGGAGACCTTGGGGCTCACAAGGTCTCCTGGGAAGTATAGTTCGTCAGGCAGCTTTCTCCTTGAACTGTAACTAGGCACGGGGGGGGGGGGGCAGAAAAAACACTCTGCTCACCGGGCGCAGTTTGGCCCAGCTACGCCTCTGTATCAGAATATCCTCCTGAAGTTCCTCCCCTCTCCCAAGCCTGCCCTCTCTGAGCTTTATCCCTAAACCTCCAGGAAGTTCTCAATCCAGAGTTGGCAACCCCAGTATTTAGGCTTTGGGCCTGGAATAGGTTTGCAGGTAAAGTCTGAGGAGGGTGGGGGTTGGGGAGGGGAAGGACTTCAATGAGGTACAATACCATAGTAAAAGAGAATTCCTAGAAATTTTGGAGAGGCTGGAGCAGGCAGGGGCAGGGTTGAGAAGGTGAAGGATGGTATAATGCCATAGAGTCCACTGCCCAAAGCAGATATTTTATTCAGGGAAACTGTATGAAAATCAGTTGTAGTTCTAGGAGGTCTTCAGGCCCCATTTGGAGATTGGCAACCTCTATCAGTAAAGCTCGGGAAACTTTTGCTAATTACAAGATGAACTTGGTGGTCATTAAGTTTTATTGATTCACTGGTGGGATCCAAGTTTTACCCAAGACAGTTTAGATGGTAGATCCAAAAGCGTAGGGCTTACTTGGTTATTGTTGAGACTATTTTGATGCGACTGTATTAATAGATGAAGAATGGATTAGAAAATATGCTCCCTTTAAGTGGTTTAATTAATCATCAATTAAATGTAGTTACATTTTCATGTTAGTGAAATAGTCCTATAGGTGTCATTTTGAGATATTACAACTGAACGAAAGCTACAGGCTGCCAACCCAGAGCCGCCAGCAGCAGGATGCAACACAGCTGTGGCACCACCCTCCCATCTCCAAGAGGGCTTCTCAGCAGTGTGGGGAGGCAAAACAACAACAACAACATAAGCCTCCCCATTGACAAGGAGTTCTCTGTTGGGCTGTATGGTGGCGTAAGCCAGGTGCTGGTGTTTCAGCAGGCAAAGGCCAAGTGGAAGCAACTAATGTCGGATCTTCTCCTAGCCATGAAATGACCCCACTATGCTGGTGTGGTACTCCGCTCAAGAATGCTGATGTGGTACTCTGCACCACATCTGGCTGCCCTGTAGGGCCACGGTGGCTGCCTGCTGGAGGATTTGCCCTCCATCAGGGTAAATGCCCCAGGGAGGCCAAATCCACTGGCGCGGCCCTGTGCCACCTCCATAGGCAGATTCATCTCCCTTTGGATTGGGCCATCAGGCATTTTAATATTTTATTTTTTCATTCTTTATAACAGTGTCACATATAATCTAGCTGACTTCAGAAAAGCCCTTTAGCTTCAACCAGCATTGCCTCTGAATAAAGTAAACCTTTTCTGTCTCAAAATAATCCAAATATTGCTCAAATGGAATTTTTTAAAAAATACATAGGAATATACTTTTGGAGCTCTGCTCCTGAGATGTTCATTATCCTCCACATTTCTCCCATGAGAGAATGCCAAAAGCCAAAACATATAATTCCAATTTGAGCCTCTAGACACCTGTAAATTTCCATCATGGTCTTCTCTACTCTTATATTAACCAAATTATACGTCCCACAGGGCAGGCAGCCCAAGCTACTCAACTACTGAAGCGACATCTCATTGTCAGAGACAAGAGACTAGCCTGGTCTAATCTAGCTGAGTAACATCAGCCAAATTGATCATTTCAAGAGGTTTTTTTGTAGAACACAGAACTTCAAGTGGAGAACCCAAGGCAGTTTCTTTCATCAAGCTAGTTCTAATTTAATCAAAGCATTTTTTTTAAAAAATCTAACTTCTCATTTCCTGTCTCACTGTGCCATACTTAGCTGTGTATCATATATTCATTTTATCCATTCCTGGGTTTCAGAAAACATTTTTTATAAGAGGTATAAGCCGTTGGTTTCTGCATGACTCATTCCATCCTTACTTTACCTGTGTTGCTTTTCATATTGACCAACACACATATTAGCTATATTGATGAACCTTCTGTATCATTTATTCCTCCATATTTCCTGATGGAGTTAAGCAGAAAAGGAAAAGAAAATGAATAATTTCCTCAGAACTGTCAAAATTTCTATAAGTTTCTCACCAAGCTCAAGTTGTATGTATTGTTATTATCTGAGCCTTAGCATATCATCTGAATAAGAACAATTCTTGTTAAAGTTCATGAACATTTATCCATCTGGAAGGTACCCCTTTCATTACTGAATAACTTGTTTAGATGATCTCTTGATCCTATTGAAGACTCTGCCTTGCTGATAAAGGCTGGTTTCTTAAGCAAGCACTTCAAATATCGTATTGTCGAAGGCTTTGGACAAGTCTACATAGGAACCACCAAACGCAGCACTCAGACACGAATTAAAGAACACAAAAGGCACTGCAGACTATTTCAGCCAGGAAAAACAGCAATAGCAGAACCCATAATAAACCAACCTGGACACAGAATATTATTTGAAAACACAGAAATTCTGGACCACTCTGACAACCACTATGTCAGACTACACAGAGAAGCCATTGAAATCCACAAGCACATGGACAATTTCAACAGAAAGGAAGAAACCATGAAAA
Organism: Sphaerodactylus townsendi; assembly: GCF_021028975.2. Taxonomy (NCBI): domain Eukaryota; kingdom Metazoa; phylum Chordata; class Lepidosauria; order Squamata; family Sphaerodactylidae; genus Sphaerodactylus; species Sphaerodactylus townsendi. Next base: position 36,385,525 of record NC_059425.1, on the reverse strand, counting down.
TGAACAGAACTTGGCTGCCAGTTTTGAAAAATACTAGAGTCAAGACAGTGACTAATCAGCTCCACACAAACACAGGATGACTATAGACAATAAACAATCAAAGGGAACAAAGGCCAGACTACTTCTATTCAGATGCCCTCACCTATTGACCTTGCTATCTCCATTGTTACTCACATGCTGCACTTCATTGTTACTCACTTGCCATGCACTCCTATTCAGATGCCCTCACCTATTGACCTTCACTCACAGGTATATATACTCCACTTGCTTTCCTTTCCTACTATCAGATCCTCTGAAGATGCCAGTCACAGATGCAGGCGAAACGTCAGGAGAGAATGCTGCTAGAACACAGCCATATAGCTCGGAAACCACAGAGCACCCCACTTCAAATATCCTTCTTAGTCTGATTTTGCACAGTAAAAATATCCCGTGCTATATCCAGGAGCCCAGCTGCCGCAGCAATCTTTACCCTGCTGTTGACTTTGCACTGCTCCCTGGCTCTCTTCCACTTGCACCACGAGGTCTTCGGCAATGTCTTGTAGGCATGCGTGGGCAACCTCCATTTCCTGCGTTCTGATTGGCTGAATCTCCCCCCTCCCCGCTCCCTCCATTCACTTTCACCAATTTAGTTGACTCTGCACAAAACAGGCACTGGGAATCGACGCCCTCACCTCCCCATCTAAATTCCTTGCATGTGCAAGGGAATTGCTACCCTCCCATTGGCAGCACCTTCACACGCCACTTTTCTGCAAGGTTTCTCAAGGTTTTGCAAGGTTTCTTCCTCCATGTTTTTTATTCCACTGCAAGGGGGGAGGCGCTCATTCATTAGAGGGGCAGGCCAGAGCAGCAAGGCAGGAAAAATTGCCTCGTTCTATTGCTGAGGACTTTCCATGGCAGCGGAAGCCACCAGAGCAACAGAGGGGCATTCCAAAAGGTCCTCAACCTTTGCGGTTCAGAAAGTCCCATAGCAAAGCCAGTGCTGTGGGGCTGTGCCAGGGCAACAGTGTGGCATACACGCTACAGTGCCGGGTGCTGTGGGGAACTCCCCATTGTGCCAGGGCATTCCCCGTGCCAACAACGGGGCATTTTTATGTGCAAAAAACCTCTTAAATTGAGGAGAATCATGGCTGGACAGGTCAGATGAGTAAAGCTTGGAGCAGTACCACTAACCATTTCTGGTTATGTTCTGGGGATCCAGCTTTTTATGGGTTGGATTTGGCCTCACCTTTTTCACAGCCTCTCCCAGCCCCCTCCCCTCTAAACAGAGATGCCAGGTCCCTCCTCCCCGGCTACTGGCGAGGATGGCAGGGCGGGTTGTCAGATCCAGGATGGGAAGCTCCCAGACATTTGGGGATGCAGTCTAGGGAGGACAGGTACCTCAGTGGGGCACAATTTCATAGAGTCCACCCTCCAAAGCAGCCATTTATTCCAGGGCAACTGATATCTGTAGTTTTGGGATGAGCTGTAATTCTGGGGGGTTCCAGGTTCTTAAAGCCAACATTCCTACATTGAACTAGCCATGCCTGTTAGAGCAGGACTGAGTCAGTTCCTTCTTCTCCTTGTGATAGGCTCCCCCCTGGGGCTGTGCCAACCCCTGATTGGTTGACCTAGGAGTCCTGCTGGAGTGGAAATTCCCATCATCTGGGTTGGGCCTGCAGCAGGCCTACCCATTTCCAGTACCTGCCCAGGCTGCTGGTTCTCCTTCTCCCCACTGATAACTTACTTCTCCTGGTGAAGTGGTACTGCCACATCTACTGCCTTCTCTGCTGCCAGCCCCGCCATCTGGGGTTCCTGTTGAGACCCTGCCAGGAGGAGCAATGAGTCTTTGGTAGCAGCACGCACAGTCTCTGTTGGTCACCCCAGCAGCTTTGGACATGCTGCTGCAGGGGAGAAACAAAAACTGTTTGCTTGCACAACCTGGCATACAGGGAATGCTGCAGACTCTGAGTGGAAGATAATAAAATACTACAGTTGCTAGCCTGGTTAATAGGCAGCGGTACTGCTGATCATCATCATCCTCAAATCCATCGTGCTAAGTAGCATATCGGGCAACAAGTGCTCTCCAGAATTTCCGGACTTGGGCAAGTGTTTCAGCCTCTTCCCATGGCTGATAGGCAGAGGGGAAAGTTTTGTTTTCATACTGATGACCACATGCATTGCTGCAGACTGGATAGGGGGAGAGAAGAAAGTGTCTCTTAATAATGTGTATGCACCGTAATCAGGTATGTGAGAGAGAGAAAAGCAGGACAAAGTACTTATGGCCAAAAGAAGAAGAGTTTGGATTTCTACCCCCCTTTTCTCCTGTAAGGAGCCTCAAAACAGCTTCCAAACTCCTTCCTCTCCCTAGATAAAATAGATCCTTGTCGAACACCTTTGTCAGCTGGTAACCATTTTGTTTCTCCATATTCTGTCCTAACAGTAGCCTCTTGACCAGAGTACAGACTGTGCATCAGTCTTGCATATCTTGTACAGTACCTACCATTTTCTTCCCTGTATCTTATAATGCCTCAGAATTGTTTTCACAAAATCTTGTGCAGGCACAAAAGCAGTTTGAGACAAGCTATGTTTAACTTGGGCCAGGGAAGCAGCTGCACACTGGTATAAATGATACCGGTGGAACCCTGTGACCATTTGCATGCTTCCGTTCTGTGCGGGCAGCCCTGAACCAGCCGCAGCCCGCGGAGGCACCTTCGTATGGAGGTGCCTCCGTTTTGTTTTTCAACTTGTCTTCCCGCACAGCTCCGCAGGGGCGACGGAACACAACCCCATGGCCATGACAATTCCTTGGGGATCGGAGGCCAGGAGGTGTGTCCCCTCATCCTTGCAGAGCTGCACAGGGAAAGGAAGGTAAGAGTTGAAAAAAAATGGGCACGCCTAAAAGCGCAACCCTTGACCAGGTGCTATTCACTCTGCACCAGTCGCACAATGCTGTTTTTAAAAATGAGCGAATTTCAAATACAGCATTTCCCCACCGGTTGCAGGGAAAAAGCACAGTACTGCCTCATTGCAGAGGCGGCAGCCGTGCGAACAGTGCCCCAGGAACGGTGTTTTTACCATTCCTGGGACGCTGTTTTTGGCCCGTGTGGAACAGGCCTTAGTTCAAGGAATTAGCCTGAGGGGGGCTTTCTCACAAATTCTGGTTGTGGAAGGACTCGAGCACATATTTGGTTTTTGTGTCCATATTAGATCATTGTATAATCCTATAGTCATCAAATATCCAAATGGGATGCAATTCACAGTTCTGAATGTAAGTAAAAGTGTATGCACACATGTGTATAAACACACACACACACGCATATGCTCCCCCTATTCCCCATGCCTAGGTACATTACCGTTCTTTGAAAGACCTTGATTCTCATCTTTGTAACATTTCCCTAAGTGTGACTGAATAATGGGCTTTTAGGGAGCGCTATGGTTTTTTTGTACCATTAATTCAGACAAGCATTGTTAGTCAAATAAGCAGCATTTAATTCCCAATAGCTTGCGTATTTCACTACCTACCAGCAAATAAATAAACAGAATTGGCACAATAGCAAACAAATTATGGGGAAATAGACTATGGAGGTGACCTTTGAACTGATCACCTCTTAGGTAAGGGTGAATGTTTATTAATGTGGTTCTCATTGTTGCAAAGACCAAGTTTTTGTTTGTTTTCACACAATTCGTTGCACACATTTTCTTGAAAGCACTGAATTTTCACGACACAGATAGTGATAAAAGAAAACAATGGACTTTCCCTTTTCCTCATCCCTCCTGCTTTTCCAGTGTATTTACTGGCCATTCTGAGGCAGCTGATAGATTAGACCTGTTTATTTGGAAGGACAATATAAAGCAATTATTTCTGAATTGCTAATTTTCCAACCCACTGTACATCTGAAGAATGTAAGAGGAGCCCTGTTGTATCAGCATCTTGTTTCACATAGAAGCCAACCAGTGGCCCTGGGGAGCCAACAAACAGGGCATAGAGTGCAAAATCTCCTAGCCCTCGTGTTCAAATGTCTGCTGGGTATAATTATGGTAGTTCTCTTCTGCCATCATTGCTAGCAACTAGCCTTTCGTGTTAAGTAAGTAGCTTTTCATGGTCTCCATGAATATCTGTCTAATCCCTTCTTAAAACCATCTGTTCTTGTAGTCATTACTACATGTACTTGCATAGCAAAATACTGCTAAGAACAGATTTTTTAAGGTTCACAGAATGATTACTGGAGTTTATAGAAGATATAATTTTGTTGATGACAACTGTTTTGTAAATCAGGTTCATGGTTACAGGTGGCCATCTCAAGATCCATTTCCTAATATTTTGTAAAGCCAGTTGCTTGAGCTGAATAGACAGAAGCCACTCGGTATCACTGGCATATCTCCAATTATTAATGTTTCTTCCCCCAATTTTCATTCCACCTTCCTCTAAATCTAATCCAGCTGTCCTTATGATATCTTCTTCACATAGATTGAAGAGATGGGGAGATAAAATGCATCTTTGTCTAACACCTGTGCCAAATGGAAACCATTCTGTTTCTCCATATTCTGTCCTAACAGTAACCTCTTGTCCAGAGTACAAGTTGCACACCAAAACATGGTGTGGCACACCCATTTCCTATAAAACCAGCCACAGCTTTTCACGAGCCACATGCCTTTCCGCAGTCTATGAAACACAGGCTGATAGTCTCCTGAAATTCTCTCATATGCTCCAGTAACCAATGCAAATTTGTAGTATGATCTCTACTGCCTCTTCATTTTCTGAATCCAGGTTGAACATCAGGCATTTCTTATCCTATATATAGTAGCAGTCTTTGTTGTATGATTTTGAGCGTCACTTTATTCGTGTGAGAATTTAATGTGATGGTCTGGTACATGATTATCAGCACATCTTATTTAGGGGTGTGATCAATTTCTTCTCAGGCACTTGCATAAAAGCTTTCAATTTCTTCCTCATTAGCATCTGTAACTGGCGCATAAACTTGAATGATGGCTATGTTGATAGGCCTTCCCTGAAGCCCGATTGATATTATTTTGTCAGACTTTGCATTTTAGACCCTGACTGTCTGAGCTACATCTCACCGCATTATTAAAGCAACTCATTTTTTGTCATTCCCAAGGAAAACACTTTGTAATTTTCTAATCCAGTCCTAATTCAGTCCACTTCAGTTCACTGACTTCCAGGATTGACATGTTTAAACATTTTATTTCTTATTTTAAGATTTCAAACTTACATTGATGCATGATTCTGATATTTCATGTTCCTACTATATGTGTCAAACAGCTTTGGACTTTCCTTTTGCATCCATTCATGCCAACAACGTCCTTTTGGCTTTTAAAAGCAATGCAGTCATGATTTCAATATATTGATAGAGGTATGCACAAAAATGGAGGAGTTCTGTGATGCCTCTGATGAGGATGGCACATTTCCTTAAAAATTCTGATTATATAAGGCACATAAAGAAGAAAAGAAACTGATTCCACAGTTGTGAAAATGCAGAGGGAGGCCCAAACCAATTCCAGCACTTGTGGATCAGGTGCCAAGGAAATCAAGAGCATGCTGAGCAGGCAGAAAAATCCGAAGTTCAAACCCCCACATGCAATTTAGTTTCCCAAAGTTCCCCAGCCTTGTAACATATTGGTGTATAAAACCAATATGTATAGACAAGAAGCAAAAAAAGAGCTCACTAACTCTGCTACCACATACAGCTGAGTCCTATCGCTCTTATGCATGTTCTCCTCATGTGACTACCATGTTTACATACTGCACATACATTAGCTCAGTCCCCACAATCAGGAATCTATTCCTGCTCATAAGAATGAATAGTTTATTAGTTTATTACGGCCACAAGGCCAGCAAAAAAACAAAGACAAATTCAAATTGTGCACCTGTTCATAAGAAAGATGGTCAGAAGAAATTCTAAGTGTTACCAGAATTTAAGCACAGAGCTGCTTTTACAAACACTCTCAATCACAGGGGTGGAGTCTACATGCAAGCACTTTGTGCACACATGGATGCTGTTGGAAGTAACACTGTTTAGCATGCAGAGGAACTGAGCAGAAGATGCAGTCAGATAGGGTGTAAAGGTAGTGATCCCTCTATCCTTTTGTGTCATGTCTTGTTTGTCCTTGGACTGATACTCTTACATCAAATATCCTTCTTCTTCTTCTCAGAAGTAAATTCATACACACACTCTCTAACTAGCAAGTTAGCAGCATGCTTTCTCTTCCTTCTTTCCCACCCTGAATGTAGTTTATTTATTTATTTTATTTATTTCTAAGTGTTATATACCGCCCTGCCCCCGAAGGGCTCTGGGTGGGGAACAACATAAAGTTAAAACATATACAGTTAAGACCATTAAAATAAACACAGCGATAAATATAATAAAACAGCGTCAGCAATAAACTCCTTATTAAAAAGGAAATATGGGTCCCATGGATAGTAAAGGGACCCAAACACAGGAGAATAAAGAAGCACTTTATCAGCGGCTGGGCACTCCAAAAGCCCGGTGGAACAACTCCGTCTTGCAGGCCCTGCGGAACTCACCAAGATCCTGCAGGGCCCGGACAGCTGGAGGAAGAGTGTTCCACCAGGCCGGGGCCAGGGCCAAAAAGGTCTGGCCCGAGTGGAGGCCAGCCGTATCATTGAGGGGCCAGGAACCACCAGCAGATTGCCTCTGTTAAACACAGATGCCTAGTAGGGACATATGGGGTTATTCGGTTCCAGAATAGACATTTATTTAGTTCCAGAATAGACATTTATTCTTGAACTTTTTAATTGGTGTGTTGCCACTTCTCTGTGCAGTAAACTGCCAACAGTTGCCCTGTTCACATTCTGGCCGTAATGCACAGATGGGGTGTGTATGTGTGCTTGTTCCCTCTTCCCCTCGATGTATGCTGACCATGTAACGTTTTAAAATTTATTTTGCCATCAACTCACAGTTGATTTGTGATGACCCCATAGAGTTTTCAAGACAAGAAACTTTGGAGATGGTTTGCCATTGCTTGCCTCTGAGTCTCAACCCAGATATTCCTTGGAGGTCTCCCATCCAAATACTAGCCAGGGTCAGGGTTGAGAGTATGTACCTGGCCTTCTATGACCCAGCAAGCTTCCATGGTCCAAATGGGGATTTGAACCTGGGTCTAGTTCGACACCTCAATTACTATACCATCCTAGCTCTGATGTACCCTGATATGCCATATATGCAGGATTGGGGGGAACTGTGAATCTCTGATTATGAGCTTCTACGCAATTTGACAGTTTCTCAGATTTCTTATGGTTAACCCATTTGCAAACAAGGTTTACATTTGTAATTCAGATGTGTTTCTGATCTGTTAAAAGTGAGCAAATTTGTCTCAGTAATTGACAAGCTGAGCTGTATAGGGGGGCGTAGGTTTGTTTTTTTCTTTTAATGGATCAAATGAATGAACTCTCAAGAAAGTTTAATTTCAGAAGCATCATTGTACATGCTAACAAATCAACACCAGTGGTTACACCAGTGAGGTGTAGCAGTTAAAAGCGATGGATTCTTAACTGGTGAACAGGACTGGACATGAAGTTTGCTAGGTGACCTTGAGCTAGTCATAGTTCTCTGAGAACTCTCTCAGGCCCACCTACCTCACAAGGTATCTATTGTAGGGAGAGGAAGGGAAAGGAGTTCGTAAGCCACTTTGAGACTGCTTATGGTTGAGAAAATCAGGATATAAATCCAACCACCACCACCACCACCACCACCACCACCACTTTTTCTTTTTCTCCTCCTCCTACTCCTCCTCCTACTCCTCCTCCTCCAGAAACATGAACTCTTGTCTCCTATGAGACTTCCCTGTTTACAGATACATGTAATATCTCTTAGTCGCAGCAAACACAGCAATCCTCAGACATGCTCATAGGACAGCAGTTGAGTTTAATAAAGAGAAGCCTGGAGACACAAAGTCTTTGAACACAGAGAACAAGAACTACAAGACAGCAACAAAAGCTCATGATAAAACACCAGGCTTAATAAACATCAGGTGTGCTAGGGGAACAATCCTACTTAGAGGAACATACATCACAATACAGGAATGATGTAAAAACCATTGTGAGAGGGAGACAGTGGTGGATTCCACACAGACCGAAAACAGTGGAGTGCAGTCAGCGTAAATGGAAATGCAGCTTCCCTGTGGTGTTTGCATGACTGGGCTTCCCATGGACAGCATGCAAATTGGCCGGGCCATGGGTTTTTGCACGGAGGTGCGGCAGGTTTTTTGTTGTTGTTGGCTGTCCAAATGTATACATGAACCCCCCACAGCCACGCTGACATCCTGTGCGACCTGGATACGACCCTGTGTGCCTGCGTGGCTACGTGGAAATGAGCCGGAAATTGTAAAAAACATACAAGCACTGCCGAGGTGGAAGCACCTCCTGGCCGGCCATTCACTTAGTGCCAGTTGCAGAGTGGCATTTTTGAAAAGCAAGTCAGATATATGCCAGTTTGGGGAAAATAGGACATTGCGGCTTTGCTTCTGCAGTGGCAGCTGTGCAAAGTCCTCCCCCAAAATGGTGTTTTTACCATCCTCACACCACTGATTTTGGCCTGTGCGGAATCCACCAGTGAGAGGGAGACAATGACTGAATGGAAAGGAACCTTACAACTGGCCTTATCCATGGATTTCCAGTAGTAAAAATATTGTAGCATCCTGGTGTCTTACTAAAAGGAAGCAGCTGTCATGACACTGGAAGCATGTGTGAATGGAACCAAAGCTGGATCATAAACAGTTATCAGAAGCAAGGAGCAAGATCTCCTGACTGACTTGACTTTGGAGAACAGAAGTTAACCCCAGTAGAGCTCTGTGGTTTTTAAAAAGTGTGTTACCTTTACGGCACTTTAATTGGATTTTATTTGCATTCTAACAATGCATTTTACAGTGGCTTTTAAATCTATTGTTTCCTGCTTTGATTCTTCTGGGATAGGAAAGACTTATTTCAAAGAAACGGTTGGAAAGCCATACTCTGTGAATGACATGTCATTCATTCATTGAGTATTCATCTGAAATACAAATGAGTATCTCTGATTTGCAATGGGGCAGTGAAGTATCACTGTAAGCTACAGTGAGGGAAGGACACAGAGGCTCAAAGATTTTGCCTAGTGAGAATGAAACACACTAAACTCAGTCACATTAATAAATGAACACTGTTTCTGGTAAAGGCTCTGTTCTCGGGTAAGTTTCTCCCATAGCTCTGCAGAGAAGTTGGATCGCCTACTGCCATAGTAATTTCTTAAAGCAGATGTTATCCCTTTAATTAGCTCTGGACCTCAAATAAGCTCAAGCCTTCTCTTCTCCCACCCCCTATTTTCAAGCCGAAAGGAATTGGTCCCAGTGTGTGCGTTCCATATCCGTATTTAGCATCATCTCATAAACAGCAGTGAAAACCCAGCAGGCCCCTGATGAAGATACATTAGCTTATTTCTAATTTAAAGTTATGTTGCTTAACCTTAGTGAAATTGGTCACCAGTGGCCAACTGTTTGTATAGCAAGTTGATGACCAAATGTCTGCAATAAATTATCGAACTCACCATGTAAACGAGTGGAAACTACTGTTTTGTTTAAAAGCCTGGTATGCTAGAATGGTAAAATAATTGCACCTGAGGCTTGAATAGCTGAGGAGACCTGTTTAATACCGAAGAGTCTTTTGCAGAAAGGTTGGTGCTTTCTTTTTAATGCGACTCAGCAAGACACTTGTAACATTTCCCCCCCATCCATCAGTCCTGCCCCTCACATGGTGTTGTCTGTCTAGAAAAACTTTGGAAATGTCCAAGCTTACAGTTGATTAAAAAATAATTGCTAAATCAAGTCAGTGCCTTATTTAGACATTGGGTGGATTAAAATAATTAACCAATTTCGGTGGTTAACAAGAAACAAAATGGAATTTGCACGAATAATTATATTCCCAACATCTAGTTGGAATCATTGTAGGACCCGATTTCAAGAAGCTAGCAGAATAGCTGAGATAATCATCACGTATAGGAGTAAGTAATTGACACAACTTTAATGTTTAATAATGAATTGAATGCCGAGGGCAATATTTCTTTAAAACTGTGCATTGGAAGTGGAGGGGTGCAGCAAGGACTCTTATTCTTACAGAGAAATATCAATTCTGCAACAAAAAAAAATGCTTAAGCCAAATATAAAAACTATTTTCTTAATCTATTGACATGGAATGAAAGTTAAACTGAGAAATATAGTTTACGAGACAGTACACACATGAAACATATGTTACATCTGGGCTCCCCACCCCCTCCCTGTATGCCAGATAATTCTACTCTGTTCTCCCGCTGAAAAGTGAAAGGGTGGCTGCAAACAATTCAGGATTTTGAAGGCCAGCTTTTCCCCACTGAATTAAACTCCCTGTGAATTAAATCGAGAGTAAAACATATAATATTTTCTTGCCTGAAATGTAACTCTGCTTATTAAATATTTCCCTATGCAGCATCATCCTAAATAAGCATGAGTGAATTTCCCCACTGTTGTTTCTTTTGACATTTGCTCATAATTCTTTCAACCATTTTGGTTTTCCACCTTTCACTCTAGGTTTTGTAAATTTGGTTGTATTCTGTGTGCATCTTGAATAGTTTTTATTTGCTTGGTATACATGTCATTTAATCATACAATATTCATAAATTGTATAATACTGATGTATTGAGACACAAATAATGTTGAAAAAAGCAAACATTTTGTGGGGAAAAAGTCAGTGTGTGGAAACAAAAACTAGTAAAAAAATAAAGAATTGTTGATTTGCAAATGTGAGAAGCAAAATTGAAATGGAGACTTTCCAATTGGGCCTAAGGGGATGAGAAATTCTAAATCACCGCTAATCCTAAACATTTTTTTTTCAACTGAATTCTCTGACTTCTGTGGGACTTACTCTTTAGTAAATGTGCACAGGATGACAGGCATAACATTTCAGCTGCATCTAAAATCTCTAACTTTGGAGCAAATGACACACACACACACACACACACACACCATTCTCAGAGATGCACACAGATACAGGCAAACTAATTTAACATCTTTACAATGCCTCTGTGTTCTAAATTTTCTCAGACTCCACAATAAACACCCCCCAATTCTGCCCTCCCCCCATCATTTTTCTAATGTTATGTTTTCTCCAGAAGGATCAGTGGAATGATTTAAAAAAAGAGCATGGGGTATTTTATCCCCCTCTTTGAATGCTAAATTTCTAAGTGTTTTCTAGCTATTTCACCTTAGACATTATTCTTGCTACTGCATGTCATTCTACAAGAAGAATGGGGGGGGAGGCACACATTTTGATTGATTTTAAAAAATATGATTCTTGATAAAGCCCAATACAAATACTGTTTAGGAAGGATTTATACAAATGTTTATATTTCTAAAAGCAGGGGAGAAATAGAAAGGGTGTGGGTGTGCTGCTTTGAATTTTAATCAGTCCAGCTCTGCTTCTCCGCCAATCAGAAAGCAGGTGGAGCAGGCAATTACTGTTTCATATAATTGATGCTGTAAAAAAGGATAATGGCTATGTGTCTTTTAGTTGTGATCTGTGAAAATAACTTTCAGGGCAGGTTCTCTAATAGTAAAAAATAAGTTTGCACAAGCCCCAAAAACCAAAATATTAAAAGAATCAGCGTTCACTATTTTAATAAGGGAACATGAATCCGGAAATGCATTTAGCACCAGGTTATATAAACACATCCTAATGAGATACTATAAAATCCATCACATTAAGGGGCTGCTTTCCTACAAGGTATATTAGCTCAAAAATGTTCAGTATATTAAGTCAGTACACAACAACTCCATGCAATAAAGGAGGCCTGTCAAGATAAGACACATGCTTTAGCCCTTAACTGTTCTGTTTTGCACATTTTATAAGGTTCTTTGAATACATGAATAACATAAGTTATTCCCATCTCTTTCTTAAGCAATCTCTGAAATGACTGTGACCTGAAATTGGAATTCTTGTAAACACCCAGCCAGAGAAAATGTTTGCCATTTGGTTTTAAAGAGACGGTACATGTTTAATTATCCTAACTTCTTCTTAGAGAATGCTATTAACATTCCCCATTAGCGTCATCTCATTGGCTCTTCCTGCTGCTCCACCTTAGGGGCAGCAATAGGAGCTAATTTCATTGCTCCCAAGTGCATAATAATGACATTTTTTTTGTCTTGTCTCTCAGGCAGTGTTCTATGGGTAGAGTACAAGAGGGAAATGTTTCTCTTTTTAGAAAATCAAAGATTGTCAGAGTCCACCCCTTCCCAATGAAAGGGAACTCTTTCATTTTTTGACTCTGTGTGTGTGTGTGTGTGTGTGTGTGTGTGTGTGTGTGTGTGTGTGTGTGTGTGTACCATTGCTTCACACAAATAAATGACTTCAGATCTTTGGCCACCGATAACAATGCATAACGTGTTCGTCCATGTGCCTGCACATGGATTCCTGAAATGACCACTTTGTTCAGAACCATCTCAAAGAAATAACATAAGAACAACAGGGAGATACTGCCTTAATGTAAAAATACCTCTGCCTTTTCTTTGCAGTGTAAAAAAGAAAAGAGAAAGATGTGAAAAAAATACATGTGAATCCAAGGCTACTGAATCAAGGGAGGTTGTACCAATATTTCCCCTCACTGTACATTATTTGTATTCAAGGTTTTTGAAATGACATTGTAATCTGATGATGCACCGGTCTATTATATTGTCTACGAGGACAAATATCCTTACGTTTTCTCTGAAGAACTAACACAATTTTTCCATGTCATAGGTGCATAATATTCTGGCGGTCATAAGGAATGATGCTATTAATCCACTCGGGCAATCTCCAGGTCTGATTATTAGGGAAATAAATTTGCATGCTGCATGGGAGCTAGGTGAATCACCGAGAACACAAATTATATTTCCTGACAGCAAGTTAGAGAATGGAGCCGCATCGCAGGGCTTTCCCCCCTCTCCCTCCCCCCCTCTCTCTCCCCTTCGTTTTTCCCATTCTCTGAAAGCTATAGAATTTCAATTCATTACATGAGATTGGTTAGAATTCAAGTCTCTTTTTAAGTTGATATTAAGTTGAATCTGTTATCTCTAGGAAGGCTAGCTGGTTCCCCTGAGTATCTACCTAATCACTACTTTTAAAAAAATCGAAACATATAGTTAGTGTCATGATTTAGGTACCAGAGCTAGTTTATTTATCAGTGCAGAGAGAGATAATTTCAATTTGAGGCTTGGGAGCCCTCATGAATTTAACTCTCTTGAAAGGTATCCCCCCTGACTTTTCCTCTCTGTCTTGCTTCCCCTTACCCCATGCACACCCCAGTTGCGTAATTGTGGCTGTCGTGAAATCCTTCAATACGTTTTGAAGCTTGGACAGGATGCTGGCTTTTCTGAACAATTTTAAACCATCAATCAAATGAGGGAAAGTGAAAGGCTAGTACTTTGAATGCATTACTACCTGGTGTAGTATACATATAAAATCTTAAATGGTCCAGGACCATGGTATTTAAATGGACATTGACTCCCATACAAACTTGCCTGACAGTGACAGTGTGTTCCCCCACCATCTGAATTAAGACACTAGAAACAGAACCTTCTCATGGAAAGGGGGCATGCTAGGAGAGCAGGGCTTAGTGTCAGAGAAGTTGCATTATACTCAGAAGGTCTAAGGTTCAATGGCTTCTGTAACACAAACCGAACAGGGGGGAAGAAAGGGATTCCCCTTTCACAAGTTCCAAGCCCCAGAGACTTATTCCCTCAGGAATTATTCCTTATTGACTTTAAGGATCTCCCTAATAATAAGCCTTACAGCTCCACAACAAAAGGTTTTATTTAAAATAAACAGTAACATCAAACATTTCTTTGGTAGGGTTGAGGAACATATAACAAAAAAAGAACAGAACAGAAGTACGTATTGTCATTCAGACAGTTCATTTAAGCTCTCAAATGGTCCTATGACCAACAGTGGATCCCTGCCTAGAATCCCCGTGCGTTCCTAGGGCAACCCTAATTTTATATATTTCAGTAAACCCTGAAAGGTTTTTGGGCTCAGACTCTTTTTCTGGAGTCTCCCTCACTCCAACTCTCCCCAGAGAGACAAAACCCCACAGCACTCCAGCTGCCTCCTTTTCTTCTCCCAGGCAATCTCCCCCAGCCAATCAGGACTGGGCAGGACTTAACTATTTCAGTGCAGTTTCTCACTGGAAATCACTTCCCAAATATGGACATTTGTCACAGCTTCCCACATTGGTGATGTCCGCACAGCAGAAATAAAGCATCTTGAGGATGTTTTGAAAACTGTTTTGGGGAAGAAGTTCGCACAGCTCTCTCCCTCAAAGGATTTTCAAAATGTTTTATTTTACTCAATTCGGGTTTTTCAAAAATCGCTAAATTAGCAATCTTCTTTTTTCCCTCAACCCAGGCTGAATACATTTCCTGCCTGCTGAGCAAACTAAAGCAGGCAGGAAACACTTTCTTTCTTCCACCCAAACCTCTTACTTTCACTTTTGCCATTTGCAGCCACCATTTTGTGCACTGCAGCAGAGATTCTCCAAAGGTTCCCCATGGAGGTTTCCTCTGCTTGCAGCTCATCCACCCGTGATTTCCATGTAAAAGGTAGCTGAATAAAGTTTGTTTTGCCTAGCAATCTTGTGCATGTATCATTGTTCCTCTCTTTTTTGGTTTTGAGGGGAATGTCTGTGAAGGTACAACATCACGATAAGAAAAGCAACAATATGCATTTATTTGTATTTGTAGCTTCGCAGACATACCCTTCAAAGCAAAAAAAAAAAAAAAGGCTAAATGGCCTGAACATGGGATTGCTAGGCAAAACAAACTGTTCATCTGCAGAACTGCAGTCAAAACTCTACTCATGACCTGAGTTAGATCCTGACGGAAGTGACATTACTCCATGGGTCAGTAATGACCCGATGCTTGCACAGGGGACTACTTGTACCTTTTTAAGGCAATCTAATTTGTACTTTTCAAATTAAAGAAAATGCTCAAGCCAAAAGGTGCTCTAGTTGATACAAAAGAATACATTAAAGGCCAGAACTAGCTCTGTTAATGACACCCACAAGTTAGTACAGTCCCAAGAGCTCTGAATGACGGTTGCCAGATTTTTCACTAGCTAGCAGGAAATTCGCTTGCATGCAAGATTCAGGAAGCACTTCTGGGCACAAACACTTTCACTACCAATCAAAATGCAGTCTATTGTTGCCAACTTTGGCCCAGGAAATTCCTGAAGATTTAGGTGTGGTGCCCATGGCAGTAGGAGTTTGGGACAGATCTCATTTAGAATCTATGGTATACCATCATGTTGGCCCTCCAATGCTGCCATTTTCTCCAGGGCAACTGATACCTGCAGTTTGGAGGTCAGTTGTAATTTCAAGAGAACTTCATGCCCCACTTGGAGGTTAGCAACCCTAATATAGTCTGTTAACAATCTTCCAGGAAGATTTACAACATTATCCACAAAGATAGACACAAAGATGAAACACCATCTCTGCACTAATCAATAAACTAGCCCTGGTACCTAAATCTGGTACCTGAATTAAGGAGGAATGGAATTCAGTGCACAGTAAACTTCCCTGACAGAAAGGGATAGAATGGTGGAAACTGACTCATTCTTACATCATTGGCAGTTTGCCATCACCTGCAACTTTTTCAGATTTGGTGATGATTTATTCCTTGAGATCAATAGCACAGGCAATGGGCACCTACAAGGGTATCACAATATGCCAATATTTTTATGGTTGACCCAAGTGGTGCTTCCTCAGCTAGCATCCGTTAACACTGCTCTTGTACCTGAGATGTATTGATGACATTGTAATCATTTGAAAGCTTGGGAAAGTAGCACTGGTGAAGTGTCACCAGGCCTTTAGCAGCTTCCACTCCACAATCAACTTGACCATGAACCAATCCACCGAAGAAATACATTTTCTTGATGCCACTGGGCAAATACATAATGAAAGCATAAAAACCACCTTATACCGGAAACTTATTGATTGCCACAGGGGGAGCAGCCGCCGCCCCTGTGGCTCTACAGCACTGTTTGGAGGCGGTCGCTGGTTGGTTGCGGCAGAGCAGGTTGAAACTGAATCCATCGAAGACGGAGATCCTCTGGCTCGGCCGTGAGGGGGGGAGGGTCTTTCCAGCCACCGGTGTGGGAGGGGGCCACTTTGGCACTGACCCCCTCCGTACGCAGCCTGGGGGTCCACCTGGATTCGTCTCTGTCAATGGAGACCCAGGTGGCCCATACAACCCGGGCTGCCTTCTTCCATCTTCGCCAGGCCCGGCGGCTGGCGCCCTTCCTCTCCCAAGCGGACCTAGCCACTGTGATCCACGCAACGGTCATCTCCAGATTAGACTATTGTAACTCGCTCTACGCGGGCCTTCCCTTGCGTTTGATCCGGAGATTAAAACTGGTCCAGCATGCAGCGGCGCGCCTGCTTGCAGGTAGCGCCACCTGGCTACATATTCAACCTATACTGCGCCAGCTGCACTGGCTCCCGGTGGAATTCCGGATCATCTTCAAGGTGCTGGTATTGACCTTTAAGGCCTTACGCGGCCTGGGACCATCGTATCTTCGAGACCGCATCACCCCATACGTCCCTGCACGGCCTCTCCGATCGGTTGAGGCCAATTTACTGGTGGTCCCTGGCCCCTCGGCGATACGGCTGGCCTCCACACGGGCCAGAGCCTTTACGGCTCTGGCCCCGGCCTGGTGGAACGCTCTCCCTCCAGCTGTCCGGGCCCTGCGGGACCTTGGTGAGTTCCGCAGGGCCTGTAAGACGGAGCTGTTCCGCCGGGCCTTTGGAGGAACCGGCCGTTGATGGTGCCCCCGCCCTTGGCCCGGCCCTGACATCTGGGCCGGGCCCTGACATCTGGGCCAACTGTCATCTCAGACTCGCCATTCCTCCCTTTTGGAGGGGGGAGGGAATTTTTAGATTAGAATACTGGACGCCTTCCCCCCCTTTTGGGGGAGGGGAGGAAATTACAATAGTAGACTATTGAAAGCCATTTATTTTACTGTAATTTATTATATTTATTAGGAATGCTTTTTATGGTTGTCGCTGCTTTTAAATGTTTTAACTACTTACATTGTTTTCCCTCTGCTGTACACTGCCCAGAGCCCCCCGGGGATGGGGCGGTATAAAAGCTTAAAAAATAAATAAAATAAATAAATAAAAATATCAACATGCCTCCATTGCATGTATAGTGGTTAAGAGCAGGTGGATTATAATCTGGAGAATTGGGTTTGATTCCTCACTCCTCCACCTTATCTGATGAACTAGATGGGTTTCCACTTGCCTACATTCCTGCTGTGTGACCTTGGGCTAGTCACAGTTCTTCAGAACTCTCTCATTCCCACCTACCTCACAAGGTGTCTGCTATGGGGAGAGGAAGGGAAAGGAACTTGTAAGCCACCTTGAGTCTCCTTACAAAAGAGAAAGGTGGGATATAAATCCAAACTGCTGCTGCTGCTGCTGCTGCTGCTGTTCCTCCTCCTCCTCCTCCTCCTCTTCTTCTTCTTCTTCTTCTTCTTCTTCTTCTTCTTCTTCTTCTTCTTCTTCTTCTTCTTCTTCTTCTTCTTGCCTCGCTTCTGCCTTAATAATAAAAGGGCTGAGGCCCATTTTAATTCCAAGACATATCCTGTGGTTATTCACCAGATGAAACCTCTGCACATCTGGACACAAATGTGAAAAACACCTCCTCCCTGAGCTGAATAGGAACCTAGATTCTTATCTCACTGCAGATGTTGCCCTTCTTATCTCACTGCAGATGTCGTTCCACCTTCTAACAAGATAAAAGGACTCAGAAATTTCCTTTCCAACACGTATCTGATGAAGGGAGCGTTGACTCTCAAAGACTTATACCCCCAAAAATCGTGTTGGTCTCAGAGGTGCTATTGGACACAAATTTAGCTGTTTGATATCAATGCAGATGGTGTTTTCATAATTCCCCCCCCCCATTTAGCCTTTTCTTCATTATTAAATTTGCAAAGAACTGAAGCAAATAAGAAGAGAATAAATGTCTCTACATCCTAATGTATTAATTAAGCATGCATTTATTATAATCAGGGTTTTATAGACAAGCTGTAAAAGAAAATGTGATTTTTCAGTGATAAGCATAAAGCAATTCACATATGGTAATAGGGGTACTGTACTGAGAAGATTGCCAATGTACCCCTACCACTACCACTTCATAGTCAGCTATTCTAATGTAGCAAACAACTCTCAGTTAATCACTGCTGTCCTCCGTATCTAATCCTGCAACCGGGCCCAGCCCCTAAGAAAATACTTCCCCATTCAATAGTGTAAGAATGAATCAATTTCCACCATTCCGACCCTTCCTGTCCGGGAAGTTTACTGCATGCTGAATTCCATTCCTCCTTTTCAGGTTTAACTAGCAGAATTTATAAAATTACTTTCAAAATTTCCACACATGTGTTTGCTGCAACTGTGACTTCTTTCCATTCATTTGTATTTACTCCCCCACCCAACTTAGTGATACATGTGTATTTCCTGATAAAACACCACAAATAAACAATGTTGATACATTTGTAAGTATGACTGACTCCAGATTCTTTTTGTGTGTGCGATGATTTACGAATTTCCACATTCCTGTGTAACACTGATAAAACGCCATACAAAAGATTTATCACGCAGTCATGTACACAGTCACATCAAGATTGCTTTTTTGGTACTGTTTTATCAATGAACACAAGTGTATCAGCAATGCAGTGGAGAGGAAAAGTCATTAATGAGCTGAAGGAACTGAAAGTGGTGGCAAACTGCCCAGGCTTGGTGCTCCATACAAAGTAGAACAATAGAGCATTTTTGAACACATACATATTGGTAAGATGGGGAAAGGAGAGGCATATATGTATGAATGGAAAGATCTGAAAGACGTGGCCAATTGCACATGCATAGAGCAGATTGTGGAAAAGTGGAAATAGACAGATGAAAAAATGGATTCTTCCAATTGTGTTGGTTACACTTAAGAAGTGTGGGGGGGAGGGGTGTTCGGCAAAGCCAAACCCACCCCACCCCAAATGCTTTATTGGTATTGGGGGAGGGGTTCCTCCCAAAAAATGGTAATTGAAAGGAGCCTAATGGTAATTGAAAGGGAATCAAAAAGTGGATCCTGAATAATGTTGATTTTTAAAAAAATCCTGAATAATGCTGATTTGGTTTAATGCTAAACCCAGGACTTGGCTAAGTCCGTCCCCCCCCCCCCACACACACACACCTTTCTCTCCTGTAAGGAGACTCAAAAAGGGCTTACAACCTCCTTTCCCAGAATGAACTTGCTCCTGGCTCAGGCAACCCAGGGGACCATTGAAGGGAAGAGTAACCCTTTAAAAGGAGCCAGAATCTGAGGCCAGGGCAGAAGTTCCTAGATGTCTCCTTAATGACAAAGAACAGTCCAGTCAAGGCAGTAGAGGGATTTGATTCTACCTCTTCTACGCTTCTGAGTCCAGTGATGACTCAGCTGAGCTGGCAGATTTCACCAGAGAGGTCCCCTTGGGTGAGGCTGGGGCAGTGGAATATATATATTTTTTGGAAATGGCTATCAAGCTGCGGAAAAGCCAGATGAATCATGTCTCCTTCAAAATGATTGAAAAGTCTAGTGATGTTCCTGGTTTCCCTTAGAAATGACATCACACTATTGCCAGTACCCCCATGCCCCCACAATTTTTTGTGAGTTGCCCGGCCAGGCTGACCAACCACATCCACCACATCCACCCACGCAATGTTTCCATTTGTTCTTATTATATATAAACAAGTTGTCTGTCTTTCCCACACGCTCAAATTAAATTTATGCCAACAGGGCTGAAAAATCACTCAACTTTTAGCAAAAATGTGCACACACACAAAAACTTTGAGAGTTTTTTGTTCAGCCCTATTTTTTTTCAGTACGGAGTTACGAAATAGGAATACACCCCTCCCCTCTAAAAGGTATGTCTTGTCAACAATACAGTAAAAAAGAACACCGAAACTCACTTATAGAATCTAGTCTAAAATTGTCTTTTGTTTCCCGAATATCTTGGATATAGTTGATGATCACAACAAAGGGGATTTTTTTTTTAAAAAGTACTGGCATAAGGTTTGTGATCATAGTTGGGCAGGAAGTATTTCCCACATTTAAGGAAAAGGAAATTGACTTTGGAAAAAATTCAGAGGCCCTCAAATTAGGATGCACTTTAATGTGCCAAGTGTTATTTCCTCTTTCTGAATGGAAATATTGTACGTATTTTGGCACTAGGCTCTAAAATGTCTGAGACTTGTTAATTCCCTCACTTTGAGAAGGAATCCCTTTTGCGGACTGTTTAAAAATAGAACAGGCATGGGGGTGAGGAAGTTTTTCCATTACAGAAAGAGGGGCAGACAGCAGAAATATCTGCAGAGAGGATACAAGCTTTTGAGATACGAGATTCACAACGAGGTTTAAAGTAGTGCTGAGAGAAATACAAAGGTTCGTTTTTCAGCTCAAAAGTAGTGATTTCAGAAGGACTGGAATCTCTCCTTAACTCTGCTTTTTTGGAGACTGCAGCCACACATATAACCACAATTTTCTGCTGTGCTGATCACTTTTGTTTGTTTAATGTCCTTGATCCAAGACAATTGAAGATCACATATGGCAAATGAAGATGTCATTACGCCACAGAACCCATCAAATTTAGGTGTTTATTGTCATCAGTAAGGGCATATGAAATCTTTTACAGTAATGTAAAATCAGAGATGTAGTGGGGGGAAATGGCGCCCAGGACAAAATGGTGTCCCCAGCCCCCCTGCACCTCACTTACCTGAGCTAGTGGTGTTCACGGGCAGCTTGGCAGGGCCTGGTGGGGCAGAGGGTTGCCCAGCGGTGGCCTCCTCCAGCTAAAGAAGCAGCCTAGTGGGGCTGGGCCCAACCAAGAGGGGGAAGGGAAAGGGGTGTGGAGGGTGATTTTCTGCCCCCCATGTGACCGAATGGGGGCCCGCCCGGGGCATTTGTCCCCACCCCATGGTTGGTGTGCCACTGTGCTAAATATCTGGAATACATCAAATATTTGAGTAGCTGCAGAATATCAGGAAAATATTCAACACCACAACTGAAAAGAATGGGAACAAATTTAACCAAGTTCTGGTTTTAGAAAAGAGTTTCAAACTTTATTTTCTGCATGGAAAGTATGATATATTAACCCCTCCCCTCTCATAAGACACTTTACATTCAGGAAGATGGATTACTCTGTGTGGACACTCAGAAATCCATTCCTGTCAGTCAGAGAAACATTAAATTGGCACCAGAGGCATGTCAGCTTCAAAAGATTTAGGTGTTTATTTTTTTACAAGGAAATTGAAACAATTCAGAAAGGGTTTTAAGCCAAGGATCACATAAATAAGTGTTTACAAGATGTTTCAATATCTTTACATTGCTGTTACAAGGGTAGCACTGGTCACTAACGTCAGTGCCTTCAAGTTTGTTACAGTCACTTAGAAAAAAAAATCTATCCTATTTCTCAGGAGGTGTTTCTTTTACTGTTGGGAAATCTCTAATCCCAGTGCTGACAAAGCTTCATTCCTCAATTCTGTTAAGTGTAACCGACACAGGTCCTAAACCACTAACTCCCTAGACTGTCTCCCTTATCTGATATGTCTGTTTCACATGGTACTTACCTGAGAAGGACTTACCAGAGAAGGACTAACCCTTTTTCTGATTAGACTTCTAACACTCTCAGGAGCTTCATTGTCCCATATCTGGGTGAGTTCTCCTCAAAGAAACTAAACTGAGTAACGAGTGTGAACAATTAGGGTTTCTGTGTAATGCAGTGGTGGGATTCAGCAGGTTCGCACCACTTCGGCAGAACCAGTTGTTAAAATGGTGCTTGTAAACAACCAGTTGTTAAATTATTTAAATCCTACCACCAGAACCGGTTGTTAAATTATTTGAATCCCACCACTGGTATAATGGTTACCTTCAGGACCTTGGCACACATTCCTTCACAGAAATCTGCCCTTATTGGTCCTTACTCTGAGTTGCTAAGCTCTCACGGAACTGGTCTTCAGCTTCTAGAGCAGAGATCTTCAAACTATGCCCCTCCAGATGTTCATGGACTACAATTCCCATCAGCCTCTGCCAGCATGGCCAAGTGGCAGGGCTGATGGGAATTGTAGTTCCTGAACATCTGGAGGGCCCTAGTTTGAAGACCCCTGTTCTAGAGCATTGGGCTCTATCAGAACAACCCACTAACTCAACAGTTCTTCCCTCAGCACCAACCCTCTTTGGGTTAAGAATGCCCAGCAGTTCTCTTTAGCCAATCAGGCTCCATTAACCATTAACCATTTAGGCTCACAACACTCTAAGGTCACAATGAGCTTTAGTGGCAGTATACATTACAGAAAGCTTTTCTGATAGTTCTGTTAGCTTCCAGAAATTTAGTTTCACACAAAATATGCCTAGGATTATCTGTCCAAAGGCAACCTTGTAGAGCAGAAGTCAATGATCACCCCTTCCTGTCCCATGTAACCTTTTCAAACTGAAAAATAGTTTGAAATAACTGAAGTAGACCAATTTCCAATCTCATTAATGTTGGGAAGAGGATTTCTGAAAATTTCTTGTTAACTTGTGTCCTTTTTAAAAGAAAAAAACAAGTAGCATGAAAAGCAACAACTGTAGAAATCTTATTTTTATTTTTAAAATCTTTATTAATGAAATTAAACAATAACAATTTAAAAATGAATATAAAAGGAAAAAGAATTCACAAGATTAATGTGAATACTGATAGATAAGAGAAAATGATTACGTAATGATACATTGATTATATAACATTATCAGTATTCTCTCTGTTCCCTCCCTTCCCCTCCTCCCTCCCTCTTCCCCACAACACTGAAGAACTTCACCTGTAGAAACCTTATTATATAACTGATGGCAAAAAATGTATTACAGCCCAAGCCAAAAGCCCCCAGTAAGCTAGGGTTGGTGCCGCTGTTGCACTGTGGTGCTGCCTCAAGAGGGCTTTCAGGCAGTGCGGGGAGGTAGGAAAAAACCCTCTGTCACATGAAAGCCCTCTATACGGCTAAATGGACAAAGGGTGTCAGAAGTCTGTGGCCTAGACAGTGGTGTTCCTGGCATGAAATCCCGGGTGGAAGCTGACTATAGGTGGCTCCACCCCCAGGCACACCCTAGCCCACCCATGCCCTTCACTGGCATCCACTTGGATGCCAGCATAGCTCTGCGGCAACACCCACTTCCCGGTTTCACCACTATGGAGCTAAGGAGAGTCTGGCCACCGGTGCCTTTGCCCTTTCTACTGGCGGGGGGGGGGGGTGCCCCTTATGCCAACAAAAAGGTTGAATGCACCAGTGCAGCCCCAGACCACCTCCATTGACCATTTCCTCCATAGGATTCAATTAGTAAAAAATAATCATTTTTTAAAATGTATTTTTCTCCTACTGCCAAAAACACAAGTGAAACTCAATGATAAGACTGGACAAATGTTGCTCATATATTTGATCCCAATTATGTATTGTCTCCCACTTTGTATCCAATTGTATATTCCCTGTCAAAAAAAATGCAGGACACATCAAAGGAAATTGGCAAAAGTGTCCGGGCTCGGCCACGGCACCTGGACTTGCCCTGCTGGGTCACGCGCAGGCCGGAACTGTGGGGGACGTGAAGGCCACAGAGGAGCCTCTTGCAGTGGCAGTGGAGGCCTTGGAGGCCTTGTTCAAAGAGGAAGGCAGAGGAGAGAGTTTCAGGCCCAGAAGGCCCCGCCCACCCACACCTGAGGCGGATGTGGGAGATGGGTTGGAGAAGCAGCTTAGGCCTGGCAGGGCCCACCCACTCACAGCTGAGGCGGATGTGGAAGATGGGCTGGGGAAGCAGCTGGGACGAGGGAGAGGAGAGGGCAGAAGGGATATAAGGAAGTGGGAAAGGGAGACACAGGAGCTGGCACAGCAGCAGGGAATGTGGCTGGTGGTGTGAAAAGGCAAGGGAAAGGGGCAGCTCAGTGGTGGAAAGTAGGAAGGAGGGAAGAGGACCCTGGAACCAAGACCCCTGCCAGAACCTAGAGCACTGTTTAGGCTGGTCCCAATCCTGTGAAGTAACAGGGTGGGAACTTTTCACACAGGTTGGAAACCTCTCTCCTTGTGAGGCCACGGGGAGAGGCAAACCCCTGGAAACTCCTTTCCCTGTGAAGCAACAAGGGAGAGAGAAAGATGGAGGGTGCGAACTCTCAGGTCAGCCAGGGGAAGGAGGGCAGAGAGACCTGCTAGGCAGAGGGTCATGTAGGCAAGGGCTTCTGCGTACACCAGATGCCCTGTGGATGTGATTGTTTCTTGGCCCCTTGGGCCAACTGGAAAAGTCATCGGCTGGGGCAACCAACCCCCAGGTGTAAGGAATTCCATAGAAAAAAACAGAAATTTGGTGCTTTTTTGGGTGTAGACGCATTCAGACATCTTAGAAAACTCCATTACAGTGGCAGAGATAAGATCTCCCGCCAGAAGCACAGGTTATAACTCTGTCCATCCCATCCCCCCTCCCGGATTCCCATGGGAACGGAGGTCTCATCTCCCTCGCAGAGATAAGGTCTCCGCCGCAGAAGCTGGCCCATCGCCCGGGTTGTGGAATGTAGTCAAGGCCAGGCGGCTGACCCGCTCATCAACACCATTGAATCCTTTACACCAGGTCAGGGAAGGAGGGAAGGATCAGCTGCTCAAGAGCCCCAGGCGAGGAGGGGAAATGCCACAAAAGGAATACGAAAACAGTCCCATTCCACAACATGGACAACTTGGATTAGTAAAATGAATCCCAATGGGGAAGGATTTGAAAGCATCCCTAATACTGGTGAAGTGCTATCGAACAGAACGGAGATTGAGGCAACCATTGAAAAAATACAATAAAATAATTTTTAAAACAGCAGCCTGTGGTGAATTTTCAAGTTTCCATGCAGAGGTCTCCAAGTTCTTCTGAAAGTCTTCTAACTGGGAATGCTGGAAACTTTGAATATTCATTGCATGCAGAATATATGATCGACCTCTCTATGTTTGTTTGTTTTTAAGCAACTGAATATTATGGCTTTACAAATAAATGAGGCATAATCACAGAAAATTGTTTGCCATTATTTATTAGCCATGTTGGATAGGACTTCCATGTTGTGAGATGGTGTTGCTCTGAGTAGCAGATGTTGACAATTGGCCATTTTGCACTTCCGATAAACTTTCAGGGGGTATCAAGTAAGCAGATTTTAGAAACAGAATATGGAATTTAGCTGAGTCTAGATCCATCTTTCCCACATTCTGTGGCATCCTTTTATTTTTTTTTAATTGTTTATCAGAGTAATAACAGCTGTTAACAATTACTTAGTACAAATTTTAAACTACAACACTTTATTGTCTTTTAGTTATACAAATGAAATGATGATATGCAACATAAAATTTCATTTTTAAAACATTTTCCTCTGGTCGAATCCTATTTTAATATAATAAAAAACAGCCATTTCCAATATATTTTTCTGAGTAAACGATTCTTAAATGTTTGACATATCATCACTGAATGTTCTAATGGATCAGTGCCACTGTACATACTCACAAGCAGGCTACAGTGTACAATCCAGTCTGTCATATTGGTCTGCAGCATTGGGCACATAGAGATATACCCCTTCTGTAAATGGAGGTTCTATTTAAGTATCCTCGCTAGTAGTTTTTGATGTATCACATACCAGTTACCTCTGAATTTCATCTAATTTTTTTTGAAGTTATATAAATCTGTGACCATCATTGGTTTATGCAGCAATTAATTCTTTAATTTCACTGTGCATTATGAATTCCTTATGAAGCCGCACTTTCATTTGTCAGATTGAAACTTACAATCTTGCAATCAATTGACCCATTCTTATCATGAAAGTCCTTTGAGGCTGACACACAGAACTCATGACCTCTATGTGTGCAATGCTTGTTGGTGCTCCTTAAAAAGAGGAGGAGGAGGTTGGTTGAGTTGTGAATCACAACCCACATCTGAGATCTGACAGAAGGAAAAGGCCGGCTGCTCCTGCTGTCATCTATAGCTGAGGGCTCCAGATTTCATCCGAGGCGGCCATTGTGTGCCATCAACTCCTATGCAGTGACCTGTCACAGTGAAGAAGGAATTTCACATGGCCTGAACAACTGACAGAACATTTCACCTTTCAGGGAAACGTAATATTTTCTGATAAGGAGCTTATGTTAGGGTTTTTTTAGCAAATAGCCTGAAAGCATTCCTGTCTGTAGTAGTTCTCAATGTGATAAGTTGAAGGAAACATCCATGGCCATGACTTAACAAAACAGGCCATTTGTTTCTGAGGGAAGGAGCCGATGGAAGAAATCTAAATAAATGGCAGCTTAAGGATGATATGAAAGGAATGGCTGCCGAGACAGAATTGTTGCTAAAGGAGCATAAAAAGAACAGAAAGATCAGCATCAAGGAAAGTACATTATCACCATCATATTTCTATCACGGCAACATTAGTTTTTATTTATAAAAATTCAATAAAATAAAATTTCATTCAATAAAATATTCTCAAGACAGCTAAGAAATAAACTAGAAAACATATATTAGGTAGTATTGCTAGGTTGTCTCTCTTTTGCAGCAGTCTTAGCTTCATTTAGAGTAGTTTTGACGCTATTGTTAATGCTTTAGTTTACTGTTAATCTACACGTATAGAGTTGATGTACTGATACATTGTGAACTTATGGTTGTAAATGTATTGATATACTGTTAATTGATAATGTCTGTGTATTGATATTTGTTATTCTGATGGATTGTTAATGTATTGTTGATGTATTGTTGTTAATACACTGATTTATTATTAATGTGTTGATAGTATTAATTTAGTTTCGATATGCATTGATATGTATTATGAAGTGCTGCTGTTATTGTGATTAGCTAATTGTTAGGCTTAGGGTGTTAAGTGGCCATTGGAAATTTCATTATTATTATGTAGTTTTCATGTATGTTATTAGTATTTACTTTGTTACAATGTATATTGTTTTCTTATGGCCCAAATATGAGGATACTGGAGAAGTAGACAGGCAAAACAGATATTTCTACAAATGAAAAATGTCCTATATTTACAGAAAATTTTCAAATTTAAAAACAATACTTTGAGGTGTTTAAAGAATCCCAAAATAAAAAAGAAGCTCTTGTAGTTAGAATGAACAATTCCCCCTCAGTGGCTATTGCAGGGCATCCAAAATATTCTAGACTGGGTCTCTGAGTAAAAGGCATGGGGAGGGAGCATGGCTCTTTCCAGGGCTGTTTTGGACCTTCAGGGAGGACTCATCAGGTGTTTTCCCACTTACCTTTTGCTGCGCGCAAGTAGCGCGGGGTCCCCCGCGCCTCCCCACTACAGGGGCGGCAACAACGCAGCCACCCCGACGCTGCTGCTGTCGCGCCCCCTCAGCGCGCGTCTTTCCAGGCGCTCTTTGCAACGGCGCCTTTTGATGACCCCGCCCAGAGTGCGGGGTCGTGCGGAAGCCTGGGCGCGCGCCTGGAAGGACGCGCGCTGAGAGAAGAGCGCAGAAAAGCGGAGGCGAGGTAGGTGGGAAAACGCCCACCAAGGCCAGACCTGACTAAAGTTACTTGCTCCTGGTTGGAAAATTCATGGAGATTTTGAGTTGGAGTCTGAAGAGGATTGGATTTGGAAAAGACATGGGCCTCCAACTGACTATAATTTCACAGAGATACCCCTCCAGTACAGCCATTTTCTCCAGGGGACAGATCTCTGTTTTCTGGAGATCAGTTGTAATTCTGTAAGATCTCTGAATCCCATTTGATGGCTGGCAACCCTAGTTGTGTCTGCAACCACTGGGTGACCTGATTTGCACAACTTAACTAGGTCTACCTCCTTGCTACTGCTCAACAGAAGCCATCCTATGAAAGCCAGTGTGGTATGGCAGTCAGAGCTTCAGAGTAAGGTCTGGGAGACCCACGTTCAAATCCCCATCTTGCCGTGGAAGCTCACTGGGTAATTTTGCAATGGGGTTGCTGTGCAGATAAAACGGAGAGCAGAATAATGTAATTTGCCTTCATCCACACTGTGAAGAAAAGTGGGGTATAAATGAAGTAAATAATATATGCAGCTGAAAATGGGAGGCACATGAAATTGGTGAATGGCTGAGAGGGAGGGAATGCGGTGGGGAATGGGAGAGGATATGGGGCTTGCTAGGGGGAAGGAAAGAGGAAATGGTGTGGGCAGGGGAGAAGAATAAAGGGGAAATTAAGGTGCCACCTCACAAGTCCTTGAGGGGTCCCTGCCATGCAAGTGGGCCTGGCCCAGTGGCCAGCACTACACGGGCTATAGTTTTCCTAGAAAAGGCTGCTGGATGCAGGAGGAACAACAGACTTGGGCCCATTCTGCACGAGTCTCTGAAGTGGTGGCACACCGGCATATATGATGCCGGTGGAGCCCCGGGACTGTGTGGATGGTCCTAGAGCTGCCGCAGCCCCCAGAAACACCTTCTCACGGAGGCGCTTCTGTTTTGTTTGAAAACTTACCTTCTCTTCCCTGTACAGCTCTGTAGGGACAAGGGGACATAGCCCCATGGCCATGCCAATGCCTTGGGGTCGGGGTGGCAGGATGCGTGTCCCCTCATCACTGCAGAGCTGTGCAGGGAAGAGAAGGTAAGTTTACAAACAAAGTGGCTTGGCACTGGGTGCAAAATGCTGTTTTTGAAAAGACTCACTCAGCCTTTCCCCACCGGTGGGGGGACGTGACACAATGCTACCTCATTTCAGAGGCGGCAGCCATGTGAAGCGCTCCCCTGGAATGGTGTTTTTACTGTTGCAGGGTCGCTGTTTTTGGCCCATGTGGAGTGGGCCAAAGGAGCAGGAGAAAGTAGGCAGGCTGTTTGGTAGGAAGGAGAGAACAAAGCACAAAAAGAGAAGCACCTGTAGGGGCTCCCAGGAAAGGGAAAAAGGAAATAGTGGGGGAAGAATAAATGAGATGCCCCCCACAAGTCCCCCCCCCATTTTATATGTAACTAATTAAATACACCTACAGAACTCCAAGGGACAACAAGAAACAACAGTTGAACAAAAAGAAATGTTACGTGAGGAGGGGGGCAGGCAGAAGCGCCAAGTGTCAGCTTTAAGGACTGCCCCACCCCTGATGAGCTGCCAGTGGCATCCACTGTTGTGAAGTCACACCCTGAGCATGTGCATCACATTTTGACCATACAGAAATCAACAAAAATGTGGAACTGTGAGGTCTATTTGTTTCAATAACTACTCACCCTATTCCAGGATGACCATGTTAATTATTATACAAAATCGCTCCCTACCCTAAAGTCATTTTGAGAAAGGGTATCTTTCAGTCTCTTGTATGTTCTGCACTCAGGAGATTTAGTTTTAGTTAGAGTTCATGCATCCTTGTTGGACATCTCATAAGGGCAAAAGAATAGCCCTGCTGGATTTGACTAGTGGTCCATCTCATTCAGCATCCTGCTTCACACA
Organism: Sphaerodactylus townsendi; assembly: GCF_021028975.2. Lineage (NCBI taxonomy): Eukaryota > Metazoa > Chordata > Lepidosauria > Squamata > Sphaerodactylidae > Sphaerodactylus > Sphaerodactylus townsendi. The sequence goes on along the minus strand of NC_059425.1, from coordinate 36,356,074 downwards.
GTGGCCAAACAGTTGTCTGAGGCATAGGGATCAAGGCTCTCTCCTATGGCTGCTGCCTCCCAGCACTGGTTTGCTGCCTCTGGATAGAGAGAAGAAGAAGAAGAAGAAGAAGAAGAAGAAGAAGAAGAAGAAGAAGAAGAAGAAGAAGAAGAAGAAGAAGAAGAAGAAGAAGAAGAAGAAGAAGAAGAAGAAGAAGAAGAAGAAGAGTTTGGATTTATATCCCCCCTTTCTCTCCTGCAGGAGACTCAAAGGGGCTCACAATCTCCTTGCCCTTTCCCCCTCACAACAAACACCCTGTGAGGTGGGTGGGGCTGAGAGAGCTCCGAGAAGCTGTGACTAGCCCAAGGTCACCCAGCTGGCGTGTGTGGGAGTGTACAGGCTAATCTGAATTTCCCAGATAAGCCTCCACAGCTCAGGCGGCAGAGCTGGGAATCAAACCCGGTTCCTCCAGATTAGATACACGAGCTCTTAACCTCCTACGCCACTGCTGCTCCTCCCAGCGGGAGCAGGAGAGGCTCCCTTCAGTGACCATCACTAGTAGCCATTAATGGACACCTCCTGCATGAATCTAACCCACTTTTAAAGCTATCTGTGCTTGTGGCCACCACTGCCTCCCTTGACAGTGAATACCGTAATTAAATTTTATTAAGTGGTATAAACGGTGCTGTAAGACATATGGTTGGAGGCTTTCATGGCTGAAATCAACTGGTTGTTATGGTTTTTCCAGGCTAAGTGGCTGTGGTCTGGTAATTTTTGTTCCTAACTTTCTCCCTGTATTTATACCTGACATCTTCAGAGGCATGTTACACTACGTTGTTTCCCTCTGTGGAACAGTGTGGAGTGATTGTGTAGTGGGGTAAATGTTTTGTCCACTTCAAAGGAGTGTGAAGTACTATTAGACCTTTGCAGTGCGAGCCTCCCCCACCCCCCAACACACACATACTTCTGTCCTCCTCCTCCATCTTCCTATTTTACCAGTATTCCTAAACTATTACACTGCATTTAAAAATGAATTGTGTGCAATGACATTAGAGAAGGGGTTAGGCTTTTGGAACTGCCATCAGTGACATATGACTGCCATGACAGGCAGGCAGTGGTATTCAAACTGAATTAATCTTAAAAAGCAGTAGACTTCAGTGTGGTGTTTAAGGGGGAGGGTTGAGCAGATTCATATTTACAAAAGGAATGTCACTGAACCATCTCTCTATCCAGGGATAGCCTATGGCTACTGAACCCTTTGAAAGCAGTTGTGGAAGGATTAAATACACCTCAAGTTAGGCCTTTGAGGCCATTTGCCCTCTTGTACTTTTTCTTCCTGAAGTTAACTTGGGCCTTTTTCTTCCTTTCTAAGAATGTTAAGATTTGTGTTCTGGAACCTTTCATCAGAAGTTAAGTAGAAGTCTCATAGAGGGGCAAGAACTCCATTGTCTGCTGCCTTTGGAAGCTTTATGTAGCTGAGGGCCCAATCCAGGCTCAGTTGCCAGCACTCAGGTAGCAGCTCAAAGGCTGATTTTCTGCCCCATGTCACCTCAAGAAAAATACAAAAAAAAGAACTCAATTTCTCCCCAGGCACAACATCTGAGGAGGTTCAAGGAAAGTCAAAATCTGATTTGATATGATTCAGGAAAGTTCTCTAGGTCTGGCAGCCCTCAGGGTGGTCCCACAGATCTCTAGGTTGTGAGAGAAGGACATGTATTGTAGAGAGTGGGCCTGGGGCATAATTTGTCTCTGCTCACCTCATGTGAGATCTTTATTGCTGAAGTGTAAAGAGAGACAGGTGATTTGTAAGGGCTGAGCCGAGGATACTGGTGGCTAGAGGTCCCAGGAATCCTGATACGGGGGTGGTCTTAGGAATTTTGTAGTTCTGGCAAGGGACCCCAAACTCACTGAGGAAAAGGAAGGCCAACAGCAAACTATCAACACAGTCTCATGCTCACTTTCTGCAGTGGATGGGAGGCTACCTGTTCAGGCACAGAAGGGAAGATAAGGAATGGAGAATCCAACTACTTCCAGACAACAGTGGCTTGGTTGACTTTTCTCCATTACTGTGCTTTTCCACACCTCTGGTAAGAACTTTCCTTAAAGACACAAGGGGGCATTGAAAAAAAAAAGAATCTCCTGACATTGTTTTGAAAAGCTTTAAGTAGCAGCAGACAACAGAATCTGGGAAAGGGATCCTTAGCCCTTATTAGGGACTTTGCAGTCCTAGTTCTCTCTGTCAGGGTCAGTGGGGTCCTTAGTTTGCATGGTGGTGGCTGCATTGCTCAACCACCTTCAAGATCAGCCCACAATAGCAGAGCTCTGTCTCCTGTCCGGGCCTGCTGCTCCACCCACCTCCAGGAGTAGCTCCATGGGTATGCTTGACCATGCCTCTAGACTCCATCACTTGATCTTATCTGGTGAGCCAGATTTGTTTCCTCACTCCTACATTTCTGCTGGGTGACCTTGGGCTAGTCACAGTTCTTTCAGAACTCCCTCACAAGATGTCTGTCTCCCTCACAAGATGTCCTCTGTGGGGAGAGGAAGGGAAAGGAGTATACCCTGCCTTACAGGAGAGAAAGGCAGGGTATAAATGCAAACTCTTCTTTTTCTTTTTCTGCGGCCATGTTCTGTTTCCTGACTAGAGAGAAGCTGGAGCAAGTGGGGACTTTCTCTGGCTCCCTTTAGCTCTGCCAACACAAACCACATATAGATGTGTCTGCATATGCTGGGGGAATGGGAGTGGAGCATTGGAGGATGAGGCAGGACTTAGTGCGGGACTGGTGTTTGTTCAGAGACCTCCAAGCCTAAAGATGCCCTGTATGTTTTGCAAGAACTCCAGGCTGAAAATCAGTGCTTTTCTGTAAACTTGTGGCATAACCCTTGCAAATGTGGGCCAGACCAATAAGGCAGAAGGGATGTGTGTGTGTGTGTGTGTGTGTGTGTGTGTGTGTGTGTGTGTGTGTGTGTGTGTGTGTGTGTGTGTGTGTGTGTGTGAATTCAAACTGAGAGTTGAGTTGGAAAGAGAAAGGGGGTGAAAAAGGGATGAGAGAGAGAGAGAGAGAGAGTTAATGGCATCTGTTCACTTACACTGGGAAAATGAAAGAGTGAAGTTGGGGATGCCATGTGGTTAAAGCTAAATGCATCTCCTCTCCTGCTCTTGATGACTCTCCAGAAAAATCCCCATCCAAAGTACTGTTTCTTGGTCATTATTGGTCAACATGACAGAAAATGCTGAGAACTGGCTTTTGTATCTACAGTTATATAATGTCATTATGCACTGTTTAGCCTAAAACCAGGGGCTCTCCCCCATTACATTCACTTATACTGCCAGATCACATCTTGACAGTGAGCACAAAAAAGCGACAGTCAAATTCCATTTACATATTAATCACCAGATCTGATTGAGTTTTGTACTCCAGACATTTCCTCAGCCAGAAAGCTTTAAAACAGGCAAGAAAACGAGACACATCTTATACTTGGGTGGCCATATATAATATAAGGGAAGTGACTCCCCTCTCAGCAGATTTCTCCTGCTGCAAATGTCCAGCTCAGGTTTCTCAAATGTACCTAAGAGATCAAGTTTTCATCCTGATGGACTGAAACAACAAATGCCTTTCTTTCTTTTCCTCCATTTTTCATTCATTACTTAAATTTCCTTTGTGACCATAGAGGACAAGAAAGGAGAAAAGGGAGATGGATTGCCACAGTAGTATGACAAGAGTCTACTACCCATGTTTGTTTTGTTAATTGCCATAACTTCTTTATGTCCAATGTTGCTTAGGACTATTGAAGATTCACATACTTGAAATGTATATGGCTCTTTTTCAATAGCTCTCAACCCACATAGTAAAGTATACCAATAACCTTTACAATAGCTGCAGAAAATCACTAATCTTATACAACAGTTGCAAATTAGGGGGAGGGAAAGGCTGAGAGAAAAAGGTTTGCATAAGGCCAGCTGAAGTTAGAGGTATTTAGCTCATGGGTTGGGACCCTCCAGTAGGTTGTGTGCCCCTATAGATTGGTCATTTTAAATGCCCATTGTAAGAACCTGCTGGTAAAAAGCAATGGTATAATGTGACCAGCCTCTCTTTGAATTAATTAGTGTAATTAGTGTAAACCCCTTTCCCCATTTGGAGCAGCAGCAGTCTGTTTGTGTGCATGCTTTGGTGTACATGCCCAACCAGCATGTTCTTCCACAACAGTGGGAGTGCTATGGGCCCAGCCTGGATGCCTCAGAGAATACAGACAAAACTGAGAGCTGCAGCTACGAGGCCTGTTAATTTCCTAGATATTTGGGGGTGCAGCTCGGGGAGGGGAGTTTGGGGAGGGGAGAGACATCAGTGGGTGTTGTTATTAATTACACTTGTAGGCCACAAATTGTATGGAATTGCACTAAGTACAGCAGGGCCCAGGTCTTATTCGACAGAGCGCTAAACTAGGCTGGGGTAGACCAAAAATGCCCAGGCCATGATTGAGGCCAGGCTTTGGGGCCAGGGATGACTAGTGATGTAATAGGTTCCAAATGAGCCATTTTCTCCAGGGAAACTAATCTCTCTACTGGAGATAAATTGTAATTCCTAAAAATCTCCAGGACTTACCTGGAGGCTGGCAACCCTAAATGGTGGGCTGATTCAAGTATCTGATTCAAGAGTTTGGATTATACCCACCTTTCTTTCTTGAAAGAGTCCCAATATGGTTTACAAACTCCTTTCCCTTCCTATCCCCAGAACAGACACCTTGTGAGGTAGGTGGAGCTAAAAGAGTTCTGAGAGAACTGTGACTAGCTCAAGGTCACCCAGCAGACTCAAAGGTGGACCTGGGGGGGGGCTCTCTCCCCAGGGCCACTCACCTGGGTCATATGGGGGATGCTTTTGACTACCTGCCCCGCCACAGGCCAGGTAGGCATCCCTTCTGGGCTCCCTGCTTGTCTGCCCTGGCTGGCTCCTGTTCAAAGCTGCTTACTCATGAGTAAGAAGTTTATCAGACAGTTGTAGGGTGAGCAAACTTATGGGTGAGAAAGTTTCCCCCACGTTCACATCATTGGGCTGACTTCCGAGTAAACTCATACAGGGCTGTGACCAGTGGGCTGGCGGGCATCACTGGCTTACTCATCAGTGAGTTCCCCAGCCAAGGCAAAAGTGCTTCTGCCACCACTGGTCCTTTGCCAAAAGAAGAAGGAGGAGGAGGAGGGGGTTGGATTTATATCCCCCCTTTCTTTCATGTAGGAGACTCAAAGGGGCTTACAATCTCCTTGCCCTTCCCCCCTCACGGCAAACACCCTGTGAGGGGGGCTGAAAGAGCTCCGAGAAGCTGTGACGCGCCCAAGGTCACCCAGCTGGCGTGTGTGGGAGTGCACAGGCTAATCTGAATTCCCCAGATAAGCCTCCACAGCTCAAGCGGCAGAGCGGGGAATCAAACCCGGTTCCTCCAGATTGGAATTCCCCTTCTCTTAACCACTACGCTACTGCTGCTACGCTACTGCTGCTCTGTGACATCTGGTAGGAGTTTTTACTCCCAAGGAGCCCCGCTTGGGATCGAACTAGTGCCTTGCAGCAAGTTGGGAAGGGGGTGGTAGGCAGGCTGGGGTGGTCTTTCCTTGCTGCTGCCTGAATGCAGCAGGCAGGTGGCGATCCTGCCCCAGAGCGAGTCGGCAGAAGGAAGGCAGACAGGGAGGTGGGAGGGACATTGAAAGGGATCATGCAGCCCGAGGCTGGGGGATCTGTTCAGCTTGCCACCTTCCAGGATGCTGACCACTTGCAAGAAGCAAAGCTGCTCTCTCACTGAATGCCATTTTTTCTTCCCCCTTCTCAATGGAAATGCCCCTCCTCTCCCTATCCAGCCCTTTCTGAGCAGTAAAGAGACATTTAGCATCTTTGTTCCACCAGGGCAGTTCAAGAGCTGCTGGCTCAGAGAAGCGGCAAACTTTCTTTTCCTTTTCCCTACTCCCAGCAGTGCATCAGACGGATATGGCTTGCCTGCTTATACCATTCATAAGAACATAAGAAAGAGCCTGCTGGATCAGACCAGAGTCCATCTAGTCCAGCACTCTGCTACTTGCAGTGGTCCACCAGGTGCCTTTGGGAGCTCACATGCAGGAGGTGAAAGCAATGGCCTTCTGCGGCTGTTGCTCCCGAGCACCTGGTCTGCTAAGGCATTTGCAACCTTAGATCAAGAAGGATCAAGATTGGTAGCCAAAGATCGACTTCTCCTCCATAAATCTGTCAAAGCCCCTTTTAAAGCTGTCCAGGTTAGTGGCCATCACCACCTCCTGTGGCAGCATATTCCAAACACCAATCACACCCGTTGCGTGAAGAAGTGTTTCCTTTTATTAGTCCTAATTCTTAGTCCTAATTCCCTTAGACTCTTAGACAGTAAGTGCCAACAGGATTTGGGGGGGGGGGGGTTCACCAAACCATGATTGCCAGAGAAGGGGTGTGGGATCCCGGTGCACTCCAGATTTGTCTCACTTAGCTTGATCTGCTTTTGCAAACTGCAGAGAAGATGGTGCAATTTGGGGGGGGGGGGGGGGGGTTGAACCAATTTCATGGCTTGCACTGGGTGCCATTTTCTGTAGATATGCCCCTGAGCCGGCTTCATGTGTAGAAATGGGGAAACAAATTCAGTTCACCAGATCAGAGTCCACCGCTCATGTGAAGAAGTGGGAATCAAATCTGGTTCTCCAGATTAGGATCCACCTGCTCTTAACTGCTACACCAGACTGACCTACCATCTGTCCAGGACTCCATCTCCAAGCCAGGCTATCCAGAGCATGAGAGGCACAACTGCTAACCAAATGGAAAAGAAGCTGCTTGGAGACATTTTCAGAACCAAAGGAGAGGGGTCTTAAATATGGAACTCCAGGGAGGAAACATTTTATTTCCAGCCCCCAAATGTTGTGAATTTCTTGTGCAGAAAGGGCCTGTATCTAGGCTTTACTACATCAGGCTGCAGGTTCAGGTTCACATAAATGAATGCTCCTCTGTTCACATAAATCACTCCACATAGAGACCAGCATGGCAAGGAGAATGCTAAACTGCTCCCCCTGCCATTTAATTTCTTCATGCGAAGGGTTGTTTTTTCTTTTGTTTTTTTAATGGAGAGCATTCAGACGTTACAGCTTGGCGCCTACTATCTAGAGTTGTACAGGCTCAAGCAAGAGACAGGATTTATTTATTTATTTATACATAAAAATGACATGATTTTAAGTCTTGAGTGCACAACACAACTTGGCCATGATGTTGATTCTTCTGAAAAGTACTGGGCTTGAAGTGAAATGATATTGCCATCTGAGATGAAATCTCTCTGATGTCTCATTCAGACATGCAACTCATATGTCATATTGCACTTGTCGAGGAGTACACGTGGATGCGGGTATTCTGTTGTCTTATCTGTGAAACTGTTCCTAGCACTGCAGATCCTGTATTGAGTGTGGCCATAAAAATCAGGGTACCGCCCGCCTTGATTAAAGAAACTTATTGCCTAATCCACCACCATTCTTCTTTTTTGTGTATTCGGATAGGAGTTCAAGCTGAACTTCAAAGCTGTTATTATTTCCAAGTTTTAGATTTTGTGACTTGTTTCCTCTTCCTCAGCCCGACAGCCTTGCCAAAAATGTCCTTTGTCAGGTACTAATTTGGCTGACGACCACTTGATCTACATTTTTGGCTGGTAATTACTGAGTCAGATGTGAGCAATTTTTTTCATATCCACTGGCAGCCAGGGAGGCGGATATTTCTAAGAACCTATTCATTATGGATTCATTGGCAGTGAAATGCCCTGTGTACTGCACTCTGTACAGGCATAAAAATAATCTGATTGTTATCATTAAAAGTTTTGACCTAATGCTTATTTTCAGTAGTATTTTCTTAGAAGAGCATTGGCATCTTTAGCATTCCTTGGGTTGTGCAGTTCAGAGCATTTCAGTTTGTGTGAGGTTGAACGTTTCAAAATAGGGATAAGCATATTCTGCTGTTCCATTCCATTACTGTTCTGCGGGTTAGCCTAGGATGAACTCCTCTTGTCTTCCAGTTTAAATGGGAAAATTTCTGAAATGAATTTCTGAATTAATGTACGCACAATTGGCCTCACTTTTCAGTTTGTGTCTTTTGCACATTACCACAAATGCACATTGATTACATCAGAGTGGGAAAAGGGATCCTCATTAGGTTAAATTATCACACTCCCCTTTTGACTATAGTTTAATTAGTGTTCATGTGTGCTGGAACATAGCACTGGCAACATGTGAGGGAAAAACACACACTTGAAACTGTGACAAACTGCATATACACAACTATCTGAACAAAATCAATGGGAAGATAAAACGACAAAAAATGATGGACCGCTAATGCATTGGGACCATTTTAGAAGAAAAATAAATTAATTCAGAACCTCAAATTCAGGGAGAAATTTGTGAGGGGAGAAATATATAAATCTTCCTGTGTGGGACTACTTTTCCAGTGAAAAAATTACTTTGGGGCAAATCATACCTAAGGCCACTTTTGCACAAGCAGAATAATGCACTTTCAATCCACTTTCAATGCACTTCGCAGCTGGATTTTACTGTACAAAATAGAAAAATCCACTTGCAAACAATTGTGAAAATTGATTGAAAGTGCATTATTCTGCATGTGCAAAAGTGCCCAAAGTTTGACGTTTTCCTTTAGACTGAAGAGTGTTCCTCAGACTTAAATGGCATTCTGATGAAGGAAGAGCCACTCAGGTTGGAGGAAGGATCCTTGGAAGATGTAGGTCTCCCATGATATAATAGGCATCACTGAAACCTGGTGGGATGAGTCTCATGATTGGAATGTAATAATGGAGGGGTATAACCTGTTCCAGAGAAATAGACCATCTGGGAAAGGAACAGGAGTAGCATTATATGTCAGGGATGATTATACCTGTGAGCACGTTCATCACTTAAATCCTGAAAGACAGTTGTTTCCAATGAGAGCTAATAGGCGATGGGAGCTACCCCTTTGAGGGCTCATAAAATTGGACCCCCTGAACCAAACATCACCAAAGATGGGTAGTATCATCAAGAGAGTTGCCTGAAGATACCCTGCAATTGTAGTGCCACTAGCTTAAACACTTAGCCCCTGACAAGCACCCCAAGAAATTTCCCCAGATTCTCTTTTTGAACTGATCTGGCTCCATTGCAGCCAATGGGGCTTTTCTGAGTGGGTGTAGGAAGGGTGCACATTTTTCAAGGTCGAGAAACAAAATTTTCAGGGTGGCTCCAGAAGACACTCCTGGCAAAAGCACCCAGGTTTGGTGAACTTTGCTTCAGGGAGTTCAATTTTATGGACCCCCAAAAGGGCAGGGCCCATCTCCCACCATGTCTGGAAGCAAAGTTCACCAAACCTGGGTGCTGTTGCCTGGAGGGTCTCCTGAAGCCACCCTGAAAATTTGGTTTCTCTACCTTGAAAAATGTACCCCCTACAGTCACCCCCAGAAATTCTCCATTGGCTACAGTGGAGCCATGTTAGATCAAAGAATCTGCCAGATCTTCAGCAAGTTCTATGGTGGGAAAATTTCCCACCATAGACTTGCATGGGTAGGAAAAAACAATTACTTTTTCCCCACCATAGACTTAAATGGGGATTGCTATTATGCCTAGCTGGCTCTGTGCTGGATATTTTATTGGAGGCTCTGGTGGGGTTTTTGCTCTGGGTAGGGACACCAAACTTCCCACAGGGCTACTGTTGAGTCTCCTGAAAGGAACTGGAAACTTTGCTGAAGTTTGCATGGTTGGGGACTCATTCTGTGGGCACCAGGCTCACCTTCAATTGGGTGCTCATAGCATTTGCCCCTCCCAAGCAAACTTCACTGAAGTTGGCTGTGGAGTTCCAGCAAGTGGCTACGAAGATGATCAGGCTGTGCTCTAGCGTGCCTGTCAATGCCTGCTTCTCATGCAGCAAGTGAAGCTCCCTCACACTGCATGAGAAGTGACCCACGAGGTGCTGGAATTTCTGGAGGAGATGCCGCAACGAGCAAGCCTCAGCGACTGTCCTGGGATTCTCTACAGAACCCAGGACAAAGGCATCCTTCAACACAAGGTGCAGAAGGTGCAGTAAATGTGCTTCAGGCCCAATGCTCTTGCTACTGCCCTGATGTTTGCTGTACCGTCAGTTACCATCAAGCCTATGGTGCGGTCCCTGCCTACCCACTCCCGTAGCTGTGGTTGGACGGCTGCAGCAATGTTGTCCGGTGTGTGTGCCTCATTGAGAATCTCATCGTAGAGCAAAGCATGGCAATAGCTGGCCCTTCCTGTCACTGGAACCCTCCCCCTGACCCAGAACTTCATCAGGCTGCCACCAGTGCACTGTGAGTGCAAGGAAGGTACTCTCCACATGCCTACAGGTCCAGAGGTCCATGGTGAAATGCACAGTTCTCCCCAGAGCACAGGACAACTGTGCCTTCACATAGACCCTTGCAGACCTGTACACTGCAGGCATCATGTTCCTCTTCATCTGGAACTGAGAAGGGTGTGTGTACCATGAAGCAAGCGAATGGGGAACCCTATGAAACCCGACATGCTCTAACACTCTGTAGAGTGATCATCTCAGCAATGGTGCAATTGCCTACCTCCTACTCTTTGACACACTAGTGCCCCCCTCACCAATCTCTGCCCTCCCCTGGACCAGTATCCTAGGAGGATAGTTAGATCCATCCCTCTGTACCTGCTCTTGTATCTGAAGACTTTCCTGTAACTCTATAGTCTGTAGCTGTTTGGGTTGGAGTTACATGACTAGAATAGCCCTGAATTTCAAACCACAAACATTATTTGAAGTAAATTTGGAAGGTCCTGCTTGGATGAAACTTCTTTAAGAATGTTGCAAGGAGTTAAAATAATTTTAGGTTGCTGAAATTATTCTGAAGTAATGTTTCCATTCACCTTCCTCACTTTACAATGGAAATGTACAAAAAACAAAACAAAACCCGAGACATTTTACATGCCTTACTTTAAAAAAAGTTTTTAGGGTTTCCTTAAGGGCAGAAATATCTGTATAAGTAAAGGGACAGTTTTTCTCACCTCTAGAGTGATTTTTTTTTCCTACAAGGGACAGGCTCCCAAACCTTTGGAAAAAAAAACCAGTCAGGAAGCGGCCTTCAGAACACAAGAATAAACATTTTTGAACAATGCTTTTACAAACCCATTGGACACTTTACTGTTGCCTTGAATTTCTTGTTTTCCTGCTAAAAATGCCTTTGGTGCATATGAGATGAATGGAAAATATATTGATTTTTGGCTGTGTAATTGCTTTCAAGGTTTCAGGCTGACTCAGTGAAGCTACTAGTGAATTTGAGAAATATCTCTTTGGCCGTTTATCCCACTCTAAATGGCATTTTTAAAGAAAATACTATTGGTTATTAATCTACTGAATAGCATTATAAGCACCAAAGTTTATGTTTATTGCACTTATTAAATGGGCTTTGATATCACCTATAAAATAAATGGCAGAGTTAGCAAATTAGCACTTAACATGCCTCCAACCAATATCTGCAGTTTTATCTACTCAACATCATGAGCCTGTTCCCTTATTATTCCAAGCCCATCCTCAGAGAATCTGCAGCACTGGCTCGGCGGTTATCTTTTTAATTATGTAAATTGCGCACACGTTCTTTGTTTTCTGTGGAACCCAAAATACAATCATGAGTTTGGAGAAAAAAAGGGCTGACCGGTACAATGTGAGATTCACAATTATAATTACCAGTGTGTTAATCATCTGTGCCCCTAGAAACTGACACAAGGAAAACTGCCACCTAATGAGGATTTGAATACAGACCCTACAGACCTTACAAGGTCACTGATGTCCTGTCACCTTGGAGGGGGGCAGTGATGGCATGACATCAATTTCAGTGCAACCCACAACTAAAGTCGTGGCATCACTAGTGACATTACAGCGTTCACCCCAAACTGTTTGGTTTAACCAATGATGTAACTTCTGGGTCACACCAGAAGATGTTGTCAGTGATGTTTCCATTTTCCCCTATGGCCTTCCTTGCCAGCCAGTTAACTGGTGGCAGGCAGAGCCAGTGGAGGGCAGGAGGACTTCTGCTGAAGCAGGATACTTGTGAAACTTGAAAGACTCATCAAATGCATTGTGATGTATGTTTTCCTGAGCAAAAACCCACATCACTAGAGAATTCTGGAAACATCCTATCTGAACTACTATTAAATGCACAGCAACAGGGCTAGTAAAAGGAGGTAAAGTTGTGTAATCTGTTATGACAGCTAAGCATCCCTGGAAGTTTTCACTCTGACTAGACTTGGCATCCCCTTTCCATTCATTATAGAATGGAAAGGGGATGCTGAGTCTAGTCGGACACGTGTTCTAGACTTCAAGGAAGTCAATTTCAGTAAACTTAAGAAATTACTGGGTGTGATCCCATGGTTAAGAATACTAAAAGAGAAGGGGGTACAAGATGGATGGGGGTTTCTTAAAAGTGAGATCTTGAAGGTACAATTTGAAACAGTTCCAATAAGAAGGGCAAATGGAATGTGTCCAAGGAAACAGGATGGATGTCTAAAGAACTCTCAAGTGAGCTAAGATATAAAAGGGACATGTACAAGAAATAAAAAGGGGGGATTACTAAAGAGGAATTCAAACAGATAGCCAAGACATGTAAGGAGAAAGTCAGAAAAGCTAAAGCTCACAATGAGCTCAGACTTGTGAGAGATGTTAAAAACAATAAAAAGTGGTTTTTTTGTTATGTCTGCAGCGAAAAGAAGAAAAAGGACATGATAGGGTCACTGTGTGGAGAAGATGGTGAAATTCTAACGGGACAGAGAAAAGGCAGAACTACTCAGCACCTTCTTTGCCTCATTTTTTCCCCAAAAGAAAAACAGTGCTTAACTGGGGGGAAATGGATCAGAAGATACAGTAGGGGAAATTCAGCACAGAATAAATACAGAGATATTCAAAAGTCGCCTTGGAAGCTGACAGAAGCCGAGGCAACCGCCAATCTCCAAGGCGACCAAATGGCCGGGGGTGACCGGCAAAGACCAAAACCGTCGATCTCCGAGGGCAACGAAGACTGAGGTTTGACTGTAGAGGCTGGATGATCATATGTCAGGAGTGCTTTGATTGTGTGTTCCTGCATGGCAGGTGGTTAGATTTGATGGCCCTTGTGGTCTCTTCCAACTCTATGATTCTATGATATAGGAACAGACCAAGAGAGGCCATAACTTGACAATCAGTGTGATGACCTCCTTTCTATTCATTTTCAAAAATCAGACATTTCCCTCCTTCTCCAAGCCAAGGTGCACACTGCAGTCTCTCAGAAGCGACACCACATCTACAGGAGATATTTCTTGTTTAAACAAGTTACAAGAAGATTATTTGAAGGGTAACAGCCAGGTTATATAACCCATAAGAGTACGAATGATTTACAAATATTTAATCAAGGAGGGGGAACTAATTAAGCTACTCTTGTCACACAGAGGCCATGTGTAGAAATGGTATAATCAATATAGGAATGTTAGCTGTAATACAGCTTGTCAGTTTTTTTAATCAACCAAAAAACTCTGGCTAGTCTATAAACAGAATCAGCCTGCTCTATGCTGAATTCCTTTTTTATTATCACAATCTTTACCTATATAATTCATTAACTTGCAAAATGTCATGATAATGAACCTTCAACCAATGGATGCACAGGATTTTTCCTACTTGCCCATTGGTTGGGGGTTTGCCATCATGCAACGTGCACCCCCTGGCCCCCTTGTAGCTTTGCCTCTGCTCTCAGTTCAGAGAAGGAATTGTATTTGCTCCTCTAAAGCCTCCGTGATTAATTGGAGAGTCCAGAATGGATTCTGTTGTCCACTCTAGACATATGCAAAGAGGAACAGGGTTTTTTTTCCAATTTTTCAGCTATAACAAATCTTATGGTAGAAGCCATGACTCAATACTAGAACATCTGTTTGGCATGCAGAAGGTCCCAGGTTCAAACCCTGGAATCTCCAGTTAAAGGATCTGGCAATCAGTGATGACAGTCTGAGGCCTGTTCTGCATGGGCCAATTAAAATGGGTTGGACGCCTTTTTAAAGCATGTGTGGGGGATATGCACAGAACTTGCCCCAAAACACTGCTTTTAATGGCCAAAACCCTTGTTTAATGAAACTCGCTAATTCTGCAAGAGTTTTCTTTAAACCCAGGTTGCAAATGCTTCCTGCTTGCCTGTGTGATCCTGGCTGGCTTCTGCAGCTGCCGTGCAAATGGTAGCACTGCAGCAGAAACAGGTTTTATGCAGCCATTGCTGCCTATGCAGAAGGGGCCTGAATAGACCATAGTGACTGTGATGATCCAACAGTCAGATTCAGTAAAAAGCAGCTTCATGTGACTCCAAGGAACAAGACTTCAGACTACCACAGGCAGAGGTGGAGTTGCCAGCAGGCCTGATGAACACAATATCTTCATGTCCCTTTAACAGAAGCTTTGTCAAATGTTCTTTCCATTTCCACACATTAAGCCTCTATTGAAGGATCAGGGCATCTTTCTCCAGGCCTGTTGGCAACTCTAAGCACAAGGAGGGGCAGGGCTGACCAGCTAGTCTTTATCAGTATTTATTTACTAGTCTTTATTTTCCTTGGAAATGCTGATGGAGCCTAGCCCTCCCCCCATTGGAAAGCTTCTGAGGCAGCAAGAAAGAGTTTTTTATACATTACACTTTGGAATAACTTTATTGCTACTGTCACAAAGAATACTACTACTGTAGCCTAACAAAATAATGCTACATTTTGAAACCATCAGATTTCCCCAAACTATGATGCTGTAACTTCTAATTTATAATTTATTTCAATAGTGTGCAGAAAACATAAAATTTAAAGAAAGGAAAGATGAATTTCCTTGTCTTGTTTCCAACAAAAGCTTTCCAAGGGTTGGCTAGTTGCCTCCAAGAAACACGAGTGAACACTGCCTCATGTCTTCTGAAGACAAGGCCTGCAATGGGAATTAATGTGGCTTGCTTTGTTCACAAAGAATGTTGCTATTTTTCAAGTTTGGAAGGGTTGTGGTAAGCATGTATAGCTCCCCCACCCCCACCCCCCTGCCGTTTCTCTAGCTTTATTACATCTCTTTTGGTTTACACTGAAATTTCTCATATTTTACAATATTTATGCTAGGCTTCTCTATGGGTTTGATACAGTTTACAATAATATAAAAAGCATAGTTAAAAAGAACAAGCATCTATAAACCGTACAATATATGCTAAGGCAAAAATCACACATACAATGTAAAATGCAAGAACACAGAGGTGCAGTTGTAAATTACCCTTCCTGTATGGTCAGCAAACAACTAAAATGACTTTTCTGCCTTTCACAAATCTGAATCCTAATACTTGAGTTTACAACTGCCTTTCTGTTTTGCATACATGCATGCCAACAGCAGAAGGAATAAAAAGCACTTAGATGTGGAATAGGTGAATTCAGCCTCTAGCACTGGAAAAGTTAAGACTCTCCGTTCTCCCCCACCCCCACATACGTTATTCCATGCTTGGGATTCCCCTATCACCAGCCCTCTGTCCCCCACACTCGTTGCCATGTTTGAGTCACACGTAATTTCACAGTGTCATCCTAAATGGAGTCATCCCATTGGCTTAGAAGAGTTGTAACTCTGCTAAATCATACTTGCAGGAAATACCCACCAGTTTGAACCTTCCCCCCAGGCTGATATCTGCCTGATGGTTCCCTTGTCCTATAGTCTGATAGTTACCTGAATGTAGGGTTACCAGGTCCTCCCTGGCCACTGGTGGGGACAAAGGGTGATGGCAGTGGCAGGGACGACGACAATGATGACTAGTGTTACCAGATCCAGGTTGGGAAATTGCTGGAGATCTGTAGATGGAGCCTGGGAGGACAGGGACCTCAGTGGGGTTCAATGCAACCTCCAAAGCACCCCCTTTCTGCAGGGGAACTGCTCTCTGTAGTCTGGAGATGAGCTGTAATTCCAGGGGATCCCCATTTCCACCTGGAGGCTGGCATCCAGTGGTGGGATTCAGCAGGTTTGCACCACTTCGGCGGAACCGGTTGTTAAAATGGTGCTTGTAAACCACCAGTTGTTAAATGATTTGAATCCCACCACTGGAACTGGTTGTTAAATTATTTGGATCCCACCACTGCTGGCATCACTACATGGAAGAGGGTCTTTCAGATAACTTTCTCCCTTAGACCTCCCATGCCTTATTCCACCTTGCACGTTTGAAAATAGTCAAGAACATTGTGGTCTGAAGAATTTTTGAAAGAGCAGGCTCAGTCATTTTTTACTGTTTTTTTAATCTATTTTGTTTCATCTTCATTGAAGTTACTTTTGGTTTATTAGCTTTTTTCTTTTTTTTCTGCTATGCAAGTAAATTGGATCCTTGAACACATTTGAGAGAGCCAACATGGTGCAGTGGTTAAGCACTGTGGACTCTAATCTGGAGAACCGAGTTTGTTTCCCGCACTCCTCCATGTGAAGCCTGCTGGATGACATTGAGCTAGTCATAGCTATCTTTGCACTCTCTCAGCCCTACCAACCTCTCAAGGTTTCTGTTGTGAGGAGAGGAAGGGAAAGAGTTTGTAAGCTGCTTTGAGATTCCTTACAGTTGAGAAAAGCAGGGGAGAAATCCAAACTCTTATCTTTTATTTTTCTTGATAAGCAAAATGGAAGCATAGAGACTTAACATATTTCTGTTCTTTCTCCATTTATCAAGCCATCAATCACTCCGTAATCAAATGGCATTTACAAGCAGACAAGCCTCACTCTTTCTTTCTGAAGGGTGGTGTAGAGATGTCTTTGGCTGAACCACCCATTTAACTTAAATTGATTTTAATGGCAATGCTTACTATGTATGTTTTCCCCCTTCATTAAAAAATTTGCGTCCTGCATTTTCTCCATGAAAGAGGATGTGAAACGACTCACAAAAATTCAACAAGAATGAATCCAATAAAAGATTATATTTCCTGGACTTTTTACCTCTCATTTGCTTTGATTTACTTTCTGGAAAACCCAAGTCATTTCCTGATTGACAACTTGTCTATTGTTTAAGTCTCATTTAGCTGTAATATATCTTGGATCTGACTCCAGTTTGGGATCAGTAGTTACCTGTCTGGCAAAAAGATGGAAGAACTTTTGGGGAATTAAATATATCATATCTTGCCCTGGATACTTACAAGAGCCAACTATGTTGAACCATCTCTGATTGAACACTGAATAACAGGTGAACTCTTGATTACTTTTGCATTTAAAAACACATACAGGAGAGAAGGAATTATTGGCTTCTCATCCTGAATTTTGTATTAGGACTTGCTTTTCCAAAAGCTATCAAGGAAAATGCTCTGACGTAAAGCTGCAATTAGTTTCTCCAAGGAAATTCTTGTGTTAAAAGACAGTCACTAGAAAAAAAAACCTTTGGTTCCCAGTGTGACACATGGATAGAAAACTTGCTAAGGTTAGGTTGTAGTGGGGCAAATGGAAGCAGACACATAAATTGTGATGGCTATTTCATGTGGTGGTGGTGGTGGTGGTGGAAAATGCCATCAAGTCATAGCTGACTTATGGCGCTGCCATAGGGTTTTCAAGGCAAGAGACATTCAGAGGGGATTTGCCATTGCCAGCCTCCCCAGGGGCTGAGATAGTTCTGAGAGATCTGTGATTGGCCAGAGGTCACCCAGGAAGTTTCATGTGGAGGAGTGGGGAATTGAGACTGTGTCTCCAGATTTGAGTCCACAGCTCTTAACCACTACTCCGCTCTGGCTACTTTGTACTTGGTTTTTTAAAAGGACAAGGTGACTATGTGGAGGGTACACTGATCTGAAGCTAGCAACTCATGAAAGCCAGAAATGCAACTTGAATGTGTCATGCTAATCTACTTCTGATAACTAAAGGGATTCTGTCAAAAGATGACATTCTCTGCTACTGGACTATCCCAGCAGGGACATGCTTATGCTCTCTTGTGGTCAAACACAATGCAATGACAACTTCTCCAAACAGACAAATCACTGGAGCAAAAAAGAAACAAGTTGACCATAGGAGCAAGACAATGGGAAAAAGGGACATGGTGGAGAGCGGAAGCAGAAAGAATAAGGGCTAATGATCTATATTAAAACAAAACAAGGGAAGCAATTTTTTTTCAATAGAGAGAAAAACAGAAAGAGAAGAACAAGGAAAACTTATACTAACAAGACAAAAGGGAAGACAGAAAGAATGAGTATGAAAAATAGTAGGCTAAAATGAGAGGAAGGGGATAAATACATGGAAAATAGTAGGCCAGATAAGTAAGAAAAGACAATCAGCTTTTATTGTACTTCACCATCAGCCATCCAGCTGCTTCGCAAGTTTGGAAACAGGGAGGGTGGATGGCAAATCCTGGATGCTTCTCAGACCTAAATGCTTCTGCCTAGAGTGACGACTGTGGCACAGAATTTCTAGCCTGAGAGGTGATTGGAAAGCCACCCTTCTGACCTAAAAAATCTGTGTGCCAGATGGTTGTAGATACTGAACAGTGGGTCAAACACACTTCTAATCTACTGGAGATATATTGTGGATTCCTAAAGCAAATAAGAAGATGCTCATCTACAAGTGATAGAGAGGTTTGCATTTTCCTCTTCTTGGCAGAGATTCTGGTTTATTACACACAACCTTATCACTAGGAATTGACCTCAAACAGATGCACCTTTCGCACATCTTTTCCCCTTTCTGATTCCTTCTGATGTTATCCCCCATTGTTACCTAAAGCTCTTTTAGTGTAATTGTTCTTGAAAGGCCGTACTTGAGGCCAGTTTTCTCACAGCCTGGGCAGGAAGGTGCAGACTTCGGATGTCATTTTCACACCCACTCATCAGCTCTCAACCACCAACTCTTTGGTGGGCTTTTTGCCAATAATTTTTAAAAAATATCCCTATAGCAATACACTAACTATTATTTTTTTAAAATACTAATAAAAAGCCTATTGGCAATGGTGAGTGAGTATGAAGCGACCAAGGAAAACAGAGGATCATGGTGTACATGCACATGAATCATATGCACAAAACCTGGTGCATGTTCCATTGTTGTTGCTGTATGTATGTATGTATGTATGTATGTATGTATGTATGTATGTATGTATGTATGTATGTATGTATGTATGTATGTATGTATGTATGTATGGGCTGCCTTTCCCCTTTCAGGCTCAGAGTGGCTTACAGAGATACATAAAATTTAATTACAATGAATTTTTGGTGTGTCAACCTAGGGCACTAAAACAATCTGATTAAGGGGAGAAAGAAGGGGAAAGGGGGGGAAGGACTAAGATAAGGCAAGGAACAGGGAACAGGGATGTGAGCTCTTTTGGAATTTATTTATTTATTTATATTTTTAACTTATTGGCTGCCCTCCCCCGAAGGGCTCAGGGTGGCTTACAACATAATAAACAATAGTCCATTTCCTAGAATCATTATTATTAAAATCAGACAAAATAATCTAAAACCAGAGTAAGATCCACAACAGTTTGGATGGCGATAAAATCCCACCCCCACCACAAGCCCACCAGAGGCTGGGACAATGTAACCACACTCAGCCTGGCTGGCCAAATGCCTGGTGGAACAGGTCTGTTTTGCAGACCCTGAGGAAGCTCACTAAGTCCCACAGGGCCCTGGTTTCTCTAGGGAGCCTGTTCCACCAGAGGGGGGCCAGGACCATAAAGGCCCTGGCCCTAGTGGAGGCCAGCCGGACGTGTTTTGGGCCAGGGACCACTAATAAACACTCCTCCGAAGATTGGAGGGTCCTAATGGGGTGATATTGGGAGATGCAGTCCCTCAAGTATACAGGCCCAAGGCCGTTTATAGCCTTAAAGACTAAGACCTTAAAGCACCTTAGATATTACCCGGAACTTAATGGGCAGCCAATGGAGATGGTACTGGACTGGCGTAATCTGGTCCCGACACGACGTCTCTGTAAGGAGTCTGGCTGCCGCATGTTGGACGAGCTTAAGTTTCTGGATAATGGTCAAAGGTAGGCCAGCGTAAAGCGAGTTGTAATAATCAAGTCTGGAGATGACCATTGCATGGATAACTGTGGCCAAGTCCGTACGGGTGAGGTATGGGGCCAGTTGCTGTGCCTGCCGTAAATGATGGAATGCAACCCAGGCTGTTTGTATGACCTGGGTCATTACTGTTGCTGTCCTCAACCCTAGACCTGGCGTAACAGTGGCCCTGGTCTCATTTAACAGAGCATTCCACCAGGTTGGGGCCAGAGCTGAAAACAGATTTAACTCTATCTTCATTGGATTTAACTGTAAGTGCTGCTTCATTCAAAGTGGCAATGAGAGCACCATGGGGAATCATCTCTGTGTGTAAGCATTAGGCTGCCACAGTGCTTTTAAAAACTTACACACATTCTACAAGTATAACTTCCCTGGACTGAAAAAAAATGTAATAACTATTTCTATCTCATTCCTCCAAGGAACTCATGGCAGCTTCCATAGCGTCTCTTCCATTTTGTCTTCAAAACAGTCTGGTGAGGTAAAATAAACTGAGAGAGACTGATTCACTGAAGGTCACCCAAAGGCAAAGAGGGTTTCCTCAGTTGATGGTCTGCCATTCTCACTGCTGTACCAGCCTGGTTCTTGAAAGTGCTGCTGCTAAATTAAAGTCCTTATGCCAGTGCTGGGGTCTGACTGGGAGGGTTTCCCAGAAGAAATCCAAGAAGAAAATTTAACACACCAAATTTTGAGTTTTGTACAACAGAAGCTTTCAAAACAATGTCTGAAATTTGACAGCCGCAAATATGAGAAATTCACATGAGATAATTATTTGGTGCTGGGAGCCAAGCTGGGAACTGATAAACTTATTGTGTGTTTGCTACCAACTGAACAAATAAAATAACAGGGAAACGAAAGTCCAGCTGTGTGGGGGAGCCAAAATGACAGAAGAATTCAAACATGGAAATGAGAAAAAGCATTTGTTTAATATGCCAACTTAACAACTGGAACACCCATCAACAGCACAATATTGTTTTTTCATCAAAGGGAAAACATAGGTTATTAGTAACACTAAGATTATTACTATTGTCTCTTTGAAGCACCTTAGTTTTTGTTCTGAAATCTCTCAGTGCTGTAAATGTTAAGCTCTTCTTTTCTTCCATAGACTGAAATTAACCTGTAAATATTTCCATGTTAGGAGTCCAGTTCAGAATAAGTACTGGGTCTGCCAATAGTTCTTTCTGGGGGGCAAGAATTAACATAAGGCTCATCTACCTTATCCCACCCATTCTCTTTGGAGCTGACAGCAACCATACATAATAAAGGGAACCGTGGGTGCCAGTCTCCAGGTGGGACCTGGGGATCCTCCTGGAATTGCAGCTTATTTTTAGGCTACAGAGATCAGTTCCCCTGCAGAAAATAGATGCTTTGGAGGGTGTATTCTATGGCATTGCACCCCATTGAGGTCCCTGCCCTCCCTAGACTCCACTCCCAAACCTCCAGGAGTTAGGGTTGCCAACTTCCAGGCGGTACTTGGAGTCTCCCTGGAATTACAATTGATCATCAGGCAACCAAGATCAGTTTCCCTGGAGAAAATGGCTATTTTGGAAGATGGATTCTATGGTATTATACCTTGCTGAGGTCTCTCCTCTCCCCAAACCCACCCTCCCTAGGTGATAGGTCCCTCAACCCACCCCACCCCCAAACCTCCAAGTATTTCCCAGCCCAGACCTGGCAATCCTATAAGCAGTCCCCCAATCTGGATCTGGCAACCCTACCTTCCCATCCCCTGCCAGCCACCAGGAGAGACCTGGCAATACCATCAGAATGCAAGTCCAACCCCATAGACTTCAGGACTGGAATACCTCAGACAGGTATGTAAACCTAGTGGCTGCCACTTGCATGCAGTCTCTTCCTTCACCCTGTAAGGAACACAACTTATGTCCTTGCAAGGAAAATGATGCCTACCTCATAAACTGAAACTGGTACAGAGAAAGTCAAGACTGCAATGATGAAACAAGGAGAACAAAAGAAAACCATTGATTTTTTTTTTCTAATGTAGGCTGTCTAGTTGGGGATTTAGTTACATTTTCACATTAATTACGATAACTACAAAATACCCCATTTTCATAATTTTTGTAATTAATAATGAAAAACACGCAAGTCTAGTTGAAAGACTTGGTTTGTTGACAATAAAACTTGACTTTTTTGCGACACAGTTCAACCCCTTGGTATGGAATTTATAGTTTTTTATCATCTGTGGAAGAACTGAGCTATGCCATTTCACAGCTTTCAAATCAGAACATGCATTTTAAATTTTCGGTCTGATCTAAGGATTTATTTAGGAAAAGAAAAAGAGTTACATATAATGTTTGGGGTTTTTTTAATCCCAGAGAAGTTACATCTGAAATGTGGTGTGTCCCCCCTCCCCCACCCCAATTTATAAACTGTTGATTCAATATTTACAAATGGTAATGAGAGGTAGAACTGCACTTTGAATTCTCCTTGTTCTGGAAGAATTAATGTAACCGGAGAAATCTAAACGTAATACGCTTTGGAAACACACGTGCTCACATGCACACAAACACACATAAATAAGAACCATCGACAGAAGCTAACAGTAGGTGGTCTCTTAATATCTTGCTGGTTTTGAAGTTCTGAAAAGGAGCAAGACTTTTTGAAATGTGGGGGGAAAAGAAAGGCAGGGGGAGATGGAAACGGCACAGAAGAACACAGGGATGGCACCGGTGACCCGAGAAACCCTTGTTGCTTCAGTTATGCAGGCACACAATGTGGCATTCTTAGCCACTCCAAAACCAGCCTTGGGAGAAAGCATCAGGAGGAGGGGGAGAGCCAGAGCGCACTAGAGACAGGTTTCTCCTTTTAGTCAAAGGCGGTGGGTAAGCAGAGCACGCGGTTCAGAGGGTCATTAAAAAGCATCAAAGGAGGCAGCCTCATGATGGTAATAAGATGGCTGCAAAGAAATAAAGTGGCCATTGATCTGCACTATCGAGTGTGACATTTTAACCGAAGCTAAAAGCCAAGAGCAGAGCTGGCCCTTCTGATTCATCAGCCCTGCCTGTTTTAGTAAATTGTCTTTTTCCACCCACCCCCTCTCCCCCTTCTCCCCACCAGTGGCCTCAGAGGTCACTTCATATTAGCTAGCTTGTTAATACTGAGGCAATCAATACTTAATCAACAAGTAATGGGATTTTGCAGTCATCCTGTATGATCTTTCAATAAAGCCCTGAATCCATCTCTGCCTATTCAGACGCAGCTGAAGGTACATGACTGCTGAAGACTGAGGAGGGGAGGGGGGAGAAGGAGGGGGGAGAAGGATTTGATGGTCTGATGCTCTTAGGCAGATCTGCATCTGATTAAGACACTGCACAGCCACTGTCCTTCACCCCTTCGTTCCTTTATGCCCGTACAATGCAGCACGGCACGCGGATATTCATCATCTGTGTTTCAAATGCCGCAGAAAGGAATGAATACTTCCTTGGTGTGTGGCGCTCTTTGTTCTTGATAGGAGACCAAACCAGGAAAACCATCCCATGTATTTGGAGGTCGCTGAGTGATGGGTTATCAGCGGGTCCTCAAAAAAAAAAAAAAGCTACTCAACCAGATCTGGGTAGGCACCATTGTTTGTTTATGTGCTTATGTGTCCATTTGCCCCTTGAAATCCTGCTTTTTAAACTGGATTCTACCGTTCCAAATTCAGACTAGGAGTTAAAGAGCCTAGCAGTGTTTCAGCATGATGCAAGAGGAAAATCCCTCAACAACAATATGGCAAATAGCTTTTGAAATAAAAGTTAGTTTTAAAAGTATCTGGTAGGCACATGGATTTGCTATTGTAAAAGATGCAGTTGAAGGAAATGCCTGTGGGGACAGACTTCAAACACCTGAGTGACCCTAAAGAGGCCTTGATCTTTCAGCTATGATGGACAATCCAGGCCCAATGAAATTATTGGATAAATATATCAGATTGTGTGTATGACTATGGGAAGGGCTGAAATGGCACAGTGGTAGTGGAAGGCACAGCTTGGCCATCCAACTCTAAGCTGATCCCAAACTGCTGCCACACATATATCCATGTATTTCAGGAATGTTCATTCACATGCATGTGCATGATCCAACATACATGACTCCCCATGAAGATCTGTCCATGCAACACATCAATGAATATGAATGTGGAGAAGGGTTTAGAAGAAAGCATAATTGCCCCCAGTGCTCCCAGGATGCACAAACTCCTACTGATTCAGCTCACATCCAAACCACCAATTTCAAATTTCCACCAGATTGTCCACTGATCAGATCACTCAGTCATTCGGCTGAGTTTGTAAGGCTGCATCTAGCACAACATCACACATGCACAGCTTTTGTATATAAGCACGATGTAGTACATGCAATATAACTCCCATGGTCCTTGGTGAAACTGCACATGCATCACACAGTGTGTGTGTACACTGGCTATTACTAACTACTGATATGAAGAGACTACAACTCCCATGGTATTTTGTGCAAATACCATGGGAGTTGTAGTCTCTTCATATCAGTAGCTAGTAATAGCCAGTGTACACACACACTGTGTGATGCATGTGCAGTTTCACCAAGGACCATGGGAGTTATATTGTTTACTTACCACTAGTTTGCAATATCATCTACCTTGGTGAACAACTAAAACCTCTCCTACCTTTTCCCACCATTTTTTGTTGCTAACTGTCCCTTTGTTGTCCATGCTGTCAATCTATTGACCAGCCTTTGGGCTATGTGTCATTAAAGTGGTTGGTACTCTGAGAAGTAAAGACAACAATGCATGTCTCTACATTGCATTAGGGAATCGTGCAAGGGCAAAGGCGGGTACAATCAGCAAGCAAGGACCCCAGGTAGCCTACTGCACATGCACAGAGAAAAGTAAACAGGTCAAGGAAGAACAAGTTAATAAAAACAAATGGGGTGCTGTGTGGTTTCTGGGCTGTATGGCCGTGTTCTAGCAGCATTCTCTCCTGACGTTTCGCCTGCATCTGTGGCTGGCATCTTCAGAGAATCTGATAATAGGAAAGGAAAGCAAGTGGAGTATATATACCTGTGAGTAACAATGAAGATAGCAAGGTCAATAGGTGAGGGCATCTGAATAGAAGTAGCCTGGCATGTGAGTAACAATGAAGTATGTAGCATGTGAGTAACAATGAAGATAGCAAGGTCAATAGGTGAGGGCATCTGAATAGAAGTAGCCTGGCATGTGAGTAACAATGAAGTATGTAGCATGTGAGTAACAATGAAGATAGCAAGGTCAATAGGTAAGGGCATCTGAATAGAAGTAGCCTGGCCTTTGTTCCCTTTGATTGTTTATTGTCTATAGTCATCCTGTGTTTGTGTGGAGCTGATTAGTCACTGTCTTGACTCTAGTGTTTCTCAACACTGGCAGTGTTTTTCAACTCTTCACCACAGATGCAGGTGAAACGTCAGGAGAGAATGCTGCTAGAACACAGCCATGCAGCCCGGAAACCACACAGCACCCCAGTGATTCTGACCGTGAAAGCTTTCGACAATACAATAAAAACAAATATTCTTGTGTACAGTACATCAAATACAGATGTTCAGTTCAAGTGCTTATAAAACATTTCAGTTGCTTGTGAAACATTCCACACCTATCATTTGAGGGCTGCACTACCCTCCATCAGGAACAGTCTTCCAGCACAAGCTACCTGGGGTCCTTCAACTGGAAATGGTGAGGATTGGATGTGGGACCTCATCTATGCAAAGTATGTATTTTACCATCATTTCCATGAAACATGCACTTATCAATAGTTTGCAAACCTTTGGGTTTAAGAAAGCAAGAGGTCCAGGGGCAAGCAATGGCTTGAATGCATTGGGGAAGGGGGCCAACAATAACCAACTTTCTCTTGGATGGTCAAAGAATATGCAGAGCATCCTTTACTACTTTCTTGCTGATTTTGAGAGTCAAAGCCCTTCATCAGCCACAAGTCAGAATGGAGATTCGCAATGGAACTCTCACAAGCTCGTGTGCCAAATATCTTGCTGGTCTTTAAGGGACTACTGCAAGCAAATCACCTCTAAATTTAGTTTATAATTTTAATTGTATTTTAAATGCTTAACTATTACAATTTTTATGTACGCTGCCTTGTGACCCTGATTGGACGAAAAGGTGGCACAAAATGTTGAGAGCCAGCATGGCATAGTGGTTAAGAATGGCAGACAATCTGGAAACCTGGGTTTGATGCCCTACTCCTCCACATGAGCAGTGGATTCTAATCTGGCTAACTGTGTTTGATTCCCCACTGTTCCACATGAGGCCTGCTGGATCACTTTGGGCTTGGCACAGTTCTCTTAGAACTCTCTCAGCCCGATTTACAAAGTGTCGGTTGGGGGGAGAGGAAGGGAAGGAGTTTGTAAGCCACTTTGAAACTCCTTAAAGGTAGAGAAAACTGGGGTACAAAAACCAACTCTTCTTCTTAAATAAACAAACAAACAAACAAATAAAATAAAAACTCCCATCCTGTTAGAAGATGTTCTGGTCTTCAGTAATCTGCTCATTCTCTCTCCTGGTCCCTCCCATTTACTTCACCTCATGCAACTGTAAAAAGCAAGACAGAAGTGTCAGGACAATGACCCTTCCCAAGAGTTCCCAGAAATCACTAGCTGGCATGAATTTTAGCAGACCAGGTGCTCGGAAACAGCAGCAGCAGAAGGCCATTGCTTTCACCTCCTGCGTGTGAGATCCCAAAGGCACCTGGTGGGCCACTGTGAGTAGCAGAGTGCTGGACTAGATGGGCTCTGGTCTAATCCAGCAGGCTCTTTCTTATGTTCTTATGTCATTATATTAGCTGCGTTAAGCAAAGGAAGTTTTGAATTTTCTATATTTCAATTGAGATAACATGATGCTGCCTTATCTTGTTTTAGACCAGGGGTCTGCAACCTGTGGCTCTCCAGATGTTCGTGGACTACAATTCCCATCAGCCCCTGCCAGCATGGGGAGCCGCAGGTTGCAGACCCCTGTTTTAGACCATTGGTCTGTCAAACTCAGTACCGTCTACGTTGACTGGTGGTCGCTGTCCAGGATTTCAGGAAGATGTCTGTCACATCACTTACCATTTGATCCCTTTAAGCTGGATCCTCCAGGGATTGATCTTGAGGCTTTCTGCATGCCAAGCAGATGCTGTACAACCAAGCCACAGCCCCACTCAAAGTTAATATCTGGGTACACATCCTCTTCCTATACTGCAGATAGGGCTGAGGCTAATAGATCTTCATCTACCGGTAAGTCCATCTAGGGCATTTTTGATTGGGGTAACATTTGAATTGGCAACCTTCTGAATTACATCTTATTGACTTAGGCATAGTATTACAACTTGGCTGTTACAGTAAAGCAGGCAAATATGGAGATCAAAGAAGGAGGCGGGGTTGTCCTTCATCTTATAAGGCTCCTTGCTCAATTACAGCTGTGAGTGGTTAATGTTGACAGTGAAGGGCTATGTTAAAGGAGAAACCTGTTAGACTCAAGTGTTATCTGACAGTGCATTGTATGATTCCATTAACTCAAATTATTAAATTAACTGTTACCGGAGCTATGTGTGGGAAGACAGATCTGGGTAATCAAAGAGCTGAAATACACGGTCAGGAGGTAGCAGGTTCTGCTTGGTTGACCAGGCAAGGACAGAAAACTGGGCCACTGATGGGTTCATGATTTCTCCATTCAACAGTTTTGTCTATGTTATAATTTAGATTGATATGCATTTGTATACAACTTACACCCTTGGAAGGGAACAGGTTCCCATGATAGAGTACTTCCTTTGAATGCAGCAGGTACTAAGTTTCCTTCTTGGTATCTCCCATCAAAAGAATTGGAGATTACAAGATTTGCACATGACAATCACATATAATTAATCTGAGCATTGCCTTGAGGTGACATCCCGCCCAATCCCTTTTAGGTCATTATGGATGTTCCTGTCCCTTGTCATTCTATGTCTCTTTACTGACAGCTGGCACTTTAAAAAATCTTATAAATAAGTTTTTGAATCAAATAATGTCCAGTTACTTAATACCAGGATTGTTTCTTTGTGGTGTTCTCACACTACACTACCACATCTGCTGTGTGAAGTGCTATAGTCAAGGAACATTTGGTAGCTTTACCTGCTGTTTGTGTGAATCTGTTTTGGTTTCCATTCTACTGCTAACTGCTTAATACAAGTGTTGAAGAATGACATGAAACACTTACTGAGACCCCATTCCAGAAGAAGACCCACAATGATGCCCTATCTTCAATTTGAGGAGTACCTGGTTAAGACAGAGGAAATACAGCTATTTCCTGTTGCTCCATCCAGCTGTTTCTTCCATGCGGAAACAGAAGATCACCTCCACATCATAGGGGCCTCCATGACAATATTCTATTTCTCAGTGGGCAGGGTCCTGAAAGGAGCAGAGTTAGTTCTATTGGTAATGACACAACATTCCCCCTGGTAGAGCCATGGTGGGAGTTGAGAAGAAGAAGGGAGTCAACATATTGGAGGGAGGGGGAAAGGCAGCCATAGTATTAGCATAGGGGGTGAAGACAAAGGAAAGCTGTTCTCAAGTACAGGGATGCTTGTCCATTCATAGTATTTTCAAGAGGATATATGGATTTGGAGCCATGCATCCTAGAATACATTGAATAATATCTTTGAGTAGGAAAGTTCACTCATTTATCTAAACATATAATTGTTTGATATTGCGATGACACACTTCTAGCCAATTGCTGTAAAAGACTCAGCTGTGTGTAGAATTGAGTCCTGTTTGGTGACTGGCCCACTGCCAGTCCCCCGTTGCCCTCCCCCCCCACTCCAAACACCAAGCTGGGCCTGCCAGGGCAGCAGCAGCTTGCCACCTGCTGCCTCGCTGACCCCTGGCACAAACCTCCCATTCCCCCACTTGGCCTCCCCCTGTCCCAAACACCAAGCCAGGCCTACTAGGGCAGCAACATCTTGCTGCCTCCTGTCCAACCACCCCCAGCACCACCTTCCTATTTCCCCACCCCACACCTTCCATTCCCTTGCATGGTCTCCCCCCACCCCAAACACTAAGCCAGGGTTTGCTGGGATAGTGCTGGCTTGCCGCCCACTGCCCTGCCAGCCGTGGTCCCAGTCTCCCATTCTCCTGCTCTCCCCCTCTCTAGAGTCCATTTTATTTGAGCAAAAAATGGGCTGTACTGCTAGTGTCATGATATTTGGTTACGGCTCCTTCTATGATATCCAAGTTCTTTGTGTTTTCTAGTGAACAGTTTGAGGACTTTGTATCACATACGTCATGAGAGCTTTGTGAAGAATTAGGACTAATAAAAGGAAACACTTCTTCACGCAACGTGTGATTGGTGTTTGGAATATGCTGCCACAGGAGGTGGTGATGGCCACTAACCTGGATAGCTTTAAAAAGGGCTTGGACAGATTTATGGAGGAGAAGTCGATCTATGGCTACCAATCTTAATCTGAGATTGCAAATGCCTTAGCAGACCAGGTGCTCAGGAGCAGCAGCAGCAGAAGGCCATTGCTTTCAAATCCTGCAGGTGAGCTCCCAAAGGCACCTGGTGGGCCAGTGCGAGTAGCAGAGTGCTGGACTAGATGGACTCTGGTCTGATCCAGCAGGCTAGTTCTTATGTTCTTATGTTCTTTGTGTCTCCCAGATGCACACTGGCTCTTTTCTGTTTGTGACCACAACAAACTCAGAGAAATAGCTTAACTCCTTCTTGCAATTTATGCATCCTCAAACTGGCCCATGGAGTTACTATTGGTTTTTCTGTAAAACCCACTTCTGTGGAAAGAAAAATGGAACTTTGTTTTTAAGTATGACTATATATGTGCAAATACTATATGTGCAAAAATCGAAAACTCCTGCTATACCTACAGTAGAAAAATGGTGGGACAAATTATTAGAGTTGAGGGAGATAGCCAAACTCACTTCATTACTTTAAGAAAAAAATAGTTAAATTATGGATAATTGGAAACTTTCAGGTGGTGCAAGGAGGCAGCAAAAATAAACTAAAAAGTCTTCTGCCACCTGAAAGCCATACATAGGGCTACATGGACTTACACCACCCTTTTTGGTGGTGTAAGTCCAGGGTCCAGGCCACTGCGTTCCTGGCTCGAAAGCCCAGATGGAAACTGACTAATATTGGCTCCACTCTGGGTACCCCCTGGCCTGCTCCCCCATACCAGCGTTCAATTGGCTGCTAGAATTCATCCACATTGGTGACCACTTCCTAGTGTTGCCACAATGGAGCTGAGGGGCGCACAGCCACTGGTGCTCTTATGCTGGCAGAGGAGGCAAACATGCCAGCACGGCCCCCATGCCACATCCATCAGCCGTTCCCCTTCCTCCATAGGACTGGGCCTTAAAGCTGCTTCTCCCTCTATGCTGGGGCTGCAAACAGAAAAGGTCCCGTGTACATCCAGGAGGCACAAAACTCCAATGGCACATTTGAAACAAAGTCCATGTGTTCTCCACCAACAAACACAAGACCTCTGCAGCATGTAGAAAATTATAAGTGGCAATGGATTCCAACCACGTACAAAGTGTCAATGAAAATCCTGCGTCTACGTGACTTGGGGGGAAGGGGGAGAACAACCTAAAAAATAAGCAAGGGGGGGAAAGATACCTGCTATTTCTGTTCAGCAATCAGATATCTTGTGATCATTTTATTTAAGCAGGTCATCTGGAAATGTCTGTAGTTTAGAGACTTGTGCCATAGCTGCAAGGCATGTCTGGACGAAGCAGAAACATTCATTTCCGCTTAAGCCAGGCAATCTCACAGTTGTCAGCTCTGAGCTCTGGCCTGGGCATTTGCTCCCCTATCCTTTTATCAGGGACATGTTGGTACTAGCCTGTTATGACACCTTTTATCAGCTCCAGAAACTGCCCTTGTTTTCCATTAAACATAGCATTTCTTTTCAGTTGTGTCTTTATAAATATATGTTTTTTTAAAGAAACCAACCATGTAGTTATATTTCATGATCATTCCATGTGAAGCCAAGGAGAGGGAGGTTAGTATACATAAATACATTCAGTAATATGTGGATTAGAGCTGATTCAGGAGCTGCCTTTCACTGCAGACTGCAACCTGAGACCCACTTTTAATTTTTTTTTTGCAATATTTTTTTCTCCCTTATGGTTTCATAGAAGAAATTTTGGCAAGCACAGCTTTTCTCACAATACTAGAACCAGGGGGCATTCATTGAAAATGCTGGGGGGAAGAATTAGGACTAATAAAAGGAAACACTTCTTCACGCAACGGGTGTGATTGATGTTTGGAATATGCTGCCACAGGAGGTGGTGATGGTCACTAACCTGGATAACTTTAAAAAGGGCTTGGACAGATTTATGGAGGAGAAGTCGATCTATGGCTACCAATCTTGATCCTCCTTGATCTGAGATTGCAAATGCCTTAGCAGACCAGGTGCTCAGGAGCAGCAGCAGAAGAAGAAGGCCATTGCTTTCACATCCTGCATGTGAGCTCCCAAAGGCATCTGGTGGGCCATTGCGAGTAGCAGAGTGCTGGACTAGATGGACTCTGGTCTGATCCAGCAGGCTCTTTCTTATGTTCTTATGTTGTCATGCAAAGCTTTAAAAGGCGAAACTAGTTTTTCTTCCACATTGCAAGGGAGACCGTCCTCCTTACCTCAAGGCAGTCCTTTTTTCTCTTCTTCTACTCCCTGCTAAGAAAATAAAATGATGGTAGAGTCATTGGTCTGTCCTACCTGAGCTTAAGCCAGGACTCACTTGTTGCTTCTAAACAGGGTGGTGGAGTCTGTGGGCACAGTTCAGCATCCAGAGCACAGTTTCACCTATTTTTTGTTTAAAATAATTTTAAAAAGGCTTTTAATCTGTGACACAGCAATTTCCATGTACAGATGGGAGCTTGTTAGAACAGCTTGCTAGAACAATTTCTGATGGACAAAAATCCATATTTATGGCTGTGTGCATAAGAAGATGCTTAAAGGGGAAGCTGCAACTGAAATAAGGGTCGGCCAACTTCTTCAGCCTGTGTACTTGATCTTCCCTGATCATGACACCACTTCTCACAACCCAGCTCACATGAATATTGTCCCTGGATGGCAGTATGACCTACCTGGAAATATTGATGTGCGGATGGCCACTGTCATTAGAGGAAGGACCAGCATGACAGGTGAGTAAAGGATGCTCTTCCTCTTCCCATGCCCTGTTACATGTAAGATTTGCATATTGTCTGGAACTGCCCTCAGTTAAAGCTAAAGGGTGGACCTGGACATGTGAAGAAACCAGCATTTTGAGCACAATAAGACAATACCATTGAATCCTTTTTCTTGCTACCTTGATGATTAGAGTAGGGCAGTGCCTCTTTTAATATGTTACACTATTTCAAGCCCAGATGCTGCGAACAACAAAACAGAACGGAATTCCAATCTTAGGTCAAATATGACTGAAGCTAATAAGGCTTCCTTAGCGTTTTCTCGAACTGAAAACAGTCCTTAAATCCAGAGCAGCATATGGGATCACCGCATTTTTTCAAAAGGATATCGCATTAGTTCTCTATATGTAGGTCAAGTAACAGGCCTTTTTTTTCTTTTGGTTTATTTCCCAAAGATCACACCAGCAGCAAGAAAGTCCTGGCCATATAGCAAGAATTGTCCTGAGGGGCTTCTCGCGAGCCTTGCAACCTCTTGGGTCATGTGGAGAGAGAATCTAGCTGTTAGGCAATTCTACCAACATATGTACTTCAAGACTTAATTTGCATTTCCTAGTTTAAAATGTGTTTTCAAAAAAAACCTGTAGAATTTTTTCCAGGCTAAATTCAATTATTGTTCTTTCCTTACAGCTAAAAGAAACAGGTGTAGAGTGCCTGTCTTCATTCCCACTCCCCATGCAGGCAGAAAATATACACCCTGATTTAAAAAATAATAAAAGTATGTGGATTCTGGTATAATATGCTCATTTGCCAACAACAACAAAAAAACCTCACCTTCTGCAGCCTGTGTACTTGATCTTCCCTGATCATGACACCACTTCTCACAACCCAGCTCACATGAATATTGTCCCTGGATGGCAGTATGACCTACCTGGAAATATTGATGTGCGGATGGCCACTGTCATTAGAGGAAGGACCAGCATGACAGGTGAGTAAAGGATGCTCTTCCTCTTCCCATGCCCTGTTACATGTAAGATTTGCATATTGTCTGGAACTGCCCTCAGTTAAAGCTAAAGGGTGGACCTGGACATGTGAAGAAACTGTTATTTTGATATAATAAGACAATACTACTGAATCCTTTCTGCTACCTGATGATTAAGTAGGGCAGTGCCTCTTTTTAATATGTTACACTATTTCAGCCCAGATGCTGCGAACAACAAAACAGAACGGAATTCAATCTTAGGTCAAATATGACTGAAGCTAATGAGGCTTCCTTAGCGTTTTCTGGAACTGAAAACAGTCCTTAAACGAGCAGCATATGGGATCAATGCATTTTTTCAAAAAGGATACTGCATTAGTTCTCTATATGAGTCATAACAGGCCTTTTTTTCTTTTGGTTTATTTCCTGGAAGATCACACCAGCAGCAAGAAAGTCCTGGCCATATAGCAGAATTGTCCTGAGGGGCTTCGCAGCCTTGCAACCTCTTGGGTCATGTGAGAGAGAATCTAGCTGTTAGGCAATTCTACCAACATATGTACTTCACACTTAATTTTACATTTCTAGTTTAAAATGTGTTTTCAAAAAAAACCTGTAAATTTTTCCAGGCTAAATTCAATTATTGTTCTTTCCTGGCTAAAGAAACAGGTGTAGAGTGCCTGTCTTCATTCTAATTCCCATGCAGGCAGAAAATATACACCCTGATTTAAAATAATAAAGTATGTGGATTCTGGTATAATATGCTCATTTGCCAACAACAACAAAAAAACCTCACCCCTCATACTTGAACCATGGACCAGTACTTTCCCCACTTTTCCCCTCTACCACCTGGCCGCTGCATCGCCACTTTCATTGCACGCTGCCATTTCTGGCGTGTGCTCCTGAGCTTGACGACACCCCACACTTCTGCAGCTGGCCTCGTCTAAAGCGTTTCCATTTTCTACCCAGCACCAGGAATGACGCGCGCTGAGGGGGCGCGACAGAGGCAGCGTTGGGGCGGCTGCGTTGTCGCCACCCCTGTAGTGGGGAGTGTCCCGGGACCCCCCGCTACTTGGCCCGAGTAGCGCGCAGCAGAAGGTAAGTGGGGAAAGGCCCCATGTTTGGCTGAGACTGAGCAACTGGCCAAATATCATCCAGTTAGCAGAGTGGGGATTTGGGGGGGTGGGGGTGGGGTTATACTGCAACCGCTGGCTTTCTATATGGTCAATGGCCAATTTCCAGTATAACCAGGGAACAGCTTGTCATAGTGGAGTTATTTTCATGGGGGTTCTTGTGGAAAATTGTAACATAAGTTCCATCTCAATGGCTGTGGTAGAGATGCGGAGATCCCTTTTGAGAAATGTCACTAGGCCCATTGAATTCCCCACCATCACTATCATCACCACCACTACCGCTTCCAAGTTCAACAGAGCAGAGCTTTCGAATTCATCTTAACATTTCATGTTAGGCAAAATTTGAGAGCAACCGTAGTCAGGAGTGCAGAACAAAGAGGCACTTCTATTAAACAACAAGCTAGATCAAAGCAGGAGATCAAAGCATCTTCACATGGAGACAAATGAAATTCCTGCTTGAGGGACTTCTTCCAGGTCAGAGGCCAGTTTGCCTGTGCCATGTAGCATGTTTGTGAGACTCTGGCTTTATTTCCCACAACAGCTGTTATTGCTTTAATGTTCCTCTTTGGTTTTCTGTAGTAAATATTGATGTGGCTTTATTACAGCTCTCTCTACATTTGCAGTGGACTGGAAGATTAAGTCAATGGCTGCCACATTTTGGAATGTGAACAGTTCTGGTGAAATTACACACACACACATAGAGGCATATCCTCTTAGTGTTGCCATCAAAGCCTCCGGCCAAGCAAGTGAAAGGAAACGTTCCAAAGGTTGTACTTTATATAGCCACAGTCTTGACCTCAAAGTGCCTTCAAAGGGCTCACATCCTTAAAGATGCATTACTGGCCCTTACACTAATTCACAGTGAAAGGTAAAGTGCTTTGCTGTATAACCACGAGAGACCAGGAACCCTTGAGGATCTTTTTGAAGCAGAGCAATGCAAGCGCTGAAGATTGTTCAGTTCCATTTTTTTTTATTGCTGACCACTCATGAATGAAATCCTCTGACCATTTGCATATGGTGAAGTAGAAAGCTACAAAATAAACAAACACCTGAACTATGTAACGGATTATATGTGTCTGGGTTGTTTTTTTTTTTTTAAAAAAATCAGAATCCCAACAAGACAAGAAATATTTGCTCCTTTCCTTTTCCTCCTGA
This sequence comes from Sphaerodactylus townsendi, assembly GCF_021028975.2. Lineage (NCBI taxonomy): Eukaryota > Metazoa > Chordata > Lepidosauria > Squamata > Sphaerodactylidae > Sphaerodactylus > Sphaerodactylus townsendi. Next base: position 36,320,736 of record NC_059425.1, on the reverse strand, counting down.
ACCGTTCTGCTCATGTTTTTAGTGTGATGGTCTAAGCAGGAATCCTTGAGCCTGGTTTTAATTCTTAACTAGATAGACATGATTTATTAATTTGCATTTGAAATAACAATTGCCATGGGGAAGAATCAGTGGAAAGCTTTAATTAGAAACTATGCCTCAATGCATCATGCTGCTGTCTAGATTTCCAGAGTTTCAATAAGCATAATTTCACTTTCTTTCAAGAAATGGTGATAAGCCTCCAGTTTCTCAGGAGATCCAGGATCCTAGAAGGTCCAAGTCTCCAGGACTACTTTTGCCGCTATACTGAGAAAGCCGCCAACCATGACCTCTGATTCTGTGTAATGTTACACCTTAGCAATCCCCCCAAATTCTGTGATAAACCATAGATTTTCAGTGGATTGTTAGAGTGTCATGGTGATGTGTGATGTCACTTCCAGCAATACAACCAGAAGGGAACTGGGGTAAAGGAAAGGACCATTGTGGCTGGAAGAGTGAGGGGGATGGGGGATAGAGAAGGAACATTGTGGCTGGGGGAAAAGGAAGAAACACATAGGGCTGTGAGTCTGCCAGGTCAGGGAGCACCAAGGGGTGCACCCCAACCTGGCAGCTTTGCTTCTGGGGAGAAGGGAGCAGGGCAGGTGGAAAAATGCACCCCCTCATGACCCACTCCTTTGTAAGGCACCTAATTATGCCTCTGAATATGCAGTCCTCTTGGCTCATTCCGCACACGCAGAATAATGCACTTTCAAACTGCTTTCAGTGCTCTTTGAAGCTGTGCGGAATAGCAAAATCTACTTGCAAACAGTTCTGAAAGTGGTTTGAAAACGCATTATTTTGCATGTGCGGAAGGGGCCCTTGACCAGCATGAGGACTTTATATCACGTATGAGGCAGGAGTTCCTTGCCTCCCAGACTTCATATTTTAATCACAACAATGACACACATGGAGAAGGGGATTCTCCCCCCCCCCCCCATCATGTTTGTGGACTCAAACAGGTCTAAAAAGCTGCTATTTCCTTTGCCAATGACAGCTACATGTTAAGGTTCTCAGCAAAGTAAACAGTTGCTTCCTGGGGTCATTTCAGTTATCAAAAATGGTGTGGGGGTGGCTGAAGCTCTTTTACCACATGTCCAACAGTCAGCATTGGAATACGGCTCCTGCATACCTGAGAGTCACAGAACTCATGATGCACGTGTTATCTTCATGGTGTTCACAAGGACTTGTATTTTTATAAATTGGCTCTTCAGTGATAGTGGACAGAGAGGGATGGGGGCCCCTTGCATAACTGCCAGACATCTTTGGAGGTATCTAAAGCTGTGGACAGCACTGTGTGCCATGCTAACAAATGTGGGCAGCTCTATGTGTCATGCTAACAAAATGGCTGACGGGGCCAAACTATGATATTCAGCTGGTGCTGAATGTGCAGAGAATACCTGTGTGCATCATGTACATTGGCCACATCTGTGCATAATCATGTGTACATCAAGGCCATATTTCCCTTCTCCCACAGACTCATGACCTCTTCAAGAATCCCCCGGAGACAGTGAATTTTGAGCAACATCTTTACAAGATCCACCAGAGAATATTAGCCAGATATTAATATGTTTTTTGTATAGCGCAGATGGCTTCCTGTTTCACTGAAAAGAATAAGATATTTTCACATCTTTCCTCTCTTCTGACTCTCTTGGGAAGGGTTTTTTATTGAAAGTATCAAAACGAGGACTCTGGCTGCATCATGCTGTTGATGCCTGAGGTCAGACTCTTTGACTGGCTTGTAATGTTGTCGCATATCAAAATTCACTCCGCGCTTATTTTCAGCCTTGTATTTTAACAGGCAGCCTCTGTTAGAGCCTCTCACATTCTTCACACTCTTGTCTTTTTGCACTGCAACAGTTGTTGTTGGTCTCCTAAGTGAGAGGTAGGAAATAGCCAGGAAAATGAGGAACAGCTGGGGAAGACAAAAGCAGGGATCTGTATTTGTTTAGAAAAGGTATTAAAAAATAACACAATGCAAACACTGAACACCTGAAAACTTGTGGGAAAGTAGGAAAAGCCAATATGGGATATTGGCTTTTTTTTGACTTTCCCAAAAATGTTCAGATCCTTTAAAGCTGAACCTGAAAAATACCAAAATAGAAAGGTGGCCAACTCTACTAATTTGCACCTACTTCACTTGTTTTGTGTACCTTGACTAAAACAATCATTTTACGCAGTCTTCTAACTAGGATTGTCAGCCCACAGCTGGTGGCGGGATATCTCTTGCTATTACAACCGGTCGCCAGTCAACACAGATCAGCTCCCCTGTAGGAAATGGCTGCTTTGGAAGGTGGACTCTGCGGCTTTACACCCCACTGAAGCCGTTCCTCCCCAAATGCCACACTTCTCAGGCTCCGCCCCTAAAATCGCCAGGTATTCCCCATCCTGGATCTGGTATCATGGACCAGCTGGGTCCAGAAAGTATTGAGGACAGCCAGTAGTAGAAGTGGCACAGGAAGAAGCAGCCCCTGTGGGGCCGGACATGAGCCCACAACCAGACACCAGTGCAGTGACCATGCAGCCCTCCAGCTCTGAGCTAGCTGTGAAAAGCCAGATGCCACCTGCTCCCTCACTCATCCTTAGAGCCTCAGGAACAGAGGAGGAGGAGGAGGAGGAGGAGGAGGAGGAGGAGGAGGAGGAGGAGGAGAACACATAGGGCCCTACAAGAGAGAAGACAAAATGTGTGCCTGGCAGCTCAACACAGACCCTGCATGGACAGTGAGGAGGCGCATTTGCAGGAGCAGGTCTGAGGCAGCCAGCAGGTGCACAACTTTACAAGCCCTTGGAGTAGCCTTGTCTTCATAAGCAGCTGGAAGGGGCACAGCTGTGCAAAAGTAACATGTTGAAATCCTGCTGAGTTTGTGAGTCCTGCTCTGCCTTGGCGTGAATATCTGGACTTGTGTTTTCAGTTTATCCTTGGACTTGTCACTGTGAGTGTTGGAACAGAACTTTGACCATTGAAACTGGGTTCTGTATGTGTGTGTGAGCAGGTCCTGAAGAACCATGACACCTGACAAGCTATGGGGGTGCAGTGGGCTTCCCCAAGGGGGGGGGGGAAATGGGATTTTAGGAGGTCCTGGGGAGGAAGTAATTGGGCAGCTCCATTCCTCTCTTTTTTTTGAGGCCTTGCAGGCCTCCATGGTTGTTGTGCCAGCCAAACCGAAGGCTGAAACTTCTTACTAGAGCTGCACATGCATTACAGTATGTCATATAATGCTGATTTTGATCCACAGAAAACATTGACAGATTTCATCTATTTTCCAAGGAGAGCACAATACCTCTCCTTACATCACACTGACTGAAACCCCATCACAATGATCTCTTGCATGGACGTTTTCATTAAGTGATATATCTGGGATTTGCTTACTAGGAAGGATCTTAGAATTGTCTCAACTGACTGGTATTTTTTGAACATATCATATGGCAGCCTGCTCTTTTGAAGCATCAATCAAGTGGGCTCTATGCACACATTATTGGATACTGTGCAAGTGTCATGTTAGAGAAATCATTCACTTCCTGAACTGTCTAATCCATGTAGGAAAATCGTGCTATGCGGCAACAATAGTGAACCACCTGAGGAGGTGTTGATGCATCTTTGGTGACTTATTCTTTTCATCTCCAGTAGTTATCAGAGGGGAAGAAAGTTGTGCCTCCTGCATTTTCTAGCAATGACTTCATGGCTGTTCTCTAGTCGTTTTGAAACAGAGTGACTACACAACATACAAGGAGCAAACTAGCCATTGAGGTAACCTGGAAAAGTTATGGTGGGCTGATGGATTGTAGTAGCTGCCCCCCACCAGGGCCACCCCACGCCCAAATGAGGGACAACCCTCCTAACACACCAAGTAAGAAAGGAGGTGCCTGACCAAGCTTGGTGTGGGGGAAAATGTGTGGCTAAGCCTGGCACAGGGTGGTGAAGATGCCCTTCAACACTTAGCACAGACTTATAAAAGGAGATACAAAACTGAGTTCCACATGGCAGTCATAGAATCATGGAACTAAAAAGCCCATATAGGCCATCTAGTCCAACTTCCTGCACAATACAAGATCAGCCAAGAGCAGGGGGGTCAGACTTCTGGCGCAGTGGCCGGATCCGGCCCCTTGAGCGGGATTATCAGGCTTGCTTGCCAACTGAGGCAGTCCCCTCATTCCCAATCTGGCCTGGTTAGCCTGCAGTGGGCTTTCCTGTCCAGATACCCACCCACTGTGCTGCGGCCTTGCCAGTCCAGGCACCCACCCCACTGATGTTCTGACCTGGCAAGCCCACTGCAGACTTGCTAGCCTAGGTACCCATCCCACTTCAGATCTGGCCTGGTTAGTCACCCTCAGGCCAATCTAAGCTGGCAAGCCCAATGTGAGCTTGCCAGTGCAGCCACCCCCTCACTCCCAATGTGACCTCCCCCCCCCCCCACAGTGCTAATCTGGGCAGGCTGTGAGCCACCGCCTCCAATGCTAATTGGGTCTAGGGAGATTGCAACAGGCTCACCAGCCAAGGCAGCTCCTGCCCCAGACTTGGCTCAACCAAGTCACATTTATGTCACACACACACACACACAAACACACACACAGTGCCAATCTTGGCTGCCGTGCCTGCTGCAGAATCACCAGCTGCAGCAGCCATTCCTACTAATGCTGACGACCTCCCCCAGTGCTGTTATGTGCTTGTGAGTTCACCAATACAAGCAGACAGCCTCTCCAGTGTCTTTCAGGGCTGGCAAGCCTGCTGCAGGATCTACAGCAGCCACCTCCACCCCCTGTGCAGATCACCTCCTGCAGTGCCCTTCTGGGCTGCTTAGTCTGCTGCAGGATCACCAGCCAAGGAAGCCCCCCACTCCCCAAGGACCCAGCCTGATCAAGTTGCATTTAAGTCATTTCCGGCCCTCAAAAGAAATAGTTTGAATCCTCTGGACTACAGCATCCCTGACAAGTGTTTGTCCAGCCTGCAGTGAAGGGAAGCTCACCACTTCCCTAGGCAGCATTTCCACGGCTGAATTATCACTTTGAAACCAATTTTTCCCAGTACCTTTCTATCTGTAATTTAAACCCATTATTGAGAGCCCTCTCTTCTGCTGCCAAGAGGAACAGTCCCCTGCCCTCCTGTAAGTGACAGGTCTTCAAATACTTAAAGAGGTCAATCATGTCCCCTCTCATCCTCCTCTTCCCCAAACTGAATGGAAGAATCCAGACAAGCCCATGATTGGGCTCTTTCTCACTCCCTTTCTCCTTTGGATGGCAGGCTGTGGGGTTTTCCCAGGAATGCTTTTCCCTCTCAGTCCATCCCTGCATGTCCAATTAATTTAGAGGGTTGCAAAAAAAGTTTTTGTACAGCTGGGAAAATTCTCCTTGACTGATATGCTCATCTATACGTTGCCACCGAGTTTTGCCTAAAGCAAAACTTTGAATATGGAATTTCCTGATCAATCAAATCCCTGAAGCAGCTTCGAGACAATGACATTTTGGTAACTCTAGCAAATGTAACCCAGGACTGTCAACATGTGGGCTGGGGGCTGGATCTGGTCCCTTGAGGGGGTTTATCAAATGCGTGAGCCAACTGAGGCTACCCCCCCTCATTCCCAGATCAGGAGCAAGATGGGGGGGGGGTTGTCTCAGCTGACTCATAAGCCTGATAAGCCCTCTTAAGGTAGCCATTCCACCCCCACTCCACTGCAGGCTCGCCAGTCCAGGCACATGCCCCCAGAGCTGTTTTGGGGTCAGCTGAGGCAGCCATCGCCACGCCCCACCAGACCTGGCCCAACCACGTCAAATTTATGTCATATCCAGCCCTGGTAACAAATTATCTGATCTGAATCCATGCTTAATTAATCGCTTTAAAATATTCCCTCCCCCAGAAACCCCTTCCAAACCCTCTTACAAAATTCAGTGAATTCTGTTTTGCATGAAGCTGAGGCTCATCTTAACCCGACTATCTGTGAAAATGTGAGCACTGCAGAATACCTGATCAATTAGCCCCATGCCCATTTAAAACAAGATCAGCAGACAGATACAGCATCACTGTTGCCCTTCAAACATTTGTGCTAGGTTTCTCATTCACGAATGATTGGCCATCTGCTAAGGAGAACATATAGAAGCTCAGTGGTCAGTTTTCAACATTAGGAAAAGAAGTGAATTGTTAAAGAACAAAAAACAATAGAAAGAAAGCCCTTGAAGGAATATGGAACAGAACGAACTCCGAGTATTAATTTATGAAAACATTAACCCCCCCCCAAAGATAGTAGTGTTAAATTAACAGTGTGCGCTCTTCATTTTTGAGGATTATTATTCCAGTTTTTGACATTTGAATGAAATATGGTATCACTGGATTTCATAGCCGCAGCTTCAGGCAACTTCAGTCGCCTTTTTAAAGAAAAAGATTATGACATTAAGGAAGACTATATTTTCTTTTTATGTTGGAAATTTCCCGTGTTCCTAATAACATTGATGTTGTATGTGAAAGATGTGGTAGTTAAAGAAGACACCAAGGTCCATCAAGTTCAACTTTTGGTTCAATGTATTGTCGAAGGCTTTCATGGCCGGATTCAACTGGTTGTTGTGGGTATTCCAGACGGCGTGGCCGAGGTCTGGTGGATCTTGTTCCTAACATTTTGCCTGCATCTGCGGTTGGCATCTTCAGAAATGTATCACAGACTTCCCTCAGTGATCCACCTCTGAAGATGCCAGCCACAGATGCAGGGGAAACATCAGGAACAAGATCTACCAGACCACAGTCACATAGTCTGGAAAACCCACAACAACCTTTTGGTTCAACGTTTGCCATTTCATAATAGTCCAAAGCTGCTGAAAATGTCAGTCTATTGGATTGACTCTTCAGCTCAGAGTCATTCAACAGAAACTACATGGGAGTCAGCCATGCAAAGCACCTCCCATGCCCCAGTGTTCTCTGAATATAACATGCCAGGAGGAAATGGTGGAGTGTCAGAAACACAGTAGCCATTTGGTGCCTTTTTGGCATATGCCAGGCTGTTTGCTTTGCATAGTAGATTTCTTTATAGATTTCTTTATATAATGCCATCTTTGACGCCCCTCTAGGCCCTCCAAGGCAACTATCAGCATAAAAAGTAATGAAAAATATTCAACATTAAAACTATAAAAATGACCATAAAGCCATTAGTAGAAGATAATAGAAGAGGGCAGGGCACCATTCAGTAACTTAATAAGAGGCCTCCTGGGACGGAAGGGTTGTAGCAATGGCATCTGCCTCACCATTTGGGGCAGTGGTTCCCAAACTTTTTCAGGCCACTGTCCCCTTGGCTGTTTCCCGGTGCACATACATATGAACACACACCTCTTTTTTGGTATTTGGTCTACTGCAAATTCAAAACAACTTCTAGAACAATAAACATATGTATGTATTTCACAAATAAAACATGACCTAGTAAAAGTAAACCAATTTATTTAGCTGTTCCAGCAATACAAAAGGGTATGTTTGCATCTCACCCATTATGTGTTCACAGTTTTAATGGGATGGGTGTACTTGGTGCTGGGATGTCAGCTTCTCAACATCAGGCTGCAAGGCACTAAGAAGAAGTCTTAGATCCCCACGTTCAGTATTGTTCAGGCTGTTTCTTTGCTTGGACTGAAGTCGAGTGACTGCACTGAAGCCCCACACTACTAAATATGATGTTGGGAAGGCAATAACGTACATCTTGACTTGGTCCCACAATGCAGGGTATCAGTCAGGAAGGTCTTTTTGAAAGAACCATGTAAATGGGGCACAGAAATTGAGAAATAAAGATGGATTTACTGGCTGTTTGCCTTGGCTCCCCCCACCCCCAGAAACACAGCAAGGAGAGTGCTACTGTTTACCTTTTTTAAATAAAAAATCCTGCCTTCCAAAGCAGCAGCAAAGGGGCTGTTTGCCTTAGCTCTCCTCCCCCAGAACTACACAGAGAGGGGGATGCTTTTGCACATATATCTTGCCTTGCAAAGCAGCAGTGACAGGGCTCTTTGCCTTAGTTCCCCCCAACCCCATGACCCAGCGAAGAGAGTGCTGCTACTTTTCCTTTAAAACTCACCAGTCACCAGGATGGAAAGACAGCAGGCCCTGGAATCCCTGCAATGCCCCCCCCCAACTGCCCCAAAATTCTCTACTGCCCCCCCCTTGATGTTTCCACCTTCCCCGGATGGTACCACCCACTTTGGAAATCCCTAATTTATGGGAAGGGGCTCCAAAAAACTGGAGGCAACAACTGAAAAGGACCTTCCATAGGTCCCTCCTTTTCTTCTTCTTTAAATATCTCCAGTTTCCACACGCACTGATCTTATGGCTTGGTCCAGCGGGTATGGAAGTTGGTAGTTCTTCAGCCAGTTTGGGCCCAAGATGTTCAGGACATAACCTAGTACACCAGGTGGTGTCTAGAAGCAAACTGGAAGCCATTGTAGCTGTAGAAGAACAGGTTTGTATGTTTACTGTTATGGGCCTCAATGAGAACCCCAATCTATTACATTTTGCACTAGCAAAAGTTTCCCAAGCACCTTCAAAGGACATTCCACAAAGAGATCATTGCAGTAGCCTAATATGGATGTTACCAGGATATACATTAGCAAGACCTGCATTACCTTTATTCATGAAGAGCTACAGTTGGCAAAGGAGATGAAGCTAACGAAAGACATTCTCTCCCAATATCTGCCACTGGCTTTTCCACGGTCAAGAAAGGAGAAACTCCACATTTGTCTGTGTATTGGTGACATTGAGGAAGACTGAATTCTAAAACTCCCTCTCTTACTCAGCTTGTCCTGGGCCTACCACCAGGTTCAAACTCCTGACCCTGTTCACGTGGGATTAGAACCACCTAATGAGAAATCCTCCTGAATCCTACCCTTCTTCCATATTCAGTGACATGAGGACAGGTAAAATAATCAGGCATCATACGCTTTACCATTGATGCCCATGCTTTTGCCCCAGGAAAAAAAAAAGATCAACAACTGTTATAGTTGGCAAGAAACTCCATCAACTTGTCCAATACAGATTAGTCTTCGAATGTTTTCTATTTCTTCCTGTTCAACAGCTGCAAGGTTGAGATAGAATACTCATTTTGATCCACATAACTTGTAAGCCACTTTCCCAACATCCCTTAAGCAAAATAAATACCTTTCTGCACAATACTTGGCAACAGGACTTTGTCCAACACTGTTGAAAAGAGCTTGTTTCCTTAAGGAAATTGTCTCATGTGCCTACATAAGAGAGGAAACAGTTCAGGCTGGCAGTATCACTTTCCCCAGAACTTTTTCTAGTTATTATACTCCTGAAACTTGTAAGCTCTGCTGGTAACCTGTTACCATCCAAATCACTAGGGAAAGTGTCCAGTACACTTGGCAGGAGGATCTAGATGTGTCAGAAAGCCCCAGCTTTTTAAAGGTGCATCCTTTTCTCAACATCTGCTTGCAAGCTGATCAGTTAAATCAAAGGACTGTTTCCTGAAATAGTTCTTTGGTGATGAAGAGAAATGTCCTTCTGATGCAGAACAAAACTCACACCTTTTAGAAGGTCTGTATTATCTTGGGAACTTTGGTTGTGCAAATAACCTTTTCTTAATTTTTCCCCCTCCTGCTTCCTGCTAGAATTTATCAAACCAGTCTTCTGTTTGCATACTTTTTAAAATGCATCTGTTGTACTCTGGACAAAAGATGGGAACTTGAAATAAGCTGATTCTTTCTCACTGCAAAACTTCTATGATTTTGAAAACCTCACTAAGCATGGATGGCCACAGACAGAATTCAAAGAGGGCAACTGATCTGAGCACAAACCCTGCATCTGAGCCACTCTTCACATCCCTTTCAGACAACATCACTTAATGCTTCCACAACAGGGTTGAGTGATGAGGTTACAGCTTCAAATGCAAGAGTGCAACTAGTCCGCGTATTTCACAAAGGCACTTCAGTGTCCTGACTGCTTCATTATTTTCTCCCGGTATCTCATGAAATACTACTCTAGACTTTACAGATGACTTCAGAAAGACAGAGTGTGCCGATCATCCCCATCATATTTTGCACTTATTTCACAGCCTTTGCCACATCCACTAATGCCAAATTTAACCTGTGAGTATGACAGGGAATAAAGAAGAAGAAGAAGAAGAAGAAGAAGAAGAAGAAGAAGAAGAAGAAGAAGAAGAAGAAGAAGAAGAAGAAGAAGAAGAAGAAGAAGAAGAAGAAGAAGAAGAAGAAGAAGAAGAAGAAGAAGAAGAGGAGGAGGAGGAGGAGGAGGAGGAGGTGGAGTTTGGATTTATATCCCCCCTTTCTCTCCTATAGAGGACTCAGAGGGGCTTACAATCTCCTTGCCCTTCCTCCCTCACAACAAACACCCTGTGAGGTGGGTGGGGCTGAGAGAGCTCCGAAAAGCTGTGACTAGCCCAAGGTCACCCAGCTGGCATGTGTGGGAGTGTACAGGCTAATCTGAATTCCCCAGACAAGTCTCCACAACTTAAGCGGCAGAACTGGGAATCAAACCTGGTTCTTCCAGATCAGAGTGCACCTGCTCTTAGCCACTGCTCTTAGCGACTATGACACAGCTGCTCCCTTGTCTTCTGGTTTCTTTGTGAGATGCATGTTGCTAATCCTGCATTGCTCCCACTCATATTACAGGTCCCATCATAACACTGCCCCTTCCATCTGGTCAGAGGTCATTGCAAAGATATTTTAGAATCATGCACCATAGGCTGCATTGGATTATTTGTGATTGTTACATTATCTTAATTATTCATCTCCTGATTGTCTTGTCCACATGGGAAAATCCAGGAGGTCAATGGATATCATAGAACAACATGGAGAGTTAGAATGGTATAGTGGTTAGCATGTCAGACTAGGATCTGGAGGTAAAAACAAAAGGGTCATTTCTGACCCAATGGGGTGATGTCATATCATGATGTTTACTAGGCAGACATTGTTAATGGGGTGGTTTGCCATTGCCTTCCCCAGTCATCTACATTTTACCCCCAGCAAAATGGGTACTCCTTTAACTGATCTCGGAAGGATGGAAGGCTGACGCAAGTTTGAGCCAGTTACCTGAAACCAACTTCCACTGGGATCAAACTCAAGTTGTCAGCAGAACTTTGACTGCAGTACTACAGCTAATCCCTCTGCACATGGGGTTCATCCAGAATCTGCAAACCTAGGTTCAAATCTCCATTCTTCTGTGGATGCTTCCTGGGTGACCTTGGACCAGTCATGCGTTCTCAACTTAACTATCTGACAGGGCTGCTGTAAGGATAAAATGGAGGAGACAAGAACAACACAAACTACTGCTGAAGAGGCAAGCTGATATTCCATTTAAAAAATGGTGGTGTCTGTGGAAACTGGTATGGAAAAAGAACTGGCAAAGTTTCAGGTGCTCCTGTTGTTCTGTCCTGCTCATGCAGGTACCTCCTTTAGTTCCAGCCATGGATTTTAAGATTATAACAGGCAGTACCAAAAGCACTAAAGAGAGGGTATTGGTTTGAATACTGAAATATAATTTCTAGGAGGCAGTTCTGTGCATCCTGTGCCCATGCTCAAGGCTTGTTTGATACCTGGACATCAGGTAGACCTATACTCCTTTCCTGTCTCAGTACAGCACACTGCATAGAACCGTTGGAGCAGGCATGCAGGTCTTGTGAGCCACCGAGCTGAACACAGGCTGCTAGCCATGCATAGTGGCCTGCCAGGTGCTTGACAACTCCCCTGGCTTTAGAAATTCCAGGCAAGCTTCTGATGGGTTGGATGGGAGTTTGACAGAGGACCCGAGATGAAATCGGCAGCAGCTGCCGCAGACGATGTAGCTTTTACTTCCCTGTTGTTTCACAGTGCATTAACTTTATGGAGAGGTACTCATTATGGCTAAGAATATGTTTGGGTTATTTATTATGTGCATATGTGTTCCGGAATTGCTTAATTGTACCCAAAGAGCAGAGAAGAGCCAAAGGGCTGTACTTCACCATTATGCTCTCGGCCAGCAAAGCCTGCTGATTCAAGAAGGAGGAAGGGCAAGAGGAAATGGCGAGTAGAGGACTTGCAGGGGGCAGCAGAGGTCAAGGAGGAGTTTTCCTTTGCTAGATGATTTGTAGGCACAGCCCTGCACAACTTGGGACCTGCCAAGTCAGCAGCAGATTGTCTGGCTGCCAGGTATTTGACATCTGTGTTTGTAGTTCAAGGCATGCTGCAACACTAAGGAGTATTAATGGAGCTTCATGGTAGGTAAGAGTGCAAAATACTGCAGCCTTTGGTGACTATCAGGATCTGTCCAGAGATCAGAACGAACATCCACCTGGCTATTTCTAACAGAAAAAAGAATGCCACAGTAGTCGGTCATATGGGGGCGGGGGTGGAATTTCTCTCCGGATTTTTCTCAGGATGGGCAGCAGAAAACACTGGTCGTCGGGCAAAATGTTCCATGCTGAACCTACTGCTCATACTGGACCAGGAGGGTTCAATAACGCAAGAAGAGCCCTGCTAGGTCAAACCAATGGTCCTTCTTAGTCACCATCATCAACCTTTATTGGCACTGAGAAACAATAAATAGTTGTAAATAAATAGATAAAAAGGCAGAATAAAATGAACAAATAACTATATAATCAATAAAGGAGGATAATTAGCCATTAAAATGGAGACGGATCTGCTGGGCCAGCACCAATAATTTTGCCACAAGGTCAAGTCCAGCATCCTGTTTCACACAGTGAACAACCGGTCACTGTGGAGAGTCAACAACAGGGCATAGAGGCTGAGGCCTTCCCCTGATGTTGACTCCTGGCACTGGTGTTCAGTTTACTAAATATTACGCATTGTTGTAGCATTTCTATTCTGCCTATATCTTTAATATATATGCTTTACATTCCTTCACAACTGTGAAACACATGATGTGAGGACAACGAAGCATTTATAGAGCTTTAAGGCTACGAATCCACGACACCATGTAATCTAGAATAAAATACACACGCACAGGATGAAAATGATTATTCAGCCTTGATTCATTGTCCATGACTGAAAAACAATGTTGCAGCAACAGCAATGCAAATCAAACTGTTCTTTATTAGATTTTTAATTTAGCTTTTCCTCCAAGCAATTCAAGGTGATGCATCTAGTTCTCCCCTTATTCTCACAACAACCTTGTAAGGTGAGTAAGGCTGGGAAAGAATGACTGGCCCAGGACTCTCAATGGGCTTCACTGAAAGGATTTGAACCTGGTTTGATTACTGACTTTCAGTCTGTGACACTGCCTAAGCCCAAATCATACCATTGGTCCATCTAGATTAGACATCTTAACTCTGCCTAATGGCGCTCTTCTGAGTCCCTGCTAGCTTTTGCATTCCAGAAGCAACCCTTCCTTGCTCCTCTGTCTTTTTGCTAGAACATGAAGCCAACGTGACAGACACACCCCTTCCCCGATCTTGAAATTAAAATTCCAATACTGACTACAGTGGTGGGGAAAGGGTGTGTGGCTCAGTACACCACGCTCTGTTTGGCACGCAGATTCAATCCCCAGTATCTCCACTTAAAAACACCAGGCAGCCAGTTAGGTGAAAGACCTCTACAGGAGACCCTGGAGAGCCGCTGCCCATCTAAGAAGACAATCCTGACCCTGATGGACCGATGATCTGATTCACCATAAAGCAGTTTTGTACGTGTGCAGAGGAAAGAATGGGAATTGACCTCGGTTTGGCAAACATAAGTTTCCCTGATCTTTGTATTTCAGATGCATGGAATGCGTGGAATTCAGCTATGCGAGGTGGGCAGAAAGATTTGCTCCGCAACACTGAGTACAAACTGGCATAAATCCCAGAGAGCAAAAGAGCCAGCCGAGTAGAGCTCTTTCTCTCTCTCTGTCTTTTTTTTTAAAAAAAGAAGAGTTGGCACTGTCAAAACAAACGCAGCTGCCTCCAAGCTTCCTCCTGCCACCACTGCTGACAATGCTCGAGAGAGGAGGAGGAGGTGATGAATGCTTTGTTATCAAGGAGGAGGAGGAGGCGAGTGCGGCGGAAGGTGTTGAGTTTGACACGGCAGCCTCTCGGCTCTGGCACGGACCCTGCAGGAAAGAGCCGGCCCCCCCCCGCTCCCACCCGCCCCCTGCGCGCCGCTTTCTGCAGCAACCGGATGGATCCGCCGAGCGCGAGCAAAGTGGCGGCGACCGAGGGGGCGAGGCAGCCGAGGAGAGCTGCAGGCCCCTCTGCCCCCGGCTCCTCCCACTTGGGGGAAAGAAACCCCAGAGAGTAGTTTAGTTCTGTAAGAACCCAGAAGTTCTGCAGGAAACGATCACGGTCCAGCGACTAGCCTGGTTGATCTCACCGGGGATTTCCCTCCCGGACGCCCCTCTTCTGGCTACTTTTATTTCGTTCCCCTTTTTTCCCCCCCCCCCCCCCGCAAATCCCAGCACAGGTATTCCTCCTTTCTTACAGCGTTCACATTTGAAGTGCGTTTCTCTCATTCGCATAGCAATGTTGAAAATGTGGCCTCGATTGTATTCCCCCCCCCCGCCTTCTCCGTTTTTGAGCCAGGCCGTTTTGAAGCTGGACTTGATTCTAAATGGGATTCCAATAATTTTTCCAAAGGGCATTGGGGACCTGCCGGAACCACAACTGATCTCCAGACTGCAGAGATCAGTTTACTTGGCTGGAGAATATACATGGCTAAATTGGAAGGTGGGTTTTATGGCATGGCATATCCGCTGAGATCCCTCTTGTCCCCAAACTCTTGCCTTTCCCAAGTTGCACCTCCAAATCTCCAGAATTTTCCCAAGCAACTTCACTGAAGTCTCATAAAGCTTTTATAAGTATTCTGCAGAGATGATATCAAAGATTAAAAAACACTGTTCATATTACTCTTGTGAGTTCATCAAGCATTAGTTTCACATTTACATGTTTAAGTCTGATGACTTAGTACCAGCAGGTTTGGGTGTGGCAAACCAGAGTGAGGGAACAAATTTGGTTGGTGGACGGACAGTGGACGGACAGGTTCCAAGTTTTCTATTACTGTTCGTTTACACAAAACCTGAGAGCGCACTAAATATTCGGCCAATTTGCAAAATCATCCCCAAGAGTCTATTTTGAAATTAGTTTTTGAGTGACACTTTTGATCAAAACAAAGCTATTAGCTTGCCAAATTCAATATTTTATACCCTGCCTTTCTGAAATCACCGAGCATACCACAGCCTCCATGATGGGGAATATTGTAATAAAATTAGATCTGAAAATGAATTTGCTTATGAAAATTGTCCTCAAAGTTCTCCTTGGTGGATTTTGATGTCAAATATTCTCTGGATAGTCAAATATTTGCTGCTGTTGATCTGCAGGCCCCAGACGAAAAGAGCAGCTGTGCCGTACAGCTGTGAAGGAACACTGCATTTTTATCCCTTTGTCCTTTTTCCAGTCAGGAGATGCCACCCACAGGAGGTCTATGAGCCCACCCGATGGCAATGGTGCCATCAGTGAGAGGACGGAGATGCCTGAGCAGTTGTTGGCCCCACCTTTGGTTCCTTCTTAAGGCCTAAGGACAGATTGCATAGAAACAAGTACATCAAAAATCTGACAGCACTTGAGGAGGGAAACCGAGAAGCTGCAGAGAATGGCTCACTTTCCATTATCTCAATCTCCACAACTTGGCCTTCTTTTACAGTGTGAGCATCACCAGGCATTTTGTCCTATCTGTTGGAAGAGCAACAGCTACTCTTCCTAGCTCTTTTCTGCAGCATTCCAGCATTTCCATGACATCTTGACACTTCCTCCTCGGCCCCCTCCACATGTACACATTCTAGACCTGTCCACAAGGTACAAGGAAGGCACAGGGTACACTTGATTGTTCTTTAAATGTTAGTTGAGCAATTCTCACGTACGGCTTGAGCAAGAGATTTAAACCTCACATTTCTCTAGGTACTGTTCCCCAGTTTCATAATGAAGGCCCTTTCACTCTTTCTTATGAAAAGATGTACACATGTGCATGCACATACAGGCTGAACATGCATTAACTGCAACATGTGAATGGGGCTTCTGACACATGGTGAAGGGCAGGTGGCTTCTACCATCAACTGGCCTCTTTGTGCAAGCTACCATAACTGCTATGAGCAATTGCTCTCCAGAGGGAGGGCTGAGCAAGTGGCAAGGATTTGTGATCTGAACCACCATGCTCACTCCTTCACCTTGAGTGGCTTGCATCTTACCTCTTCTGTCTCTGCCACTCTCTAGAAAACATAGGCTGATGAGCAAGCTCCCATTCCTACCCAGATGAATGAGGTGGCTTAAAAAAAACCCCTTTCCCTTGTGTGTCTGCCTTCTCTCCATCTCTCTCACTGAATGGGATGAGAGTCTGACCCTCAGAAGGATCTGAGCCTACTTTCACTCAGCGTGCATGCAGCCAGGGGTGGTTCTCTCTCTTTCCCCAGCAAAAGGGTGCCATGGTTCTTTACATGTCTCACCCATGTAAGCAACAAGGTAGCTACTGGGAGAGGGTAGCAATGCAAGGGCAAGGCCTGGTTCAACAACAGGCACGAGCTGTTTCTACATGTACACTGAGGGGATTGACAGCAGGTGGTAACAGCCATTGACTGTTTAGAGAGGAGCCACTAGACAGCCTTGGGGAAAAAACCTCCCCAAAGCCTTCAGCTGTTTCTGTCCCCAAGATATTTTGACTTCCACAGGGCTCCAAGAGCAGTCTTTCTTTTCTAAACTTGCAACCTTGCAATTAAAAGAGGGGTTTTGGGGTGGCTGTGTATGTGTATGATTTGGTGTGCTGAAGCAGTGGTTGAGGAAAAGATTAAACTCTTCCCTCCCTCCCCACCCCTTCCCAATCACATTCCCTAAACTTTTTCCCCTGAGGAAAGAAAATTTATTTTTACATCATGAGCATGTGTATAATGTGGTTCTATAGCGCTGCCCTTAATGGATCTGTGAAATGCATCAGAGATCACTTGGGGAGGAGAATGCGGTGGGGTTTTTCCTGGGCTGTTGGCACCTGCTACCCACCGGACCAGGGTTGAAGGCCAAATCATACAGGGGAGTATTAATCCAAGTTCTAAAAAAATACAGATGCAAGGGAGGAGAGAGAACTGAACAAGGTGGTTGTAGCCTTTTGTAGGAGACAGTTCTCCAGCGTGCTGTAATATAAACAGATCGAGTGCATGTGTTTATTCAGTGTGAAAAAGCTGTTCCAGGAACCCCAGGTGCTTGCCAAATCCATAATTGCACCTTCTTAAATACTTTCATTACTTGGAAGCACAATAAGGGAAGCAGAGACACATGCTTTCCATTTGGTTGTCAACAAAACACCTCCAAGAAATTAAGCTTCTATTTTCTACAGGAAAAAAAAATCAGCCAAAGCACAGGGCTGTGGGGCGGTTTTCTCCCCCACCACCTCCCACCTTGCAAAAAAAAGAGAAGACATTTGGTAAGGATTTGCACACTAGGTTTCTAAACCATGTTACTCTAGCAGGGGTCAAAGGGTGCAATTGAATCAGTGTGGCGGGAGCAGCCTGGCCATGTAGACAGGAAGATTAGGGAAGATTTGAAAGAGCACTGATGTGTATCACCGGGTTGGGGAGATGTCATAAGTGGAGCAGAAATCTGGACCACAAGAAGCAGGATACAACTCAATTTTATTACTTGCCAGAGCCCAAAAGAATACCAAGAATGGCTGCCAACAATAGCTTCCTCTCTGGAATTACTACCAACAAAGTTTGCTCTTAAATCCACAGGCATTTTTGTAAAGAGTGTGTGCAGTTCACACTAGGAAATGTTGCTGCTTACCCAAAATAGTTTGCATCCCTGACACATTCTGCCTCAGCAGGAACATTCACATCTGCCATGAAATCTCTCCTTTAGAGTAAAATAAAACACAGAAGCCCCACCCTGAGTGGTTCTCTCTTCTGTGCAGCTCTAAGCAGTGATGTTCTTGGCCATTTCAATGGAAGAGGGCTTTCCCCATGTTAGACCATTTTTCATTGGCAAGTTGGAATTTCAGCCAATGAGGAACCTCTAGACTTCTCTTCAGGTGAAATCAATGGCAACTGTGCCCAGTGGAGGGTGCTTCCTCTGCCCAGAACTATTGGCTAACTCTCCCCCTCCCCCACAAAAAGCACAGCTTTGATGTGGAATGAGGGTTGACACTAATGAGTCCCGAGGCATCCCAAAGGAAGATACAGGATACTTTTGGCTAGATCATCACTTTCTTGGACATCCTTGGAGGCTGGCATGCTAGGCCATGTTTTCTTTGCAAGTTGGGGTGAAGCCAAAGTTATCTCTACAGATTTACAGACTTCCTTACCAGCCACCCCTTCCTCCAAACAGGAGATTGCCTGTGTCAGCAGATAGAGAGAACCATTTTTCCTGTAGATCGCTTACCTTTTCCATCACAAAGAAATCATTTTATCCTGCTGTGTAATTAATACGCACATACAGTGCAGCAAACATTTTCCTCCAGACTGCTTATTCTGGTGGTAAATTGCAGGAAATCCTAGACAATACACCTGGGACTCCTGCAGTTTGAAATTAGAATACAAACTCTCTCTCTTTCTCTCTCGCTTAGTTCCTCCTACTTGACCCCCGTTACCATTTTGATCTTGATTCCCCGCTCCCACTCCAGACGTCTTGTAATACCTAACAGAAGTCTGTTCATTACCTCCTCTTTCACTTCAAAAGCATGATCTTTTTAAAGTGAAGATATAATAAAAATGCATGTGTTTGTGTAGTATTTATCTATGTAGGTATATGTATAAGCGACTTTGTACATTACTACAAAGGAACAAAGATTACCAGGAGACCTCTGGCTGCTGTTTCCATTCAGTCCCATATCCTGGTACTCACATAATTGCAACCCAATCGCTGAAGTTTAAAGCTTGTTGCTAGTACATTGGAAGGCCCATGTTTAGTTGCTGTATGATGTCCCATCCATACAAGTCCTGGGATAATATTAAAATAGCCACAGCTGTTTTTAATTGTGGAAACAGTGCCTTCTGAAATGAAGACTACAGTTGGTGTATTTTCCCTTATCACTTTGACTCACCCACACGTATACATCCTATCAAGGATGGAGCTGAGTGAAAAGATTAGTATCATGGGGAAATAGTTGCAGGAAACATAGGAACTGCTGGCCTTCGTTAGGGATGAAAAATACCAGGGATATCTCTTATTTAGGATTCACTGCAGTATAGACCCTGCATCTCATGATGATGCTCAAGTAGTGATGCTTCCAACATTTGTTCTCGTCCAAATTTTATTGCAAACAGAGCTTTGTGTGCATTCAGGTTGATGTCACTATCATTTCTTCTATTTCCTCCTCATCTGCATGAGTGATGGATTGATAAAATGCCACAAACAAGATCTAACACCACTGAAACAACACCTAGTTCTCACCCCAACTGTAAGTGTATATCTGTAAGTGCATATCTTTCTTTTCTTCTGCTAGGAGAATAAAACACTAGTTTGGGGACAAAGTTGGAATGGGGCCAGTCTCATCCATCATCTTGATATTGAGCAGTTCAAACATCTAATAGGAGGCTGCCATTTGTTTCTGTAGGCATCCCTGTAAAGAGCACAGAGGCACATTACCTTCTTCCTTCCATGACTCCATTTTATTTATATATGCAACAGGGGCATATTCCTGTCATTCTATTCTGCTTGTTGTATTTGCTCTTCTCTGCATATGCATACAAGGAAGAAAAGGTTTTGCAAAGGTTACCTAGGTGCATATGTAGATGTTTTCTGTCCCTTGGTTTTCTGAAATGGCACCTCATTTATGCCTGAAATATCTTCTGTGCACAAGACTGGGGGGTAAGATCCCATAAATCCATTCAATTGATGACAGCGACTTCCTTAAGTGCAAGACTTCCTGCATAAGGGAAAATCTCCTGCGTGAAGGTACCACCATTTTCAGGGTGGAATCATAGGATCCAACCCCATCTTGTGAAAACATCACCAGAAAAATAAGCCATGTGTAACCAGGGACAGTTAATTTCCAACACTGTCTGGAAGATTCAGGGAAAATTTTAGATTTTGCCAACACCTGACAAATGTGTATATCTATTTCTAGATTATCAGGTCTCAGTCTTCCTGTGGCATTTATATGACAGCCACAGACTGGCTTCAACTGAAAGCAGACTTTTTCCTGCTGACTCACAGTGCTGAAAAACAGATCTGGAACCTTGCTGAGAAAAGTGCTTAATTTCAGTTGGATTGTGCCCTTTGTTTTTTTATATCATTTCTTTTCTTTGCAACCTTTCCAGGATGTTTCTTTCTTTCCAAGTATGAATTATCAGACAAAGTCTCAGTATCATCCAGGTGGTCCTGCTAATTCCAGTGGGACTATGATTTCTCTAAAACGCTCCTGTACTGTACTATAGCCTAGATGCTAAGATGAATCAGAAGGTCCCTGCTCATGGAAGGCTCTCCTTGCTTGTTATGCGTTCTTATAAACTGAGTATGGTGGTGGCTCAACTCCAAGCATCTGACAGTGCAGCCTTAAGCAGAGTTACAGTTATTGAATGGGCTTAAATGGGTGACCTCTTCTTATGATTGTGGTATAAGATAACCAATTACACTTGAGATAGGGAAGAGCTAGATAGGGAAGAGCTAGATCCAAATCCAGTAGCACCTTCAAGATCAACAAAATTTTTGAGATATAAACTTCAGGCATCTCACAAGGGGAGCTCTAATTCTCAAAAGGTCAAAAATCAAATCGGATGTTCCCAGACTCCAGTCTAAGTATGCTACCGCAGACCAACACAACTACCTCCTGAAACTATCTTGAGATTGGAGTTGTTGTTGGACCTCAATGAAAACAATAATGATGAAAGCCCAAAGGCAGTTGAATGAAATGATATCAGATAAATATAAGGAAGGGATGGAAGACCAGTACCTTTATGTGCCACTTATTTGTTTGTTTGTTTATTACCTCACCGATCCCCGAGGGGCTCAGGGCAGCAATACAACAGCATAAAAACACCAGTTAAAACAACAATAAAGTCCCAAACATTATAAAAACACCAATACACTAATACAATGATACAAAAATAACTTAAGATAAATAAGATGGTGACTTAAAAACCGTGCGAACCCCAGGGAGGCTAATAGAAATAGATGTCAGCTCGGCTGGCCTCCAGGAAAAGCCCAGTGGAATAGCTCTGTCTTACAGACCTTGCAGAAAGCACTCAAGTCCCACAGGGCCATGATCTCATACGGGAGCATATTCTACCAGGTAGGAGCCAGGACAGAATAAGCCCTGGTTCTAGTCGAGGCCAGCCAGATAGCTTTTGAGTCAGGGATTACCAGTAGGTTCTCCTCCAAGGAGCAGAGGGACCTAATTGGTCCATATGTGGAAAGGTAGTCCCTAAGGTATGTGGGTCCAAGACCACTCACAGCCTTAAAGGTCAAAACCAATACCTTGAAAATGACCTGGTACTCGATAGGCAGCCAATGGAGATGACATAGGACAGGTGTTATATGGTCCCTGCTAGAGACTCCAACTAGAAGCCTAACGGCCCCATGCTACACAAATTTCAATTTCCAGATCAAGGTCAAGAGCAGGCCCACATACAGCGAGTTGCAATAATCCTGTGGTATTCACTGGGAATTATGTCAGTCATTAGAAATTTACTGTATATACTCACGCATGTTGAGGTTTTCAGCTTTTTTTTAGGCTGAAAAATGCCCCCCTCGACTTATACGCGGGTCCCACTTACTGGTAATTCTTGTGTGGTGTTCCCCCTGTCCTGTCTTCACTCTGTCCTGCCTTCTTCTCTGCCGCCCCTCTTTCAGCCACTTTCAGTGCTTTGTTTTCTGCTTCGTTCTCTCCTGCAGGCTGGCTAGCCCCCTTACTAACTCACCCTTTCCTTTCCCCGCTGACTCAGGCTTGGTTTCAGAGAAGTTGCCTGTCGGGAAGCCTGTCTCTATGGTTTTCTTAAAAGGGCAATGCTCCAAAGATTGCTTAAGCAACCTTTGGAGCATTGCCCTTCTAAGAAAACCATAGAGACAGGCTGCCTGACAGGCAACTTGTAAGGAACTTCAGAAGGACTTGAAACAAAGCAACTTAAATCAGTTCATTTATTCCATAAACTTCAACAGTCTCAATACACGCAATGCGAGAACTGACCCCCCTCGGCTAGAGCTGTCGTTTTTACAGACAAAGTCACTGCCCCTCCCCCTTGCACAGACCCAAGCAAAGGTTCACACAGGAAAGCAAAAGTAAGCTTCAAACATATATGATAAGCATAGCAAGGTCAGTACTCCGGGCAGTGAGCCCAGTATGAGGAATCTGCCAAGGTCGAGACGGCTGGGTGAGCGCACTAGCCCCCACCCTTACATTCCGCCTCCCCTAAGAAACCCCCCTCCCCCCAGGCTTGCGAGGGAAGGCTTTATGAAAAGCAGCAATCAAAGGGGGGGCATCAATATTCTCCACATAAATCCATTGATTATGACCAGAGGGGTATCCCACCCAGGAGACCAGATATTGTAGTCGATTGCGAACATAACGAGAGTCCAGAATAGCGTCGATTTCGTAATGCTTGTGGCCATCAACGATCACCGGCGGGGGAACCTCCGTTGGGTCGTGCCAGGCATCTGAGGCGGGAGCCTGCTTGAGTAGACTAGAGTGAAAGACAGGGTGAATGTTACTTAATGAGTTAGGCAGTTCCAAACGCGCGGTCACCCCGTTAATTACTTGGGAGATCCTGAATGGCCCTATGAATTTCTTGCCTAGCTTGGAATATTTGTGCACATCTCTCAAGTTTCTGGTAGACAGATAAACCCAGGCGCCCACTTGCAAGGGGAAATCAACCCTATGTTTGTCTGCTTGGATTTTTTGAGCCTCTTGTGCTTGAGAAAGGGAAGTGGAAACAGATTTCCAACCCTCCGCTAGGGACTTAATCCAGTCTCCAAATTCCGGGGGCTGCAACGCAGAGTCGGGGAGGTCAGGTAAAGGGGGAAACGAGCGACCAGACACTATTTCAAAAGGCGTTTTATTGGTGCTACTGTGCACCGCATTGTTGTAAGCATATTCAGCGAAGGGAAGCAACTCGACCCAGTTGTTTTGATGGTAATTGGTGTAGCAACGTAGATATTGTTCCAATGTTCTGTTGGTCCGTTCGGTCTGGCCGTCACTTTGAACGTGGTAGGGGGCGGCGACAGCCGCGGTGGTTCCCAGAATGTCCAAAAACCCCTTCCAAAATTTAGAGATGAATTGGGGACCCCTATCAGAAATTACTCTCTCCGGAGCTGAGTGCAAACGATACACATGTTGAATAAACAACTTGGCTAGCTTAGGCGCCGACGGGATGGTGGGGCAGGGAATGAAGTGAGCTTGTTTGGAAAAGAGGTCCACCACTACCCAGAGAGCCGTGTTCCCATGACTCTCAGGTAGATCTGTTATAAAGTCCATGGATATGATCTGCCAAGGTCTGGCAGCTGGAGGGATGGGATGCAACAGACCATGGGGCTTCCCGGGGATTCCCTTGGCTTCCGCACACGTGGGACACCCCTTAATGTAAGACTCAATATCCTTGCGCATGGAGCGCCACCAAAATTGCCGCCTAAGTAAGTGTAGGGTTTTCAAAAATCCAAAATGCCCCGCTTGGCGAGCATCATGCCCTGCCAGCAGAACCTGCTTGCATAGGGAAGGCGGCACGTACCAACAGTTACCCCGCCTCCAAACTCCGCCTTGCAACTGTAAGAGAGGGTCCGACTCCTCTTTCGGAATGTCCTGTTGTCCCGCCTCCTCTAGCTGACGGAGAAACGGCGACACCACTTCTGGAATGCCCACTGGGGGGGAGGCGGGGAGGCAGCCATTTGAGATCGAGTGACCGCCAGCCCCAACTGGGAGGGTGAAAGGATAGTTCGAGGGGTGTCACGCAAGGAGGTGTCCACCCCCTTCGGCTGGCGGGACAAAGCATCGGCCAACTTGTTGCTGTTGCCTGGGAAAAAATGGACTGTAAATGCAAACCTAGAGAAGAAATCGGCCCACCGCAGCTGTTTAGCTGACATTTTGAGTGGGGTAGACAAGGCAACTAGGTTCGCATTTCATACGCTCAGGCCAGTCAGGAAGCTTATTTGCCGCTAATCGGAACTCACGGGCGAATTCGGCAAAGGGTCTGTTCCCTTGTTTGATGGCTTTAATAGGCTTACTGGCCTTGTTTTCTTCCTCAGGGTCCTGAAAACGTAGTCTAAGTCCTTGGAGTAAGGCGGCTACAGTTTGAAGTTCAGGGGCTCCCTCAATTTCATGGAGTTCCACAAACCATTCAGCAGCATCTCCATCCAATACCGATCCGATGTCCCGCACTTTTTCCGCCTCGGACCGGTAAAGGTAATCAAACTCAAGCATGTGAGCATCCAATTGCAGTATAAAATAGGGCAATCGGGAAGCAGTGCCATCAAAACGTGCTGGAATGTGGGGTCGAGGATGACCTCTACCAGCGATCGGGGCTGCTTGGGGCGCAGGAACCGGGGCTGGTCTGGGAGGCGGTTGGGCTGCGAACGCAGGCGGCGGAGCCTGCGGCGGGGGAAGGATTCTTCGCTGTGGGATGGGGGCTCCCCGTTGTGGCCCAACTGGAGGGCGAGGAAGGGGTGAGCGCGGGCGAGCAGCTCTGTCGGTCCTGGTGACGGTTGCCGGCGGTGTTCTGGCATCACGTCGAGTAGCGTCTTCCCTGTCCGCCAAATCTCTCTCTCAGCGCGCAAGAGTTTCCCATTCTTGCCGAAGCCTCTCGTGTTCCTGTCGTTGCAAGGCCGCTTCGACTTCCCCCTGGGTCTTAAGTCTTTCTCTGAAACCAAGTCTTACAGCCTGCAGGGAAAAAGGAAAGAAAGGGCGAGTTAGTGACTGCTTTCTCAGCTTCACTGTCTCCTGCCTTCTTCTCTGCCGTCCCCTTTCAGCCACTTTCTGTGCCTCGTTCTCCTCTGCCTTTTCCTCCACCACCTCCCATCCCGTTCACCCTCCACGGCCCCTAGCTTATTCTCTCTCCCCAGACCCACCTTGCCCCTCCTTAAAAAGCCTCCCAAAGGCTTCTGGGGCGCTCCTTTCCCCCAACTGCAGCTCCTTTGCCTGCTCAGCGCCCCACCTCCCCATGGACCTTTCCCACCCTCGACTTATACACGAGTCAATAAGGTTTCCCAGTTCTTCAAGGCAAAATTAGGTGCCTCGACTTATACGCGGGTCGACTTATATGTGAGTATACATGGTAATGGGTTCGAATCGCATAAGAGAGAAGTTAAAACAACAGGTGGGATTCCAGGCCAAAACAATGAGGCTGTGAATTCAATAGCAGCTTGTCATACAGCAAAAGTCAGCTTTTCTCACGTGTAAAAGGGAAGTAGGATTCCCATGGCAATTTAGGGGGAAATTGTGCCAGCTATCAGGAGCTTGGGAAACACTCCTCTAATGAGAGAATATCACCAGTTTTCTCATCTGGACTGGGATACCTGTCTCATGGCAGTGGTCGCAGTAAGCTCCAAAGCTGAACTTGAAGTAGGTGTAGCTGGCAGATGATGTTGTCTGGAGAAAGAAGTCAGAGAGTCATGGAAAAAACAAATAAGCATTCCTGTTCCAACGAAGACTGTGTTTCTAACCTCCCTGACTTCAGAGAGGTGCCCTTCGGGCCAGGATACTGTTTTACAAGGTGTTATTCACAAGGCTGGACTAGCACTTTGTAAACACTTTAAGAATTCATCTGAATGGCAGGGACAGAATATCAACATTCAACTCTGTTTAGAGCAAAGAAAATGCAAAATCTGTGAGGCTGACCTTCATGACACCTTGAAAGCCATGAAGTCACCGACAGGAATATGATGTCAGAATTGTAAAAATAACAAAATAAAACCCACGCCAATACTGACTTTACATCAGGAATTTTTATGTGTTATGTTGAACAGAAAGCAGTCTGTTCTCTTCCCTCTGACCCTCACCTGTTTTATGAGAACTTCTGACTGAATCCTGAAGGGCAACATGGTCCCTACTGTTCCACACAGTCCTGAGGGACTAGAGGTGTTCTTTTTCATGAGACGTTTGTTGTTCTTAGTAACTTTGTAGTCAATTTTTCATTTTTTTAAAAGAGAAAAACTATTTTAAAAGATGTCTGGATAGCTAGATCTGGGTTCTTGTTTCTTCTGTCAATCACCCAACAGCATCACTACTGACATTTAAATTATTTGACTAGTTTTAATTGTTCCTAGGGACAATTCACATGATTTAATACTTTTGATTATTGAGTTTTTAACTTTTAATGCTGATGTCATAGATTATTTCTATATTTTAATAGCAGTTATTTGTTATTACAGTGTTAGTTGGGGTGATTGTTTTATTTTTATGTTGGTTTTTATTTGTTTGTTTGCTTATTAAGTTGGTTAGTTTTAGAAATTTGGAGCCCTCTTGCTAGCTACCCAGCTGAGATTGTGGATGAAAATGTGTACAATAAATTAATAAGCAAATTCCAGTTTTGAGAGTAGATTATGGATTTTGAGTGACTACAGGGAAATCTTAACAGTGTAGGCTGTGAACCATTGAATAGTATTTTTATTTACTTTACTTATAGTCCACCTTCCTTTCTGAGACTCAATGCAGATTCCAAAATGGCGGAAACAATGTGATAAAGAAAACTAGTATGACATACTATAACCATTGCAACATCTAGATTACAAAAATTAGAAAAATCATGCATCAACTGGAAATGCATTTGAAAAGAAATGCAATAAAGAAGTTCAGTGTAGGACATGATATGAACAATGTAACTTGGGTTCCAAAAATGAGAAAGATATAGGACATACATGAGAATACACACAACAAACTACAGTTCTATTCCCTTTATGGAAGTGCCCTTCTGGACAATTTAATTGATCTCAGCCCTGCTCTCAAGACTGACCAATGGGAAATGTACCATCTTCTTTCTACTTGTGTTGGTGTCCAGTGAAAGCACTAACTGTAGCCCTCAGCTTGGCCTTTTAGACTGTGCCCTTCTGATGTTGCTATCAATGTGAAACCACCCTCCCCCCAAAGCAAATATTTCCCCTCTTTTTTCACTTATCTTATTTAAATTTTTCCCACTATTAATTTTTCTTCTTCTTATTTGAATGCTAGAGGCACAGACAAGGAGGACGGAGCTTTTGGTAGGTGAAACGATGGAAAGACAAGTGGGTATTCCCAACCTCACACGGCTCTAATTAAGAATAATTCTCAGTAATGTACTTTGGCTGCAGGCTAAATAAATACCGTTCCTGAATATTTTCTTCTTAAATCTTACATAAATGTGCTAATTGAAAGTCTCACATCTTCTTCCAAATTGAATCGAACTCCATGTTCTTTGAATTGCTTCCTTTCATGTCCATTGTTCAAGCAGCTTCCACTAATTCCACTGCAGTTAAAGATATCTCACCATGCAGTTAGAGTTCCCAGTCCACCCCTCACCCCCCCACCCCTAGAGATATATTCTTATCCAGCCTAAAGCACCAAACTGACACACAGAATCTCACACCACATTTGTACCATTTATGATATTAAATTGTTTAAAATTCTTAGAGAGAGAGATCCCTTAAGCCAAGGCTGTTGCCAGTAGAATTCTGGACTCTGCTTTCTGCAAGCACAGTAATAAAGAGACACACCATATGCTATCTTCCCATGTTCTTGGCTTAGCATGGGTTGCGCTTCAACTTTTACCGCATTTCACATGAAGCTAAATGGTGGGGCCAATGCGGACATTCCAGCTTGTGTGAAAACCTCAGAGGAAGCAACCATTTTCATGCTTGTCTTGAACAGACAGAAAGTATTATTGAAGGTTGTCAGTCAAGATGTACTTTGGATTGTGGTCTCTCTCTCACCAGTAATGCTCTTTTGAGAATCTGAGCATGAAGTGGATAAAGTTGTTAAGACTTGGAATTAAATTTGTGCCTAAATTTGAAAGCTCTCGGTTGAGAAAAGCATCCAAACAATTTCCAAGGAAGCAGTAAGAAATAAGGCAACTAAATTTTTCAGGGTATTTATCACTGCTACTTCAATGAGGGGAGGGCAGGTGGCATGGTACAATTTAATCTCTTCAGGTCTCAGAAGCTAAGCAGGACCAGCACTTGGAAGGGGAACCACTAAGAAAGGCTCTGCAAAGGAAAGCAAAGCAAACCACTCTTCTTCTAACTTCCCTTGAAAGCCCCTTGCTGGGGTTGCCATATTTTGACTGCTACTTGATGGCACTGTACACATACACAATTCAGACAGACCCATAAGAAAATAGGAGAGCGTACAAGGAAGCTAAATTACTTTTACCTTCAACTAAACCAGTTGCAAATACTTTGGCTTCTTCTGCTCCTGGGTGGTCTAGGACTAGTGGCGAATTCGAGTCCACCGTAGTGGAGAGTTTTCGTCGGGGAATAGGGAATAAGTAGATAGGAGGCGGTAGGCAATGGGGCCCCCACTTAGGGGCTCAGGGATCCCGGTGCTAATGGGACGGGGTAGATATGATGGTAGGCGGCGGCCATATGAGAGAAGGTGGGAGAGACATAGATGTACTCGCTCACCTTCTGACCTCCGACCTATCCCAAGGAACGTAGGTGGTAGGGTTCAGAGAGACTCTGCTTCATCATTGGTGCTGATCAATGCCAGGTCCATAAATAATAAGACCACAGTCCTCCGGGATTTTCTCGGGGACCTTCAGATGGACCTGGATTGTGTCACCGAAACCTGGGTGCGTGAAGGGGAGACCGTCGCTTTAGGCGAGGTCTCACCCCCGGGTTACGCGTGCCTGCACCGGTCATGAACACGGGGCCGGGGGGGAGGCGTGGCAATGATCATTCGTGATACCATCCCTTTTAGGGCAGCCCCTGTCCCAGAGATCGATGGTCTAGAGTGTGTCGGCCTAGAGTGGTTGGCCCAGGAGAGGTTGGCTGTTCTCCTGGTGTACCGGTCGCCTAGCGCGCCAGGAGATAGCCTGTCGCGGCTGCTGGAGGTGGTGGCGGACTGGGCGTTGCGGTTCCCCAGGCTTATTGTATTGGGGAACTTCAACGTCCATGTCGACGCCGCCTCATGTGTAGTGGCTGCGGACCTGGTGTCATCCATGGCGGCACTGGGCCTCTCCTTAGTAAATTCTGGCCCCACTCATGAGGCCGGGCACACATTGGACTTGGTTTTCGGGTCGGGGGTTAATATGGTCATGTCCTCTATTGATAGGGTGCCATGGTCTGACCATTATGCCCTGAAGGTTCGGATGGACGTGCCACAACACCCCTGTCTAGGCGACGGACGAATTTTTGTCCGCCCGCGGAGACTTATGGATCCTGTTGGATTCCTGAATGCTCTAAGGGACTCTGAACCCACCGGCACCCTCGATGAGCTAGTGGAAGACTGGAACTCCCGTCTTTCTGATGCCATCGAGGTGGTTTCTCCCCGGCGTCCTCTACGCCCCCGCTTGCGGCTGGCTCCTTGGTATACTGAGGAGCTACGCCGTATGAAGAGGGAATTTAGACGACTAGAGCGAGTGTGGAGGAAAACTCGTGACGAGGCTACACGAACATCTTATAGGACGTTTATGAAGGCCTATGAGGTGGCGACTAAAGAGGCGAAGAGGGCCTTCTTCTCCTCCTCCCTCGCGTCTGCTAGCTCCCGCCCGGCACAATTGTTTCAGATATTCGTCTTTGACCTCATTGTCTGAGGGGTCGGCCAAATTGTCAATTGACTATTAGCTGTGAGGCATTCATGAGCTTTTTTTGCAGATAAAATCGTGTCGCTCCGCCAAGACCTTCCTGCCACCTTGGAGTCAATAAGTGAACTGGAGGTTCCCTTGCCGCTCTTCTGGCCCTCGTCTGGCCCAGTTCTCCCTGCTCTCAGAAGCCGCTGTTGACAGGGCCCTGGCTGCTGTTAGACCTACTACCTGTCCTCTGGATCCGTGCCCCTCCTGGCTTATTAAAGCGTGCCAGGCGGAGTTACGACCCCACCTGTTGAGTATCATCAATAGCTCCCTTGAGCAAGGAGTTTTTCCTGGTGGGTTGAAGGAGGCAGTGGTCCGCCAACTCTTGAAAAGACCATCGTTAGATCCTGGTGATCTGGCCAATTACCGCCCCGTTTCGAATCTTTCGTTCCTGGGGAAGGTAATTGAGAGAGTGGTGTTGGAGCAACTTCGGGGTTTCCTGGAGGATGCATCAGCTTTTGATCCCTTCCAGTCTGGTTTCCGTGCTGGGCATGGGACGGAGACTGTTCTCGTCGCCGTCACAGATTTGCTCCGCTTACAACTAGACCGAGGCGGATCGGCGCTGCTGGTTTTGTTAGATCTAACCGCAGCGTTTGATGTGTTCGATCACGACCTTTTGGCCCACCGCCTGGCCGCTTCCGGGGTGCGGGGCACTGTCCTTAAATGGATTGTCTCGTTTCTCCGGGACCGGACGCAGCAAGTTTGGTGTGGGGACCAAGCATCCCGGAGGTGCTCACTTCATTGTGGTGTGCCTCAGGGAGAGCTGTTGTCCCCACTATTATTTAACATCTATATGCGACCCCTTGCTCAGTTGGTGCGGAGCTTTGGGCTGACGTGTCATCAGTATGCTGATGATACCCAGCTCATTCTGTTGATGGAGGGGAGAACGGCAGCCGCCCCTGCGGCTCTCCAGCATTGTTTGGAGGCCGTGGCTGGATGGTTGAAACAGAGCAGGTTGAAGCTGAATCCATCGAAGACGGAGATCCTCTGGCTGAGACGTGAGGGGGAGGTGGGGGATTTCCAGCCGCCGGAGTGGGAGGGGGCTCTATTGGCACCAGCCCCCTCTGTCCGTGACCTGGGGGTCCACCTGGATTCATCTCTTTCAATGGAGACCCAGGTGGCCCATATTACCCGGGTTGCGTTCTACCATCTTCGCCAGGCCCGGCGGCTGGCCCCCTTCCTCTCCCAAGCCGACTTGGCCACAGTGGTCCATGCAAGGGTCACCTCCAGGTTAGACTATTGCAACTCGCTCTACGCGGGCCTTCCCTTGCGTCTGATTCGGAGATTTAAAATGGTCCAGAATGCGGCGGCTCGTATGCTTGCAGGGGGTGCCATGAGAGAACACATCACACCTGTGCTTCGCCGCTTGCACTGGCTACCCATTGAATACCGAATCACTTTCAAGGTGCTGGTGTTAACCTTTAAGGCCTTGCGCGGCCTGGGACCTCCGTACCTGCGGGACCGTCTTACCCCATATGTCCCAAATCGGTCTCTGCATTCGGCAGAGGCCAATTTACTGGTGATCCCTGGCCCCTCCATGATACGACTAGCCTCCACCCGGGCCAGAGCCTTCACAGCTCTGGCCCCCGCCTGGTGGAACGCCCTTCCACCAACTGTCCGGGCCCTGCGGGACCTCGCTGATTTCTGCAGGGCCTGCAAGACCGTACTGTTCCATCGGGCCTTTGGGGAGACTAGTTGTTGATAGGGGGCCCCTTCCTTCCTTCCTCCTTTCCCTTCTGCTTGCCGCTGTAATATCATGTGGCCCCTACCGCCCTTCTTTTCTGGTGTATGTTTTAGAGGGAATAGATGGTAGGCGCCATCTTGAGCTAATGTTAATATTAGTTTTATCAGCTGCATTTTAATGGGGTAGGGTTTATTTTTACTAGAGCCATTTTAACTTATATTTATTGTATTTTAAATTGATTGTGCTCTACTTGTATTGTACACCGCCCTGAGCCCTCCGGGGGAGGGCGGTTTATAAACCCAACAAATAAAATAAATAAATAAATAAATAAATAACTTCAGATCAGAGTAGAAAGCAACTTTTCCTTCTCCACTGTGGGTGGAAAAGCAAATCAAGGCAAAACAACCCATATGTTTTCCTCCCTTTTATTCTATAAACTGTTTGGAAATCCATTCCTTCCTTTTTATTGAAGGCTGGAGAATGCTAAGTGGTTCAACTTCCAACCCAGGTTTTACTTATACCTCAGGTTCCTTCTCTTTGCACAAACTGACCTGGTCCCACTCATTATAGCATATTACAGCATATTATGCTAAAGTGTATTCTAAAGAAACAAGCCTTTTGTCTTCAGTTTTTGGCATTTCTGCAGGCCTGTGAAAATCTAACACTTTGAGATTGGCAATGAGAACCACATTCAGGAATGATCCAGTCCTGGAGCAGCTTGGCTGGGGGAGTCACACGCCCCAGTTCCAGCACATGGGTCCTCCATAATCTGCACTCATGACAACCTAGGCAAGACAAGAGGTGATTCAGGAGGAACGATCAAGTCTGACTTTGAAACTGTTGTTTTGTGGAGTTTATATGAAGTCAGGATTTTGATTTAAATCACAGGGTGGTTGTGGGTATTCCCCCCCTCCTCTGTTATTATTTCAATGTGGCATAATTATATTCAAATTATACTGGGGGTTTAGTTAGCAATGGCTTGAAAAATTAACTGAATTATAAAGCTGGCAGTGTTGCTACTAACAGCCTCCGTTAATGACAAGGTCGCCACTGCTGCTGTTTGCTCAGAAGAAATGTGACACTTCAATGAGGTTGAGACGGCTGTTTTGCCTCTGGGTCCCAGGTAGAGAAAATGAAGCAAAGGCTCTTTGGGTGCTGTTCAGTCCCTCAATTTCAATCAAACACATTCTTTTCTCTCCCTCTCTCTTGCTCTCTAATCTCCCTCCCCCCTTAACTTGCTTTGGTTCTGTTATGTTCCCACAACATATGGACTCCCTAGATGTTCTTCTGTTAACATGGAAACTTTGGGGAACTGGGAATAACAGACCACAAATAGATTGAAAAGCCCTATTAAATACCCCCACAGGTGGCCTAGGCAAAGATTCATTTCATTTCATACTTTTTTTAAAAAAATGGATTTATTTTGACTGTAAAAGAGGCTGGGTTAGTGAAAAGGAATTACTGCAAACTCATAAACGGTCCAGTGAACAGAAGCTACTGTAACCATTTTTAACAGGTGAGGGAAATAATTTGCTTTGTTGAAAGGGAACTCATGGGAGGCCATCTATGCTGTGTGATATTCCAAATGCTTTGTAAAGCCACCCTTTTCTTAGTAGACATTTCTAATTTTTAGCAACACGTAATGGGATTATGTGCTACCCTCAATTCACCGAATGCAAATGGTCACCATTTTGTATGAATAGAGCAACACATGTATTTGCCAGCTTTGGTAAGCACCAGAGGCATTCCTCCCATTGGGCAAAGTGGTCAGTTGCCCAGGGCGCCGCCTTGTGGGGGGCGCAAAAACTGCAGATTCGTTTGTGGGATTTTTTGTATTTTCAGTGTTTTTCCATTTTTGGCCTGAAGAGGGTGCAGTTTTTAGGCTAGCAGCACCAAAATTTCAAGGATTTTTTGGGAGACTCTCCTGATGATATCACCCAGGTTTGGTGAGGTTTGGTTTAGGGAGTCCAAAGTTATGGACTCTCAAAGGGAGTGCCCCCATCCCCCATTGTTTCCAATGGGAGCTAATAGGAGATGGGGGCTACACCTTTGAGGGCCCATAACTTTGGTCCCCTGAGCCAAACGTCACCAAACCTGGGTGGTATCATCAGTAGGGTCTCACGAAGATACTCTGAAATTTTGGTGCTGCTATCTTAATAATTGCACCCCTGACAGCAGGCACCCCCTAAATTCCCCCAGATTCCTTTAAATCCACCTCCTTCCTGCCAATGCTTGTTTTCTTTCTTTTATTCTCTCAATGCCTAATAAAGGTTATTATTATTATTATTAAATCCACCCCCTGTAACATGGATTTAAAGTGAGAATCTGAGGTCCCAGTTTAAACATTGAAAGTGATGCTGTTTCAGGGTGGGGAGATAATCCTCCCCAAAACAGCATCACTTTCAATGTTGTTTAAACTGGGGACCCCAGATTCTCCCCTTAAGGTGGATTTAAAAGGAGAATCTGGGCTCCCTAGTTTAAACACCATTGAAAATGATGCTGTTTGGGGGTGGATTCCAGCATGACTTGTTTAAACTGGGGTCCCCAGTTTAAATAACATTGAAAGTGATGCTGTATCTCCCAATTGGGGGGACTGGATACAACACCATAAAATGTTTTCATAGCAGTAATAAAACATTTTGAAAGCATTTTGAAAATGTTTTCAAAAATATTTCTGCTGTGTTCAGATTTGTGAGTTGGGGCATGTTCTATAACGTGATGGTGACTTTGAAACAACCTGGTGGAAAAAATCTTTGTTTGGTCAAGGTGGGGGAGAGTGGCTGCCTATGGGGGGGCATCAAACTCAGGTTTTGCCCAGGGCTCCAGTTTGCCTAGGTATGTCACTGGTAAGCACAAGCTGGGTTTAGGAAAGTACATGTTCACATGTACTTAAGTGAACACATATGGAAAAATGCATGTGTTGTCACATATTAGAAGGAAAAATCACATATAAAAACCATTTGATGAATCTCATAGAGTTGGAAGAGACTACAAGAGCCATCTATTATATTTGGACCCCCCCCCCCTTTCAGGCCAAGAGCTCTGGATGTCGTATATTTTCTCCTTCTATGTTTTAGCTTCACAGCTGCCTTGTGAGGAAGCTTACGCTGAAAGACAGTGATTGATCTAAGATCACCCATTGAACTTCACAGCCTGAATAGGGCAGAGAGATAAGAGAGCAAGCAGGAGGTGTAGGGAAGCATACGTGAGTGGAGGAGAACATCCAAAGTAGCTAGAAGACATGTCGGGGAGGCAAGCTAAACAGAGGAGTACAAAGAAGGCAGCCAACCAGGATGAGGAAGGCAATCAGGAGGAGGAACCAGAGATGGAGATGGAGGAGAGCCAGAAGAGATGGTGAGGAGGGGAACGTGGGATTTCCTCTCTGCCATGAGTCCTTGTGGAATTCCTTCGTATTTTATATAAAAGTATGAAACACCACTAATGATTTATTTCACATGGGTACAACAATTGAGTGATGTCCAGAAAGATGGAACAGTATAGGGCAGCGCCTGCCCCAGTGTTAAATCCTGTATGGGCCCCTAGTGCTCACGAATTGTTGTTCCCCTTCAACTCAAAATCTCCTGCAGCTATGAGTAAAAGAAGTCTGAATGATTAGCACTCTGTGTGTGTGTGTGTGTGTGTGTGTGTGTGTGTGTGTGTGTGTGTGTGTGTGTGTGTGTGTGTGTGTGATTTGGATTTAGGTATATTTGACAGGAAAATTTTTGGGATTTCCAAATATCCTCAAATTTCCATTCAAGTATTTTTTTTTCCAGTTGGGGTGAACCTGAATTTTTTTTTAGCTCCATTACAGCCTAAAGGGTATTTTTTCAGAGCTTGGGGGGCTGTTTTTTTTAAAGGTAAAGGCACCAAATTTGCAAAACATCTGTGGGTGACTCTCCTTAGAAGAACCCCCATGTTTGGTAAAAATTGGGTCAGGAAGTCCACTCCCTACAGGGGGTGCCCCAGAGAGAGTGCTTCCATTGTTTCCAGTGGCCCTGGGTTTTGGTGGGAACCTGCACACTGTATTTGTTTCAGTCTGGGCTAGAAAAAGTGCCCCTCGTGTGATTTTTTTTCATGCTGTGCTTCTCTGGTTCTGTTAGGTTTTGCCACTGTGGCTCTGCTGGATTCCTGGGTTCTGGTTTCATTCAGTTGGGCTTATGCTGATTCTTGGGATGGGAAGCATCAACCCAGGACTGCTCACAGCCAGCCTGTTTGCTTTTCCACCAGAGATCCATTGGAAACAATTGAAGATGAATAGGGGCATTCTTTTTGAGGCCTATGAAATTGGACCTCGCCCCCCCCCAACTCCATTTTTACTAGATTTGTGGGGGGGAGGGGTACTAAAGAGTCACTGGAAGCTATGCTGAAAATGTGGAGCCTCTACTTTTAAAAAATGCCACATCCTCACCCTGAGCCTGGGAAGATTTGCCATAGCCTGTGATGGATAAGATTTAAACTTCAAAGCTCTGATGAACATGGTGTGGATTTGCCCAAGCAGGTTTCTCTCTTTTTGAAGGGATCTCTTCCCTGGGCCTTTCCCCATTACCGTAAGCCCCGCGCTACTTGAGGAGAGTAGCACGGGGTTCCTCCTCCCTCCCCACGGCAGGGGCGGCCACAGCGCAGCCGCCCTGACGCTGCCGCTGTCGCGCCCCCTTAGTGTGCGGCATCCCAGGCGCTCTTCCGAACGGCGCCTTTTGACGACCCCGCACAGAGCGCGGGGTCGTGGGGACGCCTGGGCGTGCGCCTGGGATGCCGCGCGCTGAGAGCAGCGCGCGGCATAGGGGGGATGGAAGGGAGTGGGGAAAGGCCCCCTTTCTCCTGCTGCAGCTGGATATCCTAAAATGATATCCCAAACCTCCCTGTTTTTTTCAGCTTGTTTGGGATTGGGATTGCTGTTTTTTCAGTTTGGCTTTCTCAAATGCACCCCCCAGCACCCCCACCATTGTCATTATATTGCTACTGTGTTTCCCAGTACACATTTTCACCATGCTGGGTTTATTTACCTGAATACCTGGGGCAAGCAGTGCTTCATTGGCTTGCTTTTTTTTTTTTTGATCCTATGAAAGGTGACTGGTCTTCTGATACACAAATGGCAACTTTCCTGCCTCCCCACTCCAGCCGCAGTTTTCTATCAATGTCTCCCTCCCAATTGTGCCCCTGCAGATAAATGGACGCCATCTAGAAACATCGAAGGGATTGAAGTAGGGGCCATGGTGGGAGGGTGAATCTGCAAAAATCACCTTCTCTAGAGAGCAGATGTACATAGCACAAATGGAGTCAAGTCTCTGACCTGAATTCCACGTTAGTGCATGATATGGCACAGTTTTGATTTTTTTTAAAAAAATATTTATTTATATCCTAGGGGTCAGTTATGATCCCAATAATGTGTGTCTCTGTGTTTGTGATAAACAACGAAGTTGGGCATATGCTCTCATTTTGGGTTCTTTTTATATTTGTTGACAAGTTTGTCAGCAGCTTCGGTTCTCTGCTTTTCATTAGTGATTTTGAAGATTTATTTGTACTGGGTCTGCATGTCACACCATTTTTTATTGGCAAATTGAATGGGATGTATATGTACACCATACATCATTAGCACACACTGTAACATGTATTGCTGACACCACCACATAAATGATATTGAAAATGTGTACCGTTTGGGGAGAAAACATCAGTGCAAACAACCAAAAAAAAATGGTGCAAAACTAAATAATCAGTTTGCATGAGGGAGAAGTGATATCAAAGTGTGGGTTTTGGAGTTGAAATGGCAGGGATGAAACATTTGAAAACAGTACTAAACACAAAGTGGACCAAACCCCCAATATGCTTACACTAACACCAAGTCAAGTAATTTGTTATACCACTATCCCTTTATTTTATAGTCATGTTATTTTCTTCTGTTAAAAGCTGTTAATACTAAGTTTATCTTGATTTCTACAAGGGGGGTCAGTGAAGAAATTACTGTTCTATAGCAAGAGATTTAAAATGTTCTTCTTATATTCTAATCGTATCTTAAAGTGAACTTTAGTAAATTTACAGTGCCATCCAAAGCAGAGTAACACTGTATGAGGCCTGTTGACTTCAAAGGATTTTGAAGGGTATAAATCTGCTTAGGATGGCTCTGTTAGACTCATGAATTGTTTCTGTTAAAGCCCTGCAGCTCACCTGATATATATATATTTCTTTCCATTTTTAGTGAATATCCTGACAGGTATATTGTAGTGGTTGCAGGGGCTTTCAAATGAAACATAGCACATTGCAAGCCAAAGAGAAACAATAGTTAAGCCATATATTTGTACTTGCTTATAGATATTTACTTACTAGAGACTCTATTTCTTTCTTTTTTCCCAACTGGAGGGTTCACATTCAGTCCAATAACAATTGGAAATGTCATTGCTGACCTCCAGTTAAGCCAGCAATCGGGATGATACACTCGACAAAAGAAGCTGGATGCTTTGGAAACAATTCCATCACATCTTGCAGTGAAACAAAACATTCAAAAACCCCATTCCACTGTCTTGGCATCAGGAAGGTTTGACATTGTCAGGGGGATTATATCTAGGTGATTGAGATGCATTCCTAAGTCAATGTAATTGCTACAAGATAAATGTAACCAGCCTGCTATATGTTATCACTGCCATTCTGGGGCATTCTTTCCTTGATCTGGGGCATTCTTTCCTTGATCTTTATTTTATGGCTTCACACACCGAGTAGATAACTAGGCTTTCCCCTGATACCTTGGTCTCATGAGAACTGGAATTGTTTCCATTATCTCATGGGGGCAGGATGCCAGGTGGCTCTCTGTCTCTATCTCTATCTGTCACCGCCCTGGGGTGCCTTGGCTCCAAACCAGCTCTTTCTCACATTTCTTGGAGAAAAGCGGGGGGGGGGGGGGAGGGTACTAACATTAGAATAAAGGGGATAGGAAAGGCCAGGTTCGCTAGAACTGGCTTTGTCAAGCTGGGTACTTCGATGCCTATCAATAAATGCTACTGAGTCCGTTTATTGCTTCAAGGTTCAAGACCTAATAGACATCAACCTTACATGTTAAGTAGGCTCGCAACCTACTTGATCGCTCTGTTTATGTGCCTTGAATGAGCATAGCTAGTAGGGTTTTCAAGGCAAGAGAGGTGGTTTACTGTTTGCCTTCCTCTGCATAACAATCCTGATACACTTTAGTGGTCTGCTATCCAAGTGCTAGCTAGGACCAACTCTGCTGAGCTTCTGACATCTGGTGAGATCAAGCTAGCCTGGACTGTCCAGAAAATGGTAATTTAATTTGCCTTTACTCACAAGAAGCATCCGTCTAATAAGATTGGCAATTGTGTCTGTTGGGGAGGAAGGTATCTTCAGTGGAGGACACATCAAACTTCCAAATCCTGTGGGAGCCCAGTAAAGTCGTACAGCAATGAATTTGTATGTAGGGTAACCCTCCCCTTGTGGGAAGAGGATTCTTTCTGTCTTTCCTGGTTCATGTCCTTCAGTAGAGCTTTGAGTCTGTGTTGCCTTTTGCCATGACAGCCCTCATCTCTCTCATGTCTGCTTGCTGTGAAGACTTTTGATCATTGGTGAGGTTGAAGGACAAGTGACATCATGGAATCATCTCTGGCACCATCATATTTATTTTCAGTAGGACTGTCATAACCACAGAGTTTCTACCTAGTCCTCCACCGCTTCCTTCAGAGGTGACAGGGCTGCCTATGAGGGCTGGTTGTCCTTTTCTGTGGTAGCACCTCTGTAGTACCTCCTCTGTCGTAATATGTAGAATTCCTTCCCTGTAGCCAGATTTTCCATTCCATCCATTACCCTTTCAGTCTCTGGGTTCTGTTTTTTTGGTCACACTAGGTTGTGATGGAAGGTTGGATTCTTGCCACATATATAGTTAATGAGCTAGGTAGCTATGCTTCTTTCCTAACCCCATTAGCGGCTCCTAGTTGCTTTGCCTGGTTATATTTTAGCCACAGAGTTGCATTTCTTGTCTGCCTCCAAGTAATTGAAAAGCTCTTGGGCGCTGCATCAGAAAGTCTCCGTTTATAAACACCACAAGCCATATGCAGTCTGCAGTGACCTCTGCCTTACTTTCCACACACCCTAAATGCATTGCTACTTAAAGGGAGAATACTTCACTTTCTTTTCAGAATCAGAGAGAAACAATAGGGCACCACAGTAGCGAGTCTGAAGTCTTTTATCTTTCTGCAGATTCAACCACAGTATCGATTCCTTATTGACCTAAACTCTCCTAAGCACGGCTGTGGGGTTTTCCCCCCTCTCTTTCTGTCTTACATAGTCTATGGAAGAGTTAAGGCGGCTACTCCTTTAATATTGATTTTTGTGAAAAAGGTGCAGGAAAGGGGGCAATTTGTGTCTGCAGTTGCTCTTCACTAGAGAAGATACCTTTGTTAAGCATTTATAGCATTATATCAAAGGTCTTAATCGGCAGTTCTCTCTCTTTTTTTACAGCTTAGAAACAGACTTGGTCAAATGTGTTATTGGTGTTAATGATACTTTGAAGTGAAGCAAATTCATCAGCCTTTTTTGAAGGCTACAATCCTACACTACTTTAAAGTCTTACATGGTCTTGCCATGTGAATATATAACACACAGAGCAAGTCTACAATTCTTTTGGAATAACAAGCACAACTTATTTTTAAGATTTATATACCAGTTCCTGGAAAAGCTATGAAAGTGGCTAGTAAAATTAAATTTCTCACACAAAAAAAGCAATAAATACCAAAGAATCTTTAATATTTAAATTCAGGATGCAATTCAAAGTATTAATTTTACCCTTCAAACCCCTAAAAGTCTAGGATCATAGCTTCTCAAGAATCATCTTTGTCCATACAGACTTTCCTGTGCACTGTCCTTCTGGGTGTGTGGAAGAATTTGAGCTCCTTGGACATCTTTCCCCAAATTTCCATGATCAGCAGCTCCACAGAGTTTATCAAATGTATTACACACATTTGGGTTTGTTAAGAACTGTCAAATCACTTCCAATTTATGGTGACTCCATAAATTAATTACCTCCAAAATATCCTATTGTTCAAAGCTTTGCTCAGGTTTTGCATACTGAGAGCTATGGGTTTCTTAACTGATCCATTTATTTTGGGTCTTCCTCTTTTCCTCCTGCCTTCCACTTTTCCTGGCATTATTGTCCTTTTCAGTGAGCCTTTTAGCACATTTTCAATTGATTTTATTGCCTCCTGATGTGTAAAGTTTGTCGCATAATTAATCATTTCAGCTAGATTTGAGTCTAGTAGCACCCTTAGAAACCAACAAGATTTCTGGGTAGAAGATTTCAAAAATCAGAGCTCCCTTAGTCAGATACTAAACTATAATTATTGAATCCTTTGAGGGGAATGCATGTGCATTGCTTCAGATTTCCAAAGGAGAGCGTGGTCCCAGGGAATAATCTCCTAACAGAACACCCACAGAGTATACATCAACATAACAAGAAAACGATCAGCCAGAAGAAATTCAGAATTGCTTTGCTGACTGTTCAAAGAATTCTAAACAAATAGTAGAGCTAAAATGCCCTTTATCAAAGTCACCTAAGAAAATACAATAATGGTGAGATAAGACTGAATCAGATGAAACAGTGGAGTAGGGAGGTTTACAGAGGACACATTTTTTAGAGTATAGAACAGGATCCCCAATGTGGACCCCGTGGCATATATGCCAACAACCAGCACCTTTCCTGGTTGCTACCAAGTGGTTTTAGAAAATGGGCAAGGCAAAGTGGGGCTTTTGGCAAGCAGGACTTCTGACTCGCCATTGGATATTTGATTGACCAGATTTTTTTAAAAAAACAAATTGCTTCCCTAGCAGCTGCCACCATTGTGCATGACTGAAGGTAATGCAAGAAACTATTTTTAAAGCAGTATGTATATTTTAAAAGGCATCTTGTTATGCTGAGCTTCTGCAAGTAATATTGAAGGCTCACTGCTAGTGTTATGCAAATTCTCATGTCGTGGTTGGCTCCACCTCTTACAGCAGCCATTTTGTGGTTGCATCCACCACTCTTTGTCATAATTCCAAAGGAGCAAACAAGATCAAGTGGGATGGGGACTGCTTATATAGGAGAGCTAAGGCAGTGGTGGGATCCAAAAATTTTAATAACAGGTTCCGATGGTGGTGGGATTCAAACAGTGGCGCCGCCGCACACACGCACCTCCAGTCCCTATTGGGGAGGGAGGTTGCTTTAGTAACCCCTTCTCGGCACTCAGAAAAAATTAGTAACCACTTCTAGAGAAGTGGTGATAACTGGTTGGATCCCACCTCTGAGCTAAGGCTAATCACAAGGCATTTTCCTTTAAGGCAAATTGCATATATCATTGTGATCATGGACAAAAATGCAGATCAAAAAATCTACAAAATAAGGCTATGTAAAAGTGTATGTATGTGTGTGTGTGTTCTTTAGTCCTAGGACTGGTCACCCCCTTCACCACCACCACCACCACCACCACCACCACCCCCGTTTGTAGGAAACAAACAATTTAAACAGTGATGAGGGGCATTTAAAATTATCCCCAAACAAAGAATGCCAACTAAAATCTCAAGAAATCTTGCAAGATCACATTGTTCTGGTGTTGCCTAGCAACCCAGGCAGTAGAACCTGGGCCTAGGAAATTGCAACTGAGAAGAAAACAGCAAGGAAGTGGTGAGAGGAGCTGGTGAATGAAAAGTAGGGAGACTGGAGGGGAGAAAAAGTTGTTAAGTGGGAGGGAGTGAAAAACAGGAAGTGGAGGAAAGAAAATTAGACTTACTCTAATGTAGTAAATCTAACTTTTACCAGATTAAAACAGTCAAGTAATTCATTATATGTGTCGGATATAATAAAATCACCTCTGAGTGACTTTATTAATAGCCAATCCACATGATCAGAATTATCATATGATACACTTCCAGCATAATGCCATGCAAGACAGAAACTACTCTAGGCAACTTGTAGGGTACTGAAAAAATGAATGCTCCTCCTTATATTAACAAATCCTCCCTGCCCTTATGAAATTAAAGTTTCAGGAAGGCGACTTGGCTAGAACTTTTGCATCCTCTCTCCTCAAGAACAGACAGTTTAAAAAAATGGGAATGGACATTTCCACATGCAATTGCCCACATACTGGCTGAATTTCTATTATCTGACGGCAGCTGCATCATAAGATTCCGTTGATTGTATATTTTGGCTCATTCTCAAAAGTAATGGAAAATGTATGTCTTTTTAAAAAAATTGGTGAAATTTGAAAAGGCCAGAGGCTGCTCTGATGTTGATTCAACATAGGTATTAATATATCTGGCAATGATTCCAATGTAATTTTGACTTGGCATCTGGGGTCAGTTTGCAAAAATGTTGTAAAATGGGAGGAGGATTTTTTGTTTGATCAAATGCTCTAAGTGATTTTTGCTTCATGGGGCATTGGTGACTTCATTCTAGCCTCTTCATTTTTTCTGAAGATAGCAGTATCCCATTGCCAACTTTTGACATACAGGAAAATGTCAAAGAAGGTGATGAGGAAAGTATGACATCTACAAACATGTCCAATACATGGATTGTAAACTGTAAATTACAGTTAAAAGGGAGGGAAAGTAAATAAACTGCATTTAAGGCTAGCATGCTGCAGTATGCTAGCTGGCACAACCAATGTTATCTTAGTTTAGCTAGTGTTTATGGCTTCAGTCCTGAGGACACTTGCTTGGGAGTAAGTGTCACTGACTACTTCTAAGTAGACCTACTCTTTAGGCTTGCATTGTATGTTGGGAAATAAATTGCTAATTCTAAATTATTATTTTTCCTCCTCTTCCTGTTCCTCCTCCCCTTTTTTCTTATTTTTTAAAAAAACCCTCTCATGATCTTTACAAGCTTTTCTGTCTTTATATTTCTTTTGCAATAGATGCATTTAACATATTATTAGCAAACAGGGAAATAGCATCATTGATTATATAATGGTTTCCCAGTTGTGCCTTGTTCTTATACAGGACTTTCAGGTTGTCCATCAGGTATGGAGCGACCATTTGCCATTAATGTTAGATATCGCCTGAAAGTCACCAGGCTGGTTTTGAGAAAATGACTGCTGTGGAAGATGGACTCTATGACATTAGACCCCATTGAAGTCCCTCTGTTCTCCAAACCCCGCCTTCCTCAGACTCCATCACAAAACCTCCAGTTTTTCCCAACTTGGTGTTGGTAACCCTATTGCACTGGCCATGCTCAATAGGCTGATATCATTACTCCCATATTGTAGACTGGGGATAATGGGGGACTGCCCTCATCTGACTGGCTCAGGCAGCCCAATCAGATCTCAGAAGCTAAGCAGGGTCATTCCCCGGTTAGTAGCTGAATAGGAAACCACCAAGAAAGTCCAGGGTTGTAGAGGCAGGCAGTGGGAGAGAAAGACAAAGGCAAACTACCTCTGTCTCTTGCCTTCAGA